>NC_140933.1:17252097-17878597 GCF_014529385.1 Adiantum capillus-veneris
CAGATATGGATCAAGAAGACAAAGATCTCTAATGACAAATCACAAGATCCAACACCAAAACAAAAGCAAGGAAAGCATGCACGAACGGGTAAGAATATCACAAAGTCGCAAGCTTTCACAACTCAGGTTTGGGCTCCAAAGAAGCTGATTCAAGCACACAAAAGTCAGGAATTCATTTGGATTCCAAAACAACCACAGTATCAACTTTCAAAGCCTAAATACCATCCCCAACCCAACGTACAAGGGCTGAAGCAAAGACCACAGGTGACTCACACAACAAAAAGGTGGATCCCAAAGAAGTCCCTTCAAACACAAATGAAGCACGGGAAAGTATGGGTTCCCAAACGAGAGCCAGCAGCAAAACAGCCAATAATCGCAAAGAAATGGGTCCCAAAGAAGAACAACAAAACTGTTGTCAGTGCATCGTCGCTTGAATCCTTACAATTCTTCCTACGATTACAGTACAGTTAGAAGAGAGCAAGTCGCTTCAATCAAGCAATGATACAGGAGCTTCAAAGACCATTACATTGCTTAGAATAGGAAGCCTCGCCAACAAATGCCAATAAGCAAACTGCTTATACCCACATCTTGCACAACATAAATCTTTTCTATGCATTGACTGTGTATGCATAATAGGGCTACACTACAAGGCCTGCATAGGCACAACTTTTAATTGCCCAAGCACAACACATACCCTTTGCGATACCCTGTCGTAAAGGATGACTCCAAATAGGAAGGGGGGAGGCATTCTGAATGCGGACCTAACATTATGACTATTAGAGGGCAATGTTTTGTGAGATGCATTGAATTTTTGTGTTTTATTGTGATAATTTTTTGACAAAATTTAGATTATATGCCCTCATAGTAGTGTTACAGAGGAGTATGGGGACAAAATCCATATATGAGCCCCTAGGGACATGTGTATAGTGTACATAGCATTTAGATTTCTATTTGAGGAGTTTTCTTTTGTTGAGTTGTTTTAAGATTTTCTTTGTTTATTATTAAGAAAAAATAAAAAAAATCCATAACCCACATGAAGAAAAGACTGACAGGAGGCCTGAGCACTACAAAGAGAAGAAGGTACAGGAAAACGATGAAACTTCACGAAGTATGTCTCAGCAACCACTACAACAGCCGAAGAACTTGTCACAAAGCAGTGTCAACATGCAACCGACAAGTCATACAAGTCAGAGTCGAGTAGCTAAGCCACAAAATGAGTGAGGTGTTAGTCCCAAAGCTTCAAGTAATATTCTCTCTGGTCTAAGTGTCTTAGCTATTCTAGGTACTGCTCAAGCTGGAAGAGTTGAGCATATTTACGTTGTGTCGCTCATGCTGGTATAGGTGAGCAAAAGAGTCGAAGTCTAAGTACTTAAGTCTGGTGAAGTGAAGGAGAAGGTCCGAAAGACACTCACGTACTGAGCATAGTGAGATACGAGTGGAGAAACTTGTACATCGAAAACCCTTCTTGGAAAGGTGGAAGCTATTGAGACATCTTTTGATGTCACATGTGCTACATTTATTCCTCGAAACACCCATCATCTCCTTCTTTCACATTGCATGCTTTTGTTGACAAATTTCTCATATGCATATAGAGTGTCCCATAATTGGCACTTGCATCAGGCACTCTTTCCGTGTTTCACCCAAGCACTCCCCTTTCATGAACATGTACTTCACGTTCAACTGCTCAACTCCAATAAGAGCGTATACCAAAGGCATTTTTTTTCCCACCGGGTTTTTTCCCTTTGGTCATCCAGGTTTTAGACCCTAATCTAAAGATACCTATCACCATCCTCTTGTACATATTTCTTCTACATCAACAATAAGGAAATGCTACTCAAATCAATTGACAAATGAATTGGAGCACCAATTTCTGATCATAGCATACTTCTCCTCAATGGCGAGTCGAAGAATGGCCTACAATGACAAAGTTGCAGACAACACTAACAACATGATTGCACAGGAACAAAGAAGTCCCCAATGAAGAAGAGCAGACATAAAGGTAATCAGAGGATCTCAAAAGATGAATGGTTATGATGAAAGATGTCCGCTCTAATGGATCATAGTTCTTGTTGTGGTTCGACAAAGATACAAGCAGTGCAACAGATGAAACCAAAACAATAACAAAGTGTTGACCGCTGGGTCAACAACACAACATAACTCAAGAACAAAGAAGTCCTCAATGACAAAGAGCAGATATAAGAGTAATCACAAGACAAAATCCTTACAAATTTGTCATTGGCTCACAAGATAAGAAAGCTAATCACTCAATTCTATAGATTGTAGAAGTTGTTTTTGAGAATCACAAATACTCCGAATTGACAGATTTGCTGGAGCAAGTGATGGATGGAGCTTTCTCTATCCATGATGATAAGAGTCAAGCTAAACAACATTGGGTTCTTTTTGAATTTAGATCAGGCAGTAGATCTATAATGACAGAAATAGATGCTGCAGCTCGGAGCGTGGATATGAAAGACATAAAGTTCCTCATCAATTATGATTTTCCTGAATCATGTGAAGACTATGTACATCGGATTGGACGAACAAGACAAGCTACTGCAAAGGCTATTGTCTATACTTTCTTTACAACAGCAAAACGACAGCAAAGACCACATCGCCATCGACAATCAAGTCATGTCGGGGACGACATGAACGCGGAAGGGGGGAATGTTGACCGCTAGGTCAACAACACAACATAACTCAAGTTTCATACCAAAGTCTTATGTGTTGCGAGTTATGAAATGCTGCGGATTATGGCTATAAACGTCATTTGTAATGAGTAGTTATTCTAGTTTCAGAAGCCGGGGTGCAATGGCTTTTCCAGATTGTAAATACAAAGCCATTTGACCCTTCCCTTTCAACCACATTTTTGGTTAAACCAAAGGTAGCCTTAGTATATAAGGTACCTAGGTCATTTTGTAAAGAAGACTTTTATCATAATCAAAACTTAGCGCTGCCGTCTACTGTGTGTGAGAGAGAAAGAGAGTGAGTGTGAGCTTCATCCTCCCGCTACGCCCGGTTCGCTCAACACATTGGAGATCCGATTGCACCATTGCGGTAGGCTCGAGGAGAGCTATACGACGACGCCAAGCATTCCATGCGAGACGAAGCGCACACGCTGACGCATCTACGAGCTATTTGTGGCCGTAAGTGTATCAAACGATGCCTGTTTTTTGCATGCTAGTAGTCTAAGAATCGTGGCGACGTAAGCTACGCATGGGTACTCATAAATTTCAATTTCGATCACTTTCAAAATTCTGTTCTGTCATCCTACGCGTTTTCCGCAAATGGGTTTAGAGTGAGGGTTTTGAGTGTAGAAGCTTAGGGACAGGTGTATCCTAGTGAGGGGACGGTGTTCCTTCAGTTTCGTATGATTCTGGCATGATTAGGTGAGTTACCTTCCGTATGTGTGTATGTGGCTAGGTGGTGTAGTTGAGGACAGTGAGGTTCTTGATTGTGGTTTAGTTGGCCTTCCAGAGTGTTGTATGTGTAGGATGGTGTCAGCCTGACAAGCTTAAGAGATTTCCTCCGTGTGCCTATCGTGTCATCTGTGTCCTCGATTGACATTATGTTGATCTAGGTAGTGTTTGCATGCACTTCATGGGTGTGTGAGACTTCCCGTCCAACGGCAGCCCTTTTGGCCTATAAAAGGAGGCCATTTCTACACACATTTGATAGTGTGAAGTTGATGCAACAAGGTGAATGTGAGGTGGTGAGAGTGAAGCAAGGCGGAGCTCCATTAAGGGTATAATCCATTTGAAAACTACTTCTTGTTTTGAAGTACTAAAGCCATTGAGTGGCTGCTTTCCCGTGTACGTAGCCCACATTGGGTGAACCATGTTGTGAGCGGGATGAAAACACACACAGTGCCTCTATAACGACCCGACACACACTCTTGGGAAGATACACACACACACTATGGGGCACCACTCGGCTTACACAACACACTTGGCCGAGACAGGGAACACACCTCTGGAGTGAGAGGAGAGAGACTATCCACTTGCCCACTCCACACAGACACACACACACACACACACACACACACACAAAAAAACTCAGCTCAAAAGAGGAGAATTTCTGATGTTTAGATACAATTGAGCTTGGGCCAACACCAATGGGGCAAATAGCTCACACAATATGGGTAAAATAAACCAGATACAATCACAAACTAGAGCAGAAACTTCGCTCATAGGAGAAACTTACACAGAAAAACAGCAGAAAAAGAGTGAGGAATTTGGCAAAATGGACAGCGCCATCGCGTCCGGAACGGCCCAAAACCCCAGTCTACAATGTCAAAGTGCTCAAATCCGACCTCGGATGAGCAGTTTATGGCCAAAACAGGCTCCAAAAACCCCAAAAACACACCTGCGGCTGTTCCTCCTCTCTTCTCCACGTTTTTTCTGGTCTTCTCTCTGTTTTTTCAGTTCCCACACTTAGCTTTATTACTTGGGCACCCTTGGCCTTTTAGATGACCTCAAATGGACCCCGAACAGGCCAAAAACTGACCTCGCAGTGCATAGTTCTCACCTTTTTGCATCATCCGCACACTTGGCACTCAGCTTTTTTCCAATAATGCATCTCGCCACCACGTGAAGTGGCCCCAAAAAGTGGTCCTAATGATGAACTTTCTGCGTAACTCTCACAAGAAAACACCCACGTTGTGTCCGTCCTCATCTGCGTGCAAATATTGACCTCGTTCGCCCTCCTGACGCCACTAGATGCCATCTGACGCACCTGCTGACCTCATGTCGTCGGCCCGCGGATAGCTTCCTCGAGAAGTTTTACGCGCTACCAACTCCTCCTTATTGTAGAAAAAACACAATGGTACTGGTAATAGTGAAAATCGATGCACTATGTACACCCTGTCCTACCTGTACACATGTGGGCCCCACGTAACCACCTGGCTATGGAAATTGGGCAATCCTTTATTCGATGCACCATGCATGTGTATGTACATATGCGCAATCCCTTGTTCCAAAAAACTCCTGACATAATTTGCCCATCCCCTAGCCTGCTAGATCATTCATGATCAACAGCAACAAAAAGAGATATGAGACTCGCCGCATCACAGGTCTCCTCATCCCTCACCAACACTCCTTGATCCACATACAGCTCATCTTGCTCGACCATCATCAACCTGGCATGATACAATTTAAAACGCAATCCATTTACCCTTGACTTATGTAGAAACCCATCCAGGTTAGCCAACTGATATGTACCATTCGGGAAACACTCCACTACCTTGAAAGGGCCTTCCCACTTAATTTGAAACTTGTTTTGGAAGGTGTTATCCAGCTTACTGTTGTAGCGCAAAACCAAGTCATGTTTCTTGATACCCTTACTTTTGATCTTCATTTATCTTTGCCAAAGCCTTATCCTGCATCTGCCCATAATGCTCCAATGGGCTCATCCTATCCAACTGGACCTCTTGTAACTGCAAGAGCCTCTCTTTGAATGCATCACTAGGCGGCCCAAGCAACTTCTCTAACATCTTGACCGCAGGCAACTCTACCTCCACAGGCAATAGTGCTTCCTTTCCATACACCAAATGAAATGGAGTAAACCCTGTACCTATCTTCACCGAAGTACGGTAAGCCCATAATGCACTAGGCAATTCCAAATCCCAATTCTTTCCTTGGTGCTCTGTCACTTTAGAAAGAATTTGTACCAACTCACCATTGAATCTTTCATTTAAGCCATTACACTGCGGGTAATAAGGAGTGGTATGTTGGTGCCTAATCTTCATCTTTGTGCATAAGAAGTCTAGCAGTTTAGCTCTAAATCCTGGCCCCTTATCTGAAAGTAGCTCTAATGGCACCCCAAACTTGCAACATATTTCATCATACACAAATTTTGCCACATCCTTTGCAGTGATCTGTTTTACTGCTATAGCCTCTGCCCATCTAGAAAGATAGTCCACTGCCGTCAAAATATAGCTTTTGCCCCTGCTTGTGATAGGTAACGGGCCTATTGCATCAATCCCCCACTTTTCAAACACATCAAACGCCATAATGGTTTTTCGTAGCTCTGGCTTCAACACTCTCTTCCCAAATGCTTGACACCTATTGCAAGACCTACACCAATGGTGAACATCCTTGTGCAAACTAGGCCATACATACCCCTCTTGCAAAATCTTATGCAAGGTGATCTTTAGAGCAAAATGGACACCACATGCGCCTTCATGATTCTCTTCCAACACTCTGTAAAGCTCCTCCCGCCAAGGTACACGTCTCAACACGAGATCAGCCCCTTTCATGTATAAGACATCACCAATCAATTTGTACCTGTATGCTCTACGCACAAAGCCATACTTCTTAGACTTCTGAATCTCCTTTGGAATGATTCCTGTTAGCAAAAACTCCTCTTCTTGAGCCAAACTTTCCCGGCCATGATAAAGAGGTAAATTGGTCCTCAACATGAATAGCTCCCCAATCATGCCTTGAGCTGCTTCATGTGCCTCTCCATTTAGAGCACGTTCAATGTGTCTGATGCTCCATGCTTCGAACTTTTTTAACAGGCCTTTAATTCTGAAGCACATTTCCTTCAATGAGGTGTTCTTGCTCTTCCACACACCCAGCACTTGCTTCACCACTAACAAGGCATCATCTTTTATGCTCAACCTTCGAACCCCATGCTTCAAAAAAATGTGTAATCAGGCTTCCAGAGTAGCATATTCAGCCTCATTGTTACTATGAGCATCCAATTTGAACCCTCTCTTGCATACTAGCTTCCCCTCTAGATCATAAAGTGCTATACTCCCTGAAGCTGCATCATGGCTCTTTCTGTATGAACCATCAAAGAACAACACATGTGCATTGCTAATTTGTGGTACTTCTTCAACTACGTTTCTCACCACCTCTTCCTTAACAATAAGGGGATTCTCCTTGTAGGTCAACAAATCAGCTAGGGTAGCCCTTGTACTATCTTCCACTAGAAAAGAGAACTCAAACTCTTACAGCTCAATTACCCATTTCTTCACCACATTTGACATGTTAGTACCATTAATTAACTGTGGCAAAAAGGCATAACTGGTCAAGAAAACAAAAGGCCGTGGTAGCAAGTAATGACAAAATCGTCGACAAGCAAATATTACACTGGCCATCACTAGCTCTCCTTCCGATAACTTTCTCTCCGCTACCAACTTCACTCGGCTTGCACAATACACTGGCCTCATATAATGGCTGCCCTTCCCCTTTTGCAATAGCATGGCTCCAATGGCATCATCCCCTACTGATGGATTTACATAAAAAACTTTCTCCCAATCAGGAGCCTGCATGGCTGACAACCCCCCTAACACCTCTTTCACCTCTTGAAACACTTCTTCACACTTGTCATCCCATTGCAATGGATCATGCTTTGCCACTTACTGTAATGGATAAAGAAGTTGCGAAGACAATGGAATAAACCGTGCCATGTACTTCACTTTGTGTATAAAGGTTGCCAATTGCTTCGTACTCATAGGTGATGGAAGAAGAATAATAGACTTCACCTTATCTGGATCAGCCTCAATGCCATTTTCTGACACCATATGGCCCAATAACTTCACCCTTGGCTGTGCTAGATGACATTTCTTTGGATTTAGTTGTCCTCCACATTCATCATATCGAGCCAATACCATCTGCAGCTTCTCATGGTGATCAGCCCTACTGCTATAGACACAGAAGTCATCCATAAAAGCTTTAACACAACTACCAATGAATGGTTCCAACACCCAATTTGCTCTCTCTTGATAGAAGGAAGGTCCATTTGACAACCCAAATGGCAATACTGTGTAGCAATAGCAGCCCCATGGCGTAATAAAAGTTGTCTTTGTGCGGTCTTTAAGAGCAATCTTCAATTGAAAATAGCCTGAAAAACCATCACACACACTGTACCTTTCATAACCTGCCACTGAATCCAAGATCTGATCAATGAATGGAAGAGGATATGGGTTCTTCTTAGTGGCTGCGTTTGAGGGTTTAAATCTACACAAATTCTCCACTTCCCATCCTTCTTTGGACTGACTACAACTGGACTCACCCATTCTGTGGTCTCCACTGGAACTATGAACCCTGCCTTCAATAACTTGTCCACCTCTTCTTGCAAGGCTTCCATTTGCTCTTGACCCATCCTTCTTAGCCTTTTCCGCACTGGCTTAGCACCTTCTTTCAGCTCTATATGCATCTCTTCGCCCTTGAACCCTCTGATCTCTTCATATGAAGTAATGAACAAATCAGGAAAACTAGCCAGCATGTGCAAATATATATCCTTCTCCATAGTTGAGAGGTCTCCACTGATCATTTGTGTCATCAATTCCTGCTTCTTTGACAACTCAACCTTGGTTTGCATCAGCCCTTCAATCACTTCATAAGGCCCTTCACTTTCATCTTCAACCTCATTCGCAAATGCAACTAAACCAAACTCCTGGATTTCTTTGTCCATCAAAAGAAATGCAACATCAACATCCTCATCACTGCTGGTAGTGCTATCACTGTCCTCATCTGTCACCGTGGAAGAGTCTTCATCACTAGACTCATCCTCATCTTCATAAAGCTCCTCTAATCGTTTCCTTGTGTCCATATTATAAAGCTTCTTGGTACCTGTCTTTCTATAGAGGCTAATCGTACCATGTCGCCAATATTGAACAGCTCCCACTGCACGTAACCATGGTCTGCCCAGTATAATAGGATATGCTCCCAACCCTGCTGGCATCACATGAAAATCAACCACTGCCTTTGCATCATATGCCTCCACTTCTAAGCTCTTTACAACACCCAAGCATTTTACTTTTTGATGGTTTGCCAATCTGATCCGAAACCCTGACACCCCAGCCACTGTGAGACCCATCTTCTCAACGCATGAGTGTGTTATGACGCATATTTGGGCTCCGCCATCCACATAACCTTGTCCCAAATTTTTCCTTTTATGCCACACATCTACTATTGGACAAATGTCTGGTAGCTCATCCATTGCCAACACCTTTACTAAACCTCTCTCTGGCTCTTTCTCCATTGGGTTAACCATCCTCTTCCACTGTCGCTTTAGCTTAGGCACCATCTCTATAAGCTGCCCAAAAGTAACATCTGCCTTCCTGCTCGTCAGATCCTCCCTCAAGTCATAGCTTAATTGCCCATCCCCTAGTGGAAAATCTGAAACATGAAACTTTCGACGAGCTCTCCTTTTCCTCTTGGCCTTGACATCCTCGCCTTCATGGTTCTTTCCTTTCTTCTTACTAGGACCTGGGGCACTTCTTCCTTCCTTTTCCTCTGTGGTCCTCTTTCCAATAGGCATCACTAATGTATCCTCTAGCTTTGATGCCTTCTCCAAGGTGACTACACTTAGCACTTTTGTCTTTCCTTTTTCCTCCTGGGTCAGTCAACTGGTTCCTTCGTCTCCCTTAATTTCGATGCCATAATCATTTGTTCTAGTTAACACCTGTCTTGGCAATGGATACATGTCTCGCCCCATCCTTGGTGGCTTATCACATTGCGGGCTGATGTGACCCAACTCTCCACATTAATAACATGTGGGCGTCTGCTTCCAAAACCTACCATTGCTTTGGTCAACACCATTCCTAGGCCTTTCTTCACCTCCTGGCTGATTTGCAAACCTCCCTCGACCTCGATTATTTCCCACTTGACCTAGCATGTTTAGGCTGAGATTCTTCATCAAATCTACCATTTGCCTCATGTCTTGCCTTAGCCCATCATCTTGCACTGCTGTAGTGACCACTGCTGGCATAACCTGAGTAGTAACAGGAACCACTGGTTCGCGATGAACCCCTGACATGCGACCTTGTAAAGATTCTATAAGCTAAAATTCAGACCTCATTGGCAAAGACTCCACCCCTAACTGGCTCATTTTCCTCAACTTCCACTCTTTGTTCCTTGCTACCTCTAGTGACTCTTCATATGTCCTAGGCTTCTTTCGCTCCACTCTCCAACGTATATTCTCCCAAAGACCAGCTAAGAACCTGTCCTTCTTCATCATGCCAGGCGGGGGTACCTGTGGTGCTAAGGCCTTGCACATTCGCTCCCATGCCAATGAAAACTTACGTATGTATGCATCTACTGACTCACCTTCCTTTTGCACCAAAGCCTGTACTTCTTGCCACACTTTGTCAGGATCTTCTATCTTCACAAACTCCACTTTCAAACCATGCCTTAGATTGTCCCAACTCAATCTTACAGGTGGATCAGCCACACGCAACTCCTCTTCAAATGCTTTAAACCAAACTCGTGCATCACTCTTCAAACAAATTTGGAGAAGGCATAACATCTGCGCAGGGTCATGAATCTGGTTGCTAATGCAGGCAACCTCCATCTTTTCCAAAAATTCTTCCACATCTTCATCACTTCTTCCATGAAACTCCGGATAAGAGAAAGCCATGGCTACCCAAGTTACAATGCTTTGAGAACCTCTTTGAACACACGTGCAAGAACCCAAAATTTTTGACTACCCAATCCCCAGAAACTTCAATGGAGCTCAACTTTAGATAAGGACAAACACATGCACATCAAATGAGTTTTCATAGTTGATCATCAGAATTACAACCGGCAAAGGACATTCCAAGATCTCTCGTAATCTTCTTGGCCCGAACATAAAGACTATGCGTTGCTGGAAAAAAATCTTCCTGGACAGATGAACATTTATCTGGATTCTTTGAGTTAAATGAAATGGAGTGAATTGAGGGCCATTTTGATCATCCATTAAAGCCAACCATGAAGCTCCCAAGAAGGCACACCTGACTCAACCTCTGATTTTACCAAAATTTCAGCAACATAACAGCATAAATGGCTCAAAATACCAAAAAACCAGCCATCATAACTTGGGAAAATTTCGACAGAGTTTCCCCAGAAGTAGAGCAGTAGGAACCCAAAATATAGACTGTCTATGTATGCATAAACTGTCAACAATAGAACCCGAGCATCAAGTAGGACTCACTAGTACATAGCTTATGGCGAGGTCACAAAAAGGGTGCTCCAGCTTCCTGTATCACCGAAAGGATCTCCACATTTGAGAATCCCCTAGCTCAATAAAAACCTCACGCTATCGACCCTGGGCATGTTAACCCTCACGGCTCACGCACACCCCATCACCTACGACGGACGTGTATTATGTATTTGGTAGAGTCAGGTACCGGGCTTGTTGGACCAATAGGAAAAGGGTAAGAGTGATCGCCGATGAGAGGCGCACTCTAACTGGGACATTCAAGGGATTAGTTGGCTAAGCATGGGCGCCCAAGTGTGAATGGGGTGAGCTCATATAAAAGCCAACTAAACCTAAAATTCACTTATTCTCTCATTTGTGCAATAGAAGAGTGCTCTTGCTCCATCTCCATCTCCATCTTCTTCGTCTTCACCTCCTTGTGTGTGTGTGTGTGTGTGTGTGTGTGTGTGTGTGTGTGTGTGTGTGTGTGTGTGTGTGTGAGAGAGAGAGAGAGAGAGAGAGAGAGAGAGAGAGAGAGAGAGAGAGAGAGAGAGAGAGAGAGAGTGCGATCGAGCATTGCGGCAGCATGACGGCGGTGAAGCGGTTGAGTGCGATGTAGCGGCGTCTCCTTCTTCTTCGCGGCGAGGAATCCTCCATGGCAGGAGCATAGAGCGGTGAGTGACACACCATTGCCCTCTTTTGAGCTTACTAGTTAAGCTAGTTGTGTGCTTGGAGCCGTCTATGTCTCGCACACAGTGTTAGGCAAGGCCCTTGCTTCGACAGTGCGGCAAGGAGCGCACACCAAGCTTTGTTGTATTTGGTCAACAAATTATGCAGCACAGGGAGAATAGTGAGATGGTTCACCATTCTTCTCGCATTTGATTTCATTGTGGTTGTAAAAAAGGGCACTACACATCAACGAGCAGATCATTTTGTCAAGGATTGTTTCAAGAGAATCACCTAAAGGGTAGACGGTGATCTACCGATGCCTATTTGTTCTTCATGGAAATGATACCTAGATAGTCGGAAAACATTGTGTCATTGATAACAATGCTCAAGTGGATTCACAAATACCACTTCCTATCACGATTAGATTAATTGAGCAATTGGCTATGTATCAATTACTAGCTGGTAGGCTATACAAAAGAAATCGAGACGGGATATTTCTCTTATGCATTAATCCTGAAGAAAAAGAATAGTACCTAAGTCAAGCACATGTTACCATAGTAGGACTTCACTTTGCGGAAGACCAAACTATGCAACGGATCTTGAGACTTGGAGTACTTTGGCCGACTATGAGGAGAGATGTTCGATCTTTTGTAAAGGATTGTCCTCAATGTAAAAAACAAACACCCATACCTCATGTAACATTGTTTCAAATGTCACTTGTTCCTAAGTGGAGTAATTATCTGGTTACTTACTTATCGAGCCGAACATTTCTTGAGGATATGAGTAAACGCCATCAAAGAGAAATTGAAACTGAAGCAAAATATTATGCTCTTATTGGGATTCAATTGTATCGGAGAGGTAAAGATCAACATTTGCGTCTTTGTGCAAATGAAAACTAGTATATTCCGGTTATAGAACAAGCACATGCTGGATTAGCTGGAGGTCACTTTTCTAGTGAGACCACTGCAAGAGCGATCTTGATGGCAGGCATATGGTGGCCAACACTTTTTGCAGATGCCAAAGAATATGTTCTTAGGTGTGATGCTTGTCAATGAGCAAAAATGCCAACACGAGTAGATAGCATGCCCTTAAGACCAATGATGGGGCTAGAGCTTTCACAAAATGGGGTATAGATTTTGTTGGACCAATACAGCCACCTGCTTATAGAACCGAAGCTCAATATATCATTGTAGCTACGAACTATTTGACCAAGTGTGCCAAGGCTAAAGCAACTCAAAAGAATGATGCCAGAACCACTGTTGCATTCTTATATGAGTATGTATTCACAAGATATGGACTGCCAATAGAAATGGTCAGTGATCGGGGAACTCATGTCCTCAATGAGGTAATCAAGTATTTGCTTAATGAGTTTATGGTCATCCATAACAAATCAGCTCCCTATCACCCACAAGCAAACGGACAAGTTGAGCATACGAATAAAATTCTTAGCTCGGTGCTGACTAAAGTTGTTAATCAGGAAGGACAGACTGGGAAATGAATCTCCATGCTACTCTATGGGCTTATCGAGTTTCATTCAAAACAACTTTAAATGCTACACCATTTAACCTTGTTTATGGTCTTGATGCCATACTTCCAATAGAATTTATATTGCCAACATTAAGGGTAGCACAGAATCTTGAGTGGACTGGACATGAATTATTAGAAAGACTTGAAGATTTGGAAAAGCTAGATGAGCAAAGGCTAACTGCTGTAGCTCACATCTATGTACAAAAGCGGAAACAAAAACAGTTTTTTGATTCCCACTTAATCACAAAAATCTTCAAGAAAGGGGACTTAGTTTTAATCTATTCCCTTAAGCAACACATTCTCAAGTTTCAGAAAAAGGGAAACGGACCGTTTATCATTGAAGATGTATCTCCAAGTGGAGCAGTAAAGTTGTCCACCCTAGATGGTGAACCAATGGCTAATTGGATGAGTGGATGTCGTTTAAAGAAATACAATTTACCACTAACCAATGAATTGCTAGAAAGAATGCATGCAACCAACCAAAGGAAGATTAAACATAGCAAGTTATTGATGAAGCCCAAGAGGAAGCTTGGCTTCACGTACTCAAACAGAAAGTTGCTCTCAAGAATCAACAGATACCGATTTCCATCAACACTCTATAAATAGATGATCGACAATGGGAATTACCTAAAGACGCAGTTTCAACAGATGATGACTGGTTAGATGGAATGGACCTGCGCCTCAACATACAACTCAACAATCATAGCACCAATGCTTTGGTCAACACAGGAGCTAGAGTAAATGCAGTAAGTTATTCTACGTACAAAAAGGCAACAAGTTAAGCATTGACAGCAGGAATAATGACAATCAAAGGATGCAACAAGAACCCAACTCCAACATTGGGAGTAGTCAACTTGAACGTGATAGTACATGGATGTTCATGTCCTCATCAATTTGTTTGCTTACCAGATGAACACATGAATGAGACGATGATTCTTGGAATTCCCTGGATGTGAACAAACAAAGCAGTACCGGATTGGGATACAAATCAGCTAAAGTTATCACCTAAAGGAGGGCAACCCATTGTTCCAATTGCACCAAGCAAGGAGGAATGGAAAAGAAGCAATCAGCAGACCAAACCACGAAGTAGTTAATCTTCTCTATCCCCTCAACAATCAAATTCTACAAGTAGCATGCAAGGAGTCAGGAAAATCTGGGTACCAAAAGCACAACTTAAGGATAAACCAATTCAGATCTGGGTGCCTAAAACTTCACCGACAAAACAAAAGAAGGATCCAAGGGTTAAAACACAGAAATGAGCATCTCCGAGTAAGGAACCTAACATGGAAATGGTTTGGAAGAAAAAGGAGCACTTATCTTCTCCACAGACCGTAAAACCAATCAAGCAATGGCGAGCTAAGTCTCAAAAGACCACCACACATACAACACCAAGCAGACCAAGCTACCAATGGCGAGAAAAAGCTCGACAACAAACAAAAGTGCCACCAATATCCCAAGAAATCAGTGTGCTAAAGCATCTTGATGGTACAATCAAACAGAGAGCACACAAAGCTACAAGATTTTCTCTTTGGAAGACATCAGCAGCAAACCTCGACATCAGAAACCCTTGAGTTAATTACTCAAGACCCAGCTCTTGCACAATATATTGGTTTGACTTGTATTGATCTTCATAGCAGGGTAGAGCCAACCACGGCTATGCATAGACACAATTGTTCAACCCATGCACACAGTAGTCCTGGAGTACGCCATCTAGGAGGGGTGGAAGGGCACTAAGAACTAAGTAATTAAGGGCAATGTTTGAAGAGGGAGGAAAAAGTTTGATATTAACGTGTGATTTTTTATAAAATTACCTAATAATGCCCTTATAATTTATCATCAAGGAAAAATTCACTGATAATAGCTTCCCGATGAGTGTAAATAGTGAATATACTATCAAAAAATCATCAAAAATAGTCCTTTTTTGGGTATTTTTCATCATTTTTATTGATAATGAGGCTTAAAATAGAAAAATCCAACAAAAAATAATAAGGCTGTGTTTTTAATGGATTTTCTTAATTATTGGATTTTCACTTTACTTTTTTAAAGCATTTTGCTATTTTCTTTGATTTTTTCAAGTAAACATGTCAAAAATTAATTATAAATAGCAGGGAAGCTCAGATGGAAAAACAGAAGGCACGATGGTGATTAGAAAGACAAGGCGGACAAGCACAAAAATTTTCAATGAAATTAGAAGATGGAAGCGGGAAGCCTAAATTAGGTGGCTATGCCTACTTTTGCAAAATTCTTGCAGAATGAGCTATAGGAATCCGATCAGGGAAATTTTTGAGTCTAACATAGATTTCACGGCCTAGTAGGACTCACGGGGGAATCTGGGAAAATTGGTTTGGGAAACTTAGATATAGATATCCAAGGTAAGCTAAAACCACCTCATTTTCACTCGTAGCCTTTGTAGAGAGAGATTTCGACCTCTTCCGCGCGACTTTTTTGGAGCCCAGAGTTGACCATTTTCAGCGCCGTCTCACACGAAACATGAGTGGTAAGTTCTTTACTTGTCAATGATGCATTTTGTACGGCCGGTAGCTAGTCTAAAGCCCTAGAAAAAACCCTAGAAATCGAGCAGTGCACGAAGTCCTACGACCAAAAACTGACCATAGCGACCTGCCAGCTCGACCAAATCAGATGGGATTTGAACCATAGCATTCCCTAACATAATAGAACCTTTCTATATCATCGGTTGATCATTCGGCAGGGGTCAAGGGGGTCCCCAGTAGAAAAGCTAGGTTTTTGGCAAATGCCAGAATTCCGATCTGATTCCACAGATAGCTTGCTTATGAGGTCCATATACAATGTATATGATTGATTTGGTGAAATCCATCCAACAAAGCCCTCGAAAAGCAGAAAACAGCTCGAAGGTTACAAAGCGTCAAATATGACATACGGGGTCAAATTGACTCCAAATGAGCCAGAATTGGACAAGTTGCTTCACGATTATGTTGCGGACAAGTCCAAAGCCTCAAAGTTGACTGACCAACCCAACAGGCAGTGTAGTCACGAAAAACGGTGATTTGAGAGTCGACAAAGCACAAAGTGATGCTTACATGACCAAATTCAATTCAGAACTTGTTTTAGGTGTATAGAATATATCTAGGTCAAAATTTGTAAGTTTTACAAAGAAATTGTCACTATTGTAAATAATCACGATTATTTACTTTTGCATCATTTTTTCTTGGAATATGTCACATCTCTTCACCTATCATATGTACACACCTATTACATGCCAAAAATCAAGTATGAGCCAAAATGAGCACCCATTACTTGGAAAATTGTCAAAAAACGCAAAGAAGTCTTTGCAGCCAATTTTTGGGTTATGGACAACATTTCTTGATCCAAATCACCTTATATCTCATATACAGGGTCTATAAAATGCCTAGAACCAGTTTGTACAAAAAAATGTTAATTAGGGAGGAAAAGTTAATAATCGCGATTATTTACTTTCTAGCCAAAAATTGGGAAGTTTGGATATTTTGCCATCATACATCCAAAGTACATGATGTGTTAAACCCACTAGACAAATTTGAACCAATTTGGAGCTCAAAATCTCAAATTTCCTTTATATCTACTATTTTAGAGACCTAAAGCCAAAATCTCGTACCATTTTCACCCTATGCATCCAAATGAGCCCATATTTCACTCAGAGCATGTATTTGGTATATACTTCAAGTCTATAAAGCCAAGTTTGCAAAAAGTTGAAAATTTTTCTCAGCTGTAAATAATCGTGATTGTTTACTTTGGTTGCAAAAATTTGTTTTGACTTCACAGTTTTGTTCTTTGCATGTTTTTATGCATCTATGCTTGTTCTAAAATTGATTTGAAGCAAATTGGACCAAAATTGTTAGCATTTTAGACTAAAGGACATTTCAGAGAAAATTTTGACAAATCTGCTAACTTTGCACTCTATTCACTGAACAGAAGCCATGCAAGCAGCAGAGAGGGCCAAGAAGAAGCTCAACCAAAAGGAGAAGTTTCAGGAACTACCCGCTTATCAACTAAACCCTGATTCAGTCAAAGCAGCCAAGGCATCATACCTCTCCAGAGAATAGCTAGAAGAGGATCACACTACAGTCTTCACCGGCAGATTCAAGAGTGAAGAGGGGCATCAGGTGGAGTTGCAACTCTTACCTAAGGAAGTATATGATGTTGTCGTGAAGCCAGAGACCAAAGAAGCCAACCGCAGGCTTGGACTCAGAGACTTCTACGAACGAAGCCTTGCGGAGTGGATTTTCAGAAAGCTTACGAGCTTCTATCCACAATTGAAGATGGAACCACATAGATATCTGACACGCAAGGAAACAAGGTCGAAGTGGTGATCACTAAAGATATAGTGGCAGAGGCACTCGGATTGCCTACAGAAGGAATGACCATGAGAGCAAGAGATAGGAAAACAGCAGGGACCTATACCAAAGAGACAACCGTGGCTACCTTCACAGATTTGATTCACAAACAGGTGGAAGAGCCAGCCAGATGGTAACATCAGCACTTCCACTTCTTGGCAAAAAGGCCACCAAGGTACACCACGCCGAATCATGGGGTTACCACCATATTTACCCAAGTTTTAAAGTCAACAACCAGGCAACCAGTGGACCACGTGCAGTATGTCCTGGCCACCTTGAAGGGCACCAAGAAAGAAGGCAAAATGACTTACTTGGGTGCGCCAGAAGTCTTGACGAGGATAGCATACCATTCCATTGGCATGGCCAACAATCTACCGCCTGCTCCTGATCAAAATACATGGATATTGGCAACACAACCCTCCCCAAGAGCTACAAGGTCAGGAAATAAATCTAATGAAGAATCAGCTAACAGCTCGCCGGAAAGACACATCAGCAGCGAGAGCTCTGATAACAAAGAAAAGAGAGCTCGTAGAGAAGAAATGAAAAAAAAAGCTGTGGCTGCCCACCAAGAAGAGCCCACACAAAAACAAGCTCACTGTGAAAGAGAGAAACAGGCCTACTAGCGCAGTAGACAAGCACAAGGGAAGGACGCAGAGAAATGGGTGCCTACTAGACTTAAAGGCCCAAGGATGAAGCATCATACAAGAAAAGAGGCTGAAGATCCGACAGAGATTTTGGAAACGATGTACCAAGAAGCCGAAGCCCTAAAGCTGAAGGAAGCCAAAGAAGCGGCTAGAAAAGCCAAAGAGGCGGAGGAACAAAGACAAGCCGAGGAAACGGCTAGAGAAGAAGCACAAGAACAGGGTTACGTCTCTCCTAGACCCACCTCACCGCCTACAGAACAACAGGACCATCCAATGCCAAGCCCACCACCATCACCTGCCAGCAAAGACACAAATAAAGAAGCAGAGCTTGAGAAAGAGACAGAATTTGACTCCACCAAAGAAACAAAATCCGCACAAGAGGCTGACCAGCATGAGAAGCAAAAAGAGAAAGAAGCCGAGCTGGAACAAGAGAAATGGAACAAGAGAAAGCCATCGAAGCTACTCAAAAGCCTAAACAGCAAAAGGCAAGTGAATCTGCACAAGAGGCCACTGCTACACAAGAGTAGCAACAACAGTAAGAACCGGAGCCAGAGAAGGAAGTGAGCCCTTCACCTAAAGAGACTACACAGTTTGGGCCATCACCCTCTACTTCCACTCAACCAGAAACTGCTGAGGCAACAAGGCCTCAGGATGACAAAGAAAAAGACCAACCCTCTACCTCCACGCAACAACCATCAGCTACGATGCAGTAGAAAGACACACATGAGGGTGCAGGCACATCCATGCAGCTGGCAAGACAGGAGGATTGGCAGTCAAATGACGAGGTTATACTGCAAGTAAATGAATATGCAAGGCAGATGCAAGACCTGACGGAGAGACTCCATTCAACAGCACTTAGCCGCAACACAAAGGCCAAAGAGCTTAAAATGGTGATTGACCCTCTCCAAGGAGAATTAGAAGACAGGATGAGTATCATCACCGATCTTCAGAGGCAAGTGCAGGAGATGAAAGCAGAAGCTGAACAACATCAGCTAGCTAGAGATAGACATCAGAAAGAAATGGAGGAGCTAGGTGATCTGCTCACCAAGTTATCCGATGCTTGCAAAGCAAAAGACGAGCAGCTGACAGAAGTTACAAATGAACTTCTTACGACATCCCTGTCAGCTCAAAAACTTCAAGTGCAATTGGATGTTGAAAATACCTCTTTACAATACTCTGAACAGTGAATCATTGATCATGCAATCTTCTTACGGCAAATAAGAGAAAATCCAGTTGTGGCCTCAATGGGGCTGATGAAGTATACAAGGCACTAGAAAAGAAGAACAAGGACCTAGAGTTAGAATTAAAGCTGAAGGAATCACAGTGCAGGTACGTGGCATTGATGAGGGTCCAGAGAGAAGAAGAGCTCCTCAAAGAAATAGCTGAGCTCAAGAGAGTTAACCAGCTCCTAAGGAAAAGAAGGCCGGATACACAGGAAGAGGCAGGCACCTCAGAGCCGCCACAGATAGACATACCCTCGGTCTCATTTGCTGAGTTGGAAACACACTCCACAACAGAGCCGAGTGGTGAAGAGGATTTTCAGATAAACATCACAAATACATACACAGTGCCTATGGTCGAGCTGTCAAAAGCTGAAGAAGACGCACTGAAAGACAAGATCACCCAAGAGGTGGATGAGCAGTGGAAAGCCACAACGGATTGGGAGTTGAGAGCTCTACACTCTGTCAACGTCACTCAACTCACTCCCAATCATATCAATGCGCGATGGCATCAGCAATCCCTGCCATACCCTCTCATAAAAGTGAAACTACTACAGGTAAAAGAGAGGCCGTACAAAGACATGCAAGAAGATGGCGCAGATAAAGACCACCCAAAGTGGAGGTTAAGCTGGCTGAACAAGAATCCGCGGTATTTAATTCTGTTCACAAGAGCACTTGCAGCCCTGCAAAGAGATCCCACATTTTGTCATGTACCAAGAGTAAGGACATGGCAAGAGTATGAGGCACTGACAAAGAAGCGGCCAACCTAGCTGAATTACCCAAGACTGCCAGCTCCAGAGAAAGGACAAGCAACAAAGGAATACATGGTGAAAACCCTAAAGGGCACCATGTCTTTCTTCAAAAGTCTACCGGATCTCTCCGAATGCGCCATGTTATATGAGATAAGCCGAATGCTGCTCACTTGTATTGAAGTATTTCATGAGCCAGAGCAAGCAGGAACCCCGTGGATGTCATTCCTCAAGGGCAATAAGGGGTTATGCTATGATCTAAGTAGTCAGCCTTCCGAAGAAGTACTTTACGGCTTCTATGCCAGATGTATGTTTTTACCATCAAGCAATATGTTGGCATTTGAGAAAGATTTCTACACTGGATTCTTCACCTGGCGAACGAAGATCTTTGCGCCAGTGATCAGCAACCTCACATCCAGATTTGTAGGCTACTCAGCGGTGGAGCTGAAGAATAGAGTGACCATGCAATTTCTGTAAGTGCTAGACAAAGAAAGAAAAATCAGATACCAGAAGGCACTGGATACACTTAAAGATCGCCTCTCCAGTCGTCAACCCGAAGACTATTTGAGCCCATAAAGCTATGTCAAGGGACGACATAGGCGAGGAGGGGGAGAATGTTAGCAACAAGCTAACACGGCACAATTTTTCAGAGTTCTCTTTGTAAAACATTTATTATTTTGATAACTTGGGAATATTGTAACTCCTAATTTCTCAGATAAACTCTGTAATTAATGAACCGGGGCTACAAGCTTCTAGATTGTATCAGGCAGTCATTTCCTAGCTTTGGTAGAACTCCAGGTTATTAGTTTTGACCACCCAAAAACCTTGGCTAAGGTATAAAAGCCAATTTTTGTAAGTTTTTTATAAGTTTTGGATAAGAAATACACAGCGTGAGCTAACGGCGCTCACTCCTCTCCTTCTCGCGCTTCCCACTCTCTCCCCGGTTGTCACATTGCAATTGCATTTGTTGCATTGCAACCGCAGGTAAGAGCTCTACGCATTGACGTAAGCAGTTCACAGTATTTCGTAGATTTTAACGTCGCCGACCGGCGGCCTAATTTCATCATAACTAGGAATTTAAACTTTCGAATCAAAAACTAAGCATAGACGGGGTATTGGGGCACCATTGCGAAGCATTTGGATGCATTCTGGGTCGAAAACGACTAGGTCAGAAATCCACTGCTGTTAATAATCGCGATTTTGGAACTTGACCTAAAGTGGGGTTTGAGACCATAAGCATGTGTGCTTAGGTCTTATAAACTTGTCCTAGAATTTTATTACATTTGGATGTCATCTGATGCGTAACGGATGTGATTTGTTTGCCGATGAGCGATTGGCTTTTGGTGATTTCAATCACTTGAGTGTAGCTTGCGTTAGATGCGAGTTGTTAGTTGTTTTCCGAGAAATTGACACCCTCTTGTAGCCTCTATGCACTAGTCGAGTCAGCTTCTTCCCATGGATTGACAATTTAATCGTGGTTCTCACTAATACTGCAATAAGATAGGATGGTGAGGTTAGACATGCATCCCACATTTGGTGACTTGACTCTTGAGGATATGTATATGCATTGTAAGAACCTCTATGAGCAACCCAATGTTGATAAGATGGAGTGTTGTAGCTTCCTTCCGTTTCTGCCTCCCTTCTTTACCATTGAAGATGTATGCCACGCGCTTGAGAAACTTGCTACTCGCAAGGCAGGGGACCTTCAAGGTGTCAAGGCTGAAATGATTAAATGGACAAGCAAGAAAACATGATATTGGATATGCGATATTTTTAACCTTGCAATTCAGCATGGCATGCCTCATGATTGGAGCGCAAATTGGATCACACCTTTGCACAAAGGAGGAGATGTAAACAATGTGAACAACTATCGCACTATAATGGTTGGTTCTTTGATGGCAAAGTTATTTGGATGTATCATGGAGATGAAGATAAGTGAATGGGCTGAAAAGAATGGCAAACATATGCTTGGCCAAGCAGGTTTTGAAAGCATCATAGCACTATTGATCACCTTGTCACTCTTCAAGTTCTTATAGAAGCATCTCGATTGAAAGGGAAAAAGTTGTGTTGCTTTGTGGATTTCAAGAAAGCGTTTTCCATGGTACCGCAAGGAAATCTTTGGAGACGTGTGCAAAGCCTTCAAGTGCCGAGAGAATTTATGCATGCAGTTTTTCGAATCTACCAAAAAGTGATATGTCGTCTACGTATGGGAGATGGAGTTTCAGAATTTTTTGCAAGCACCATTGGTTTCAAACAAGGATGCCCACTTTTCCCAACCCTCTCTTTGGGCTACTCATTGATGAATTGGAATGCATGGTTCTTGATTTTATGCAGCAAGAAGGCATAGAAGAGGTTAAGATCGGAAATGCGGTGATCATGCTTTTGCTTTATGCCGATGATGTAGTGCTCTTGGCACATACCTTAGACGATGCACAAAAGCTTATGAGTATCTTTGAACGCTTTTGCCTACATAGCGGGCTGATTGTGAATGGATCCAAACCCAAGGTTATGCTTGTAAAGACCCTCAATGATGAAAATATATGCATTGTATACAACAATGAGCAACTTGAAGTGGTAGATCACTTCAAGTACCTTGGCCTTGAGGTTCCATCCAATCATAAATGGAAGGATTGCACAATGCGTCACTTGGAAGCCAGAAAGCGCGCTTATTATGCATTTGAGAACATGTGCAATGCTGGAGGGAGATCAAGTGTAGGGCTCTTAGAAAGTACCTCTTTGACACATTGGTGACACCGGTGCTTCTTTATGGAGTGGAGGTGTGGGGTGGAAGCATCGAGAAGTCTACTTGAAAAGAGTTTGAGAATGTCCAAAAGCATATTCTCACCAACTTTCTCCAAGTCAAGACACAAACACCCTACATTCTCTTACTTCTTGAGTCCGGATCGCTTCCCATTGAGGTCTTGGACATGCAAAACGGTTGTGGAGTACATGCTTAAGACACACCGTAGCCCTTTGTATCGACTTCCTAGAATCACATATGAAGCAAGTCAAAAGGTCCAAAAACATGCAAGAGAAAAATACGAAGTTCAGGGTGGATGATTGACATCAAGAAATGGTTTGAAAGATGGGATGCATGTCACTTGGTCAAGGATGCATCGATCGACTCCCAAGTTAATGAGGCCTTTTACAACGCCAATGTATCACGGCTTGGGAGAAATCCAGAGGTTCTTGCTTCAACCATTACACCACACATGTTGCCCCAAACTACAAATGTCTCTTCTTCTCCAAACGAGGTAACCAAACCCATCCCTACATCCTCTGGGACATAATCAAAACCCCTTCTTGAGTAGTCCATTTGGATGTTTTCTATACCCCTCAAAGGATACTGCAGGAGTCCCTTTACTACATGTCACTATATTGTTTCCACATCTTTTTTCACCACTAGGGGTGCCACTACATGTTACACGACTATTGAGAGGGATTCTTCTGATTGCCCACATAGCTTCATTGACTTTTCATTCCAAAACAGAACTTTGTCTTCTCTTTGGAATTCTCACTGCCATCTGCTACCCCTAGATCTTCCATGAAAATAATCTTCCTTGGCCTTCCATGTGTTGTGCGGTCACATGTTTTTGCATTGTACTTTGGTCTATGTGTCGATTCACCCTCAACATTAATCACAATCAATGGCCCTTGCTTTTGCCAAACGGTTTCTTTGTCTCCTTCAAGCGGGGTGAGAGCCTTATACATGGGTGTTCCAAATATAGCCTCATTTACTACCTTATCACTTGTGCTGGACTTAGAGAAAACTCTTTTCTTGAGTCTCTCTAGTGAAGGACCCTTTCCAATATGTTTACCTTGAGAGTAAGAAAGTGCCTTTGTGCTTTGTAGTATTGCATTCGCCATATCTGAGTACATGCATCATACAATGAGATTTTTTTTTAATCCTTCGCTTGCAAGCCATGCTTACTCTCTGCTAAGTTGGTTCTTGGACTGTTTGTTCCATTAGCACCTCTCTCTACTGTTGTCATGATGCTCCCCCAATGTGTAGTACGCACCTCCCACCAACTCAACCAAGAGTCCATTGTAGGGATGTTTCTATCCATGCAATTTACTTTGCGCCACCATTGTCAAAGGAGACGAGACTCTAATGTAGCTGCCTCTCTAGAGGGAGCTAAACACCAATTTTTGCACATGTCTTTGTGAGTTTGTTGGGATGAAGAGACAATGTACTTTGTTGTGTGCACCACCATGCTTTGTTTCTAATGAAAAAGGCAAGGTCGCTCTCGATGTTGTAGAACATTGTCTTTCCAACCATTGAACACAATGCAAACTGCATTCCAGCTTGCTTGAGATTCGTTGGCCATGAATCTGTGAAAATCTATTGTCTCACATCCATGCCCCTCCATAACTTCATTTATGCACTTTCCAAAAAGAATTTATGCTCTTATGCCTTCCTCTTCATCTCACAAGTTGCAACAGTGAGGAGATCTCGCATGCTAGAACATAAGACATTCATATTAGTATTTATATTGTTGGTTGTTTCTTAAGATATACCAAACTTGAGAAATATGTTCCTAAAATAACAAACCTTGGATCATAAACGTGGCATGCCGTGGTCACCCAATCCGCGACTTGGTGAGTGTGATCAAACTGCACGCAAGCGTGTCAAAGATCTCCAGGTCCACTTCAAGGCATTCAATTAACCAAATCCAATCCAAATGCAGGACCAACCATAGACATCTTGAACACAAAGCACCACTCCCCTTCCGCTCCTTGCCCATGAAACCTGCTATTGTGAAAAAAATCATATGTGCAATCCCTTTTTAGTCGTAGCAAGGAGTCCACACCAAAACTCTCCTTTTTTGACCCATAACTTGTTGTTGCCACGAACCTTCAAAACCTGTATTATAGAGCTAAGTTACTTTGAAATAATATGCACAAACAAGAAAAACAAGTAATCACCTTAACCAATTGTCCTCCACTAAGGGACCCATTGCATCAACAATATGTAGGGATTCTTGCTCGCCAAGTACATGGCTAGATCACCCCTCTTGCATCAAAGTTGTTGTCACAATTTCCTTTGCCATGCACATTTGTACCTTTCGTGTGCATGCATGTCTATCTACATTGAGAACTCGTGCAACCATTTCTTTGGTTTAATCGGTGAGCCCTTTTGATGTACCATCCCTCATGTCATGTTGGTGAGTTCCTTGACGTACCATCAATCTTCTCATGCTTTCATCGCTTGGCATGACATAATATACGAAGCAATCGTATGTACGTAAACAAATGGGTGGTTATCCGCAATAGAGGCAAGTAAGCTTGCGTCCAAGTCCGTCACAAAACTCGCCCATGCAAGGTAAGTTTAGCATACTACCATTGAAATACATTGTGTTTGACTTCCCAAATTAACCAATTTGGGACAACTTTCATTGAGATAGTTTAGGACACCAGCACACTGACTTTTGCGACACACTCTAGGAAATGTGATGTTTGAGGTTTGCAGTTTGGTCTAGTGGTGTGGATCATACTTATGTCACATAGCATACATTGGATTAACCTTTCCTAAGGTAAGTGGAAACTCAAACACCATATTACCATTGTACACCTTTGGAATTTTTGACACTTGTTTGGTTTCCACTATCTTTTAAAGAAGCTTCGTCAAGGTGTTGGGCTTTGTCATTGCGTTAAAAATGACAAAATACTATTTTTTCTCCTTACCTCGATAGAGTTTTGCAATGCTTGATCCCCAAAGAGTCGTTCCTTGCTTGGACTAGTAAGGTCTATGTAGGAACATCCATCAAAGGAGCAGCCACACCACTCAAATTTGAGAATGTGTCATTTCGACTAGCACCACAAACTTTGTAGAGAGAGATTTTTCCACAACATAAAACTCCTCTCCCAAGTGATTGCTTGTTTTCTCTAGTGGCACTGTCAACTTTTCACTCCCAACCATGACAATTGCATGTAGACTAGTAAATGTTTGTGGCACAACATGCTCTTATAGATATTTAACTCCAAAAATATATTCCCATTGGTAAAGGGAAAAGTTCTTTCAAAAGAAGGGAAGACATAGTGCACGACATGATAGTAGAGTTGAAAAAATAAGCACTAGATTGAAAAATAAGAGTGAAAGTGTTTAATTGTGTTTAGAAGAGTTAAATGTATTTTATATTGATCCTACTAGTTATTAATATAATTTAATAATTTTTTGAATTCCAAGTTAAGTTATTTTTTTAAAAATTACATTCCCTCTCCTCCCCAGACGGCCACCTCCTACCCCCTTGTCCCTCCGCAACTCAACACCACGTCCCCCATGTTACCCTCTCTCTCTCTCTCTCTCTCTCCCGAAGAGAAGTTAGAGACACCTCCTTCTCTTGCCATTGTTATTGAAGATTTCTTCAAAACCCACTTTGGCATGTCCGGAGTTATGGTCTATGGAGCACATAGAGTGGGGAAGCAAGGAGCTCCTCACTCGGGAGAACGGCCAATTGTATGCACCATGCCGGATGAGACCAAGCGAAAGATTATCCTTGATAATAGTTGGATCTATTTGAGGGATAGTAAATGTTTTGTATGTGAAGATCTCACTATTAAGCAACAAAATATGCGTCGCAAGGCATATAAGGAAAAGAATAATAAAAACAAGGAGATCTCTCATGAAGAAAATGTGCCCAAGGAGGAGGCAAGTCTCTCAAGCAAATAGGGATGCGTGACCTATGAGACCGAGTTACAATTGAAAATATGCTTTTGGAATTGTAATGGATACCCATGGAATGCGGGGGTTGGCATTGATGAACTAACAAGCAAAGCCGATGTTGTACTTCTTGTTGAAACT
Organism: Adiantum capillus-veneris; assembly: GCF_014529385.1. Lineage (NCBI taxonomy): Eukaryota > Viridiplantae > Streptophyta > Polypodiopsida > Polypodiales > Pteridaceae > Adiantum > Adiantum capillus-veneris. Next base: position 17,278,966 of record NC_140933.1, read on the forward strand.
TGGGAGCATGATACACAAAGGATTAACGGCTTGGAGGATTACAATGTACATTCATTGATGTGGTCAAAGAATCTCAAGCAACGAAGAGGACAAGGAGGGTTAGCATGTATGGTTAAGAAAGGATTGGAAGATTTTGTATCAATTGTGAAAGATGACAAGTACAAACGTTATATATGGCTGAAAATTATGACACCAAAAAGAGCACCCATTTTTGTAGCCGGTTGCTACATTCCTCATCATGATTCTCCCTTTTATGCTTGCATGGATAGAGATCAACCATTTTCTGATTTGGAAGAGGACATTGCTTATTTCAAAGGTGAAGGTGATGTTATTGTATTTGGGGATATGAATGCTCGCACAAAAACATTGCAACATGATACTCAACAATTTGATATGCCATACATTTCAAGGGAGTTGGAGGATGTTCACTTGTATGATCGTACTTCAATGGATGAGAAAGAGCCAGATCACTATGGAAAGTTACTTTTACACATGTGTAATATCAAGGGTATGCTCATTGCCAATGGTGTATCTTTGTGGAGTGGAACCAATGGATTTACATGTAGGAGACATAATGGGGATAGTGTGATTGACTATATGCTACTCTCTGAAGCCATCATGTATCGCATAAAGAGTTTTATGTTTGGTCAATGGACCCCGGAATCCGACCATCGCACCTTATGTATTGACCTTTCATGTGGAGAAGCAACTAAGCATGATAATCTCAGCCAAAGGAAAGAGAAGTTATCACTATATATGGATTTCAAACGGGCACCAATGTACATTGAAATGGTTGAGCAAAAATTATGGATGACAAAGCTTCAATGTGATGCACCATTGGAAACTAAATGGGAAGCTTTCAAGAAAGCTTTTTGTTCTTGTGCGGAAGAATGCTTTGCCATAAAGCATCTCCATGGTATCAACAAAGATAGATCACGCAAAAGGTGGTTTGATAAAGAATGTCAAGATGCTCAAAAGTCCTTGATAAAGCTTGATGCAACTATGGACAAAGACAACTATCAAAGTCATTTGCATACATACAAAGCATTGATTCAAAAGAAGAGAAGAAGATGGGAAGTAAAGCAACAAGAATTTCAAGTCCAAGAAAAGGCACATGCATGTGGAAGATTTTGGAGAAACTTGAGAGGCAAGCGGGTTGAGAATTTTGGTAACTTGAGTCTAGTGGATTACACACATTGTAGGCAATTATATGAGCAAGCAAATACTGAAAAAATGCCATTTTATGGTTCACTCCCATGTATGCCGTCTTTTTTTACTATTGAGGATGTATGCGGTGGGCTTGAAAAGTTGGCCACTCGCAAAGCGGGAGATCTTCAAGGTATTAAGCCGGAGATGATCAAATGGACGGGAGATTTTACCCATGAGCGGATGTGTGATATGTTCAACCTTGCACTTCAACATGGTATGCCTTATGATTGGAGTACTAATTGGGTTAAGCCTTTGCATAAAGGAGGGGATGTAAAGAATGTAAGCAACTACCGGACTATAATGATTGGGTCTCTTATGGCAAAGTTGTTTGGGTGCATAATGGAGATGAAATTGATTGATTGGGCTGAAGAGAATGACAAGCGTGCAAAGGGACAAGCGGGTTTTCGTCGATGCCATAGCACCATTGATCATCTTGTCACTCTTCGTGTTCTCATGGAGGAAAGTCGGTTGAAAGGCAAGCGATTGTATTGTTGTTATGTGGAATTTAAGAAAGCCTTTGATATGATTCCACGTAACAATTTGTGCAGAAGGATGGAAGAACTCCAAGTGCCAAGTGAGTTTATGCTTGCGGTTTCTCGAATCTATGAGAAGGTGATTTGTCAATTGCGCATGGGAAGAGAAATTTCAGAAATTTTTGTAAGCACTATTGGGGTTAAACAAGGATGTCCATTGTCACCAACTCTCTTTGGTCTATGCATCAATCAATTGGAACAAATGGTACTTGAATTTATGCAAGAAGAAGGCATTGAAGAGGTCACTATTTGCAATGCGGTAATCATGCTTTTATTGTATGCGGATGATGTAGTGCTTCTAGCACACACTTTAGAAGATGCACAAAAGCTTATGGTTTTCCTTGAGAACTTTTGCTTGCATAGTGGGCTGATTGTAAATGAATCCAAAACAAAGGTTATGCTTGTGAAAACCAACCATAAGGAGAAGCCATGCATTGTGTACAACAACGAGACACTTGAAGTTGTTGAGAGCTTTAAGTACCTTGGCCTTGAGGTTCCATCCAATCACAAGTGGCATGAATGTGCTATGCGTCGTTTGGAAGCGGGAAAGAGAGCATATTATGCATTTGAGAACATGTGTAATGCGGGAAACATCAAGTGTTGGGTTCTCAAGAAGTATCTTTTTGATGCATTGGTGACACCGGTTCTTCTTTATGGAGTTGAAGTGTGGGGCGGGAGCATCTCAAAGTCTACTTGGAAAGAGTTTGAGAATGTCCAAAAGTGTTTTCTTACAAACTTTCTCCAAGTTAAGACACAAACATCATATATGCTGCTACTTCCTGAGTCGGGATCTCTTCCAATTGAGGTTATGGGCATGGAAAGGGTTGTGGATTACATGATAAAGATGCGTCAAAACCCCTCACATCGACTTCCTACAATTGCATGGGAAGCAAGCAAAAAAGTTCAAAAGACGCATAAAAGCAAGATCTTGAGCACGGGATGGATGCAAGACATAAAGAAGTGGTTTGGGAGATGGGATGCATTACACTTGCTACATGATGCTTCAATTGACTCTCAAGTGAATGAAGCTTTTCTACAACGCCAATGTATTACGGCTTGGGAGAAATCCGGTGGGTCACGCTTCATACATTACACCACCTATATTGCCCCCAACTACAAAACCATGTTCTTTGCTGAGAGAGGAAACCGTACTCACACTTACATGCTTGAGCCTATTCCCTTGTCCGCGATACGCACTATCGCAGCAATTCGGCTTAGCTCCTATTTCCTTCGATGCGAGATAGGGCGTTGGGGCAATGGAGAAGATTCAAATCGATTGTGCACATTATGCTCACTGCAAGTTCGAGAGTCTGAGTACCACACACTACTAGAGTGCTCAGATTTTGATCACATCCGAACTTGCTTCTCTCACATTTTCAGCCATAACTTAGACCTACACACTTTCCTCTCCCAGCCAAAGTGTGGGCTCTCCATTGCGACTCTCATCACTACAATTTTGGAGCATCGAGAGTCACTCATCAGCCATACACATACTACATCACATGTAACTTTGGTCCCATAGGTCATATTTGACCTCCGAGGACGACAATAAAATCTATCTATCTATCTATCTCTCTCTTTCTCTCTCTCCATGTCTCCTCCCTCTCTCTCACTCTCTCTCTCTCTCTCTCTCTCTCTCTCTCTCTCTCTATCTATATATATATATATATATATATATATATATATATATATATATATATATTGTTCAAGACTTATCATATAGAACTTTAATTTCTCTTTACATTGTTCCCACACACTTAAATGATTTTCTCTCTTTCTCTCTCTCCCCTTTTCTTGCCGCGTCATTCAATGGGTACTAAACAATTGTCCTCTCTCTCTCTCTCTCTCTCTCTCTCTCTCTCTCTCTCTCTCTCTCTCTCTCTCTCTCTCTCTCTCTCTCTCTATCAATGTGTGTGTGTGTGTGTGTGTGTGTGTGTGTGGTTGATTTTTGAGTGGCACCCATATTTGTTAAAATTCATAGAATTTATAGATTTTTAAGCTGGCCCATATTTTTAACTCTTTAAAATACCTTAAAACTGATAAAAGGCCCGTCAATCGGGCAATCTCCCCCACCATTCGGGATGCCAATGTTAGAGTTGGTCTTTGTTGGGTGTCTCATCCATTTCAAGGGATTTTTCTTATTTTCTACGCGTGAAAAATGTTAGCTACCCTTTAAATAAAACAATATAATGCCAAGAAAATTATAATATTCTGGAAATTTGAAGGGCAAAGGTGCCCCTGGTGAGACGGAGTTCCTGAGCTTGATGGTAATTCTCTCTCTCTCTCTCTCTCTCTCTCTCTCTCTCTCTCATGTGGATAACAACCCTTTCATTTGCAAGCATGTCCTCAAAGCAAGAAAGCCCCCAAGTGGACACATGGATATGCGAGGATCTCTTTAAACAAATTAAAGCTTGTACAAATTTCAAAAGAAATATTCAATATTCATCTTGAAAAGCCCTTTTGAAAAAATAAAGCCAAATATATCTTTAGAAATCATTTTTTTTCAAATTCAAAATCTTACTAAAATTATATTTTTTTGTTATGTGCATTTGACTGGTGCATTTATTCTATGGAGAGTAAATTACATTGTCAAAAAGGATTTTCATTTCCTATGAATTTACCATAAAACTTTTGCATTATAAATCTTAGCTTTTTTTTTTTGCAGTATAGATTAGATGGTTTATAAGGTCTTCCTTGAAGTGAACCAATGAGTGGCACATGGAGTCCTTCTCCTTCTATAAAATTTTTAAGCTCCATTATATATAGTATAGATTATTCAAGAAAGAAAGGAAATAATCATCTCTATTGGAAAATACAAGAATTCTAAGGAGTGGAATCAAGCACTCAATCCCATTCGTACGTTATCAACCACTCCACATAATGTAACTTTTTATGAGACGTCCGCTTGTAAAGGGTTGTGTAGCTTTGAACGATATGTTATCCCTCAAAGCACAAAACATGCTTGAGGATAACTGTACATTTCTTTATGGGTTAATACAACACTCCACTCATAATTGTATGGGCCAAAAAAAAATGTAATTCATTGAAATGGAACTTTATGAGGCCTGTAAATGAAAGGACTCTTATCACAAATTAAAATTTGAAGGAAACTTTCTATACTTTAGACGATGGAATCTACTTTAGACAATGGAATCAAACTCCTATGACTAGGCTTTTGAATCCCTTATTCTCTAGGGGCTCTTTGGCTTGTATAAGGCCATAGGGGGGGATGGTGAAGCAAATGGTGCAATTTTTCAAACGTTGATGCAATGCAGAGGTTATCAATGGTGGAAAGTGTCTTCTTTGATTAAAAAAGAAGGCCTTATAAAGGTTATCTCTTCCTTTTATAATATTAATGAGTTCTTTCATCATTTCATCATTGTAACTTGGTCCTTTTATTTAATGCTCACTTGACTTTATTTTTTGTTTAATTTGTAAATGGATCTTTTCATTTAAGGACCTAATAACTTTTTATTTATTTATTTTTATTAAAAACATACTTTTTAGTTGTGAACTTTCGTTTCATTTGAAGACAATTTACAACTGAAATTTTATAAATCATTTTTTAATGAAAGAATTTTTTCACAACTAAAAAATTAAGATTTTTTCTTTTAACTTTTGTTATAAATATGTAAATGTCACTTCAGTGTAAATGTACCATCATTAGGGATTAGGTTTAAACATTCTCAATATCGATAAAATACATTTTAAAAAAAAACTCATATTTACATGTTACATTTAACACTTGATCAAGAGAATGTTGCAAAAAGAAAAGTTCCATTAAATAGTGTCATCTTCATGAAATATTATTATTATTGATTTATTTTCACACAAATTTACTTTAAGTCTATCATTTCTTTAGAAATGTTTCTATAATCCAATTATCAATGTCATTTGATCATACTTTGATGTCATTTAAATGTCTACTCTTTAAATTTTATTTTATTTTGAGTGATTGTATTAGAAAGCCACAAAGATATATATAAATCAGCCTCAAGCTCATGTTGAGCCTTGAGGGCTAGAGGGACATATCAAAGCTTAGTTAGAAGAACCAAGCAACATACTATTACTAAAAGCCCAATCCTTTACTCAGCAAGACTCGACTGGATGGCGAGAGTCTCCCTAAGCCAATCATCCGAGATTTTTCTTTTACCAATCATAAATATTAACTCCTTACTTTCTTGTACAATCTTTGAGAAGTTTTCCACAGAGATGTCAATTTTAGGACGTACTTTGCGACGTGCTTTGAGTGTGACAAATTTGAGCATTTTGTCAAGGATTGCCTCATGAGGACTAAAGTGAATGCCAAGCCTATAGCCCAGGCCTCCGTTTTAAGGGAATTCAATCATGTCCTTGACAAGGAAACATCAGTGGAAGGGGTGAGAAAACATGTAAAGAGTTGTGAAGGGACAGAAATAGGTAAGGAAAAAGAGATGATGATTTGTGACAAGGAAGTCACCAAATTGTAAGAGAAGACTATAGAGGTGCAAAGCTTCACACTACATGTAACATTTAATGGCCTAATAACTGGTGTGTAGTGGAAATTAGCATGAACATAGTGGGCATTTCATTAGAATAGATTCCTAATGAGAATTACAAGAGTGCTTGGGTGGAGAGAGCAACAAAAAGCATAACACCTAGTTAGATAGCATCAACAATACTTTCAAAAGAGAAAGAAATTAAGCTATTGACAACAGTTGAGGACCGGATTTGCATGGAGTCGGTCCCCCCTCCAAAAGGCTTTGTATTATGGTTTCTCCCATCAAGAGAGACATTGTACAATACAATTCTTTGTGTTCCTTCAAGACTCGCTAGTGCAATGAAGATGAAAGCTTCACGCACTAAGCAAAACACTTAATTATCCCCGTTCTCAGACCCAAGACCTCACACACCTTCGAAGATGGTGAGAGCTAGCAGGGTATGACAGTAGATTGAGAGGAAGAAGGAGTATCTTACGAGAAAGATGTACATATCCTCACATAATCACTCATATTAGCATAGCTTAGCTTAGTAATTAGCTTGGTAGAGGAGATGAGCATGCATTGAAGCTTGGATCTTGGTTGGATTTGCATCCACATGCCAAGAGTGTGTCGATGTAGGCTTCTATCTCACAAGCTTGGAGTAGGTGATGAGCTCTCCATTAAAGCTTGGGAAGAGATAGTCTTCTTTACTTCACACATGAGATTGTGTGAGTGTGTGTGTGATAATGCCTTGCAAAAATCAGCCCCCCCTCTCCCTCATGGGCGAGCCCTCTTGCTATTTGCTCTTGCAGGTTCCCCATTGGACCTCCCCAAATCAAGCCAATGGCTATTAAGCAGCATAAGTGATAGCCTTCTGACATGTGTCCCCCTTTCCCCTTTTGTGAGAGCTTAATCAATTAAACTTAATTGATTTAAATGAATTAAATCCCCATTGGATCTTTCCCCATTCTGACCAATAGGAATTAAGTAGCCCATTGGGCTGCTCAATTCCTATTGGACCCCTTCACGGGCTGTCCAATAATCATCCAGGAGACTTAATTTTCATTGGTTCTTTTTATTAAGTGTTTTTAAATGAATTAAACTAGATTTACTCTAGCCTAATTCTCATTGGTCCACCTCTAAGGCCATCCAATAGGAATTGGGTACACCTTGTGGGCATTTGGCCTAGGGAGTTGACATGTGTCCCTCATTCCCTTTGTGTAAAGGGAGCTTGTGTGTGTGTGTGTGTGTGGCTATCTCTCTCATCCCCTAGAAGAAAGGCTCGCCCCCTCCCATGTAGGGATATGCAAAGACTTTTTTTTACACACACAAAGCATCCAATTTCCCTAGGGTTGACCTTTGGACACAACCTTTGAATTTTGGAACCTTAGCATTTTGGAAGTCTTAAGGGGCCCCCTTTTGGATCCCTATTTTCCCTCCTGTGGATCCCTACTGTTGCCGGTATGCCAGCTTAACCAATATTCTAGCTTTTTCAGATGGCTCTTTTGCAGATGGCCCCCCTTTTGGATCCCTATTTTCCCTCCTGTGGATCCCTACTGTGGCCGGTATGCCAGCTTAACCAATATTCTAGCTTTTTCTCCCCTAGCACTTCCCCACATTAAATGATCAGTTTAATATGAGAAAATCATTTAATATTACCTCTCTCTTGATATCATAGTCGTCCTCGATTATGGTGTAGAGAAATTAAAGGATATTCATGAGTCCTTTTCTTAGCGAGCCGAGGATCCCTATGTTACCCTACGACATCATTCCACAATGGATGACTAGTCCATTTGGCGCTTGAGAGCCTGAGGCTGCCACAAGCATGTCTGCTCATTAGTCCTATCAGTCTTCCATAGTAGAGTGACAATCTCTACTTGGTGTTTGGGAGACGTCGTCTCCGCAAACTTGATCTAAGCATGCATACTACTTCATTTTTGTGCACAATAAAGAAAAAGAGAGTCTTGTTGACAAAAACTTTGTTGATTTTTTGTACATTTGCTTACTCTTGGGAAGCATTGTAAGCATTGACAAGGTTTAGGTTATCCTTTAATTGTATGCCTTGCATCCATCTAGCATCTTCAAAAGGATAATTCTTAAACTTAATGAGATATCGTCGGATAATCTTACCGCCTCTTAATACCTTGTCTTCATGTTGGAGAATGGACTCGGGGTGCAGCACCTCCTCTTGGTCCTCGATCTCCGGTGGGTCTTCAATAGTTGGTTCTTGAGGTGGCTCTCCTTTGTAAGGCTTTAATAGGCTCACATGGAAAGCATTGTGTATGAGCCAATGATTGGGCAACTTGAGTTGATAGGCCATCTCATTGATTGGCCTAAGAATCTGGAAGGGACCATAGTACCTTTTTGCTAGTTTAGCATAGTACTTTTGGTGGCCCGTAGGATTCTTGCCCGTCGTGTGCCTTAATCAGCCTTGGAAAACTTTAACAAGACCCAATCGTTTTCTTTAAAGGCTTGGGCTCTTGTGTGCTTGGGGCTCTTGTGTGCTTGTCAGCAGCAGCAGCCTTTTGCCTTTCCTGTGAGATAGAGATAGCATCCTTAATCTTTTGAAAAGATTCTTGTAGGTCTCGGCCATAGGCTTTTAGTAGATCGAGAATGGTTAGGTTAGCTATTTCACTTTGGCCATCCGTTTGTGGATGATAGGCCAAAGAGAAGTTTAGCCTTGTTCCTAAATTCTCAAAGAGACCCTTCCAGAAATTACTGGTCATTCTAGGATCTCTATCCGACACTATGGACATTGGCAAGCCATGGTACTTGAAAATTTGTGAAATGAAGAGGGTTGCCATTTGATGGGCTTTGATAGTCTTTTTGACAGGTATAAAATGAGCTTGTTTACTGAACCTGTCTACTATCGTCCATATTCCCGTATTCCCATGGATAGACTTAGACAATCCAAAGATAAAATCCATGGATATGCTCTCCCATGGCGGATTAGGGATTGGCAAGGGTTGAAGCAATCCAAGTTGCTTCCCTCTATCTAATTTTGTCTTTTGGCATACCACACATTTAGAAACATACTCTTGTATGTTCAATTTCATGGTAGGCCAATAGAAATATGTTTCAATTCCCTTTAAGGTAGACTGAATCCCCCTATGCCCCGCATAAGGTGGAGCATGAGATTCATACATTACTTTCTCACGTAGTGAGTTAGTAACACATAGTCTAATGCCATAGAGAAGATAACCATCTTGTAAAGTAAATGGTTCTTCTTTCTTCCCTAATGCAAGGGCTCAAATCACATCTCTAAAATCGGGATCAATAGCGTACTCATCTATCATTGAAGATAGATCATTGTGAGTGGCTATGAAAACCGCATTCACTCTCGGTCGTCTTGAGAGTGCATCAGCTACTTGATTATGCTTGCCAGCAATGTGAGCAATATGAAACTGAAATTGCGAAAGGAAATTTTCCCACCTCATTTGTTTGTCAAAGAGCTTGGTCTGCGTCATGAAGTACTTAAGACTTTGGTGATCCGTTCGCTCGCAGAATGAAAGGAGTCCCCAATAAATAGTGCTTCCATGAGTCTAAGGCATGTAGAACTGCAAGGAGTTCCTTTTCATATATGCCTAGAGCTTGCTCAACAGGGTCGAGCCTTCGACTCTCATAGCCTATGGCATGCCCTTCTTGGAGCAAAATAGCTCCAAGGCAATCACCACAAGTATCACATTGGACCTCAAATGGTTTTGAGAGATCCGGTAGTGTAAGCATAGGTTGAGAGATAAGCTTTTCTTTAAGCTTTTCAAAAGCATTGTTCTCCTTAGTAGACCATGTATACCTAACGCTTTTCTTTGTTAGGTCATGTAATGGTCCCACAATTTGTGAGAACTTTTCTATGAAGCGTCTATAGTATGCACACATACCTATAAAGCTTCTTCGTTCATGAAGATTCCTTGGTTTAGGCCATCCTTTTATTACCTCTAACTTTGATGGATCCATTTGGATGCCATCTTGAGAGATAATGTGACCTAAATATTGAATCTCTTGCAAGAAAAATTCACTTTTCTTTTGATTAACATAAAGTTTATTCTCTCTTAAAACTTGAAATGTTACCTGGAGGTGTTGCTTGTGTTCGTCTAATGAATTAGAGTAGATGATAATATCATCAAAGAACACTCCAGTGAAGGTTGAACAGCTTCTCCATCCAGTGAAGGTTGAACAGCTTCTCCATCAAGCGGTTGAATGTGGCTGGTGCATTGGTCAAGCCAAAAGGCATGACAATGTAGTCATAAAGACCAAATGTGGTGCGAAATGCGGTCTTTACAATGTCTTGATCAACTATCCTTATTTGATGATAGCCACTTTTGAGGTCAATCCTACTGAAGTAGGTCGATCCTTGTAGCTTATCAAATAGGTCTTCTACCCGTGGAATGGGAAACCTATTTTTGATAGTGATTCTATTTAGTGCTCTATAGTCGACACACATACGATATGTGTCGTTTTTCTTTTGCACTAATAGAACCAGTGAGAAAAATGGAGATGAGCTAGGCCTAACCATGCCCTTCTCAACTAACTCATGCACTTGCCGCATAATCTCCTCTTGTTGAGCTTCAGAAACTCTATAAGGAGGTTTGTTAGGCGGTGAACTTCCTAGAAGAAGTTCAATTGCATGGTCATCATTACCTCGTTTAGGAGGTAGCTCACAAGGGATGTCGTCAATAAAAACATCTTGAAACCCCTTGAGAAAATTGGATAACTCTAATTCCTTTTGGTTGCTTTTATTTTCTTTCACTAAAGCATTAGGTTCATTTTGAGAATCTTTAACAAAAATCATGTACACGGAAATAGAGCTCTTTATTGACTTGTTGAAAGCTGGTGTATGTACAATGGGAATAGTGTTACCCATTTCCTTAGCATCTATATACATGTCTTTTTCCCTCAACTTAAAGGAGATTCTCCTTTCAGGAAATTTAACATTGGCAACCAGGCGGTCAAACCATGGTGCCCCTAGGATTACATCCTCATGCTTGAGAGGAGAAATAAAGAAGTCCTCTTTGTCCACATCCCCTTGGACATGAAGCCTCAATTTCCCGATTAAGGGAGTGACTAGTAGGATATCTCCCATCTCGTAGGATTGTATGCCTAGCTTGGTAGCCAACTATATAAATATAAAATTGTAAGTAGAACCAGGGTCCAAGAGAATAAAAGCATCATGTTCTCTGTGAGGTCCCCACCCCATCGTCTCAACAACGGATCTGATGGTAAACCTGGTGGCCACTAGACCTATAGCGGAAGCAAACAAAGTGGTCTGGGTTCATCTAGCGGACGATCTCTCATCACAAAGTGAATTGAGTTCGAGCCTACTAGCAAGGAGATCTAGCTCCACCTCGCAGGGGAAGCATGATTTAACCTATGTAGCGATCCTAAGACCCACCTTCCAAGAGGAGAGAAACCTCGAGTTCCTTTTTCCCCATGTTTCAGAGGCATGTACTCTCGAGATTTCACCGCTCTGGGGCCAATGAGTATTACTAATATCGAAGTAAGCACAATGGGGATAGAGAGTTCCCGACCAATCGAGACCACCCATCTCGTAGGCATTGGCAACCTGAGCCAAGCCCCCACTTTCCACCCCCACACTCACACTTCTTTGTGTGACCTAATTACTACCACAAAGGTTGTTCAACATAAAGATTCCTTGTTTAATTCCGAATCACATTGTTCGTTAAGACAGCCCTTCAACCAGTATTGCAAACAGTACCAAGACAGAATTCTAGTAAAAATTCTACTCAAACTTATTCATAAAAGTTCCAATGTTCTGGAGGTACAACATCCCCCCTCCAGCGAGAGTTCACTCCTCCCGTTGTCGCCTAGCTGCCCATACAACTAGGTATGTCCACCGCATAGAAAGAACGTCATGGACACTCCCACCGCATAGAAAGCAAGTCGTGGATTCAAGAGCCCTTAACGAGGAACTCTACCCCCTGTGATCAGTAGGGGGGTCGGGTCTGATTCAACATTGGAAATAAAATGAACATGCCGAGCTAAATTTTCCCTAGCAGACATTCTTTCCTACTCCAAACAGCATACCCATCAATCATTTCTTTCCTACTTCTAACACTTAATGTACAATGAATTTAATGCCGAGGTTTCCGTTGGATTTCTCCAACATGTTCGGGAATATGTTCATTCCTAACTATCGTATGCAATGTTAATTTAAACAACTTGAATAAAAATATGATATACCTCTTCCACTTCTTCATCGATGGCCAGTGAGATGGCCGGTATTTGTTCCTCCATCGGAGCTTTCCCCTTTCCGTTGACATTAGTTGTTCCTGCCTCGCGATCGTGGGCACCACCGAAGCGTGTCCTCTTAATCGGGGCCATTTCTCACTACTTTAAATAATTAACTTGGAGAAAGAGCTAAGGTTCGCAAGCATCATAATAGTCCAATGGGTAGATTAGTGACATCAATTAATTTCTCCTATATGAGAGATCTAGATTTCTTTCATGAAGCAATCATTAAGGATGGCACATAATCCTATGGGAACCGGCTCTAAGATAATTATTCGGCTTACATGATTAAGAATAATTAGGATTTCACTATTGGAATTACCAGAGAATTGAATTAAGTATGATTAAACTATTTCCTGGAAAATAGACGATGCAGATTTACCTTAGGCATATGTGTGAGGAAAACCAATTCTTAGAGTCTTAATGACAGATTAATTCCTCCTTAATTACATATTAATGCATAAGAGAATGAATTTAATTAATCTTCATTGTTAATGAGTGATTAAAAGAGTGATTCTCTTCAATCTACACAATTACTAGCTTACCGATTAATTACTATGCTACCTACAGAGAGAAAATTCTGATAATTATGTTCTAATCATTAATCGAGAGTGATGAATGGCTGATAATTCAGCTATGGGATGATGATTACATAATAGAATATGGTTAAGGAGAATTTAGAGAGTGATTATAGAGAATTACGATTAGGAATAAGCATAATAGACGAGAAATTTAGATGGTAATGAAAAGGATTTGCAGAAAGAATTAATTAGACCGTGGTTACCGTGATTAAGGGATGATAATCCTCTCGATTCTCTGATCTAATCGAGCTTCTTGAGGTGAAAATTCGACAGCACCTCCCTCCTTGCTTCTCCTTCAAAAGGTGTGTGTTCCGGCAGCACCTTCCCAGAGTGTGTGTAGGTGTGTGTGTGTGTGCACTGAGTGTGTGAGAGCATATGTGTGTGTGTGTGTGTGTGTGTGTGTGTCTGTGTAGGTCTTTAAATAGGCCACCTCAAGCTGAAAATCGATCTGGGTTGCTAAATGCATCTGGGAGCTTCTCCAGTTAAGCATGGCAAGTCCAGTTCCCTGCCCACCAAGTGTCAGGTTGGCTTGGTTAATTGGTTCTGAGACTGAGCTGCTGGCTTGGAAACTCTCCCAGGACTCCCACAAAGCAAGAGGGCGCCCCCTAGCTGCTAAAGCTGATCTGGAGTGGGCTGGAACCTGTTCCCACACAGTCCCGGGCCCCCGGTACCTCCTCGGGCAATTTTGAGAAAATTTGATTCTAGGCTAAAACGGGTCATACGAGTCGGATTTTGATGCCGAAAATTGCTATAGCAAGCTCTAACTAAGGCGTACTGGCCCGAGTACCTGCCATATTTAGCAGCCCCCGGGGTCCGAAATGCATTTTTTTGAAATTCGGGGTACGGGTGCAGTTTTTCTAGACGATCAAAACTGGACGGGTCGGGTGACAAAAACTTGCTATTTTTGAAATTTTTTAACAAAAATTATTTTAACTCACATTTCGAAGCTTTAAAACATTCTGAACATCATGGCACTGACAGAATTTGGAAAACTGCTAAAAATAGTAACTTTTTTCATTATGTTCGTTTCATGGTACAATGGTGCTTTTATGATCGGGGTCAGAGACCTTACAACCTCCCCAACATGAAAAATTTGAGATGTCCTCATCTCAAGAATGTGTTTGGGTAATCCTTTAATAGCGTTGGTTCGTCCTCCCAAGTTGCATCTTCTTCAGGGTAATCCTTCCACTTCACCAGATGCTCCGTGATAGTTCTGTTGTGTAACTTCCTTTCCCTTGTTTCCAGTACGTAGTCAGGTTGGAGCTCGAGAACTCCTTGTGCTGGCATGACTATCTGATCTGAGTCAGAGAATTGATCAGGGTTAGGAATATAGGATTTGAGTAAGCTGACGTGGAATACATCGTGAACATTCAAGTTTGCAGGTAACTTTAGCTTGTAAGCTTGGTCACTCACAACCTTAATGATCTCGAATGGTCCACAATACCTTGGGCTTAGCTTCTTATATCTGCCTAAAGATAAGTTGCTTTTCTTTGGTCTGACTCGCAGAAAAACCTTATCTCCTTCGTTGAAAGTTCTTTCCGAACGGTTCTTATCTGCATAGTGCTTCTGTCTATCTTGAGCGGCCTGAATGTCCTGGAGAATAGCTCTAGTCTGTGCTTCCATATCCTCTAACATCTTTCTAGAGGCTTCTACCCTGATGGTTGGATCTGAGAAGTTCAGTGGTGCTAAGCAGTCCTGTCCATAAAGATCTTTGAAAGGTGACATTCCAATGCTTCTGTGTTCGAAAGAGTTGTAAGCATACTCCACCAAAGGTAGATATTGTAACCACTTCTTTGGCTCTTGTGAACAATAGGCTCTGAGAATGTCCTCGATGACTTGATTAACTCTCTCAGTTTGCCCATCTGTCTGTGGATGATACGCTGTACTGAAGGCTAATTGTGACCCAATAGATTGGAAAAGAGAAGTCCAAAATTTTGATGTAAACTTGGCATCTCTATCGCTTACGATACGCTTGGGTAGACCATGTAACCTAAAAATCTCCTTGATGAATACCTGACTAACATCTGAAGCAGTAAAGGTTGTCTTTACGGGTATTAGATGAGCCACTTTTGTGAGCATATCAACAACCACGAAAATAGAATCATACCCTCCTGTAGAAGGTAATCCTGTAACAAAATCCATACTGATGCATTCCCATTTCATCTGGGGTGTGTCAAGAGGTTGAAGTTGCCCTGGTAACTTGATTCTTTCGGCCTTTATCCGCTGACAAGAAAGACATTGCCTCACATAGCGAAGTATGTCCCCTTTCATTCCATACCAAAAATAACTCCTACTGACAGCATGAAGAGTCTTAGCATAGCCTGGATGTCCGGATGTAGGGCTATCGTGCTCTTCAAACAAAATGGCCTTCTTTAAGGCTGGATCTCTGGGTACATAGAGTCTATGTCTGTAGTAAAGACATCCTCCCATAAGAGAGTAATCTTTAGCTTCAGGCATCTTATTCTGCTGGACTAGAGATACTATACGTTGGTACTCTGGATCTACCAAGGTTGCTTCTTTGATTCTATCCCAGATAGGGTTATTTGGAATAGAGATAGCTCCGAGAAAGGATTTTCGGCTACGACCATCTGCAACTGCATTTTCCTTTCCTGGTCTATACTTTATGTCAAGGTCATACTCCTGTAATAGCTCTATCCATCGTCATTGCCTCATATTGAGAATAGGTTGAGTAAAAATCCATTTTAAGCTCTTGTGGTCTGTAACCAGCTGAAACTTGCATCCGAGAAGATAATGTCTCCATAACTTCAGCGCGTGAATAACTGCTAGAAGTTCCAAATCATGAGTAGGATAATTCTTCTCATGATCTCTCAGCTTTCGCGAAGTATATGCCACTGGTCTTCCTTCTTGAGTAAGAACTCCGCCTAGAGCGAATTTGCTAGCGTCGGTCGCTACTTCAAATTCCTTACTGAAATCTGGAAGCTTTAAAATAGGAGCTGAGACCAAGAACTCCTTTAGTTTAGCAAAGCTAGACTCGTGCTCGGTCTTCCATTCGATCCTCATTCCTTTCTTCAGGAGTTCCATCAAAGGTGCAGCAATACGTGCATAGTCCTTGACAAAAATCTTGTACCATCCCGTTATTCCAAGAAATCCTCTTACTTCGCTGACGGTGGATGGTTGAGGCCAATCAACGATGTCCTTGACCTTGTCTAGGTCCACTGAAATCCCCTCAGCCGATATGACAAATCCAAGATAGTTGACCTTTGGTGAGCAAAAAGTGCACTTGCTCTCTTTAGCGTAAAGTTGGTGTTTTCGGAGAAGATCAAGTACTTTGCGAACATGTTCTTCGTGATCTTCCTCGTTCTTAGAGTAGATCAAAATGTCATCAAAGAAAACCAAGACAAAATCATCCAGGTAAGGTCTGAAAACATCCTGCATAAGTCGATTGAAGCTTGCAGGAGCATTTGTTAGACGAAAAGACATTACTCTGAACTCGTAGTGCCCATACCTAGTATTGAAAGCCGTCTTTGGAATATCCGATTCCTTGATCCTGATTTGTTAATATCTTGACCTTAGATCTATCTTTGTAAATATTTTGGCGCCGTGGAGTCTGTCCAAAAGTTCGTCAATCCTTGGAATTGGGTACTTGTTCTTGACAGTTACCTGGTTCAGTCCACGATAGTCTATGCATAGCCTTAAGGTTCCATCCTTCTTCTTCTGAAAAAGAACTGGAGCACCCCAAGGAGAAGTACTGGGTCGAATGAATCCTTGCTCAATGAGTTGCCTAAGCTGTTCTTTGAGTTCGATGGCCTCTGGAAGTGACATCTTATAAGTTCTTTTTGAGATAGGTTCACATCTAGGAATAGTCTCAATCTCATGATCTACCTCTCTGTGTGGTGGAAGATTCGTAAGGTCTTCAGGGAATACATCATCATACTCCCTCAACCAGTTTGGTCGAAGTGAGGTATCTGATTGGTCCACTTTGTTGAGTTTAACCGCATAAATTTGCTGACCCTTCCTTAGTCCCTTCAAAAGTCTGTTGGCCTTAACTAGAGTAGCCCTAGGTCTCCCATTTTCCCCCTGGATTAAGGCTTCATTACCCAAGTTATCTGTAAAAGTAAATTTCCCTTGTGCACAATGTATGTGGGCCCTATTTTGCTTTAGCCAGTCCATCCCTAGTATCCCATCAAAGAATCCTAAGGGTAGGGTTCGAAATTCGGCGGAATTTGGGTGTCCCCCTATATCAAAATCGATTTTTCCTGCAGAATGTTGAGATACTACTTCTTTGCCGTTTTCTAACTCTACAACTAGCTTGCTTGTTGGGTACTTATCTAGCTTAAGCTTCCTCATGCATCTGGGCGAAAGAAATGAAAGAGTACTACCACAATCTATAAGGAAATTAACTTGTTCACCTCTGAGAGATCCTGGCGTATGAATTGAAGGAGTACGAGCGGAAGTGCGACGCGAGAGAGAGTGCGAGAAGAAGAGCACGACGATATGGTGAACTCGCTCTACTGTAATGTGTAGAGCATAGTGAGTTCTTATTAGGTTTTAACAAAAGAATATGTGTACATACATGGCGGCCCGCCCACTTACCTGGGCGACCACATTGGGCTTTATACCCCAACAACCTCCCACTTAAAGTCCAATGTGGTACTTTAAGTGTGAGAGAAGCTAATATACAAGAGATGTAGAGAAGTGATGTACTACCCTACACCTAACTGCTTGCGAAAATGCGCAAAGCTCTCTGAGGGAAGTCCTTTTGTAAGTAGATCAGCAGGATTTTCTGTGGTGTGAACTTTGACAAGCTGAAGTTGCTTATCCTCGAGCATTTCCCTGATGAAATGATACTTCACATCCACAAGCTTTGTCTTTGAGTGATAAACTGGATTGCGAGCCAATTGTATAGCACTTTGACTATCACAATATAACACAGGCATCTCTCTTCTTTGATTCCCAAATCTG
This sequence comes from Adiantum capillus-veneris, assembly GCF_014529385.1. Lineage (NCBI taxonomy): Eukaryota > Viridiplantae > Streptophyta > Polypodiopsida > Polypodiales > Pteridaceae > Adiantum > Adiantum capillus-veneris. Next base: position 17,296,918 of record NC_140933.1, read on the forward strand.
TTACTAGTCGATTAAGCCAAATTGATTCTTTGCATGCCTCTGATGCTGCAACATATTCAGCCTCTGTAGTAGACTGAGTAACACAATCTTGTAATCTAGAACGCCATGATACTGCTCCACCAGCCAATGTAAAGACATACCCTGACGTAGACCTTCGGTTGTCTAAGTCATCTGCATAATCTGAGTCTCTAAAACCCTTTACACTTAGCTCCTGACTCCCATAGCATATACGCGTACTCTTTGTAGCTTTCAAGTATCTCAATATTCCTTTCACTACCTCCCAATGTTTCTTGCCTGGGTTTGACATGTATCGACTTACTACTCCCACTGCAAATGCAATGTCTGGGCGAGTAGCAATCATTGCATACATCAAACTACCCATTGCAGACGCATATGGAATCTTATCCATTTTAGCCTGTTCTTCCTCAGACACAAGAAAATCTTGTTTGCTAAGTTTCACATATGGTGGCAATGTAACACTCAGTGCCTTTCCCTTCTTCATATTGAAACGTTGCAAAACCTTGTCAATATACTCTGTTTGAGATAACCAAATCAACTTTTTTGATCTGTCTCTCTCAATGCGCATACCAAGTATATGACTTGCCTCACCCATGTCTTTCATGTCAAACGATTTTTCCATCTTTGACTTCAAAGCTGAAATTTCTTCCAAGTGCTTTCCAGCAATCAACATGTCATCCACATACAAAATACGGATCAACCAATTGCCATACTTAGCCTTCTTTGTATATAGACAGTGATCGAACTCACTACGTTTGTAGCCTTGAGAAAGCATAAACTCGTGGAATTTATGGTACCATGCCCTCGGTGATTGTTTTAAGCCATAAAGACTCTTTAACAACTGGCATACCCAATCTTCCTTGCCTTTGTCAACAAACCCTTCTGGCTGTTGCATGTAAATTTCCACATCTAAATCACCATGCAAGAACGTTGTCTTGACATCCATTTGGTGCAACACCAAATCTAATATGGCAACCAATGCAAGAAAGCATCTCAATGTAGTCATCTTGACCACCGGAGAGAAGACTTCATCAAAGTCAATGCCTTCTTCTTGCTTAAAGCCCTTGGCAACAAGCCTTGCTTTGTACTTTGGCTGACTATCATGAGCGGTGATCTTATACCTGTAAACCCATTTACAGGGTAGAGCCTTTTTGCCCCGTGGTAATTTAACTAGCTTCCATGTCTGGTTTTTATGCAGAGCTGTCATCTCTGACTGCATGGCCAATTGCCAATTCCCGGAGTCCTTCATTTGCACTGCTTCCTTGTAACATGAAGGCTCATTGCAATCAATCAACATGACATAGTTCATAGATGGAACAAACCTATCAGGAGGTCGCGTGACACGTCCAGATCTATGCAAAATAGGTGGCTCAGGCTCAGCCACAACCTGTGGTTCCACTCTATCCTGTCCTTGCTCCTCTTGAGCCCTGACATTTTGTCTTGCACGTGTTGGTCCATCTTCTTGGAAGACAACTCTTCTAATCTCCTCAACCCTCTCTCGTTTAGAATGATATTTGGATTCATTAAAGTGAACATCATTGCTGCGGACAACCTTTCTGGATTCAGGATCCCAAAGTCTGTACCCCATCTCACCAGAATTACCATAGCCTAGAAAGATGCACTTTCTACTCTTTGGCTCAAGTTTGTTCCTAAATTCCTTTGGAACGTGAGTATATGCCTCACAGCCAAAGACTCTGAGATGCTTGTATGAGGGCATTTTGCCTGACCATACCATCTCTGGCACTGAATCCTTCTGCAAAACCTTGCTAGGAGATCTATTTACAAGATGAACAGCTGTTGATACAGCTTCAGCCCAAAACCCATTTGGCAGCTATGCATTAGACAACATACTTCTGACCTTCTCTTGTATGGTCCTATTCATCCTCTCAGCAACACCATTTTGAGGAGGATTGTAAGGAGCAATAAGTTCACGTTTTATACCTTTTGACTCACAAAAGTCCTGAAAGGCCTTTGAAACATACTCTCCACTATTGTCAGTGCGTAAGCATTTAAGCTTCTTGCCACTCTGATTCTCCACAAGTGTCACAAACGTTTTGAAAACACTAAACGCTTCATCCTTGTGCTTGAGAAAGTAAACCCATACTCTCCTCGAGTAATCATCTATAAATGTCATAAAGTAAGAAGCTCCCCCTAGAGATAGGTTAGGCATAGGTCCACACAAATCACTATGAACAAGTGCCAACTGTGTATCTCTTCTACTGCGTCTATGCTTATGTGGCTGCTGTGTTTTCTTACCATACAGACAATGTTCACAGAATTCAAAATCATTAAATGAAAATCCAGGAAAATAACCAGAACGAGACAAGATTTCCATTCCCTTCTTGGACATATGTCCTAACCGGCTATGCCACAAAGAAACGTTCGGCTGCTCGGTTACATTGATTACATTTTTAGAGACATTTGATACATAAATCATGTAAAGTCCTCCAGACTTTACTCCATGTGCTACTGTCATAGAACCCTTGGATATCTTCCACATGTTCTGTCCAAAAGTGGTGACGTAGCCAGCATCATCAAGTAAACCTGTGTTGATCAAGCTCTTTGTAATTGCGGGAACATGTCTCACATTCTTCAGCGTGAAAGAAGAGCCATTCTGAAACTTCAATTGAACATCTCCAACACCTAAGATCTCACATGTCTGCCCATTTCCTCGCCGAACATGATCTTTAGTGGTCACATAAGAGGTAAACCACTCCTTGTTTGGAGACACATGAAGTGATGCCCCTGAGTCTATAATCCAGTCACTCAATGCATTTCCATCAGATGCTGTAAGAAGAGCTGAGTCCATTGTATTCTTCAAGAAGTAGATGTCTCCTGACACTAGACTGTCATCCTCTGCAACAGTGTTTGTCACATTTATTTCTTGAATCTTCACTGAGGACTTGTTCTTCTCACCACAGTCTTCAGCTTTCTCTTTGCCTTTTTCTGCTTTCCATTCTCTGCAGTCTCTTTTCATGTGACCCTTCTTGCCACAATGGTAGCATTCTATGTCACTCTTGCCTTTAGCACTGCGGGACTTGCTACGAGACTGATTCCTCTTTCCACCTTTGTACTTTTCTTTGGTCCTTCCCCTGACAACTAAGGCTGTTCCTTTGCCTTTGTCCATTGTCTTTCTATTGGTTTCTTCAGTAAGCAGACTTCCTTCTACACCTGCTATGTTCAAACCATCTGGAGGTGCAGAATTACTCAAAGCTGTGCGAAAAGTGTCCCAACTTTTCGGCAATGTGATCAACAGGAACATAGCTCTAACAGGTTCATCAAACTTGACACCTTGAGCTGACAACTGACTATAGATTGTGTTGAATTCATTCAGATGATTGGACATAGGTGTCCCTTATTTCATCTTCAAGTCAACAAGCTTCTTAAGCCAGTATACCTGTGAAGCTGCACTCTGCTTCTCATAAAGATCACTCAGCTTTAACCATGCTTGATAAGCCGACATCTCGTCTGCTACATTGAAGTAACCACTTTCTGCCAAAGTCAGCATAATGGTAGAAAGTGCCAATTCATCCATTTCGCTCCATTCATCTTCGTCCATATCTGGTTTTATCCCCTTGAGCTTTATAGGTTTTATCTACTTCTTTTGTACCAACACGTGCCAAATCTGCTTCTTCCACAATGGGAAATTGGTTCCATCCAGCTTCTTGATATTGTAAAGAGCAGTGTCCTGTGATCTAGCCATAGCTACGCTTCATAGTGGTTTACTTTCCTGGGAAAAATTCGGCAGAGTTTCCCCTGTAAACTGACCTCTGAACCAATATGAACCTGTCAAATGAACCAAGAAAGCTTCAGATTCTGCATAAATTTCGGCAGAGTCTCCTTTGTAAAATGGCTCGGGTGTACTCAAAAAACAAACCAAAAAACAGCGCAAAAAACACTGTCTCTCTGACACTGTAAGCTGCGGGTAAACCTGTCCTGCACCTGTACTGTCTCTCACTATCCTGTCACTGTCTTGTAAGCATAGAATGTGACAATGCCTCAACGGCAGTAAAGCAAAGATGCAATCCCAACTGTCTAACTCACAGTCAATACATCCTAGCTGCCTATCTAAGGGTGCTCGAGGGATCGCTCGAAGACCTGTATCACCGAAAGGATCTCAACATTCGAGAATCCCCTAGCTTAATAAAACCTCACTCGACCCTCAACAAAGGCTGCAGTAAATCTGACAGTACATAGACTTCCCACAAAGTCATACATCCACAAATTTCCCACTGTATGCTGTAACCGCTGCGGCGGTTGTTTGCTATGTGACTCACAGCTAGCAAACCCTCAACAGACATACATCATCTCTGACAATACATCCCATGTGGAAGTACCTGCAATGTCAGGATGAAATCTGGAATATCAAGCAGCAAACACAAGCTACCTGATGAACTAGTGAACACCCCTCCTGGAAATGTCCAATCAAGTTCCCACCCTCTATCAATGCAAGTGGAGTGTGGCGTATAAGCCTTCAACAGTATCTCCATGACATCTCGCCTGCACTGGTAAACTGGGGATCTTCGAGCTTGCTCATAAATAAGCTCAAACACTTGGAACTTCCGATATTCAAGCACGGGGCCTTCTTGCAACACCAATGCAAGGAATTTGGATCAACTACCTATATACTTTCAATTCCTTTTAAATGTTCAAACAATACAACTTTATTTCCTAGCCTAACCTAGGCTCTCTAACCTATGCTCTGATACCAGGTGTGAGATCCCCACCCCGTCGTCTCAACAACGGATCTGATGGTAAACCTGGTGGCCACTAGACCTATAGCGGAAGCAAACAAAGTGGTCTGGGTTCATCTAGCGGACGATCTCTCATCACAAAGTGAATTGAGTTCGAGCCTACTAGCAAGGAGATCTAGCTCCACCTCGCAGGGGAAGCGTGATTTAACCTATGTAGCGATCCTAAGACCCACCTTCCAAGAGGAGAGAAACCTCGAGGGCCTTTTTCCCCATGTTTCAGAGGCACGTACTCTCGAGATTTCACCGCTCTGGGGCCAATGAGTATTACTAATATCGAAGTAAGCACAATGGGGACAGAGAGTTCCCGACCAATCGAGACCACCCATCTCGTACGCATTGGCAACCTGAGCCAAGCCCCCACTTTCCACCCCCACACTCACACTTCTTTGTGTGACCTAATTACTACCACAAAGGTTGTTCAACATAAAGGTTCCTTGTTTAATTCCGAATCACATTGTTCGTTAAGACAGCCCTTCAACCAGTATTGCAAACAGTACCAAGACAGAATTCTAGTAAAAATTCTACTCAAACTTATTCATAAAAGTTCCAATGTTCTGGAGGTACAACATCCCCCCTCCAGCGAGAGTTCACTCCTCCCGTTGTCGCCTAGCTGCCCATACAACTAGGTATGTCCACCGCATAGAAATAACGTCATGGACACTCCCACCGCATAGAAAGCAAGTCGTGGATTCAAGAGCCCTTAACGAGGAACTCTACCCCCTGTGATCAGTAGGGGGGTCGGGTCTGATTCAACATTGGAAATAAAATGAACATGCCGAGCTAAATTTTCCCTAGCAGACATTCTTTCCTACTCCAAACAGCATACCCATCAATCATTTCTTTCCTACTTCTAACACTTAATGTACAATGAATTTAATGCCGAGGTTTTCGTCGGATTTCTCCAACATGTTCGGGAATATGTTCATTCCTAACTATCGTATGCAATGTTAATTTAAACAACTTGAATAAAAATATGATCTACCTCTTCCACTTCTTCATCGATGGCCAGTGAGATGGCCGGTATTTGTTCCTCCATCGGAGCTTTCCCCTTTCCGTTGACATTACTTGTTCCTGCCTCGCGATCGTGGGCACCACCGAAGCGTGTCCTCTTAATCGGGGCCATTTCTCACTACTTTAAATAATCAACTTGGAGAAAGAGCTAAGGTTCGCAAGCATCATAACAGTCCAATGGGTAGATTAGTGACATCAATTAATTTCTCCTATATGATTAAGAATAATTAGGATTTCACTATTGGAATTACCAGAGAATTGAATTAAGTATGATTAAACTATTTCCTGGAAAATAGACGATGCAGATTTACCTTAGGCATATGTGTGAGGAAAACCAATTCTTAGAGTCTTAATGACAGATTAATTCCTCCTTAATTACATCTTAATGCATAAGAGAATGAATTTAATTAAGCTTCATTGTTAATGAGTGATTAAAAGAGTGATTCTCTTCAATCTACACAATTACTAGCTTATCGATTAATTACTATGCTACCTACAGAGAGAAAATTTTGATAATTATATTCTAATCATTAATCGAGAGTGATGAATGGCTGATAATTCAGCTATGGGATGATGATTACATAATAGAATATGGTTAAGGAGAATTTAGAGAGTGATTTAGAGAATTACGACTAGGAATAAGCATAATAGACGAGAAATTTAGATGGTAATGAAAAGGATTTGCAGAAAGCATTAATTAGACCGTGGTTACCGTGATTAAGGGCTGATAATCCTCTCGATTCTCTGATCTAATCGAGCTTCTTGAGGCGAGAATTCGACAGCACCTCCCTCCTTGCTTCTCCTTCAAAAGGTGTGTGTTCCGGCAGCACCTTCCCAAAGTGTGTGTAGGTGTGTGTGTGTGTGTGTGTGTGTGTGTGTGTGTGTGTGTGTGTGTGTGTGTGTGTGTGTGTGTGTGTGTGTGTGTGTGTGTGTGTGTGTGTGTGTGCAGGTCTTTAAATAGGCCACCTCAAGCTGAAAATTGATCTGGGTTGCTAAATGCATCTGGGAGCTTCTCCAGTTAAGCATGGCAAGCCAGTTCCCTGCCCACCAAGTGTCAGGTTAGCTTGGTTAACTGGTTCTGAGACTGAGCTGCTGGCTTGGAAACTCTCCCAGGACTCCCACAAAGCAAGAGGGCGCCCCCTAGCTGCTAAAGCTGATCTGGAGTGGGCTGGAACCTGGCTGGAACCTGTTCCCACACAGTCCCGGGCCCCCGGTACCTCCCCGGGCAATTTTGAGAAAATTTGATTCTAGGCTAAAACGGGTCATACGAGTCGGATTTTGCTGACGAAAATTGCTATAGCAAGCTCTAACTAAGGCGTACTGGCCCAAGTACCTGCCATATTTAGCAGCCCCCGGGGCCCGAAATGCATTTTTTTGAAATTCAGGGTACGGGTGCAGTTTTTCGAGACGATCAAAACTGGACGGGGCTGGTGACCAAAAACTTGCTATTTTTGGAATTTTTTTACAAAAAATATTTTAACTCACATTTCGAAGCTTTAAAACATTCTGAACATCATGGCACTGACAAAATTTGGAAAAATGCTAAAAATAGTAACTTTTTTCATTATGTTCGTTTCATGGTACAATGGTGCTTTTATGATCGGGGTCAGAGACCTTACATTCTCTTACCTTTCCCCAAGCATGTCATAGAGGAGATCCTTTGTGATGAGTTTGGTGAGTCTCCTCCTCTTGGATTTCAACCAAGGAAGCTCTAGGAGGATCTTGGCGGTTGTTCTTTTGGGGACAAGCGCGGTACACATGCCCTTGTTCGCCGCACTTGAAACACCGGTTATCCTTGCGATAACGCTCAAGGTCTTCAGGAGAGAGTTTGTTTTTACCTTTGTAAACTCATTCTCTTTAGCTTTGTTGGAGTTTCCTTAGGAGACTTTTGGACATTGTCCTTCCCCTTAGGCTCGTTGGAACCCTTGTTTTCCGTGGGCTTATTATTTCTTTTAGCCCCCGTTTGGAAATTGATTCGTGAGGCCACCATAGTATGGTGTATTACCGCTGATATGGTACGTGGACTTTGGGAGTTGACATACTCCGCCATTTCTTCGGTTAAGCCTGCACAAAATTGTTGCTTTTGCTCTCCAAAATCCAACTTTTTGAAGACCACTTGTAGGTCCCAAAACTTGTCTACATATTTGTGGATGGATTCATAGGGAGAGAGCTTTAAGCTTCGCCATTTGGTGAGTACTTTGTCTTTGGCATCGGTGGCCAAAAACTGCTTCATAATGGAAGCTCTTAAAGCTTTCCATGTTCGTGGAGCCTCACCGTTGGCTCGTAGGCTAGACCACCATTGCCTGGCGGAATTTTGAAAGTGCATAGCTACATGGTGTAGCTTAGAGGACTCCGTGAAGCCCTCATCTCCAAATGCCGCATCGAATTGCTGGATAAAGGCCAAGACTTTGTCCGTAGCAACAAAGGTACCATCATAGGTAAGGAAAGAGATGCTCTTCCCTCCCTCTTTGAATTTCTTCAGCTTGGACGACCTCTTCCATGCGGCATAGGATTTCCTATGGCCTCTTCTTTTTTATGGTTCAAAGGTTGCACCATCACTTTCTTCACAAGGTGAAGAATTTGAAGAAAGTGGAGAAGAGGGTGACCTCTTTCTCGCATTTTTTTTGTCTTGATCTTCGTCGTCTTTACCATCACTTTCATAAGAGGAAGAGGATGAAGAAGATGGAGAAGAGGGTGTCCTCTTTCTCGCCTTTTTCTTCTCTTGCTTCTTATCATCCCTCTTTGAATTATGGCGTGGAGAAGAGTGTGATGGTCTTCTCCGCTTTGGTGGTGATGGAGAGCGTTTAGCCCGTCGTCTTCGTGGAGCCATCTCCGCCGAGGTGGCGGGAAACTCACTTCTTTTTCATTCCTTCGGTGGAGGCTCTTGAGTTCTCCTTTGGGAAGGAGATGCATCATCAAGAAGTAAATTCTTGAGCCCTTCGTACGGATTCTCTTCTTCTTCCCGAATCGGAGAGAGACCTCTTTTGGTAGTCTCACAAGGAGGCTTCCTAGGTGTTCTCTCGTCATGGTGATGAGCTTGGAGAATCCCGTGAGCACGGAGCTGCCGTTGCACTTCGCTTTGGAGAGATGGATTGCCCATGGCTTGTTGAAGCCTAGAAACAATATAGTTAACAAGCATTGAAGCATCATTAGTAGCTTGCTCATGAGCAAAATCAAAGTTATCAACATTAATTTCACTCTCTTTACTATTGACAGCCATTCTAACAACTTTTAGGTGTAAACTTTTTAGGTTAACTTTGGCACTTCAAGCCCTAGTTGCTACTCCTCTTTACCCCTTTAGAAAAAGCACTCAAGTTACTCTACCCGCGGCTCGAATACCATTAATTGCAAGGAATAGAAGAGAGGGTCTTTCGACACCAAAACAGCACCGACTCCTATCAAGCTTCTAATAGCTCAATAGTGGTTAAGCCGTAGGCAAGCCTCGTAGGACTCCACTATTAAGACCATAGCTCTCGATGGTGATGCCCCATTAACTGCACGAAGGCAGGCGCACTGCAAGGCTGAAAAATCCCTATTCTACTTACTCACAGAAAATTAATAATACCAACCATTTATAGCTAGCTTGAGGACCTCCCTTCTTGATCAAGAAAAGAGAAACCTTGTGCTCTGATACCAATGTAACATTTAATGGCCTAATAACTCGTGTGTAGCGAAAATTAGCATGAACATAGTGGGCATTTTATTAGAATAGATTCCTAATGAGAATTACAAGAGTGCTTGGGTGGAGAGAGCAACAAAAAGCATAACACCTAGTTAGATAGCATCAACAATACTTTCAAAAGAGAGAGAAATTAAGCTATTGACAATAGTTGAGGACCGGATTTGCATGGATCCGGTCCCCCCTCCAAAAGGCTTTGTATTATGGTTTCTCCCATCAAGAGAGACATTGTACAATACAATTCTTTGTGTTCCTTCAAGACTAGCTAGTGCAATGAAGATGAAAGCTTCATGCACTAAGAAAAACACTTAGCAAACACAACTTTAATTATCCCCGTTCTCAGACCCAAGACCTCACACACCTTCGAAGATGGTGAGAGCTAGCAGGGTATGAGAGTAGATTGAGATTAAGAAGGAGTATCTTACGAGAAAGATGTACATCTCCTCACATAATCACTCATATTAGCATAGCTTAGCTTAGTAATTAGCTTGGTAGAGGAGATGAGCATGCATTGAAGCTTGGCTCTTGGTTGGATTTGCATCCACATGCCAAGAGTGTGTCGATGTAGGATTCTATCTCACAAGCTTGGAGTAGGTGATGAGCTCTCCATTAAAGCTTGGGAAGAGATAGTCTTCTTTACTTCACACATGAGATTGTGTGAGTGTGTGTGTGATAATGCCTTGCAAAAATCAGCCCCCCCTCTCCCTCTTGGGCGAGCCCTCTTGCTATTTGCTCTTGCAGGCTCCCCATTGGACCTCCCCAAATCAAGCCAATGGCTATTAAGCAGCATAAGTGATAGCCTTCTGACATGTGTCCCCCTTTCCCCTTTTGTGAGAGCTTAATCAATTAAACTTAATTGATTTAAATGAATTAAATCCCCATTGGACCTTTCCCTATTCTGACCAATAGGAATTAAGTAGCCCATTGGGCTACTCAATTCCTATTGGACCCCTTCACGGGCTGTCCAATAATCATCCAGGAGACTTAATTTTCATTGGTTCTTTTTATTAAGTGTTTTTAAATTAATTAAACTAGATTTACTCTAGCCTAATTCTCATTGGTCCACCTCTAAGGCCATCCAATAGGAATTGGGTACACCTTGTGGGCATCTGGCCTAGGGAGCTGACATGTGTCCTTCATTCCCTTTGTGTAAAGGGAGCTTGTGTGTGTGTGTGTGTGTGGCTTTATCTCTCATCCCCTAGAAGAAAGGCTCGCCCCCTCCCATGTAGGGATATGCAAAGACTTATTTTTACACACACAAAGCATCCAATTTCCCTAGGGTTGACCTTTGGACACAACCTTTGAATTTTGGAACCTTAGCATTTTGGAAGTCTTAATGGGCTGAACCTTAGGGTCTTTTTAGCCCATTGTTGCACATGGCTCTTTTGCAGATGGCCCCCCTTTTGGATCCCTATTTTCCCTCCTTTGGATCCCTACTGTGGTGGCCGGTCTGCTAGCTTAACCAATATTCTAGCTTTTTCTCCCCTGGCACTTCCCCACATTAAATGATCAATTTAATATGAGAAAATCATTTAGGAGAATTAGATATGGATTATTATGACACTACAAATCCCCGAACGCCCGCACAAAGAAAATTCGTTTGTTTCCCTACATCTACACCTAAGCTTCTAACGGTAATGATTATGTTGGCCGTGAAAGTCCGAGGAGTGAAGAGGGCCAAAAGGGTGAAGGCGGTGGCGAGAGAATCATTTTCATTGGAGGCTAATGGAGCCTTGAAAGGCTTAGGCTCCTCCGCACCCCCTGCCCAACTGAAAGGTGGGACTTCTGGCGTCCCTCTCCACAATCCCTTTGAGGTGCTACAAGAAAAGAAACCATCTAACTCTAAAGAACCTCCGGATTCTCCTGGGGCCAAGAATGTGGAAATCGGGCAGGGGTCAAATGTAATGGAATTTGACCCTGTCTCCAAATGATGGAAGTTCCAGTTATCCAATCATGGAACGTGAAAGGATTGAAGACCCGGAAGAAGCACGGCCTCTTCTGGGAGGAAGTTAGAAAGGATAAGGAAATTAATTGTTGGGCCATCCAAGAACATCATTTGGATGCTCAAAGAAAAAGAAAACAAGCATTGGGGAATAAATTTTTGTTCTATGGAGAGGGAGTGGACGGGTTCAGTGGTGTCCTCTCTATTGTGGACAAGGACCTGGAGCCCAAAGTGGTCTTGAATCCCTCTTCTGGGAGAGTCCTAGGAGTAAGAGTCATTTGGGCGGATCAACCTATCACCATAGTAAATATATATGGCCCCTGCAATACCAAGGACAGAGCCAAATTGTTGATGCACCTCAATGATTCTCCAGTTGAAGGAGAGTGGCTACTGATAGGTGACTTTAATATGGTGGAGAAGAGCAAGGATAGAACACACTCAATCAGTCTGTTGGAAGGTTCTAAAAAGGATAAATGTCTAGATCTCTGTGAGAAATGGGCTATGATGGACCTGTGGGAGGGGGGTCCCTGGAACAACACACCATGCTTCACATACACAAGCCTATAGTAACTCTAAAGTCTCAACCTATATTGAAATAATCACATTGATTTCTTTACATAGTTCACTACATCATTTATCTCAACAAAGTAAACTTCCAAGTTTGGTCAAGCTTGGTCAACAATTAACTTTTCCATGTTTACCATTGAAACAACTTGACCTATTAATCACCTTTTGCCATATATCTATTACTCCCTTTATAATACACCCACTTTACAACCTTTTCAAAATAATTGTTGTGAAAATTTAAATTCTACAAACACAACCCTCGTTTACTTTTGCATTACATTTCCTTGTAGGTCACCTGTGCGCTCCTTGCCGCACTGTCGAAGCAAGGGACTTGCCAATACACCGTGTGCGAGCCACAAATGGCTCCAAGCACACAACAAGCCTAAACTAGCAAGCTCAAGAGAGCAAAGGGTGTGTCACTCACCGCTCTACGCTCGCCTTCGTGGTGGATTCCTCGCCGTGATGAAGAAGAAGACGCCGCTACGCCGCGCTCAACCGCCTCGCCGCCGTCGTGCCGCCGCAACGCTCGATCGCACACACACTCTCACACTCTCTCTCTCTCTCACTCTCTCACACGCACACACACAAGGAGATGGTGAAGGAGAAGGTGGAGATGGAGCAAGAGCAGCTTCTATTGCACAATGAGAGAATGAGTAAAAATTAGGTTTAGTTGGCTTTTATAGGAGCTCACCCCATTCACACTTGGGCGCCCATGCTTAGCCAACTAACCCTAGCATGTTCGTGTTAGAGTGCGCCTCTCATCGGCGATCACTCTACCTTTCCCTATTGGACCGACAAGCCCGGTGCCTGACTCTACTTAAATAAATAATATGGTTACAGTGTCCATCGTAGGCGATAGGGTGTCCGTGAGCCGTGAGGGTTAACATGCCCCCCTTCCTGATGTAGATTCCGTCCTCGGAAGCTATTGAGTTGAAGCTGGTTCGTCGAGGTGGAAGAGCATTTGAGATGAATGGCCTTAGCCTTCTTCAGTCACTGCAAAATCAAACAACATTGCCATAGTAATTGCATTCTCTTAAAAAGCATATGCAGTTTTAGGTAGACAAATTGATTGGTAAAAGAATTTCAAACAATTTGTCAGCAATGAACATTAAATTGCAATGTAATCAAATGCAAAAACAGATGTACAGGTAGAAAATTAAACAAGTCTGGGGTCGCTAATTTGACGGTCGAAAGGCACTAGAGATCGACTATTAATACCATGGGTAAACTTCTTAATTTTCAGTGGTCAATTAAGTTGTTTAATCGTGAGAGCCAAGTATTCATGTTTGAGGGCTGACTAGAGGCTATATCTAGAAGACCTTGTAGTTAAGCTACCATAAAAGGAATTTCTCATGAAATCATCGCCTGACTGATTACTTTTTCTTTGACCCCCCAAAGTCTTTTCACATTGATTTAATTATGATGTGTGTGCTTATTTTGTATGCCTTGGGTTTTTTGCTTTTCAAGGAAAAGCGCCCACACTGGGAACCTCTAGGGCTCTAGTACGATAGGCGATACATGTGAGTGAAGTACCAATTCAAGCTGAGATTTCTCTTCCAGCGTAAGATTTTACATTGTGGCACTTTGATTTTTTGTTTGTTCATTTTCAACATTTTAATTTTGTAACTTTGGGGGGTCATATAACATTGTTACCCTCCCCAGGCTCATCACATTAGTAAACTCCCTTTATAATACTTAAGCTAAAGGTCACTAGGATTAAGCCCACTAAGAATCCCTAGTACATTTCATACAATGCTGCCTAAATCGGATTAAGAACCTAAGTAACCATTGATTATTAGGAAGGCATTCCCCATGGTATTAAGAGAAGATTTCTAATACCTAGCTTGGTCAAACTAGCTTAGTCGGACTGCTTGATTTTTAAACCTAGACAAGTGATTATGACAAAACATTACATTGAATTAAATGTTTGATACTAAGAAAATGCATTGAATATTATGCTACCAATCACAATCAAGGCAGACAAACATGGATGCAAAAAGAGAAGGGGCAATGCTAATGGACAAGAAACACCTGTTTGTGTTGATGGTCGCGCTTGATTTGAAGTGTGAACGAGAGAAAGGTTCCATGAACGTCCAAATCCTATCAATAGCAACACGCTCCTGTACACACTAGGAAACAAAAGGAATACCTCCAGGAGGCACATTAGTGGGAAAAGAGAACTTCACTAATCTCTCAACTCTAAAACAGAAACACTCCTATCGTACTAATCTTACCTACCCTCCATCACTCAAGTGATGAGGATCAACGGTGTTTTATGGCATAGGTTTCTGTTTCACTGTACCAGATGTGACATGTGTAGGTCTGAGTCAATGTTTTGACTTTTAAGGTGCATACTCGTTTGCTAATTGCTCTTGCTCTTTATTTTTTTGTTTTTTGTGAGTATAAAGCTTTATATGTACATTCCCTAAGATTGGAGATTAAGAGGTCAGGGAGAAAGGTTGAGAGGGAAACAAATGAATGATGACAGTCAGCCAACACTCCCCCCTTCCTTGGGTAGATCATACCGTTTAAAATGAGCTTGCCACCCTTTGAAACCAATTGTTCCAGTTGGTAATAGGTGAGGATTTTTGCCAGTAGTTTTCTATTACCCTAGGTGCCTCGTCAAGTTGCAAGGGTGGTAAGGTACTCTCCCAGGATCGAACTTGAAGTGGTTCATCAGGTGATTCTTGAACACTGGGAGGTGTGGATTCTTTTGTAGCTTCATGGAGGTCCACTACTATAGATGGAGGCTGTGTAGAAGCTTTTACCTCTATGGATGTATTACATGAGGAGCCAGAAGCTTCATGGGACTCCCCCCTTCCTGAGCTAGGTGGAACAAATCGTTCTTTCTTTGGTACCCAAACTAGCTCGGGAGCGGGTGTGTAGCATTCTGTGATTTTTTTCTTTCCACGATCATTGATTCGTTTTGGAGCTACGGGATTGGGCTCACTTGGGTCAGGTGATAGGTAAGAGCACAATCTACGTTTTGGCACCCAGATTTGATCATTTCCTTGATAATAGCCTTGGGCTTCCAATAGTCGTTTAGGGATCCATCGCAACATTTTCTTACTTTTCTTGGAGCGAGTGGTACGTTTCTTACAAGGCTTCTGTTTTTTAGCACTAGCTATGGTCACTAAAGAAGCTTTAGGGACCCACTTGTATGTTTTCTTCGTTACATTAGGATGAGTCTTGTCAGAAGCGATATGCATTGCTTGTAGCATATCTAAGGGTATAGGCATTTCATCCCCCTCAGGTGTTACCCAGGTCGTCCCTCTATTTCCCCAAGTGTCTATGGTTGATGCTAGGTGTACCCAATCCACATTGTCCGACTCAGTCATCCCAGGTAGGATATCCATATAAGGAGAATCTTGGCCAATGTCTGTATCCTTCTTACAAGTGTAACAATATTGTAGTGGGGCCGAGTGAACTGTGGTGTCAGAGCGATGATCAATAATGGTTTTACTCCCTAAGGGGTGTACCTTACCAGTCACAAAATCCACTCTAAGGACAGAGTCTTGGAATTGCAAATAGACATGATTTTTAGACCAATCATGAACCATTTGTGCTTCCCTCATGAATGGTCGTCCTAAAATCATTTCATATGACATAAGGTGTTTAGAGAAATCCATTACAATGAACGTATGTCGTACCTTGTGTCCTAGAACTTTGATCTTAAGATCCTTGAGCATCCCCATAGGTTTGGCTATGGTACCATTTGCCATCTTTACCACAATGTTAGTAACACTGAGGCGGGGTTTTCCCATGGATTCCCAACAATCTTTTGTAACGATGCTAACTCCCGCACCACCATCAAGAATTCCCTTTATAGTTAATCCCTTGGTAGTGATGGGTAGGGTCGCATTAGACTCGTCGCCTTCAAAATACTGCCCTAATTCGTTAATGGGTACCTCGATCACGGACTCGTGTCCATCTAAGTCAAGTGATTGCACATGATTTTCCTCATCAATCATAATCGAGTCAGGCCTATTTGGTTGCGCAAACTGCGGTAATCCCGTTCGTAGCTCTCCGTTAAGGAATGCTCGAAGTGCAAGGAATAACTCAGGATCTCCATACAGCTTTGCTATGATCGTGGTTCTCGGACCTCAGAAGACATGAAGTCCACTAGTTTGGCAACATTCATTGGCATTTTGCAGGGTGTAGGTCCTTGACTAGGAACTGGTGAGGATGGAATCTCATATTCCTCAATGGGATCAGGTATTCCTTCGTTAAACATCCTTTCCAACAAGAAAGGTGTATGCTCACTTTCTGATGTCCCGTCCTCACTCCCTTCTTGGATGATATTAGATATGGCTAACGGTCTATGGTTCATGTGGGGTGGATGAACTTGCGTGGGAAACACTGTGTCATGAATTTTGACATGCATGGGTTCTGGTTCTAGTTTCCTTTGAGTCTCCTCCACTAAACCTCTTAGATGTTTCACCTGCTCAATCTCGTCTACTGGGTTTGGGTACGTCCCAATCTTCTTTTTACGATTCTTCCCTTTTTGCCCCTGCGGTTTATCTTGGGGGTCTTGGATTGGATTTGGAAACACTTGTGGTGTTTTCAGAGGCTCTTTATGGTTTTCTCTTATTCGGTTTTCATTTGGTTCCATGTTACGGTTTTCTTTGTCGGTCTTTCCCTTTGTGGTATTGGTTCTAGTCTCCATTGTCTCGATTGAATCTGAATCATCCTCGAGGTCATTCATATACACGGGGTCATCTCCTGTTCCTATGTTTGTTTTGGAACTTGGCTTTGAATTTCCCGTATTCTGCGACCTCTTCCTTCGTGTCTTCTTTTTCTTTGCTTGGATAACTGACGCGGTATCTCTCTCTTCGAGGATATGGCCTAGCCCTTGAATCATGGACCATGTAATCGCATAAGCGGGTGCGACGGGTGGTATTGGCGACGTCACACTAGCAATTTCGACCAAATTTAGGGGTGTGATTTTAGGCGCATTTGGGTTATAGGGGCATTGGGCAATCAAGTGATCTATGCCACAATGATTACATGTGAGTATTGGCATTGCAGACGTGCTCCCTTGATTCATTTGCATCTGTGCAGCATTCTTTTGCAGCCTAATAGGGCACTCCGCTGCTCGATGTGGTCCACCACACTCGTAGCATTGAAGAGGTGGCCTCCTAGCCTGGGTATTGATATTTTGACCTCTGGATGCGAGAGCAGCAGCTTGATAAACCGGCTTGACTTGCCCCCAACAATCTTCCATGTAGTATATAGGACACTCTTCCAATGTATCAAGTCCGTAGGCAATACTAGTGTCTATTTCCTCCTCACAGCCATCTGCATAAGCATTTGATGGCTCGCAACCCACTTGTTTCATAGGGGCGACTCTTGGATGCGGGGGCTGCGGTCCCAGCACAGGAGGTGGTAGCGGTGTAGCTTGTACAACATTTTGAGATCTAGGGACTATGTGTTGTGGTAGTTGCTCAACAGGTGGAGTAGGCATCAATACAGGAGCTCGAGGCGCATTCGTCCAGGCTACAGGTGGTCTATTTGCCATCATATGTTTGATCATTAAACAATCCTTAGCTTGGTGACCATACCTGCCACATGCGTTGCAAGTTCCATTAAATTTTACTCTAAACGTAGGGCACTCACTAGTGCTATGTGGACCTAAGCAAATGGAACACCATTGTTGCTCCCTTCTTGGATACATGTGACTATTTTGAGGGGGTCGATTATCCTTAAGAGACTCTTGGATTGCCTTGGTGAGTTCTGTCAAGAATGTCTCAAATACCTTTGGCTCATTGGCAATGGGCTTTGCAGTCATGGATTCATACTCAATGGCTTGTGAGCTAGTGGATCTCGTGTCAGTAGACACCCTCATGCCTGCTATCATCAAGTTGTCCTCTAATTGGATTGCATTGGCAGTGACATCTTCCCAGGTTGTGATACCTCTAATCACTAGTCCATTATAGATTCCTTCATTCCTCAACCCTCGAATGAATCGATCAAGCAGTTGGTTATTGTTGAAGCGCTCATTTACAGGGCAGCGAGAGTTTAAGTGCTTTAGACGACTAATGAAGTCCCTTACTGACTCTCCTTCCTTACGTTCGGCCTTCTGTATCTGAGATGCTACACCCCAAAGCACACCTTCTCGTATGTACTCCTTTAGAAACAACCTTCGAAGGGTAGGGTAGATTGTTTTCTCGTCCACCCTTAGGGTTCTATACCAATCTCCAGCCTTCCCACTTAATGTCAAGCTTAAGGCATTGCACTTATGTAGTTCGTTGCGTTCCCCTAAGGAATCACATACTTGTTCAAACACTTCAATGTGTTTCCTAGCATCTTCGTCCCCATTGAATTTTTGCGTGAGTTTGGCAATTTGTACTGCCTTACTTCTAGGCTCTCTATCAGATGCATGACGCATATTTTCCGCGATAGATCGACCTATGGTTTGAGCAAACGCTGCCAAGTCACCTATGTGAGGAGGCACGGCCGGTGGAGGTACTCTTGGAATCATATGTGGGAGAGGGACGGGTACTGGTCTTGGCATATGTGTGGATGATGCAGGATATGGAACATAACCGGGCATAGGTCCACTCGGATAAGGGCTAGGGAGCGGCACTCGAGGAGCATAAACAAGTGGTACAATTGGAGGTGTGGGGGCCATGTGTGCATAAGGGGCTAGAGGCACATACGGTCGAGGCCCCATATTAGGTACTACGACACTAGGTAGTGGCACTGCGCTAACCGTAGATGTCATCGGTACATCCTCTGTCAGGCTTATCCCTAGAGTGAGCACTGTGTTTTCCTTAATAGAGGGTTGACCCAAGTTAGGGAAGCTAAAGTTGTCGCTCGGAGGCTCAGATTGCATAGAGAGCCCAGGTGAAATGACGTAAGATGGGTCCGTGGGGCTCATTAGAGGAGTCTCCATTTGTGATAGAGTAGGCTGTTGAGCCTTGCTCGTATCCAGAAATCTCATGGGGCCAGTTGAGAGTATATTTACCCCTCGGTTTTTCCTTTCTGATTGAATAATGCCATGGATAACATTACAGATCATTTTCTGTTGATCTTCGATGCTCGTGGCACTAGAGGTGGATTGTACAATCTCTATCCATCCTACATGGTAGGCGTGGCCAGAGTGTAGATCCGTCAACACCTCAGTGTGGAGGTCGTATGTCCAATGATCATTAATGAACAATCCTTCTAGAGTCGACGTGTTAACGGTTTCTTGTGAGGTACAAGCAATGTTGCTCCCCGTGGTTTTACTTGTCACCAACGGTACTCTAGAGGGAACTTCTGAAGGAGGCAGCTCAACAGGGCCTTCTTGGTAAGAAGTTGGCAGGATATCCACATGGACACTCTTTGGGGGTGTGGTGTCCACGTGCGATGTGAAAGGAGAGTCCACTTCCCCACCCCCTTCGTTTGCTTCATTTGCATCAGGTTTCGAGCAAGTAGCTCTACCTAATGTTTCCATGAAACGGCTAAACATACTAGTACTAGGCTGTGGAGCATCGGGAGGTGCATAGCCTTCTCTCTCAGTGTTTTGGGTAGGGTATGCTTCCATGATTTCTGAGTTGGAGGAGGAATCACTAGCGGCTATTTTAGGGTCTTGGGTGGTGCTACCTTGTGTCCCCGCAGAGGGTCTAGAGCCTATCGTGGATGGGTAATGGGTGTCCGTATGAACAGAGGCACCCTCAATATGCTCGTGCTCTAACACTCGTCCAGAGCGTAAGTTCATATGACTTGATCCCCTAGAAGTGTCAGTGAGTGCCTGTGAAAGCTGCTCACCTAGTATTTTTGGGTGTTTTGCAACCCAAGTCTTTCCTTAATTTGACTTTTTGGTCCTTTTTTTCTGACCCGGCTATAGAATAGAGCGTATGATAGCTCAAAACGAGCGTCTCGGTCAGAGGGTCGTGCCGTGCTTTACAGCCCTCCGTTTGGTCACTCTATGCCCTCGGAATCCCTAAAACTGTCAATTTCCAGTAGGGAACTGGCCCAAACTAGAAAGTCTAAGGGTGCAAGTGGGAAGAGAAAGGAGGAGAGTGGAGGACTTGTCCCACATGCTCTCATTCCCTCTTGAGGGAGTAGGGTATATATATAAAAGTGAGTCTAGTATATATCATAAGACTGAGGACTGAGGTCTGGGCCTGGGCTTGGGAAAATGATCCCGATCCCGATCTATCTTTTATACAAACCAACCCGCCCGTTTTTATAACCTCCGTTTTTATTTTTCGAAAATTTAACCTCCCCCTCACTCGCGTTTTTATTTTTTGGATTTTATTTTTATTTTTTTTTCAAAAAAAAATTCAATTTTTTTTTTTTTGAAAAAAAATGCAGAAATTGAAAACTCAGAAATTGAAAAAACGCAAGAAATGCAGAAAATTGCAGAAATTGGAACTTGACAGAAAATTTAACACAGAAAATGCAGAAAATGCAGAAATTTAAACTTGACAGAACCAGAAAATGCAGAAAATGCAGAAACGCAAGAAATGCTAACTGTGCAGTGCAAACCAGAAAACGCAGAAAACGCAAAAAACAGAAATCTCCACACAACTACACACACTCATTCCTTGCCTTTCCTATGATAGAAATTGCACCGCAAGAAAGCGTAAAGTGCTAACCGAGCTTAGTGTAGGGCATATCCCCGGCAACGGCGCCAAAAATGTGCGCTCCTTGCCGCACTGTCGAAGCAAAGGACTTGCCAATACACCGTGTGCGAGCCACAAATGGCTCCAAGCACACAACAAGCCTAAACTAGCAAGCTCAAGAGAGCAAAGGGTGTGTCACTCACCGCTCTACGCTCGCCTTCGTGGTGGATTCCTCGCCGCGATGAAGAAGAAGACGCCGCTACGCCGCGCTCAACCGCCTCGCCGCCGTCGTGCCGCCGCAACGCTCGATCGCACACACACTCTCACACTCTCTCTCTCTCTTTCACACGCACACACACAAGGAGATGGTGAAGGAGAAGGTGGAGATGGAGCAAGAGCAGCTTCTATTGCACAATGAGAGAATGAGTAAAAATTAAGTTTAGTTGGCTTTTATAGGAGCTCACCCCATTCACACTTGGGCGCCCATGCTTAGCCAACTAACCCTAGCATGTTCGTGTTAGAGTGCGCCTCTCATCGGCGATCACTCTACCTTTCCCTATTGGACCGACAAGCCCGGTGCCTGACTCTACTTAAATAAATAATACGGTTACAGTGTCCGTCATAGGCGATAGGGTGTCCGTGAGCCGTGAGGGTTAACATCACCATGATTCCTCACCTTGTTTAACATACCAATAATGAAAACATCTAATGGTATGGATTTCTAAGATGTCCTTGAATGAAAAGTTTCTTTAAAAAATTAAAATATTGCAATATCTCACATCATGCAATCAAACTTCTATGAATGAACTCCCTTATGCTTCTCCAAGGCTTTTCTTGACAAACCAAAAATATAAAAAAAGAAATCTTTTTTTTCTTTGCAAAACTCACAATTGTGCGTGGATAGTATTAAGAACATAAGAAATATACACCAACCTCTAGCTCAGACTGAGCCTTGAGGGTCAAAGGATTACAAGTTCTCTGCTTGACAAAGAAACCACAACTACTCCTAGGCTTTACTTATTACAAGATGTCATCATGATATGTATTATTCTATACCAGTCCTCTAAGGCTTGTTTACCTCCGATCATGTGGATCGTCACTCTGCTCTCTTGTATGATTTCACAAAATCTTGCCACAGCCAGATCCCCCTCAAACACCCGGCGGTTCCTTGCTTGCCAAATATGGTGAAAGAAGTAGTACCTGATTATTTGTATGTAGACAAGCAGAGCAGGGCTTCCAAACCTGTTACTACCAAAGAATAAATCAGTCTTGAAGAACTTAATTTGCCATGTCCTTTGAATCCACTTGCATATTTTCCCAGCCATGCCACTGATTGCCTGGCATCCCATGAAAAGGTGGGCTAGGTCTTCACTAGCTATTATGCACCCCGAGCACCAATCGGACCCGATTCCTCTTTCTTGTATCTTTACGCCCGTCCACAGAGCACCCCACATCACTTTCCACAGAAATCTTAAGGCCTCTTTTAGCAAGCCAAAAAGCTGGAAAAGAATTCTTTTTTTTCTATTGCAAAACTCACACCAGTGGTAGTTTATATTAGAAATCCATAACAACTGAAAGGGTCACGAGGGATTTCAAAAACAATAAGAAAGTGATAAAATTGTTAGGGTGAATTAAACCTGTATCGGTGTTTGGAAAAGGATTGCCTCAGCTTAGTCTTGAGCCGATTGAAAATCGAGATTAGCTAGGCTGCAAACCATGGCAAACGGAAGAAAAAACGATGAAATATGTGAGAAAGTCGTCTAAAAATTTCTGTAATCTCAAAATTTCTAATAGTATTTTTGATTTTCTTCTTTGTGAGGAGGAAACTCGATCAGTAGCCGCTTAATAAAAGAGACTTTCTCAAACGTTAACAGTGACTAGGATTAAGCTATAAAATGCAAGAAATGTAAAGCCATGCGAAGTTGTGAAATGAAAGGTAAAATAAAAAGAACTAATTAATATATGTGCGTGTGTATAGAATTTATTAGAATTATGCAAAGTGAAGCTTCACTTTAGCCATTTTAAAACAATAGAATGCAAAAAACAACATATGTGTGTGTGTATGTAAAATTTTCTAAAATTATGAAAGGTGAAGCTTCACTTTAGCATTCTAGAACAATAGAATTCAAGAAAAGTAAAGACATGTCCGGATGTGAAATGAAAGGTAAGTCTCCATCATCATGCAATGAAAACAATGTAAGTCTCCCTAACTCAACGCAACACTAAGGGTTTCTTTTAGAAAGCCAAATAAAGCCCTGCTCAGATCGATCCAGGTCATCATCAGTACATAGTATGTTGGCTATTTCAAGAGCCACCTAATCACACAATCCCCACCTACATCAACTGATCTGAGAGCCACCCGACCACATGGACCACTGATTGACAAGGGAGCCATCAGACCCCGGGTAGGTTGTCACCCCACACGGATCGACCACCGAACCGGCTTGACAATAGATAAATTTTAAAACACAAAAAGAACTTCGAAATCCTAGCCCAAGACAATGAGCCGAGCAGAAACCACCACAATCAGATTACAAGAGATAAATCTTTAGCAAATCCAAACCGAAGGAAGTGCCTTTGACACACTGCCCACATCATAGAGCCGAAAAACCACTTCACTAGAATGCCAAGGTTCGAACCAATCTCCACAATAGTACGCAGAGGCCCAAAACAGATACAACCTCACCTCCACTACCGGTGTTGTCACCCTTGAAAGATGTTCTTCCAGATTTGTCGGGCCCAGTCTTTCAACAAAGACAGACCACCCAGCAAAGAGAGCCTGACCTGCAACACGGTAGCCCACGAACTCAATAGGTGTTTTCTGCTCCCCATGTGAAATCTTATAAAGCGATCTTAAATAAGTCTTTTTAAAACAATCACTTGAAAGAAAATCATGAGGCTCTCCATTGAAGGGACTTATTTATAAACTAACAAGTGAAAGGGTCACGACGATTTTCAGAAACAATAAGAAAGTGATAAAATTGCTAGGTTGATTTAAATTGGTATCAAAAACAATAAGAAAGTGATAAAATTGCTAGGTTGATTTAAATTGGTATCAGTGTTTGGGAAGGATTGCCTCAGCTTAGGCTTGAGTCGATTGAAAATCGAGAGTAGCTAGCTGCAAACCATGGTAAACGAAAAAAAAATCGATGAAATATATGAGAAAATCGTCCAAAATTTTTGCAAATCTCAAAATTTCTACTAGTATTTTCATTTTTCTTCTTTGTGAGGAGGAAACTCGATCAACAATCGCTTAATAAAAAAAACTTTCTCGAACGTTAACACTGACTGGAATCAAGCTATAAAATGCAAGAAATGTAAAGCCATTGAAGTTATGAAATGAGAAATGAAATTAAAAAAAACTAATTAATATGTGTGTGTGTGTGTGTATAATTTTATTAAAATTATGAAAAGTGAAGCTTCACTTTAACATTCTAAAATAATAGAATGTAATATATATATATATATATATATATATATATATATATATATATATATATATATGTGTATGTGAAAAAAATTTAATGAAATTATACAAGGTGAAGCTTCACTTTGACATTCTAGAACAATAGAATGCAAAAAAAAAAAAAAAAAACATATATGTGTACGTGTGTATGTGTGTGTGTTATAAATTTACTAAAGCTACGCAAGGTGAAGTTTCACTTTAACATTCTAAAACAATACGATAAAATGCAAGAAAAGTAAAGACATGTAGAATGTGAAATGAAAGATAAGTCTCCATAGTGCACTCAAAACAATCTATAGTGCACTCAAAACAATGAAAGTCTCCCTAGCCCAACACCAACACTAAGGCTTCCTTTTAGAAAGCCAATAAAAATTGGATTCAACAATTTGTATACCTTTGTTTTCTAAGACATGATTTCACGTGTAAAAATCTAGCATGCAACTTTTCTCCTCTGTGTACCTTAATGTGTGTCTAAGGCCTAGTTTTCTTTCTTCTTTTTTGGGGCCATAATCACAATTGTGAGTGGGGATGTTATGTACAATGAACCTAGAGCACAACATATGCCTTAAGGGGACAATAGTTTTAAAGCGGAGCTATACAACTCATAAGTAGAAGATCTTAATTAATCCTTACCCACCAACTTTATTTACCTAGGTAGTCGATGCAAGTTAGTCTCTTGTAGTTGACCCTACTCTAGATCGTAATAAATATATAAGCTTTGTGCTTTCTTGCACAATATCATTGAGTTGAGCTACCACACA
Organism: Adiantum capillus-veneris; assembly: GCF_014529385.1. NCBI lineage: Eukaryota > Viridiplantae > Streptophyta > Polypodiopsida > Polypodiales > Pteridaceae > Adiantum > Adiantum capillus-veneris. The sequence continues at coordinate 17,321,668 of NC_140933.1, forward strand.
TTGCTAGGATTTCGGGTAGGCCCAACTTTTAAAAAATGAGATAGACATGTCTCCTTGGCATATCTCATTGGATGAAGGTTTCTTTGCTCCAATGATTTTCTTGAAGAATTAGGTAGACTTTTGTGGAATCATATAATGCTCTGAAAAGAACAAGAATGATATGCCTATCATGATGAAAGCATCTTTCAAGAATATACTCCTTCAATACCTTCCCTCTTCCATGGCATTTGTAATGGTAAGCCACTTTGTAGTAAGAGTTTGAAGGATTTCATCTACATGGTGGCATGTGCTCAAACTATTTGAAAGACTTCTTCTCCACAATTAGATAGACATAATGACACTCCAAGAAATATTTAAATCCCAATGGTTCACTTAGGTATGCACCTTTTAGGTAGACATAGTAACATATTTAAATCCCAACTAGTATGTGACCTTTGTGTTGTTGCAACAAAAAAAAAACCATGGAAATTGGCTCTCTCTCTCTCTCTCTCTCTCTCTCTCTCACACACTCACACACACACATACACACACGGACAATGTGAGAAAATATAGAATAAAATAATCTCTATTATTCAATCCCAAAGACGGTGTCTCTCTCTCTCCCTCTCTCTAAAACCATGAAAATTGGATCTCTCTCTCTCTCTCTCTCTCTCTCTCACACACACACACACACACACACTCACACACACATACACACACGGACAATGTGAGAAAATATAGAATAAAATAATCTCTACTATTCAATCCCAAAGACGGGGTCTCTCTCTCTCCCTCTACAGTCAACACCCTAATCTCTTCTTCTCTACGTGTCTCCCCATGGGTGAGGGCGGCCCTGTGGGGGGACTTTATTGCATTACCCCCGTCCAAGGCCCAAGCTTCAAGCCCCTTGCACCTTCTTCTGTCGCTCTTGCAGTTGCCGACCCACGTTTGCCAACATAACACAGACCCTGCGCTAACTCATGCGCCTCCTTTGCCTCGCCCTGCAACCTCCCCTTGCGACCCACTCATTAGCTCAATGTCTACCGCCTAGCTTTGCCCGTTAGAGCCTCAATTGGTCGACAGAGTCATTTAAAGAGGCCCAAATTATTTTGGAGGTTTTGTTCGAAAGCTTATAGAGGCCCAAATTATTTTGGGGGGGTTTTCTATTCGACAGCGTACAGAGGCTGGTCCAATGGTTTTTCTGCTCGACAACAAAGGTTCGAGGGTTGTTCAACAGCTTATAGAGGCCCAAATTCAATTCAGTTTCAACCTCAGTTTTGGTCCGAGTGCCCACCCATGGCCACTCGAGCCTCATCTTGAGGAAAGCTCACATTTTTTGGGGTCGTAGCAACGCCCCCGAAGATAGATGGCATCGTCCGTCTTCAAAATGAAGTCGAAAGACTTCTAAGGAAAACGAGGAGCTGAAGCAAAGGCTCGTTTTCATCGAATCTCGGCTCACCACGGTAGAGAACTCCAAGAAGGAAGAGATGGAACAGATGGAAATCAAGCTTAATGAAAAAGTGGGAGTGGAAATCACCCTCACGCAGAAGGTCAAGACTCAAGTGCAGGATGTCATCTCCTACAAAGTTGAAGATCGTGTAGTATCTATGCTACGCGAACAACAAGGACAAGATGATATCGCTCTCAATTTTTGTAGGCTTCCAAGCGATTGGAAAGGAGAAGGAAAGTTCCACGAGTCTTTCGCCCACATCCAAACAACAATCCACATGGTACAATGGAATCCAGCAACAATCACCACTCTTACACACGAGCATTGCACCAACCATGCAATCCTCACCTTCAAGACCAAGGCGGATCAAGTCAAGCTCCTTGAGCAATCAAGGCTTCTCATATCAAGGACACAAGAATTTGGTTTGCTGAAGATCTCACACACACCAAACTCAAGTAGAAGAAGGCAGAAGTCCAAAAGATGCGTGAAGCGCGCATAGCAAGAAAATGGGCAAACTATCGAGGAGGTAAAGTCATTATGCAGGAGTTCCAAACTCCCAAACCGGATCCCTCCTCGCCTACCCCTCCTTAGGTTTTGTTCATTTCACTTTATCTTCCCCTTTTCCACCCTTTGTTGGACCCTCAGTCCTTAACTGATATGTATCCAACAACCCCTCCACTCAGAAGGAATCTTTTGTAATGCTTTGTTTCTGGTCCCATAGGTCATATCTGACATCCGTGAACGATAATTCAATCTCTCTCTCTCTCTCTCTCTCTCTCTCTCTCTCTCTCTCTCTCTTCAACAGATAGATCTCTGAGGTCTCTTAGGATTGTTTCCCATGACGTTAAAATTCTTCTTCTTCTTCTCTCTCTCTCTCTCTCTCTCTCTCTCTCTCTCTCTCTCTCTCTCTCACACACACACACACACACACACAAAGGTGGATAATAGATTGTGAGACATACACTTTATACTATTGTAAGTCATTGGGAAAGGATGGAATTTCATAGAATATGAACTACTTTATGAAATTTTTGAAGGCTCTTTAATGTGTCTACGGCAAGGTGGACGATTAAGCAGGGGCTCAACAGCTCAGTTTGAGCATTGATCCAATAGGCCATGCAAATAAACCAGAAGGCGATGCATGAAGGGTCTCTCCTTCTTCATATTTTTCAAGCTCCATTATAAAGAGTATAGATATGGACTATTGAATAATAGCAAAAAACTATTGTGCATTGGAGTGCTTGAGAAAAACTTAGGTTTAGTGTAACCCCACTTATAAATTTTCTCACCTATATCTAATGCACCTTAGAGACCCCTGCCACATGACATAAAGACACTCTCTTGTATTTGCCCGAGCGGGACTGCCCAGACTGGTACAAAAAAAAAGTTTCCCCTAAAATTTCTAATACATAAGTTTTCCAATGTTTTCGGAGAAAGCACTCTGCCTCAACTCCATTTAGTAAAACCCCCTACAAATTTTTGAGATTTGCCTTGAAAAGTCTAATTTGCCTTTAAGCACTCAAAAAAACCTAGGTTTAGAGAAATCCCACCTACAAAATTCACCTTTGAAATCCAAGTCGGCCCAAAGTCAAGAGCACTCACAAAGCTCAAAGAAATCTATTGTAAAAACCTTCAAAAATACCCAAGAGTTGCTGGAGTTGCCTCCTGTCATCCCCCTTGTTGAGGTCCACTCATGCCTTGGGCTTGCACACCTTCTACCTTGGATTCATAAGATCAAACTTTCCAAATTATGTCAAATCCCTAATTTTGCTAATTTTCGATTCCATACTCTTGATGTCGATTTACGATGTTAAAATCCTCTTCTTCTTCTTCTCCTCCCTCCCTCTCTCTCTCTCTCTCTCTCTCTCTCTCTCTCACACACACACACACACACACACACACACACACACACACAGAATGCGTGAAAGACATCCACAACAAATCACTAAAATCATATCACTAAATCGTCAAGCTCACTATACTTCATGAATGGAATGCAAATGTGGAAGGCTTTTGTACAACGCTCCAACACCTCAACAAATGGCACGTCGACTTTGTCTCTTATACACACAAAGATAATGGGTCTCTCTCTCTCTCTCATACACACATAGTACACACATAGACAAAACATGAATATATGTGTAATTGTTGAGCTTCAATTATCAAAATCGAAGATCATTTACGATATGCAAAGTCCATGCAAGCATACACAAGAAGGTGTTAGGCAATACATTGAGATGGAGAGAAGTTCTTTGGCCTTCAAAATGCAAAGTAAAGCCACCTTTCAAATGGCTTTCAAAAACAAAAGTAATCAATGGTCGCCTCCCAAATGTGAGGGTGGGAGTGAAATTCATGGCAAATATTATAAATAGCTAAGTTTTCTTACTTTACATTGTCCGGATCCAAAGCTTTTTAATTTTTTATCACATTAGTACTTACCTTTCACTTTTGCATTATGTATTTAGGACTCAAAGTCTTTTCATTTTCTACCACATTAGCACTTACCCTTCACTTTTGCATTTCAAATTGATTTTTTTTTAAGATTTTCATTGCAATGAAGTAGTGTGATAAGTGGAGGGTCTCTCCTTCCATGAAATACTAAGCTAAGCTGCATTATATATAGTATAGATGGCTCACTTAGGTATGCACCTTTTAGGTAGACATAGTAACATACTAAGCAAGTTTTCTTTTCTCAAATCCCAAGGGGCCACCCAACATTAGGATATTGGATTTCCCGTCCTTGTACCCTTCTTAAGGCATTTTTGGCTTTCTAAAAGAAGCCTTAGAAGAGAGTTGGGTTAAACATACTTTCAATGTTTTAAGTGATGATTGAGACTTATTTTAAATATTATTTCGATTATAAAATAATAAATGGATCTTTTTCACGCGTGAGAGATCTTGATTTTTCTTGCATTTTATTGTTTTATTGTTTTAGAATGTTACAATAAAGCTTCACCTTGCATAATTTTAGTAAATTCTATAGACACACACATATATATTCATAAGTTCTTTTTATTTTACATTTCATTTCACACCCTCAGATGGATTGACTTTTCTTGCATTTTACTACTTAATATTTGAAAAAGTCCCATTTATTAAGTGGCTCTTGTTCGAGTTTTATCCTTACAAAGAAGCAAACTGAAAATACTAGCAAAACTTTAAAATTTGCATGATTGTTGAACTATTTTCTCACATACTTCACCGGTTTTTCTTCTCTTTACCATGGTTTGCAACCGGCTAGTCTCGAATTTCAAATGGCTCAAGGCTATGATGATGGATTCTTTTCCCGAACACTAAATTTCCAGTTGAACTCGACCTAATGATTTATCACTTTCTTATTGTTTTAGAAAGCCATCCTGACCCTTTCACTTGTTCATATAGTAAGAAGGTGAAAATTTTTATGTTTCTATCATGCGAGGACTTATTTGAAATTATCCTTCTAGAGGGAAGGAGTGGAAATTATGATATTTTAGCACCCAAAAGAATTTCACAAAAGAAGAGAGGAAATTAGGGTATTTGCCAATGGAAGGGGACACATTAACATGTTATGGCCTTGAAAAACAAAAAGTAGTATGAAAAATAGGAGCATCTTCTAATATTCATGTATTTTAAAAAATGTAGAGAATATTTTTCACTTACATAAAAGATTGTAAATAAAAATTCCACCAATATTTCTCACAAACACATTGGCTTATCATAATCTTCACGGAGCATGTTGCTTGATTACAAAAATTGACTTGTAATTTTGGTGATGCATGGTGGGTTAGAAGGGCAAAAGGAAAATATACGCTTCCACAAAGAAGGATACTAAATCCTAGAACCTATCTGTTGAAAGAATAGGGAGTATTCTTTTTATGGTCGCTCATTAAGGGCTCAAAAAAGACAATATAGTTGGATATGTTGACTAAAGCTTTTTAGTCAGTACCTTTTTGTTGGATTTCTAAAAGAAGCCCTGCGGAAGAAGAGAACTAGGTATAAATATCAAAGAGCGGTACTTCCTGTGTGTGCTGAGTGGAGTCCGGACCTACTTTTTCATGTGAGATATTCTTTTGTTTTTAGTTTTCAATATGTCTCTTCATTTCACTGCCTCACCCAACTTGACTTGACTTGACTTGACTTGACTGCCTTTTCATTTCATTGTTTTAAAATGCCAATGTGAGCCTTCCACCTTGTTAAAACAAAGTAGCCCCCCCTTCATTTGTTTGGCAAGTGCGCGGGCTAGCCGCTAGGGTTTGCAAAAATACGTGGAAGATCATCTTCTTTATGCATGACTTGATCTTGGGAGGGCGTGGTATCCAAAGCCAGGCCGTTTTGATGTCCACACAAATTACCAAGATATTGTTAACTGAACCAGGTCTAGAAGTCTAGGAAACTTCGAGTTTTTGAGGATAAACTCAATGTATCTCATCTTGACGATATTGTGCGTCATAGCATTGAGCTCATACATGGTGTCGGAACAAGAGGGGCAGCTGACAAGGATGAAGAATGGAGGCATGCAGTGAGCTGCTTAGAACACCCAAGAGGGTAAGAGTTTCATCGCTCTTTCTTTGTGTACAAGTCTCTACTGGAACCCTAGCCCCGCAAGGCACATGTAGTGCTTGAGGGAAATTGTATTCTTTTTTTGTTAATATAGATTCTCTCAACTCACAATTGTGAGTACGGCAAAGAAAAATAACAAAGTAGGCCGTCGTAGATGATAGTATACAAGCTGGTTGTTGGATTAACCCTCAACAATTATGATGTATTTTTTTGTGGAAAAACTCACAAAGGCTAGTGATGTGATATTAAAGTTTTTTTTTCCAAATCTCACGATGTGAGAGGTTATATTAATATGAAAACACCATTCCATGAACACCCTGCTCAATGCGAGCCATGGCCACATATATTCCAACGAAAACTAAAACTAAACCCGGTCACCATCAAAATGTCGTGGATTTGACGGTAAGAGTTATCCACTTCCATTCGTCAGAGGTTTTTTTTTTTCAAATTTCACAAATAATTTCCTTGCTATCTTGGATGATCTGTACGTAGGTGGCTTCTGAGAGATCGTGGCCAAACACTTGGTCATTCTAGCCTTCCAAACATGGTGGAAAAAGCAGAATATGACCACTTGAGTACATATAAGAACCGGTTTGCTTTTTATCTCCTACCCTCCAAGGAGCATATCATACTTGGAGAACCCAATCCTCCAAGTCCTCACCTTACGTGCTGGGCCTCTAACTCCCGAGCATTTCAAGAATAAGTGTGGAAAGTCCTCCCTAGCAGTTCTGCAGTCCGAGCACCTCTCGAAGCCGATACCTCGAGTTGAGACCTTGACACCTCTTCGCAGGGCTCCCCATAACACCTTCTATAAACAGATCTTCATTGACAAGGGAAACTAAGGTTCCATATGTTCTTAGTAGATGCCAGCTTCGAGCCTCTGGACATTGCTTGCCCCACTGTTTGTTAAGGGGAATATGCCTTATGCATCAGGCCTAAGTAAATGCTCTTGGTGTGTGGTGTGAGAAAGTGGCTACTCTGTGTCCATCACCATGCTTCCCACTCAAAGCTGGGAGCACTAATGGGCATTAATAGTTTGCCCATGCTATCCAAAACTCTGTTAATCAATAGGCTCTCCATGCCATTAACGTAAAACTAGGTAGCCACTAGGTCTGCCTCTCTCTAGTTCAGGTTTATATCGTCCCATCAGTGGGTAAGACACTGAAGTCCTTTGTTATTCACCTTTATAGATATCTCCCTCCAGTAAGGAACTTCCCGCGAGAACCAAGGGGACTAGAATGATATAGAGTTCTAGAAGTATCTAGTAATCTCTCCCCACTCCAAAACCTTCACTGTCGTGTTACACTTGTGCACTAGCTCTCCTATTGTGTCGCTCATCTTCAAGCTAATCCACTGAGGGGCAAGTAGTTTTTCATGAACTTCAATCCCTTCCAACCCCCCCCCCCCCATAGTAGAGCTTCACCCGGTACATCACAACATAGGTCATAATAGCCCAAGCCTAATCTTATTTCACAATCGAGACCACAAACTTGTCACAATGGCCTCCGCATGCATAGTGAGGTTGAGGATCCCTACCCCACCTTGCACTACTAGTCTAGCGACCGCATCCCATTTTGCCCATTGCCAAGGAGTCGAGGTTTTGGTGTTATTTATCCAAACCACCTGTTTCAATAACTCTTTCCACTTACTTTTGGCAATTTTAGGAAGCGGGTTGGTAAAGGCAATGTAAGGAATCATGAAGGATTTTATCACTTTGACGTGGCTAGCACATACTCCCACCTCTTGAAGGTAAGATCCTGGGGCCTAAGATTAAAGTTATCATATTAAACAAACAATGTGGCAAGCAATGGCCAGAGGCTCAGTGGTGGATGGCGTCTACTAAGAACATATGGAGACCCTTTATTTCCCTTGTCAATGAAGATCTTTTTGTGGAAGGTGTCATGGGGGGCCTTGCCAACAAGTGGCAAGGTCTTAGCTTGAGGTATCAGATCATAGACTGCAGAACTACTAGGGAGGACTTGCCACATTTATTCTTGGAATGCCCAAGAGTTGGAGGATTGGCAGGTAAGGTGTGCAAAATGATCCAAAGGACTTGGAGGATTGCGTCCTCCGAGAATGATCTACTCCTTGGAGGGAAGGGGATAAAAAGCCAACCGACTCTTATATGTACTCAGGTGGTTAGATTCTTCTTTTTCCATCATGTTTGGAAGGCCAAGAATGGCTAAGTGTTTTCCCAAGATCTCTCGAGAGCCACCTACATAGAGATAATCCAAGATAGCAATGAAATTATCCGTGGGATTGGAAAAAGAAGAACCTCTAACGAATGAAAGTAGGTAACTCTTACCATGAGATCCTTGACAATTTGATGGTGGCGGGTTGACTTTTAGTTTTCATTGGAATATATGTGGCCATGGCTCAGATTGACCGTGGTGTTGATGTAATGGTTTTTTCCTATTAATATAACCCCTCATATAGTAATATTTGCACACAAAAAAAGTTATTATATTAAACATTGTGGTTGTTTTCCTAAGAGACAAACATGGACAAATTGTGATTCACATTTTGAAAAACAAGATGAGAAAGGAGTTTTTTTTTAGCTGCCGTCTTTAGTGGCAAGTGGGCAATTAGAAAGTAGTAGATGGGATCGAGAACATTGTCATCAACAAGCCTATTGATGGCTCTTGCTATTACTTGCTACATAGGTTGAGCAAGATGCATGAGGTCTCATAGCTTGAGGTTTGCTTCAATGCATATCAAATTATTCATTTCAGCTAAAAGAAATCAAATATTTCACTCTTGCCATTTGTTAGGGAAGTTGAATGTAAAAGGTAGAATACATGTATGCACGTGCACGGACACATACGCATGCACGTAGAGAGAGAGAGAGAGAGAGAGAGAGAGAGAGAGAGAGAGAGAGAGAGAGAGAGAGAATACATGTATGCACGTGCACGGACACAATACGCATGCACGTAGAGAGAGAGAGAGAGAGAGAGAGAGAGTTTCTTATATACATAGGGTAAAATAAAAAAGATCACTCCGCTTTGGCCTGGTTGTGTTAAAGGGGCCATCTATAGTGGCTAGGTTGTGCACGTGTGACTTACTCAAAAATTCAATACCCATAGACCACAACTTCCATTTCAAGTAGACTTATCTTTTAAGTCATTCACACTAAAAGATACATCTGTCTAATGTGTAGGCCAGATCTTAGTTGCTCTGGGTCCTGCTAGAGAAAAGATAAAATTGAGATCATTACCAATTGTCTGAATGGCATGTGGGGAAGCCTTAAGGCAGCTCAAAAATATGTCACTGTGCCATATCACCACATAAGTTGCATTATTGACAATTGTCCGAATGGCACGTGGGGAAAATTTATGGAAACTCAAAGATGCTACATTGCACCATGTAACTACATCCTGAAGGTTACTAGAATAACACATGAGATTTTATCAGAGACCCATCCAGTGACAAGTAGACTATCGATTTAGTAGGTAGCTACGGTGACTCTAGTTGTTATCCATGTCACCCTAGCTTAAACTAAGAGAGGAAAATACATTTAAAATAAAAATTATCGATCAAGGATGAGCCTATTAGTATTCCTGAAAACAGGTTAGTCTCATCAGTTTATATCGATCTAGCTAAACAAATGGTATCTTTTAACATGTAAAGACCATGCATGCCTATTTAGGCATTATTCCATACATTCGTGAAGAAGTTAAACTTAATTTAATTGTTTTGGTGCCTCCGAAGGTCCAGACGTCATGTAAGTATGGTTTTAATCATTTAGTGATGGTAAATCTTATTCATTCTCTAATTAAGAGAAGAAGGAGATGTAGAGATACTAATTTATTTACTTAGTAGTGCTTTAGCATAATCAAAAGTCTTAGCAATCCTCACATAATAAGCAGTAGATGTTCTAAGAAGGAACCTAAGTAAGCTAAAGGTAAAGGGTTCCCCTTTAAATACTATTCCTCTGTATCAAAGGTGTCGCAGCTCAGGTCTATGCATCAAGTAGTAAGGGTGTATTGCCTCATAAATTTGAGGCGTCTTCCCTTGAGTTCAATTGCAATAAAGGCGTTGTAATTGTGCCATCGCACTCTGTTTTTAACAACCTAGGTATTTGCCCCTGCACACGGGGTCCTATCTTTAAAAAGGCCCAGGGTATAGGGCCTTAGGTTTATTATATCCCAAGTCCCTAAGTGAAAAGAGATATTTTGGGGTCATGTGTCCATTCCATAGTACATTTCCCTAGGTGTCATTAGATTAAGCATTATTGAGCTGTGGTGTCTTTCTTAGTGAAAGTGGAGAGAGAGAGAGAGAGAGAGAGAGAGAGAGAGAGAGAATTTCACATAGAGAGAGAGAGATAGATACATAGATAGATAGATTTTATTATCATCCTTGGAGGTCAAATATGACCTATGGAACCAAAGTTACATGCGATGTAGTATTTGTATGGCTTATAAGTGACTCTTGATGTTCCACGGTGTGCTGATGAGAGTCGCAAAATGGAAAGCCCACACTGTGGCTGGAAGAGGAAAGTGTGTAGGTCTAAGTCATGGCTGAAAATGTGAGAGAAGAAAGTTCGGATGTGACAAAAAGCTAAGCACTCTAGTAGTGTGTGGTACTCAGACTCTCAAACTTGTAGTTAGCATAATGTGCACAATCGATTTGACTCTTCTCCATTGCCCCAACATCCTGTCTCGCATCGAAGGGAATGGGAGCTAAGCCGAATGGCTGCGATAGTGCAAATTTCCAACAAGGGGATAGGCACAAGCATGGAAGTGTGAGTACGGTTTCCTCTTTCAGCGAATAACATGGTTTTGTAGTTGGGGGCAATATGGGTGGTGTAATATATGAAGCGTCACCCACCGGATTTCTCCCAAGCCGTAATACATTGGTGTTGTAGAAAAGCTTCATTCACTTGGGAGTTAATTGAAGCATCATGCAGCAAGTGTAATGCATCCCATCTCCTAAACCACTTCTTTATGTCTTGCGTACATCTCGTGGTCAAGATCTTGCTTTTATGCATCTTTTGAAATTTTTTCCTTGCTTGCCATGCAATTGTAGGAAGTCGATGTGAGGGGTTTTGATGCATCTTTATCATGTACTCCACAACCATTTCCATGCCCATAACCTCAATTGGAAGAGATCCCAACTCAAGAACTAGGAGCATATATGGTGTTTGTGTCTTAACTTGGAGAAAGTTTGTAAGAAAACGCTTTTGAACATTATCAAACTCTTTCCAAGTAGATTTTGAGATACTCCCGCTCCACACTTCAACTCCATAAAGAAGAACCGATGTCACCAATGCGTCAAAAAGGTACTTCTTGAGAAGCCAACACTTGATGTTTATCGCATTACACATGCACTTCCAAATGACGCATAGAACATTCATGCCACTTGTGATTGGACGAAACCTGAAGGCCAAGGTACTTAAAGCTCTCAACAACTTCAAGTGTCTCATTGTTGTACACAATGCATGGATTCTCCTCATGGTTGGTTTTCACAAGCATAGCCTTTGTTTTGGATTCATTCACAATCAGCCCACTATGCAAGCAAAAGTTCTGAAGGACAACCATAAGCTTTTGTGCATCTTCTAAAGTGTGTGCTAGAAGCACTACATTATCTGCATACAACAAAAGCATGAATACCACATTGCAACAAATAGTGACCTCTTCAATGCCTTCATCTTGCATAAATTCAAGTACCATTTGTTTGAATTGATCGATGCATAGACCAAAGAGAGTTGGTGACAACAAACATCCTTGTTTAACCCCAATAGTGCTTTACAAAAATTTCTGAAATTCCTCTTCCCATGTGCAATTGAGACATCACCTTCTCATAGATTTGAGAAACCACAAGCATAAACTCACTTGGCACTCAGAGTTCTTTCATCCTTCTCTACAAACTATTACGTAGAATCATATCAAAGGCTTTCTTAAAGTCCACAAAACAACAATACAATCGCTTGCCTTTCAACCGACTTTCCTCCGTGAGAATACAAAGAGTAACAAGATGATCAATGGTGCTATGGCATCAACAAAAACCCACTTGTTCTTTTGCACGCTTTTCATTCTTTTCGGCCCAATCACTCAATTTCATCTCCATTATGCACTCAACCAACTTTGCCATAAGAGACCCAATCATTATAGTCCATTAGTGTTTACATTCTTTACATCCCCTCCTTTATGCAAAGGCTTGACCCAATAAGTACTCCAATCATAAGGCATACCATGTTGAAGTGCAAGGTTGAATATATCACGCATCCACTCGTGTGTAAAATCTCCCATCCATTTGATCATCTCCGGCTTGATACCTTGAATATCTCTCGCTTTGCGGGTGGCCAACTTTTCAAGCCCACCAATACATCCTCAATTATAAAAAAAGAGGACATACATAGGAGTTGTTATAGGTACAGACATTCAGAACAGACAAACACAGGAATCAGAATGGAACTGGAACAGAACACAAAAACAGACTAATTCCGCCATAACTTCCGCCTTCATATTCCCAAACATACACACATCGACAGTTACATAGTTGGAGAATACTAATGCGCAACGCCCTTTCCCAAGAACACCCCTTGGAATCCCAAAAATACAAAAGTTGATATTCCGAATTCCACTAAGTTAAAACATCCAAGATTCCCTCAGCTTAACACCTGGCACAGCCCAGTGACTAGAGCCATAGGCTGACCTGGATCCACAATCCCTTGATCAATTAATATGCTCCCCACCAACACCTTCTACATCTGTCTCCAAAGCCTTTTCTGCCACAAAATCCGGATCCGCTCGCTTTTTCAACATCCAATTCCGCTTGCTTTTCCACTTCGGATTCCGCCTGCTTCCAATTCCACTCCACCTGCCAAATTCCGATCTGGTTCCAAAATGCCACTGCTCAACTCCGCCTTCCACTTACTCATACCCCATGCACTTACTTCAATTCCCTTGCTTTTATTCTTCAACTCCTCCATCTCTGCAACCAGCCTCTCATTCAATGCCTCATTCTCCCTCCTAATGCTCTCCTTTCCAGCTAGCTGAAACCAATTCTTGAAGCGGTCCGTCGACACTTCCATATGCTCCCTCCAAAGCCTAGTTGTTGTATTCCACATCTCCTGCGCATATTCTAGCACTTCCTGCTTCAAGGCATCCACATCCGAATCAGCTACTACGAGACCTGTCATCCCCGCCATCAGCTTTCCCTTAACATTTTCAAAAAACATTTCGTCCGTCTTCTCCTTAACAGTCAATGAACTGCGACATTCACACACTTGGATGTGATCTCCAACACTTCTCACCACCTTAATCTTATAATGATGAATTTTCTTCTTAACTTGGGCACGCCATGTAAGATTCGCCCAAAAAATATTCGTCCTTAAATGAGTCACATCAGCACTAAGCGAGTTTTTAGCCTTAAAGTGAGTACCCCCACTAATGAGTACCCCTTGACCCTTTTGCCCAATTTCATTCCTCCGACTTTCCTCTTTCTGGACTTCCAAATTTGCTGCAATATCTTTAGCCTTCCGCAACATCCATTGTGAAATTTCAAGAACTTTTCATATCTAAATTTGCATCTGCATTTCCGTCTGAATCTGAATTCCAATCTGAATCTCACTCAGAATATGAATCTGAACCAAAATCTGACACTTGGGATACTCCTCTTCATGTCCCTGATACAACAGTACCCTATCAACTCCTACATATTTGCTTTGATTTTGTCCAATCCAAGAAGAAAATGATGTTGTTAATCCCCACTGAGTATCAATGTCATCCTTCTTGTGACACTGATTGTCATACCTCTTCATCAAGCTTTCCACGGCTTCCATTAAAATTTGCATCTAAATTGGTCTTTGCATCCAAAATTGCAGTTGAATCCAAATCCAAAATTGAGACTGAATGATCCCCTCCTTGTACACCTCAACAATGGTACCACATCTCAAGGGCTTCTAAAGAAATTTGACATTACTAAAAGACTGCTAATTCAAAGGGTCCTCCTTGCTCATTTAGTGAGAGATATCATCCAAGAGAACAAATCCGAGCTTTGAATTTGAGGGATTTCCCTCAAAGCTATTCAAGAATCATCAAAAGCCCTACCTAGGGTCAATGTTTGAGGGCACGCAACTAAATGCCATACATGCGAAGAGAATCACCATCATGCCAAAGGATATGCTACTTCCCTATCACAAAAGGGGTAAACATAGCCAATATTCTAATTGAACAATGTTTTCTGAAACATCCCTTTGTTGATTTGAGATGCGTCAAAGACATTTTATAATAAAACATGTCGCAATGTAATCAATGGTATCTTATCGCAATTTGATGTCTTAATTAGGCTGCGTATTTACAAATTTTTCTTGTTATTATTATTGATCTTTGCCCTATCACTTGGGGGGGTGGGGGGGCGGGGGGGAACCACTAGACATTTTTGAAAACAAAAAGGTGGGGACCACTATACATTTTTTAAAACCAAAAAAAGGCTACGGTCATGCCTGGGGCTCTGTGCCCTTCCATGTCCCCACTCCCCATTGCTCAAACACAGAGTAGCATACATTTAATTTTTAAATAACTTTTAACACATAAAAGCCTTCTGAAAACTACTCAACAATGAATCACAACAAGAATATTAAAGTCAAAAAATAGATCCTTTCGATAAGAGAAACCATATAGAAAATTTACAAACCTTGAGAGCCATAAACGAGCATTGGGGTGCTCAACATACAAAATACTATTAGCCATTTGTTATACATCTATGGATAGAGATTCGCCTATGGCAACATCAAATAAAACCCCAACCTCGTCTAGCTTGAGCATTGGGGTGCTCAACATACAAAATACTATTAGCCATTTGTTACACATCTATGGATAGAGATTCGCCTATGGCAACATCAAATAAAACCCCAACCACGAAAGCCAAAGCAAAAGCCATAGTGGCAATGATTGTATTTACAAAATATATAACTTGAGCGATTTTGGTGATCATGAAAGACATAGAAATTTGCTAAGTGCCTTCAGCATAAACACCAAATTATACCCCGGATGTGTGTAGTCCTTATGACAGATCACCACACCAACTAAAAATTTCTTCTCTCTTGTCCATTATGGTTTAGGCCCCTCGGTAGGGTCCTACCCATTAGGCCATGCCACATCATCAATTTGTGATGGGACCTCCCGTATGAAATGTCAAACAAAGAGCTTGTTAGTTATGAAAAGCCATTGCAAGCATGGTCTATGAGTTATTGAATATTGTAAGACCAACCGATTCACGTAGTGCACGAGCAATGTTTGCAAGCTAAAGGTGGCAAGCCTTACAATTCCGCCTATCAACAACCATAAGTTGTAGGGCAATTTTGTTCGAGTTGTACTTGCTAATTTTCATTAAATCTGTCTATAAGAAAAAGAGAAACTACTTGGTGAAAATCAAAGAATCGGACATAAATTTCCAATTCCACTGCTTTAGAAGAGAGCTTGTAAATCAATTCAACAAGTTTTGATCCTTTCAAGAAAAGGCCAATCATGGCTACTCCAAAGAAGAATAAAATTAACAAAAACAGCTTTTGCATCTAGACATTGTTGACGAAACCAAAGGCACACCAATACACTTGTAGCATGGGTCAAGTGTATCCAATCATCTTACCATGGTCGCTAAAGTATGACGAATACATTTACACTCGAGATGTATGCAAAAAATAATTTCTATGACAGCTTTTACATTAACAATACAAAGCTAAAACACGACGTCAATGAGGTAATACAAGCTTATATTGAACGTTTTATAATTGGGTTATTCCATTACATACCATTAAACATGTTGCCCACAAAAATTGAAATTTAAATATATATCACGTTAAGTACTTCACATTGGTACACATGTTAAAGTTTGAAAATCCAAAGCTATTCATTTTAAGAACCAAAGCCGAACCCTTTTGAGAGAAATTTGATAGTTTTGTGACACTATCATATGGCAACTACAAGAATATGCAATAACGTGGCAACCACAATCATCAAGCAAATCAACAATCTACTCAAGCTTTCAATGATAGCCAAAAATAAAAGTGTTCTAAATGCTTTCAATTTGGTCGTCATAAGGACAAGTATTCAAAAAAGGGTGATAAAGACCTTACGACAAGTATTGAAAAAATGGTGATAAAGACAATGACAACCATTCTGCAATACCCTCTAACACTCCCCACCCTCAAATGAAAGTGAATGACACGATGGAAGGATAAAAATGTTTGAACTTAGTTGGATGATAGTAGTCATAATTTTCATTTATACACAATTGGCATTACCAAAATTCTCTTCTTCACCGCAAAACATTTATGACTTGGGTGGATGATGGTAGTCATGATTTGATTCATACAAAATTACCATATCAAAATTCTCTTCTTCATCACTAGATAATCAATGTTCTAAGTATAAAATTTTCACCACAAGTAACAAACGTTTCAATTGTAAAGATCAAATAGCAATGAAAATATACATTTGTGAATTCACACATTTTTTGTAGCACCATTGCATGTTGACATGATTTGAAGTGTCATTCCATAAATTTAACCCACGGATTGATTACAAAAACACACACACACACACACACTGACTCTCAAGTCTAGCAATAAAACCCCCTCTCTCTCAGAAACAACAAGGGCTATAAGAAACTAAGACAACGTATCTGGAGTTTGTAAATGAAATGTTCTGAACCTAGAATTCCACACACTGCCTCTCGATGCATTTCCCTATCAATTTAAGAAATATTTTGCCAATCATTGGCCTCTTGGAATTCCACCTTTCCATTTTGAAGACAAAATAGACATTATTCCAAATAGTAAGCATCTTTTAGAGCACCTTATCAAAGAGAGTCTAGTGCACATAAAGCAATACAAAACCAAACCAAAAACTTTCTTCAACGAAAACTCATATGACTAGTAGTTCACTATATGGGACTTCAGTACTTCTTATCAAAAAGAAAATGGAACTTCTGGTATGTATTTAGACTACAACACTTTGAACAAAATCACTATTAAGAATAAGTTTTTTATTCTTAGTAGATTATTTGTTAGACAAACTAAAACAGAAACAAAATGGACTTTCAAGTTTGGATATTGTCCAGTCAAAATGTTTGAAGAGTGTCGTTGAAACTGCATTTTAGACACACATTTGAGCAAATACAAGTTTCTTGTTGAAACGAAAGTTATTTTCACAATTGTGAGGAGCCCAATTTTCCATGGTTGCACATGTCACATCGAAATACACAAGATCGTAATGTCAAGAAGAGACTCCACATAAGAGGTCAGCTTGGCTTATGTACTTATGCAAGACAACGCTTGTGATATTTTCACAAAGGCTCTCATGATGAGCTCAATTTTTTCTGCAACGTCTTGACACTTCCCTGTACATGAGTATTGGGCGGAGGTAAATTTTTTGCCACAATAAGAAGTTTTTTCCATCAACTTCTATGTACATTTGTGACCTTAAGACAAATATTATCTTTTTATTAGCACACTCAGTAATACTATGTCCCATGTTGTGTGCTCATGAGCTTTTCCTTCATCTTCACATACATTCTTGCAATCCATGTGTGTGACCATGAGTTTAGATAAGCATTGCATAATGTAATGATGCTCATAGACTCTTCACTATCCCTTGCCATGCTTACCACTTATGTCATGGATTAGTCACGGAGGATTGAGACAAAATTAGATTCTTTCGTCAAGAGTGAAATATGGACCTCAAATTAGCTCACATTTTACTAGAAGGATGAAGCCTATCTCACTGGTCAAAGAGCGAGAGAGCAACACTTTCAACAAAGACCAGACAATCGTCCCTACTATTCCAATGGATAAGACATTTTTTTCGTCTTCCTCATCACACACATCTTACCTCAGGCCATCCATTCGATTGCTCGAGACAGGGAAAGAAGCAACTTGAACAGACTTTCAAAGGGTAAAAGTGTCCCATGCGATATATGCATGTCCCTTTTCTGGCTTGACGATATGATTCAAGACTCGACTACTTATCAATTTTGTTTTTTAGCTAACCATGGCACAAAGTTGTAGTTCACCGAGTAGACAGGCTACGTTGACAAGCTCCGCAGACCAAGGAGTGCCTCCCCTTATGTGAATTCAAAAAACACTTCAAACCCTAACCATAACTATCTCCCAGCATGTGTGTACATCCTATCCTCGGGATGTTTACTCCACCTAATACCCATGACCTGCAATAGATTGTGCACATGGTTCTGATGTGTCTATGAAGAAAATTGGCTTCCACACTAGCTCCATTGTTATACTAAGTTCCAATCTCTCCCCTTCAACCCTTGTTTAACCTGTGGCAAAACCTCTTTCTTGAACTCCTCAATCTGATTTCCTAGGAACTAATTAAAGGAGCTGGAAAAAGAGAAAGCTTAGGAACTGGCACTTTTATGAAGGGTAAGGTAAGAAAGATACAATGAACTAAACAGCCCAGATTACTGTCTGCTTCATGATTAAAAGTATGATCAAAACTGATACTTCAAACAAAGTATTTCCTGCTTTCAAGCTTCAACCAATCCCTGAAATCCTGCGGATTTCAGGGATTGGTTGAAACGACATCAGCAGGATCTTAAAATTACATGTGATTTAGCAGGTAATCATAAGGATCTTCAAAGAGTCCCTTGGTCATGTTACCACAATCTCCCTTGAAAGCTGGGAAGCAACTTGACATAAACCAAGGGGCCGAGCACAATACTATCTTATGCTCAGCTCCATTTGCATGCGCAATTGGAAAAGAGAAGACAGAATCGGTTTGGACACCTTCCATCAGTGAATTAAAAAACAGACGAGCATCCTGCTTGTTTACTGCCAGCATGCAAAGTACCATCTTCCAAGGCATTCAAAGGCTAGCCTCAACAACACTACTTTACGGAACACATCTCTCACAAAATCCGACGAGGAGAGTTGAACTCAATACCTGTTATTCAAGAGGGAAATGGCATAGCCAATCTACCACATTTGGGTGATAGAAAGGTTATACCATTTTCCTCTTTTTATTAGCGCGCGCGCGCACACACACACACACCCGAGAAGAAGAGAGTTATAACGTGGTTGGAAACTATCCCAAGAGACCTTAAAGATTTAGCCGACGAGGAGAGTTGAGCGAGCGAGAGAGACAGAGAGAGATGACACCATATGTTGGGTCCCAACCACCCTCAAGGGCCCCCTTACTCTGTTTGCTGATACAAATGTTGACCAATGGCTAAATGCCGAATACTCTGTGTTGATGCTTCATGCGGATGAACTGCAAACACTATGCTGATCTGGTGCAAAAACACTAGGCTGAAATAATTCAAAACGCTGAGCTGAACTGATGCAAAAACGCTGATGATGATCAGGTGTTGGCGATGAAAACGCTAGGTGCTGAGGTGATGTGGACATTGATGCCCCTGCCAGTACTAGGTTCTAATATCCTAAATTGAAGGCCAAGTTACAATTTTATAGGTTTTTGAACCAATTGCCCTACCAACTTTTTATAAATGTCATGTAAAAGTCACTTATTAATAAATGACATATGTGACTATTAATATGCCTATATGCTTAAGTGATTGTATTTTGCAAGTAAGGGTATGCAACTATGACCCGCCTGATCATGCATGTCCTTCAAGAGGCTCACATAGTGCAAGGCTAGATCCTAAGTTATACTAACTAAGACAGATGTTGACATGTAGCAATAGTTTGTCCACGTGGCTTAAGTGCCATGCCACGTGACAACCCCCCTGTTAAAGGTGAGACACAACTGCCAAACTTCTTCTTGTGGATGTTGTTTGTACTTCTAATGATGAATGCTTCTGATGCTTGTGGATGCATAAACCGATGAAAATTCCTCCAAACATGCGGATACTGCAGATGTAGGTACAGCTGCGATGTAAACACTGACCATACGAGTTACTGGGCAAACTTATAATGTTGCAAAATATCAGCCTTAAGGCTGACTCTACCTTGCAAGCAAGTACTGCCACCGGAAGTCTCCTGTCGTGAAAACATTGCAAGTGAAGATGGAAAGTAAGGGTGCTCGGAGGTATTTCCAAATTTCCAATGGTTCCATGTCAACAAAATTGGATGCATGCTACATGCGAATGCGAATGCAAAAGAGGGTTAGGGATCCTTAATCCAACTCCTTTTATATACGCATACAAGCCAAGCAGATCTTGGTACTCAAGATCTGGAACTATTTGATGCCCATCTTCTTTCATAATGATGAGCTAATGCCTTACGGGTATCCAAGACATAGCGATGAAGATGGGAGCACGCCCGATGCGCGATGGACTAAGAGTGGGAGTGGCTAATATCTGTAGGCAACAGCTATTAGTCCGGGGCAAGGACACGAACTATCTAAGAGAGATTCCTTGGGTTCTTTGTTCTTCTTGGGTTCTTGATGCTTTCCTTGAGTTCGCAAAGCCGAAGCACGTCTAGGAAGGTAATTCCGACTGCTAAGAATAGGAAGACCTGAAAGGTCGTCCCCATAGGACCATGTTTACCAAAGAAGCCATCGGGGTCCAAAAAGAACCTAGCTACTCAAGCAAACTCCCCAAGATCAAACCAAATGTTCTCCACCTCTCTGCATCTATCAAGATCAAACCTGTAAGTACAATCCAATACAATATGCCAAACTGTATGCATACTCGGAAGAGCGCATATACTCCTAGTGTTGTAACTTGCTTCCTTAAAATCTTCATCGAAATTGTCCTTTCTTCTTGTGTTGAAGAGAACATATTCACAATTGAACTGTGCAATCAATATCCAATACAGAACATAACACCAATACTCAAGGAAGAGTAAAGGAACCGGCTCCAGGAACAAGCCCGTGAAGAACGTTGGGGCTGATCTGTAACATGTCAAAAAGCTGGACAAAAACCGCAAGGGAAAAGAACTTGCAATACTAGCGAGTCGTGGCCAGTTCTGCACCCAAAGGGCTGCCAAGGTTGGAGCTCTCCAAAGGGATGTATGGAAGAAGCATCCAAATGTTGCTGATTGCGAGAGTAGGAATTAGATGTTCCCACTAACTATCGACACTACGAGCAAACCTATCATCCAAAAAATCTCAAAAAATATGTTATCGATCATCAAGAAAACCACCCACAAAAGGTTGCAAACCTATCCCAAAGTTGGTGTTGACTAGCTCACAAGAGATCATAAATTTTCCCACAATTGGTACTGACAAACTCACAAAAGGGCAAAGGAATGACCAGAGTTGTAGGGCCACACTACCACCGGCAAAGGAGAGAACATGGAGAAAGGAGAAGTCCACTCTCTATTAAAAAACTCCTTCAATTGTTATCATTGTCGGCTAAGGGTCTAGCACCACATGCTCCACCTCTAAACCTAATTCAAAGAAGTCGGATGATCAAACAAGAAGTGGTTCTCGAGATAGAAGTATCCCCCTCTGCTTGCCAAAGTCAACTCCAACACATGCACTTTGGCATGCACCTGAACTCCTGCATACCGGATGAGCAAGAGACTACTAAAGAACTGGAACTTCCATCATAAGATAGATAAGAGTAAATCAAAGAACATTCTCTGTTTCTAGAAGGAAAGAGATCCCCCTTTATCATCCATAATCCACAATCTGGTACAAAAGTGCAACCGAATCATCAACCTGCTACCCATCGGATAGGTAGCTAACAATTCCAAAAGAGAGGTGCATTTGCAAAAGGCACAACAAATCTGCCAATCCATCTCCTCGAAGAAAACACAACGATAGAAACATGCTCCAGAAGTGTAGAAGAAGATCCTACTGCTATCCAAACACTTCTCTCTGAAGGAGAAGCTTGGAATGAATAGTCCCCCCCTCTCGATCCAACAACCGCATGCTTGCTCCCCTGGGAAGGCATGACATCGTGACTCCATCTGGGAAAGCCAAAGCAATCCAGCACTGCTACCCATCCTGAGACCTCCATCGGGTTCCCCTCGATGAAGAGAGGTCGGGGTAAACAAGGGTAAAGACACGGAAGTTGTAGACAAGGATCCATAGCCTCCACATATCGAAATCTGCCCCAAACTTTGAGAAAACCAGGAAAAAACAGCAAGCTTTTTCTCTCTCAATCAAGTCCAAAACAGCACCAGATCAGCCAAATCTGAGCAATCAAGGTGGTCGTGACACCTAGGGCTTTGATACCATGTCAAATGTAACAAACTTGGACACTCCAAGTCAAGATTCTACCACGACATAGCAGAGATTCACTTCAAAACAGTTCACAATTCACACTTGATTCGACATGGCCCAGTGGAGTTCCGTGCCTAGAGATATTGGCCCCAAAGACTGGCGCCCCTTTTGGTCTTTCTTTTTTGTATTAATCTATGTTCAAAGTACAAGAGAGTGGGAGGGTTCTCACTCTCAGACTTTGCGTCCAGATGCTCTGAGAAGTGAGGGCCTTGCCCACCAATTTATAAGTTACAAGGGATGCCCAAAAGCAGAGCCCCAAAAGTTGTAAGTGAAAAGCCTTCAAAAATAAAGCAACTTACTCCCAAAAGCTACCAATTTTTCAGCCAGCGCTAACGCAGCCTTGCCGTACGCTTTGCCACGTCATCAACTGCGCAAAAGCAGGTTTCCGTACGGATGCCACATTAGCATTGTCTCCGCGTTTTCCGTTGTTGCCAGTCAGTGCGAGGGTGTTTGATCTACTGCCGCACTTGGGACTATGTCCAAGGCCATGCCACGTCACCGGTTTGTGACATACCCCCTCTTGAAAGCACTGTAATCGCCCTCGATTACGCCTGCAAAACAAACAGAGGCCATACACTGTCTTAGCTGAATGTTAGTACCGACGCACTAGGAACAACACATCTAGCACATGTACCAACCGACAGTCACATCACAGGACATCACATGACAAATCACATTCAAAATTCATTCGAATCTCCGACCATGATTAATCGGCAACGTATTTAGCAATCGCATCTAGATCCAGTCGGGACCTCACAAATGCCCGATTAACTAATCCTTATTGCAATCATATCTATAGAGATTTATCAGACCAAAATGCTGCAGTCATTTCATCTATCAGTTCTTGCACTTTAACGAGTCAAGTACAAATCAGTATCATATTATTGGGAATTTCAAATCTTAAAGTCATTACAGCAGAATATTGTCAGCTCACAGTATCCTTGAAACCCAATAGGGACATCAGTGACTCTATTATCAAGAATCGGGGCACTCTATTGACAAAGGAGCGGAGTGACTCTCCTCTTGTGCAAGCCCGTTGCACCAAATTCCGCCCATGCTGAGATCGGGGTTCTATCGGAGTAGACTTTGCTAAACCGAATGCTTCAAGGTAAAGGTTCACAATCTGAGAAGTATCTGCTAGGTCCTCCTCCTCCATCCACTTCGCATCCAATGCGGGATAGTTCTTGAATTTAACCAAGAACCGCCTTATCGCTTTACCTTTCATCTTTCTATCTTTATGTGCCAATATCTGGTCTGCAACGAGTATCTCCTCGCTTTCCTCCACTTCGGGTTTCTCATCTGGCTCCCCATCATGGACACATCGCCTTTATAAGGCTTCAAGAGACTCACATGAAACGCATTGTGAATTCTCCAAGTATTGGGCAGCTTCAGTCTAAAGGAGACATCATTTATCTTTTCTTTTATCTGGAAAGGTCCATAGTATCTCATGCTAAGCTTTGGAAAAAGCCACTGCTTTCCCTTTTTCTTTCTCAGGCGTGCCTTCTCAAAACGTAAGAGCACCCAATCGTTCTCCTTTAATTTCAAATCGCGACGATGTCGATCTACTGCCTTTTTGTGTCTTTCTTGAGATTTCTCTAAAGCCTCCCGAACCTTGGCAAAAGCAGTGTCCAAGTCCCTCGTGTACTGGTCGGCTTCAAAAATCTTATCTTTCGTGCTTGAGAAGGGTGGAACCTTCGGAGCACCTTCAATAATCTAAAATGGCGACTTTCCCATCGAAGAGTGATTGTAGGCAAACTCCACCAAAGGCAAATACTTTTCCCATTGAGTCTTTTGATCCGAGATGTAAGACTTCATCGAGGAATGGAAAAAATTGCGGAAAATCGAACCAATCTCTTTATTGGTTTCAGAACCAAACCCCCCTGTATCGTCAATGCCAGATCCTTTATCTATGCCAGATCCTTTATTTAACATGCCTAATCCTGTATCTAACGTACCGGATTCTATATCTAACGTGTTCGATCCTAGATCGTCCATGCCAATTCCTTAAGCAATTTTTGATGAACGAAACGAAATAAATCCAGAACGACTGAATTTGCAATCTCAGATTGCCCATCTATCTACGAGTGGAAAGATGACGAGAACTGCAACCGCGTGCCAATGTTCTTCCAAATAGCCTTCCAAAACAAGCTCGTGAATCGAGAATCTCTGTCAGAGACAATTGTCTCAACCATGCCATGTAATCTGAATATCTGGGCAATGAACAGTCTCGCTAAGCGATCCGGCTTGATTGTTTTCTTCACTGGAATGAAATGAGCTTGCTTGCTGAATCTGTCAATAACAGTCCAGATACCATCATGCCCACTCTATGTCTGCGGGAGATCAAAAATGAAATCCATAGTAATACTTTGCCAGGGGCGGGTGGGAATGGGTAAAGGCTGTAACAATCCCTATGCTTTATGCCTATCAAACTTGACTTACCAAGCAACTGCGTACAAAATCGTCCACATCCGTCTTGAGTCTCGACCAAAAGAAGTATCTTTCCACACCTTGCAAGGTGGTATCAATGCCACGGTGACCCGTAAATGGTGGACAGTGGCATTCGGTTAGTACCTTTTCCCTCAACGGCTGTGTAACGCACAACATCGTTTTCTTCATCAAGTAGCCATTCGAATGGAATATCCCGCTACTACTTCCACAATCTGTATTCGACCGAATACATCTGCAAAATCTGGATCTATGGCGTACTGATCGACCATATTCTCGAAGCTTCTATGATGTATCGCGGAAATAGCCAAGACCAACGGCTTCCAGGACAAAGCATCTGCCACCAAGTTCTTTTGTTATTGCACATGGACAATCTGGAAGTGAAACTGTGAAAGATGTTCGCCCATCGCATCTGCTTTTCCAATAGCTGCTTTTGTGACAAAGAGTAGTGTAAACTCTGGTGATCTGTGAAGACCGCAAAATTGGCTCTGAGTAGATAATCTCGCCACTGAGTGAAAGCATGGATAACCGCCAAAAGCTCTTTCTCATATATCTGTGTTGTCAATTCCAGCCTTACAAACAATCGACTCTCATAGGCAATGACATGGCCTTCTTACATTAAGACCGCACCCAGACTACGACCACAAGCATCACAATATACTTCGAATGACTTTTGAAAATCCGGCAAAGTCAAAACTGGTCCTGTAGTCAATTTCTCTTAATATCTTAAAGGCAGTGACCTCTGTGGGCCCCCAAGAGAAAGTGACTTCTTTTTGTGTCAACAAATGCAAAGGGGGAAGCAACCTCTGCAAACTTTCTAATGAACCGCCGGTAGTAAAGAACATAAGCCCAAGAAGCTTCTAACTTCATGGACATTCTTCAAATCGGGCCAATCACGTATAGTCTCAATCTTGGTCGGGTCCATCTGCACTCTTGCTCTGCTGAGACGATGTGTCCCAAAAAGTGTATCTCTGGTAAGAAAAATTCACTCTTCTTTGCATTAATCACCAACTTGTGATCTTGCAATGCCTGAAAGACCTATAGAGAATGTTCTCTATGTTCTGCCTCATCCTTGGAGAAGACAATAATATCATCAAAGAAAGTGCAAACAAAAGATCTGTACTCTTTGAAAATCATGTCCGTCATTCAGTTGAAGGTCGCTGGAGCATTGGTAAGGCCAAAAGGCATCACCACAAATTCAAATAAATCAAAGAACGTCCGAAAAGCTGTCATGTAGACATCTCCTGGCGCGATTTGGATCTGGATTCGGATCTGATGATAACCGCTCCTCAAACTCGATCCTGTTGAAACAAGAGGATCCTTGTAGTCGGTCTAGAATATCATCGACCCTAGGAATCGGAAATTTGTTTTTGATGGTGATTTTGTTGAGAGCTCTATAATCAATGCACATTCTCGAAGATCCGTCTTTCTTCAGAACCAACAACACCGAAGAGCAGTAAGATGAAGTACTCGGCTAGACAAGACCCTTTTTAAAGAGGTCTTTCACTTGGTTCATAATCTCTTTATTCTGGGCTCGGCTCACACGATAAGGGGGTCGGTTTGATGGTGTGCTTCCAGGTATCAGATCAATAATATGATCCTCAGGATGAGCTGGTGGCAACTCGCTTGGCAGGCCCTCACAGAAACAATCAGCATGTGAGAAAAAAATCTTGGCGTTCTTTTTCGAGGTCAAAACATATTCGACCTTCAATCATTATTCAGTTCTCTCCAGAAAATCGAGTAAACAAACTGAATTTCATCAAGTACAATCTCTGTGCCCTTCATTTGTCAAAGTCGCTTTCTCAGTCCGATAGTCAACCACGGCGTTATTCTTGTGGTACCAAGGGATTTCGAGGAGGACATCACAACCTCCCAAGGGAATTACGTAGAAGTCCTCGTGCCCTAAACACCCCTAACATTGCAAACAAAGTTTGCCAATGATCGATGTAATAGTAACACCCCGTCCAGGTGCCGCTAGAACTTACCTCCACCTGTGGCCTCAACCTGTCAAGCGTAATTCCAAATCGAGCCGCCAATTCAAGTGAAAAGAAGTTGGCCTTGGCTCCTCCATCAAAGAAGATGAGGGCTTCCTGATCTTTCACTTTGCCCTAAGTGCGGCAAAGTTTTGTACTTTCCTTCATCTGATTCGGTTCGGGCCCTATGCAATGTGGTACCAATTCTGCTTTCATCTGCCTTTTCTACCACGTTCCTCTGTTGCTCTAGAACTCTCTGGCTTGTCTTCAATCTGTTCTTGTTGTGCCTTTTTTGGGCACTTTGCGGAGATGTGTCCAAATTCCCCGCAGCCAAAACACTTCCCCTCTTTGAGATAGATAGCCCTTTCTCTAAGAGTCTGTCAGGGACGTTATCTTTTCTTTTCTTTGAAACTCTTGCTCTTTCTACTTTCATTATTAGAAATCTGTTGGGTTCTCTGAGTCAAGATCTCATCAGTGGGGTAAGTCAGATTGTGTCACGTGACACGTCCCAGCCCTATGTGTCCGTGGACAAGCTACACCACAGCAGGGTTCAGTCAGTTCAATCAAGTTTAGATTAGCAGTGATCTGGCACTTTTTGTGAGTTTATTCGTAGACCGTGCATGCCCAGTCACTTAGCATAGATGCATATCCTCCGGTTGCACACAGCATGATCATCGGAATTCCCATCACAATCCATTAGCATCAATTAGGGGAATTTTTCATTGCATTTAGCCTATTTTCCTATTTATTGGTATTTTCACTTATTATTTTAAGTGACTTTCCAACAAAAGTAGGTAGGGCAATTTTGCTAAGTTAATATATAAGCAAACCCAAGTTAGCACTTTCTGGCAGAAGAGGCAGCAGGAGCTTCCCGCTCAACAAGCAACTTCTCAACAGTACCCCCAGCGTTTTGGATCCCCATCCTCGCTGGGCAAGTTCCCATCCTCTTGGTGTTTTTGTCCAGAATCAACCATCGCCAAATCAGTCCATTTCCTGGCGTTTGTGTCCCCTTCAAGCAACCCCCAAGCCCAACGTTTTTGGGATTGCAAAGCATCAGCAGAATCAGCGTTTTGACATCAGCAATTTCAGCCAAGTTGGCATTTTTTGCTCGCGTTTTTGCATTGCTGCAGCGTTTTGACTTTCAGCCCCAACCTGCCGCAGATACACAGCATTTTCAGCCTTTAGCAAGGTAGTAGATACATCCCAGATTGGTTGCAGAAGTTCCCCCATCTTTAGCCCAAGAAAATGCAGCCAAAACAGTCATTTTCAGCCACCGAAACAGTCCCGAAATTAAGCGATTAGAAGATCTCAGATTTCAGCCATCGTCGTCACCGTCGTCGTCGTCAGCATAGACCAAGTTGCATAGTCCATTGCATACGCATTGTACACCTTTGTGCAATCAAAGAATAGACCACTCTCGCCGACGAGAGTGGGGCCTTCGGAGGAGGGTTTTACAACCTCTCGCGTGTCGTATCTCTTCTCTCTCCTTCTCTCAGTCTCATTCACTTGCACGCACAATATCCGTCACTTTGTTCGTGATCATAGCACTCTCCATAAGACGGAAAGCTCTCTCTTTCCCTAGGAACTAAAAGGAACCTTGAGCAATAAAGATCACTAATCTTGCGAAAATACAACATTCATTCCGCTGCACCTTAGAGATTGCCCGAGTGTATGGCAAAACCCCGTTTCGCATGACCCATCAATTCTTAAATAGAATTTGACTTTTTGTTCCAAGCAGTAGTCTCGGATCTCTGTAGGAAGTCCGCAACAAAACCGCTCAATCTGTTCTTTAAACGAGACCTTCTTAAATGAAGAAGCTGTAGAAAAGAGTTCCAAAATCTCTTGTAATCAGCGTCCAAAGAATTTCCCTTGGTCATCCGAAGATGATTCTAAGTGGTTCGTATATCTCGTTCGTACTCCCGAGTCAGCCAAGAAGAAATAAAAAGCCTTTTGAATTTCAACCACTTAACCGGAGATTCCTTTCTCAATAGAAGAGTGGACCACCATGTTCGAGCATCTCAGAACCCAGAAAAGGATTCCAATCAATTGTCCACCTTCTTTAAATTCTTTTACTTTCTTGCTTTTATCTTCGAGGAAGTCATATTGGCTGGCTTTATAAAAATGTTTCTTCTTTGCATAAAACATGTGATCGTCGGAGTCCGAACGATTTGAGGATGACTCCACTGTAGAACTGTCAGAAATTGGGTAAAATCTAGGCTTCTTTGCCTTTTTCTTGCCCTTTCCGAAGCTTTGCTTTTTGCTTCGCCTGTCCATGTCTTTCTACGAGTACAGGTTCAGCTTTTCTGCACTCATCTGTCTTTTTAGCTTTCCTCCCTACCTGAGAGGAGAAGCAATGGCCACACGCCATCTCGAGTAAAACTTATCAATCGGGTAATTCTTTAGGTGTTTTCGCCAATCTCGGGTCCCTCGAGTACTTAATCAATTTGTTCACACATATGCCAATCTGAAGTTCACGTTTGTACTCCTTTCTGGCAAACTTGTCCGAAAAAAAAAAATTGCCCAAATCTTCATTTTTGTTTTGTTTTCAGAGTCAGGTAGGGCACGCTCGGCCGCTCCCCTCATACACCAAAAAAGTATACAAGAAGAACGACCAGGACTATGCACCCAGAAACCGAAGGCAAACTGGCAGACGCTTTTGTCACTAGTTTCCTCTGGACTACGAGAGTTCAGAATTATCTACACTCTTAGGGCCATGACTAATCCCTTGAGAGACCCGCTTCGCCACTTGGATTTGGGCGTGACAGCAACCAAGTACCTCTGTTTAGAGGCCCATGTACTGCGGGACTTGCTTCGGTCTTCCCATTGGAGTTCTTTTCTTCAGTTCCCGCGCCGGATTTTCAACTTTTCTTTGCCTTCACACTGAGAGGTGAACCCATGTGTAATCTGGGATTCTTAATGGCTTTATGCCCTATAAGACAGAGAGATGAAGACGGGAGCGCGCTTGATGCGAGATGTATGAAGGGTGGGAGTGGCTAATAAGTCCAAGGTCGGGACACAAAGATTCTTTCCCAAACGCTGTGTGTGCTACAAAAAGGATCGGACCTCCGTAGAAGAAGAATTTTTATGTGCTCTGATGGACACTCCAAGTCAAGATTCTACCGCGACATAGCAGAGATTCACTTCAAAACAGTTCACAATCCACACTTGATTCGACACGGCCCAGTGGAGTTACGTGCCTAGAGATATTGGCCCCAAAGATTGGCGCCCCTTTCGGTATTTCTTTTTGTATTAATCTGTGTTCAAAGTACAAGAGAGTGGGAGGGTTCTCACTCTCAGACTCTGCGTCCAGATGCTCTTAAATCAAAAATAGGGGGAGGAAATAACCACACTGGACAGTACTACGAGCTAGGCCCTTGTAATATTTTTATCTACGGCTACAGATAAATGAAAATGATTTTTGTGCACGCAGAATAAATTTATTGGTCCCTAGTGTTGTGTCAATTTTCTGAACTATTACAAGCACGTGAATCCGAAACAGAATTCATTGTTCATGTCCCAAATACTTTTCTGATGCATAGAGATACATGGTTTCATAAGCCTACTGGTCCCTAGTGTTGTGTCGATTTTCTGCATTGTTTCCTCAATTTTGTGTCGTGTAGAGTCCTATGAAAAATAGTAATTAAGATTTAAAGTTGTAAGAACACGCTTCCGTTTCTGTGACAATGGTATCAGAGCAAGGTCCTCTCATTTCTCCTTTTTAAGGAGAGACGATCCTTGGCAGAAAAATACTCGTCATGGCAAGACAAGCAGAAGAACTTGAGCGGCTCACGCAACAGATGGCAGAATTGCAAGCTCCTCTTGCTCAGCCAGTAGTGCCGAAAGTGCTTCAGACCCTTGAAAAAGGGAAAGTAAAGATGGTGGAAGAGCCACCTCCGAACCCCCAACTCAAGGAATACCTCAACTGGGGCTCTGACACGGCCTCAGAGGGATCCTACAGTAGGAACCTCTCGATAGCACAAAGAAGAAGAAATCCCTTCGTCGAATTACTCTTTTATGAAGAACCTGTTGTCACGTGCACATCTAACCATCTGTGCATGTGGACAAGCTATTCCTACCTCTATGTTTTAGGAAGCCTAGGAAGTGTTCTGGCACCCTTGGAGCCTGTACACAAGCCGTGCATGTCCAAGCACTTAAGTAGTTGCATACCCTCTGATTGCACACCTAGCATGAGCATGTTTCATAATCGCATGCACCCAAGTTGCAGAGCATATGAACCATCTTAATTAAAGTCATTTTTTAAAGTGACTTTTGATTAAATGAATCGTGGGGGCTGGCTTGAGGCTGCTCGACCCAATAATTGGCAAGTATATAAGGAAGCCCTTGGCGCATGAGAAAGGCAGAAGGCAAAAGGAGAGCACAGGCCATCAGGTGCGCATTTCCCTCTAGCTTTTTATCAGCAGCAACCTCAGCATTTTCAGCAAGCACCAGCGTTTTTGAAGACCTCATATCAGCGTTTTCAGCCTTTGGCGTTTTGCCAGCAAAGCAGCCCTAGCCGTGCAGTGCCACACCGTCCCGCACCCCTTTTCCTCGCTGGATTCTACAAGCACTATCAGTTCAGCCAACGTTTTCAGAATTCAGCCCTCGCTTTCAGATTTCAGCCCATCAATTTTCAGCATAGCCTCGTCGTCGTTGCCATCACCGTCGTCATCGCGGACAATTGCAGATTTCAGCCCTAGGACAGTGCTCAGATTTCAGCCAGCTTCAGCCCTAGCATTGTTAATTTTCAGCCATCAGTCTTCGTCATCGTCGTCACCGACATCGTCGTCGTCAAGTACCACAGCATCTAAAAGCATTGCAACAGAGGGGGGCCCTTGGAGGGGGTTTGGGACCCCATCGGGTGGTCTTTTCTCTCTCTCTCTCTCTCTCTCTCTCTCTCTCTCTCTCTCTCTCTCTCTCTCTCTCTCTCTCTCTCTCTCTCTCAGTTTGCATTCCACTCTCTTGTTTTGGTCATTGCAAATCCTCTCATGAAAGCACGGAAGGCTCTCCCTTCCGCTAAGTAAAAGGAACCTTGAGCACCACTGAGCACTCATCTTGAGCCATACACCATTACTCACTTCCACTACACATTACAACCTGGATAATATCATTCCTAATGAGGAATTTGTGTTGCCCCAAACGACGTTGTAGATCAACCACCAAAGGCAAAAAAGCAAGACAAGGATCATAGAAAGGGCGGCACACAATTCCGATGGACAAGGATTCCAAAGCCATCTCCATGAAGCGGTTCCGACACCACAAGAAGAAGAAAAGACGTTCAAAGCTGGAGATAAAGTTGTTAAATTTGAAAGTTATAATGGAAAGAGGATTGATACGAAGAATCTCGCTTTTATTCGACAATTCGAGGTGGCCTTTGCAGAAGGTAATTTCTCAGAGCGCTCAAAACTATGCCATGTTAGCATGTATCTAAAAGATACGGCTAGCAACTACTGGCTTACCACAATTCTGGAAAAATGCAAACCCAAAGACTGGGAGGAGTTCAAAAAGGAGTTCTACGCTCAGTTCCTTCCCCCTGACTTTGCTGACGAGTGAAGAATGGGATTGTCTTTCCCAAAGAGAGAATGAAGTTGTGTTCGACTATGTCAACAAATTTTGGGCAATCCTCCTTAAAGCTACTCCTTTTATGAAAGTTTCTGATGAAGAGAAGATGTGCAAGTTTGAAGTTGTACTCCAACGAGTACTTCAAAAAAGTATGAAGCTCTACCTCCGAAACACCCTTCATTTGATGCAGTCTGCCTTGACACGCAGTAACTTGCATTCACAACGAACTCCTCGCAAGTAGGAGTTTAGTACCTTTCATGCAAAGCAACAGGCTCTTACAACTGAGGGAAAACCTCCGCACGAAAGCGGCCTTCAGATCAACCCAAAGGAGTAAATTTCTCACTCCCTCTAACTTGAAGGCCTACATGGAAGAGGACAAATGTTTCTATTGTATCGAGAAAGGCCCACCTATGTCAATTCCCCTATCTAGACTTTGACAAATAAGTTAAAAAAAATATCTAAAAGCCAAAATAAATAATGGGATGACATTGGGTAGTTCACTTGAGATACTTAACTTTTAACACTGATTTGACCACAGCTAGCAAGTATAGCAAGTACTTTCCTCGCGTTTTTTTTGCCCAGCTTTCTGGCATGTTACAGATGAGCCCCAACGTTCTTCCCGGGCTTGTTCCCAGAGCCGGTTCCTTTACTCTTCCTTTGAGTATTGGTATCATGTTGTGTATAGGATATTGATTGCACAATTCAGTTGTGGGTATGTTCTCTTCAGGACAAGTGGAATGAACAGTTTTTGGGTGAAGTTTTAAGGAAGCATGTAACAGACTTGGACACTCCAAGTCGAGAATCTACCACGACAGCACAAATAATCACTCCAAAACAATTCACAGTTCACAATTGATTTGACACTGGCCCGGCGGAGTTCCGTGCCTAGAGATATTGGCCCCAAAGATTGGTGTCCCTTTCGGGATTTCTTTTCGTATTAATTTGTGTTCAAAGTACAAGAATGCGGGCAAGCACTCACTCTCAGACTCTGCCTCCAAATGCTCTGAGTCGTGAGAGGCCTACCCGCTTATTTAAAGATTACAAGGGATGCTAAAAGAAGAGCCCCAAAAGCTGTCCCAAAAGCACTTGAAAAATAAAGCAAAAGAGGCTTTTCTCTCTCTCTGAACCTCTTGCGTAAAATAAAGCGTAGTCAATTTTTCTTTATTTTTCATAGAACATGAGAGAGAGAGAGAGAGAGTTATGTGTTCTAACATGTGGCTAAACTAAACTTAAGGAAGGTTTGGCAAACTCAAAAAATACAAAAGCATCAATATGTTATTAAAATTGAACTGCAATACCGACCTAATAATCGTGTACGGGTGTCGTCCAATTGTGCTAGACGGAGGACCATGTTTGAAACGTGCCGCGATTTGCGGACATCCGTACAGTTGCCATGTGGCATCATTTCCACGAATTGAGGCCTGTCCGTACTGCAACGCCAAGTCAGCATTTTTAGGGATTTTCTACGCCAAGGGGGAGAGTGTGTGTGTGTGTACAGGGCAACCACATCACCAGTTTGTGATATACCCCCCTCTTGAAAGCATTGTAATCGCCCTCGATGACGCCTGCAAAACAAACAGAAGCCATAAACTGTCTTAGCAGACACTGACTATTTAGTACTTATGCACTAGGAACACACAGCTAGCACATGTACCAATCAATAGTCACATCACACGACATCACAGGACATCACATGAAAAATCACATTCAACATTCATTCGGATCTCAGACCATGATTTATTGGCAATGCAATTAGCAATCGCATCTAGATCCACTCAAGACCTCATAGATGCCTGATTGACTAACCCCTATTGCAACCATGTCTATCGAGATCATTCAGACCAAAATGCTGTAGTCACTTCGTGTAACAAACTGCTGACGTGTCGAAGCCTAAAGAATGGAGCCAACTTACAGATGCCGGCCGAGGGGCCTAAACCCTAAGAAGAACAAGCAGTAGAAGAAGTGTCACAGAGTGAGGACGTGGTTGCCCGAGTGCAGAAAACCCTAACCCTAATTTCTGCCAGAAACCCTAATTCTGAAAACCCTAACTGCTGAAACCCTAATTCTGAAAACCCTAACCCTAAAACCTGCAAACCCTAATTTCTGCAAGAAACCCTAATTGCTGCAAACCCTAATTCTGAAAACCCTAACCCTAAAACCTGCAACCCTAATTTCTGCCAAAAACCCTAACCCTAACCCTAAGGCAGCAGACAAATTCCAAAAATTGCACTGACATGATGACATGGCAGGCTGTACGGATTTCCGTAAATTGCGCTAGCAGCTTTTGGCATTGCTTTTTGGACCAAAAGTTTTTGAAAACTTTTTATGTTTTTTGGACGAGAAGCTTTTGAGTTTGAAAGCTTTTCATATAAACTGCTTTTCAGGCCAAGGGCCTTTAAATATGAGGCTAGGGCTCATTCTCTGGCATGCTTCCTGGAGAAGGTGCAGAGTCTGGAGTACCGGCTTGTACTTTGATGATGCAATATAAAGAAATACCGAAAGGGGCACCAAGGTTTGGGGCCAATACTCTCTGGGGTGGAATTCCGCCACTCCGTGTCGCGTGTCGTCTATCTCTCTCTCTCTCTCTCTCAGTTCAGTTGTTATTGAAGTGCTAAAAGTCTGTTCAATCTGTTCTTTTCTATTGGCACGTGGTGCCCGCCTCGTGACACTTATTCTATCAGTTTCTGCACTTAAACAAATCAAGAACAAATCAGTTTCATATTATCCGGAATTCCATTTCATAAAGTCATACAGCAGAATACTGTCAACTCTCAATATCCCTGAAGCTCAAAGAGACATCAGTGACTCTAGTATTCAAAAATCGAGGCATCTATTGACAAAGGAGCGGAGTAACTCCCCTCTTGTACAACCCACTGCACCAGATCTCCGGCCAAGCTGAATTCAGGGTTCCATTTGGAATAGACTATGCTAAACCAAAAGCTTCAAGGTAAAGTTTCACAATCTGAGGAGTATCTACTAGGTCCTCCTCCTCCATCCACTTTGCATACAATGCAGGATAGTTGTTGAATTTAACCAAGAACTGCCTTTTTACTTTACCCTTATTCTTTCTGTCCTTATGTGCCAAAATCTGTTCAGGAACAAGGATCTCTTCGTTTCTTCCACTTCGGGTTGCTCATCAGGCTCCCCATCTTCGGGCACATCACCTTTAAAAGATCTCAAGAGACTCACATGAAATGCATTGTGAATCCTCCAAGGTGTCAGGCAGTTTTAGTCGGAAGGAGACATCGTTGATCTTTTCGGAGATGTGGAAAGGTCCGTAGTATTGCATACTAAGCTTTGGAAAAAGCCTCTCCTTTCCCTTCTTCTTTCTCAAGCGTGCTTTCTCAAAACGTAAGAGCACCCAATCGTCCTCCTTCAATTTCAAATCACGACGATTGCGATCTGCTGCCTTTTTCTATCTTTCCAGATTTCTGCAAAGCCTCGCGGACCTTGGCAAAAGTCGTGTCTAAGTCGCGCGTGTACTCATCGGCTTCAAAAATCTTATCTTTTGTGCTTAGGAAGGGTGGAACCTTCACAACACCTTCAATAATCTCAAATAGTGCCTTCCCCGTCGAAGAGTGTATTGTGTTGTTGTAGGCAAATTCCACCAAAGGTAGATACTTTTCCCATTGAGTCTTCTAATCCGAGATATAAGACTTCAATAAATCTAAAACCACTGAATTGGAAATCTCAGATTGCCCGTCAGTCGTCTGCGGGTGGAAAGATGACAAGAACTGCAACTGCGTGCCAATGTTCTCCCAAATTGCCTTCCAAAACAAACTCGTAAATCTGGGGTCCCTGTGGGAGACAATCATCTCGGGCATGCCATGTAATCTAAAGAGCTGGGCAACAAACAATCTTGCTAAGTGATCCGGCTTGTGTTGGAATTAGGGTTGCAGAGAAACACACACAGCTTGGAGAAGACGAAGGAAGCTCAAGGCACACAATAGAGAGTGTGTTACTTAGTGTGCAATGGAAAGATTGATAGCCCTAGAGTGATGGGCGTATATACAATGCGCGGGGGAAAAAACCTCCTAAAGAGGGAAAAAATGCCTCGGCGGTCCTAGTGTGTTCACACACATCACTACCACATGTATATGGTAACAAATCCCCCCTAGAGTGATGCGGTGAACGAGAGCTGGCACATGAGTAAAGGGAAGTGCCATGCCCCGAAGACAGGATCAGTCCACAAAGGGGAGTAAGCCCAAAGCTTTGCGAAAAGCTTCAAGCTTCTCACGAGACAATGCCTTTGTGAAAAGATCTACAAGGTTGTCCTATGTTGGCACATAAGCCAAGCTGATCTCTCATGCTGAGAGCCTCTCCCTGACATAGTGGTAATGCACCTCAATGTGCTTTGTGCGAGCATGAAAAACTGGGTTCCTCGCAACTGCCAATCCGCTCTGACTGTCAGTGTAGATAGTGTTGGCAGTGTCCTGTCCAACACCCAAATCAGCCATAAGGCGTCTGCGCCATACACACTCAACCGTAGCTGTGAAGACTGCCCTGTACTCAGCCTCACAACTCGAAGTGGCCACAGTAGGTTGCTTCTTGCTCAACCATGATATACATGAACTGCCAAGCATGAAACAAAAACCACTTGTGGACACTCGCGTGTCAAAACAACCAGCCCAATCTGAGTCCGAAAAAGCATGTAAGTCTGGCGGCAATGATCCCCCCTTGGGATAAAACAAGCCAAGATGTAAAGTGTCACTAAGGTAGCGGAAAATCCTCTTGACAGCCTGCCAATGCTTAGACCCTGGGCTATGCATAAATCTGCTGACCTGTGAGACTGCAAACTGAATATCTGGCCTCGTGTTGCATACATAAATGAGGCAGCCAACAGCAATTTGGTAAAGAGTGACATCAGCAGGATCACCAGCATCATGTAGACTCAACTTTAAACCTGTTTCCATGGGAGTGGCAATAGGTTTGCAATCCTCAAGTCCAAA
This sequence comes from Adiantum capillus-veneris, assembly GCF_014529385.1. Taxonomy (NCBI): domain Eukaryota; kingdom Viridiplantae; phylum Streptophyta; class Polypodiopsida; order Polypodiales; family Pteridaceae; genus Adiantum; species Adiantum capillus-veneris. Next base: position 17,358,713 of record NC_140933.1, read on the forward strand.
CTTACATAGCAATGTCTCTATGTAACTTTTCTGACACAAGGCAATACCACCATCACACTGCTTAAACTGTATACCCAAATAATGATGCAACAGCCCCAAATCTTTCATCTTGAAAGTAGCATTCAAATCAGCCTTAAATTCAGCAATAAGTCTCTCATTTGGTCCAGTGATCAGCAAATCAACATAAAGAACCACAATGAGAAGTACATCACCCTCACGCTTTACATACAATGTGCTTTCTGTTGGACTATTACGAAAGCCTTGTTTGACCAAATGAGTGTCAGCTTTCTCATACCGAGCACGAGGAGATTGCTTCAACCCATACAAAGCCTTGTTACATTTGCACACTTTGTCCTCTTGTCCTTTTATGACAAAACCGCGAGGCTGCGTTACATAAACTTCCTCAAATATGTCACCATTCAAGAAAGCAATAACAATGTCTGATTGATGTACATCCCAACCAAAATGAGCTGCCAATGCACATAGAAAACGCACAGTAGTCATACGACAAGTGGGAGCAAAAGTCTCTTCATAATCTATGCCTTTTTGATGTGCATAACCCTTTGCAACAAGTCGAGCCTTATGGCGATCGATCTCACCATCCGGTTTGCGTTTCAACTTGTAAACCCACTTCGTACCAATGGCCTTTTTGCCAGGAGGCAAATCACATAAAGTCCATGTGTCATTTTCTATAAGTGCATCATATTCTGATTGCATGGCAGCCATCCAATTTCCTGAATTCTGTGCTTCATCAAAAGACAGAGGCTCCTCAACATCATGTAAGCTAGACACAGCCAAAGCATAACAATCTGATGCATAAGATGCATGGCGAGAGCCTGAACGAGTACAACTAGACAAAGGTGCATCCAATTTATTGTCACGCAAAGTGTGCACCGACCATTTTGGCATACCTCTAGCCTGCTCATTTTCAGCCCTTCCCTCATCAAGTACATCATGTACATCTGCATCAATAATAGGCAGATCTAAAACAGTTTCAGAAACCCCCATAGGCTGTACATTTGCCTCATTGGAACTTACATTCGTATTTCCACCATTGAAAAGAGGCAACAAAGTGTCATAAATGTCCTGTGAGCTTACATTACTGTCTCTAGTACATGACAACAAGGGCTGAACAGAATCTTCCACAAACACTACATCCCGTGAAACCAGAATACGTTTTGTTTGCGGATGATACAACCTGTAACCTTTGCTTTCAGCACTATAACCAACAAAAATACATTAGACAGCCTTATCATCCAATTTTCTGCGCTGCACTTGTGGCACCAAAGCATATGCCAAACAACCAAAAACACGCATGTGCTCAATAGAAGGCTTTCTATCATGCCATGCTTCATATGGAGTAATGGACTGCAAAGCTTTCGTAGGACACCCGTTAAGTACATAAGTGGCACACATGATGGCCTCAAGCCAGAAAGAATGCGGTAAAGCTTGACTTTTGACCATACATCGTGCCATTTCCGTCAGTGACCTGTTTTTCCTCTCAACAACACCATTTTGCTGAGGCGTATAAGGCACTGTACATTGGTGTTTTATCCCACGACTAGCCAGAAATGCATTAAATTCATGACATATACTCCCCCCCTCGATCGGAATGGAGGGTGCCCATAGTACATTTTGAGACATTTTCAGCCATAGTCAGAAATTGTTTGAAGCACATAAAAACTTCGGACTTCGCTTTAAGCGAAAATACCCATGCATGCCTGGAGTAATCATCAATGAAAGTCACGAAGTACAGGTAATTGCCCAAGGACGGAGTTTGCATGGGCCCACAAACATCACTATGCACAAGCTGCAACCTGCATGTGGCCCGAACTGAACCATCCTTTGGAAATTTAGAACGCTGCATCTTACCCAAAATACAGCCTTCACAAACATGTTTGCCAGGTGCTTTAAGAGGCGGCAAAGAAGCAACCATATCAGATTTCTGCAAACGCAGCAAACTGGAAAAATTCAGATGACCAAAACGTGCATGCCAAAGTTTTGCATCTGAAATAGCCCTTGAATCTGCAACAGCATTTGCAAAATTTTGTCCACACTTGTCATACAAAGTGAGCTTATACAGCCCACGGCACAAAAGGCCAGATGCAACAATTTCATCACCAAAACTGAGATCATGAACTGTACATCTGTCATCCACAAATTTGACTACAAGTCCAAGTCTAGCAAGTGCGGATACAGACAAGAGATTCTTCTTGATCCCAGGTACATAAAGTGCATCAACAAGTGTGAAGGAACTGCCATTAGCAGCAGTGAGCACAATCTTTCCAACTCCCTGAACTGGATAAGAGGCGTTGTTGGCACAAGTGACTTAATTCCCATGAGGGACAAACTCGAGAGAGGTAAACAATTCACGATGTGAGGTAATGTGCTTTGTAGCACCACTGTCGAAATACCACACATGTGAATCTGCAGCAACTGACAAGCATACATCATGGACAGCAAGATTGTAAGTGCACTCTGCACTAAAAGCCCATTCTGCATCAACATCAGCAACACAATCTCCTTTCACAGAAGACTCAACAATGGTTGCATTTGTAGTGGAACCAGCATTTGCAGTGGAACCACCCTCTTTCTTCTTAGCCTCTTTGGCCTTCAACTTAGGACACGACTTGATCAAGTGATCATTGGCTTTACAATAATGGCAACGCATCTTCTTTTTGTCCTTATCACCAGAATTACCAGACGAAGTACTGCCAGCAGAAGCATTAGGAACATAATTTTTGCCACTCGCAGCAGAACCATAAGAAGTGGCTGCATTACTGTTACCACCCTTTCTTTGAGAAGCAATAAAAGCCTGTTCAATTGCACGCTGCCTAGTCCTGTTTTTTCTAGAAAGTGACTCTTGCAACAACAATGTGCATAATGTATCAAACTTGACAACTTCAGGATTTCCTTGGGTCATTAGTCTCCAAGTACTAGCAAAAGTCTGGTAGGAATCTGGTAAGGCATCAAGAACAGTCTGCACAAGGGAACTGTATGAAATGACTTCACATGCAGGAATAAGCTGCTCATTGATATCCTTGACACTAGCAAGGAAAGTGTCCATATCATCTTCTTCATGCATAATCTTCGACTCCAGCTCTTTACGCAGCAAAGCAATTTTAGCCTCATTGCGGCTTGCATAAAGACCTGCTAGAATATCCCAAGCCTGTTTTGCAGATTTTGCTGAACGGATGTGAGGAACAATGGTGCGCTTCACAGACAAAACAATCAATGCATGAGCCTGCGCATCCTTAACATCCCAACGAGCTTGTTCTGCCGTAGGCAAAACAACGCTAACAGCTGCAATCCTTGCAGCAAGACCTGCAACATCCTCAACATCGCCTACATCCTCAGAACCAGAACGTACATCAATGCCCTGCACAATATTCCAGACACCTTTTGACACAAGAACATGTTGCATCATATAAGCCCACATAGGGTAGTTATCCCCATCCAACCTGTCCTCAGCAGCAAACATCTTAAACACATCTGTGTTGTTGTTGTCAGCCATGGTAAATGCTGCACCTGATGTGAAAACTGCCCGAAAATAGGAGAAACGGAGCGGGAACAACCTGTGCTATATAGCACAAACCGTAGAAGACTATAAGGCACCAGTTATGCACAAAACGGCACTGACAGAAATTCTGCACAAAATGACGAAATAGCCTATGCAGTACTACCTGTAGTGGAAACGGAGGCCGTAATGAGCCCAAATCAAAATTCTGAGCAGACCAAGCTCTTCGAGCTAGCCCAAAAAATTTGTCGACTTGCGAACGCTCGCCAAAGCTCACTAAAATCGGAGAAAGTGAGCAAGCGTGTGCTGGAGCAGCTGGCGACTAAGCCCGGGAGGACGTGACCTGCTCTGATACCAATTGTTGGAAGTAGGGTTGCAAAGAAACACACACAACTTGGAGAAGACGAAGCAAGCTCAAGGCACACAATAGAGAGTGTGTTACTTAGTGTGCAATGGAAAGATTGATAGCCCTAGAGTGATGGGCGTATATACAATGCACGGGGGGAAAAACCTCCTAAAGAGGGAAAAAATACCCCGGCGGTCCTAGTGTGTTCACACACATCACTACCACATGTATATGGTAACAGCTTGATTGTTTTCTTTACTAGAATGACATGAGCCTGCTTGTTAAATCTGTCAGTAACAATCCAGATACCATCGTGACCACTCTGTGTTCTCGGGAGATCAAAAATGAAATCCACTGCAATATTTTCCCATGGGCAGGTAGGTATGGGCAAAGGTTGTAACAATCCCTCTGCTTTATGCCTGTCAAACTTCACCTCTAGCATACCAAGCAGCTGCACACAAACTCGTCCACATCCTCTTCATGGCTGACTCGAGAGTATGAACGCGACATACGAACTGCTTGGAACCATCTTCGGATAACCAGGAAGGATACAGTAGACGCTTTTTGCGAGAGATTTTGGAGTTCTTTTCTACCCGTCTCTTCATTTAAGAAGATCTCGTTCAAGGAACAGATTAAGCGGTTTACCTTGGGTCTTCCTACAGAGATCCAAGATCTCTGCTTAGAACAAAAATCAGTTTCCATTTAGGAGTTGACAATTCATGCCAAACGGGGTTTTGCCATTCACTCTGGCAGTTTGACCTACTCCACAGATGAGATCATGACGCAAAGAGCCGAACAAACTTCAAAAAATGAAAGTAGACAGAGAAAGAGCAACCTAGAACAGAAAGACAAGGATGCACGACCCAAGCTTACTCCTCAAGAGAGGACTCGCTACATAAAGGAGGGGAAGTGCTTTGGATGCGGGGAAACTGGGCATATCTCCGTGAAGTGCTCTAAAAAGGCACAGAAAGAACAAAACGACAAGGACAACGAAAGGCCTGAGAGTTCAAGAGCAGCTGAGAATCGTGGAAGAAAAGGCAAGACAAAAACAAGACTGGTTTGAGATTGCGTGGGTATTGAGTACGAAACTTTGCCGAGCTTGGGGCAAAGTAAAAGACCAAGAAGCCCTGATCTTCTTTGATGGAGAAGCCAAGGCCAACTTCATTTCACCGGAATTGGCGGCGCAGCTCGAGATCACTCCCGATCGGATTGGACCACTTGCAGAGACAGTTCTAGCAGCACCCAACAGGGACGTACCCATTACACCTATCATTGGCAAACTTCAGGTGCATTGTCACGGGTATTTGGGGCATGAGAACTTTTACATAATGCCTTTGAAAGGTTGTGATGTCCTCTTGAGAATTTCCTGGTAACACAAGAACAACGCCGTGGTTGACTATCGGACGAGGAAAGCGACATTGACCACAGAGAAGGGTAGAACCATCGTACTCGATGTAAAACTTAAGGGTGAGTCTGTCCCTATTGTATCGGCCTCGGCCAGCTCTAAATTAATGAAATCCAGTCTGTTTGTTTACTCAATCTTTTTGAAAGAGTTGAGTGATGAGGATAAGACAAATATGTTTGAACTTGATAAAGAACGCCAACATTTTCTCCACTCTCATGCCGATTGCTTCTCAGAGGGCTTGCCATGCGAGTTACCACCCGCTCGTCCTGAAGATCATACCATTGATCTGATACCTGGAAGCACACCACCCAACAAGCCACCTTATCGTGTGAGCCGAGCCGAGAATGAAGAGATTATGAACCAAGTGAAAGACCTCTTGGAAAAGGGTCTTGTCGAGCCTACTACTTCACCGTACTGCTCTCCTGTATTGTTGGTTTTGAAGAAAGATGGATCTTGGAGAATGTGCATCAATTATAGAGCTCTCAACAAAATCACCATCAAGAACAGATTTCCGATCCCTAGAATCAATGATATACTTGACCGACTTCAGGGATCCGCGTGCTTTAGCAGGATTGACTTGAAAAGTGGATATCATCAGATCCGAATCACTTTGGGAGACGTCTACAAGACAACCTTTCAGACGACTTTTGGGTTATTTGAGTTTTTGGTGATGCCTTTCAGCTTAGCCAATGGACATGATTTTTAGAGTACAGACTATTCGTTGGCACTTTCTTTGACGACATCATTGTTTTCTCCAAGGATGAGGCAAAACATTGATATCATCTGCTTTTCAAGTCTTTCAAGCATTACGAGATCACAAGTTAGGGATTAATGCGAAGAAAAGTGAATTTTCCCTACCAGAGATACACTTTTTGGGACACATTGTGTCAGCAACAAGAGTGCAAATGGATTCGGCCAAGATAGAGACTATCCGAGATTGGCCCGATTTGAAGAATGTGCATGAAGTTAGAAGCTTCTTGGGATTGTGTTCGTACTACAAATGGTTCATTAGGACGTTTGTAGAGGTTACTTCCCCTTTGCATATCTTGACTCAAAAAGGAGTCCCTTTCTCGTGAGGACCCACAGAGGTGACTGCCTTTCAAACTTTGAAAGAGAAATTGACTACCATACCAAGTTTGACTTTGCCGGATTTGCAGAAGTCATTTGAAGTATATTGTGATGCTTGTGGTCGTAGTCTGGGTGCGGTCTTAATGCAACAAGGCCATGTCATTGCTTACGAGAGCCGATTGTCCTCAAGGCCGGAATTGACAGCACAGATTTATGAGAAAGAGCTTTTGGCGGCTATCCATGCTCGTACTCAGTGGCGGCACTACCTACTCGGAGCAGATTTTACTGTCTTCACAGACCATCAGAGTTTACGCTACTTCTTGTCACAGAAGCAGCTATCAGAAAAGCAGATGCGATGGGTGAACATCTTATCACAATTTCACTTCCAGATTGTCCACGTGCAGGGACAGAAGAATTTGGTGGCGGATGCTTTGTCTCGGAAGCCGTTGGTTTTGTCTATTTCCGCGATACACCATAGGAGCTTCGAGGATATAGTTGATCAGTATGCCACAGATACAAATTTTGCAGTCATTTTCACACGAATATGGGATGGGGAGACAATAGCGGGATATTTCATTCGGATTGCTACTTGATGAGAAAAACTATGTTGTGCGTTACACAACCGTTGAGGAAAAAGGTTATGACCAAATGCCACTGTCCGCCGTTTATGGTTCACCGCGCCATTGCTACCACCTTGAAAGGGGTAGAGAAATACTTCATTTGGCCGAGAGTCAAAAGCATGGACCACCAAGTTCGAGCATTCCCCTTAAAAGTAAGAGGCAGCTCTCCGAATCTTAGAGTGCTCTGAATAACGCCCTCCAAAGAAGGCTATGTCAAACTACTGTATAAAAGACAAAGCTTTCGAAGCATCTCTATAACCGAAAAACGTGTCAATTTTAATTGCCTATCCACCTTCCTTAAACTCTCGGACTTTCTTGCTTTTGTCTTCCACAAAGTCATACTGGTTGGCTTTATGAAAACTCTTCTTCTTTGCATAAAAGTTGCTATCATCAGAGGCTGAACTGTCTGTAGACAAGTCCTCTGTAGAACTGTCAATCACGGGGCGAGATTTAGGCTTCTTTGTCTTTTTCTTGCCCTTTCCAAAGCGTAGCTTTTTGCTTCGCTTTTTGCCTTTTCTGTCTTCTTCGCTCAAGTCAGAGGAGCTAGAAGAACTCGAAGAAGAAGAAGAAGAAGAAGAAGAAGAAGAACCGGGTACTCCTTCAAATCGAACACGCTTCTTCTGCTTTCTTGCCTTTTCAAATGTAGACTGACGACCCAAATAACCCGGGAAGTAAACGCCTTTCTTCTGCTTTTTGTCGTGCTTTTTAGCTTTGTTCTGCACGTCAAAAAGCTGAGCAATTCGTGCATCAACCACCTCTTCTAATTCTTGCTCTGTGTACATCCTCTGTGTAAGGTGCAACGGAATGAATGTTGAAACTTTGCTCAAGATGAGTGCTCCGAACTATGCTCAAGGGTTCTTTTTACTTACGGAAGGGAGAGCCTTCCGTTCTTAATGAGAGAGTGCAATGGACACAAACAAAGTGAATGGACACTGTGAATGGAAGTGCATGAGACTTAAGAGATAGAGAAGAGAATACGACACCAAAGACGTTGTAAACCCTCCTCCGAAGGCCCCACTCTCTATGGCGAGAGCGGTCTACTTATGATTGCACAAATCTCTATAATACTTGGACTTGCCGATGATGAGGACAACAACGAGACGGGCTGAAAACTGAAAACCCTAAGGACTGAAATTTGCAAACCTTTATCTGTTGAATTCTGAATCTATGTCGATGACGATGTCGATGTCGATGGCGACGACGCGCTGAAAACGCAGATGCTGAAATCTGCGTTTTCCGGGCTGAATCTGCAAACTTCGCGGGATCTGACCGTGCGGCGAGGATCTGCTCTGCAGGAAGGTGAGATCTGCGAGGTTCAGGGCTTTTACTGCGGATGCTAACTGCTGGAAACTGAAAACGCTGGTCTTCTTGTTGCTCTGTCGCGAAGATCTGCAAAAACACTGAGGTTGATCTGCAAACCAAAAACGCTAGGGCTGAAAATTGACCTTGCGGGGAAATCTGCTAACGCTAGGGCTGATCTGCTGTCTACTATCGCCGGGAATCTGCAAGTGTAAAAACGCTGGCTGATCTGGTGCAAAAACGCTAGGCCTTCAGTTGAGAGAAAACGCCAGAGTTGTCGCGGGGGTTGGTCTTGCTGAGAAGTTGCCTGTTGAGCAAGGTGCTCCTGCGGCCTCTTCTGCCAAAAAGTGCTAGCACTAGGTTTTTATTTATACAAACTTAGCAAAATGGCCCTACCTACTTTCCAACAAAAGTCACTGAAAAATAATAAGTGAAAAATGTCAAAAATAGGGAAAATAGGCCTATGCACTGTAAAAATGCTACTGATGGGATCTGACTGGAATCTGATGGTCATGTTGTGCAACTAGAGGATATGCATCTAATCTAAGTGACTGGTCATGCACGGTCTGCAAACAGACTCACAAAAGTGCCAGATCACTTCCTATTCTAGACTGACTTGATTGAACTAAACCCTGATCATGCTGTAGCTTGTCCACGGACACGTAGGGTTGGATGTGTCACGTGACATCCCCTCCTTTTCAAAGTGAGGTACTGCTACCAAACTGTATGGCGCCGAGGGAGATCGCCAATAGCATCCGGAATCCTGGAAGGGACTCTTCTCCGGCCCACTCTGATGTGTGGGTCGTGCGGTACTTGAACTTCATAAAGGTCTGCAACACTTGCTCTTTGGACCGCGCCGAAAGCGACACAAAGTCTCCTGTGGCTCCTTCGATGCTTCAACTTCGTCTAGAGTCATGCTTCTTTCTTCTTCAAGAATCTCCAAGGCTGAAAATTATTGAAACCACTTCCAACACAAAAACATGAACATACCCATTCCATGTAAAGTGACTCGAAAAAATCTTGTCTTCCTCAAAGACTGTGCATGCAATGTAGATGAACAAAGAGACGGAGTGCCAAACCGTTCACCACACACACGCAAACAATGAGATCGAATCTTGTCTTTCTTATTCACATCATCAACTGTGGCAATTCACAACGGAAATGCCCATGATTGGTGCTCATACTTTCTTGTGCTCTTTCTACAAATGTGTCATGCCAAGGAAGAGACATGCAATGTGACTTCCTTGAATGCATACTTTTCAGCTTTTCATGAACAATCCGCATACAACTATGCTCATTCATGAGTGAAACGTGCTCAACGTACAATATGTCATCCCTAGAAGGAATCACATAAAAACACTGACCAAAATATAGGAAACGACCACGAATGAAACACTCGAACAATGCGTGTTGACTAATCATTCGAACCCATAGTACTTCTTGGAAGGGTTCGTTGGACCTAGGCTCAAGAGCCGAGATCGGATCTTCCTGAGAGGGTTCTTTGGACCTTGACTCAAGAGCCAAGATCCGTTCTTCGTGATTGATCGAATCTGCAATGAGATTAGCTTCACTAGAAATAGTATCAACTAACCCATCATTCTTGTGAACAATCACATCGTGTGCATACAAATCATCATGCTCGTGAGAAATCACATCTTGATCATGCAAATCATCATGCTTGGGATAAATCATATCTTGATCATCATGCAAATCATCATGCTTCTTGTCATTATCATTCAAATCATCATCATGCAAATCATGTGTGTCATGCTTGGGAGAAGAAGAGACTGAGAGAGTCTCCTTTTCCTGATTCTGTGCAAATTGCGCCTGCACAATAGAAAAGGGTCGCAAGAACTCTTTCATGTGTTGATCACCATGTTCTTGTCTTGCTTTGTTCTCGCGATCAAATTCTGCTTCTCTTTCTTCGCGCTCACGATCCGATTTGTCTTGTCTTACTTTGGCTTCCAAGCGCGCTTGCACGCGCTCATGCGCTATGGCTGTCATTCTTTCTTTGTATTCACGATCTGCGGCTGCCATTCTTTCTTCTCGTTCTAACTTTCTTGCTTCGCGTTCTAACTTTCTTTCCATAAACAATTGCTCCAACTCCTCCATAAAAGTTAGTACAATCCTTGGCGTAGATGGGCAAGGGGGAGGGTTTGAAAAACCTCCTGGTGGGAAAAGTTCTTCTTCGCCTCTCTCATGCTCATCACCTCCAAGCGAAGTATCCATTCCGCTTCGAGTGATGACCATCCATTGAAGTCTTGGGTTCTTGTGGTCTTGGGTTCTTATATTCACGAGGAACTGGGGTTCTGTAAATATGTCAGACTTTGTAAATTATTAACGTATTTACGAGAAAAGAATTATCTCATTAGTTGTGTGCACATCAGAATAGATCTAGTAGTTCTGGGGCCTCAGGTGCCACTTCCCCCAACTTTCCAGCCCCGTTTTCAAGTGATTACTTGCGTCCCTTGTATTCGGCACTTTCTTATGAAATTGATCATGCGTTCGCGTCCCTCATTCTCGTGTCCCTCTTGCGTTCAGTTTTCAAGTTGAGTTCTCGTATGTGCGTTTGCTTGCCTGCAGGTCCCGTTTGCATCGCAGGTGAGCCGGCGCGGCCCCGTTTCCGCGACGCCCCGAACGAGGGCGTCACACTTGGGCCAGAGCACCTCAGGGAGACCCTAGCAGAAAATACCCTGAAGCCTTAGTGATTGGGAAATCGGGTCTTCAATAAAGAGGTAGATAGTAGCCTCAGATTTCAGGCTCAAAAAATTACGCGTGCTAGTGCAAGCACATGAATGAGATGGGGTCCTTAGAACAACAGTAATCCTAAGGCCTGAATTATTTTACACATGAATGAGATGGGGTCCTTAGAACAACAGTAATCCTAAGGCCTGAATTATTTTAAGGCCTTAAGATAAGTCAATTAAATTATTTTGAATCGTCTACGCTGGACCAAATGGCTGGACAAGTGCGAACAGGTAATGCCAGAGCAGTGCTGGTACGGCATTGCGCTGGGAAGCAACTAACATTTTCATTTGTTGCATCTATGTGTGCAATTGTGCACTTAATTGCACATTTCATTAATGAGCATAGGATTTTTAAAGTCAAAAGTTGAATGGTTTTTAAATTATTAAGTAAGTGTGCCACTTGGCACACTTACCCATGCAATCTCTCTCTCTCCCTCTCCTCATGCATGCTATATGAGAGCAGCCCCTCCCACTCTTGCCGGTTTGGCAGTGCACTGCCCCCCTTAAGTTGAACGTCCTCTACGCAGTGAAGCTCTCCATTGAAGCTTGAGAGCAGCACCTTGTGGTGTATGTGGAGCCTCTGAGCACTCATCACCTAGAACAAGGCCTCTCATGGTTGTAGGCACCTATGGGAGAAGTTTTCATCACATAAAGCAGTAGAAAAGTCTCTCTCTCTCTCTCTCTCTCTCTCTCTCTCTCTCTCTCTCTCTCTCTCTCTCTCTCTCTCTCTCTCTCTCTCTCTCTCTCGTCTAGCGGCTGCAAATTCTCTGTTTTCAGCACCTAATCACCTGTATTAGGGTGAATTTCAGCAAAGCTTTAATAGAATCTTATTCTTCTCTACCTACTCTACACATACACAAAGTTTGGAGCGTTTCTGTCGCAAAAAGGACCTCCATTTCGGCTTTGGAACGCGCTTAGGTAACAATTTCTAGTTATGTGCAGAAAAATTACAGCAAGCTTGTGTGCATGTGTTTTGCATGTTTCTTTCGTGGTTTGACTACAGGAATGATTATGTCCAAAGGGACACAGTTAGCGGAAGATAGACTCTCATTTATGAGAGCTTCCGATGAGTTTTGTGGAAGGTAGACTCTCGCCTACGAGAGCTTCCCAAAATCTCACAGAAGAGGAAAGATCCTCTTAGTAGTCAGAGCGCAGTTCTTCTACTCTCATTCAGAAGAAGAAAAAGGACAAGAAAGAATAAAGGACGAGCTTTTTGCCCCGTTCCTGTGCTTGTAAAGATTCTCCCTTAGTAATAAAGATATTCTCTTTATGAGGGGGGGACCAGCCCATCTTCTGGTCCCCAATGATGTGTCAAGCTTTCTCTCTTTCTCTCCAAAGTCTCTTGAGTATATAAATTGCATTTTAACAGTCAGTTTTTGCTTCCGTATTTTTGTGACAGGTTCTTGGGGGTCTTGGTTCTTGGGATTCTTGGGTTCTTGAGGTTCTTGAGGTTCGTGGGTTCTTCTTTCACTTGCAATCTGTGTTCGAGAAGGATCTTCTCATTCACCCGAGTTCTGCTCTTTTCCGCGAGCGCACCCCTTGGCTGCCTTACGCTCACACCAAGGTTGCTTTTTCCCACCTCACGTCGATTGGCCGGCCGCTAAGTGCACAGTCCGCTCTCAATGAGTGAAAAGAGGCACAAGGGGAGGTTGGACAAGCCCTTCTTTCTTGGGATTCCTGTCACTCTTCAAAAACACGATTAGGAATCGACACGCCCAAGTGAACTTGGGTTCGTGCGATCTCAACAAGCAAAAAAATTATGTGGTTCTTGTGGTTTTTTCCTTGAGTGATACATGACACTGCCAAAGTTCTGATACCAATGTAAGATACAGTGGAATGAATGTTGAAACTTTGCTCAAGATAGTGCTCCGAACTGTGCTCAAGGGTTCCTTTTACTTACGGAAGGGAGAGTCTTTCGTTCTTAATGAGAGTGCAATGGACACAAACAAAGTGAATGGACATTGTGAATGGAAGTGCATGAGACTGAGAGATAGAGAAGAGAATACGACACCAGAGACGTAAAACCCTCCTCCAAAGGCCCCACTCTCTATGGCGAGAGCGGTTTATTTATGATTGCACAAATCTCTACAATGCTTGGACTTGTCGACGACGATGAGGACGACGACGAGACGGGCTGAAAACTGAAAACGCTAAGTGCTGAAATCTGCAAATCTTTATCTGTTGAATTATGACTCTATGTCGATGACGATATCGATGGCGACGATGCAACGACGACGCGCTGAAAACGCAGATGCTGAAATCTGCGTTTTCCGGGCTGAATCTACAAAACTTCGCGGGATCTGACCATGCAGCAAGGATCTGTTGCAGGAAGGTAGATCTGCGAGGTTCACAGCTTTTACTACGGGTGCTAACTGCAAGAAACTGAAAACGCTGGTCTTCTTGTTGCTCCTATCGCGAAGACTTGCAAAAACGCTAAGGTTGATCTGCAAACCAAAAACGCTAGGGCTGAAAACTGACCTTGCGGGGAAATCTGCTAACGCTAGGGCTGATCTGCTGTCTACTGTCGCCGGGAATCTGCAAGTGTAAAAACACTGGCTGATCTGGTGCAAAAACGCTAGGCCTTTTGTTGAGAGAAAACGCCACAGTTGCCGCGGGGGTTGGTCTTGCTGAGAAGTTGCCTGTTGAGCGAGGTGCTCCTGCTGCCTCTTCTACCAGAAAGCGCTTTATTTATACAAGCTTAGCTAAATTGCCCTACCTACTTTCCAACAAAAGTCACTTAAAAATATTACGTGAAAAATGTCAAAAATTGTAACTAAGTCAGACTTTGTAAATAATTAATTTATTTACGAGAACAGAATCATCTAATTAGTTGTGTGTACACCAGAATAGACCTAGCAATTCTAAGGCCTCAAGTGAGCCTGAATGCGGGCCACAACACCTCAGAGGGACCTTAGCAGAAATTACCATGAAGCCCTAGTGATTGGGAAATCGGGTCTTCAGAAAGGGGTAAGCAGTAGCCTCAGATTTTAGGCTCAGGAAAAATACGCGCGTCAGTACAAGCACGTGAATGAGATGGGGTCCTTAGAACAGTGACCCTAAGGCTAATAAAGCTAATAAAGCCTTAGGGTAAGTTTCGTTAAATTAAATTTAACGGTCCGTGCTCGGGCAGGCGGCCGGACAAGCGTGAACAGGTAAAGGCGGTGCAGTGCCAGTGCGGCATTGCGACGGCAGACCTTTGGTGTTCTCATAAAAGAATCATTGGTAGCATTTGTTAGTTAGTCGCACATTAATGAGCTAGAAGTTTTTAAAGTCAAAAGTTGAATGGTTTTTAAGTTTTTAAAGTAAGTGTGCCAAGTGGCACATTTACCAATGCAAACTAACTCTCTCTCACTCTCTCTCTCTTCCTAGAGCCCCCTCTCCCTAATGGCTATTTAGGAGCCCCCCCTCCCCCATTTTCAGGGCTGGCAGTGCACCTACCTCCCCTAATGTGAGCGTGCTCTACGCGGTGGAGCCCTCCATTGAAGCTTGAGAGCAACCCCTTGCGACATATGTGGTAGCCTTGTGCTCCCATTGTCAAGAACAAGGGATCTCACAATCATAGACACCTTCTGGTGAAGTTTCATCGCGAGAAGCTGCCGTAGACGCTCTCTTAGCAGAGTGCGGTTGTTGTAATTCTCTGTTTTCAGCCCCTAATCACCTCGATTAGGGCTGTTTTCAGCAGATCAGCCATAGAAATTCTCTTCTCTCTCCTTATCCTAAGTCTACATCAAGTTTGGCGCGATTCCATCGCGAAGAAGACCTCTGTTTCGGCGTAGGGGTGTGCACAGGTAAGAATTTCAGGTTATGTGCAGAAAATAACAGCAAGCATGTGCGTGTGCATTTTGCTTGTTTCTCTTTTGTGTTCGATGCATGAATGAATGAGCATGAAGGCAACACATAACGGAAGATGGACTCTCCTCTATGAGAGCTTCCGATGAGCTGTTTTGGAAGATAGACTCTCTTTTCGAGAGCTTCCAACCAGTTTCGCAGAAGAGGGGAAATCGCCTAAGTAGAAAGAAAGTAGAAACACTTTCTCAGTCAGTAGTCAGAACAGAACAGAAGAAAGAATAGAGGACGGGCGTATGCCCCGTTCCTGTGCTTGTAAAGATTCTCCCTTAGTAATAAAGATATTCTCTTTATGGGGGGGGACCAGCCCATCTTCTGGTCCCCAATGGAGTGTCAAGTTTTCTCTCTCCCTCTAATTCTCTTGAGTATTTCAAGTGCAATTAAACGTCAGTTTACGCTTCCGTATTATTGTGACAGTGGTATCAGAGCAAGGTCCTCTCTCTCTTCCTGAAGGGATTGACGACTCTTGGCAGACTGCAGAAATGGGAGGACGCGAGATAGAGTTCTCTCCTTCAATAGCAGGTGGAAGAGTTGCAGAAAGCTCTCTCCCATCTAGAAGTCCAAAAGATTCTCCATACTCTTGAAAAAGGGAAGGAGAAAATGCCGATGGGGTCGGGAGAAATCCCGCAGAACCCAAAGGCGCCACAACCAAGGAAAGATCCTTTGATTGGAACCTCCCGCATGCACGAGAGGCAGAAGAAACCTCCAGAACGTCACGTGCGGTTTAATCCAAAAGTTCAAGAGCAGGATCCCCCTGATTCCCCTCAGTTCTCTTTCATGAAGGATCTGGATAACATAGTTGCTCCGGAAGACATGTTTCTCGACGATCCGTCGCAGCAAGAAGTGCATTCAAGGGAAAGGACTCTTGTCCACAAGGAGTCTAAGCATAGAAAGAAGGAGCACCATAAGAAGAAACACCATAGGCAGAAAACATTCAAGTCGAGAGATAAAGATGTGAAATTCGTCACATACAATGGACGGCGTGATAATAACAAAGCTTTGGCTTTCATCCGCCAATTTGAAGTTGCATTTGCAGAAGGGAATTTCAAGGAAAGATCCAAGCTTCGCCATGTCAGTTTGTACCTGAAAGGCACCGCCAGCAATTGGTGGTTAACCCTTATCCTGGAAGATCGCAAACCCCAAGATTGGACTGCCTTCAAGAAGGAGTTCTACGCACAGTTCCTTCCTCCAGACTATGAGGAAGAGGTAAAGAAAGAATGGGATCGACTTTCACAGTCAGAGAACGAAACTGTTCCACGCTATGTGGATAGGTTTTGGGACGTTCTCTTGAAAGTCACTCCTTTCAAGAAGATTGACGATTCGGAGAAGATGCGAAAGTTTGAAGCAGGTTTGCATGAAGCCTTGCAAAAGGCTATGAAGCTTTATCCTCGAGGTAACTTGCAGATACTTATGGAATCAGCCCGCATAGCTGATGGAATACATGACAAGGGTACTCCCAAGAAGATGGAGCAAAGCACTTACCATGCCGAGCAGAAGGCTCTCCATGAGCAGCCTACCTCTTCTACTTCTTTTCAAAAGAAGAAAAGAACCGCCTCCAAAGCAAAAGCAAAGCCAAATCAGCCCAAGAAAGGGAGATATCTCTCTCCTGCTGAGTTGCGAACCTACATTAGTGAAGGAAGATGCTTCAAGTGCGGACAAGTTGGTCATATGAAGGGTGACTGTCCAACCCAACCTCCACAACCACCCTCTTCCAATGCAGTCCCAGATGTACAGGGAAATACAACCAAGGATGGAAAAGAAAGAGCTCTTCTCAAAGCATGGGGTAGTATCAACAACCAGCGGGCTCTTATTTTGTTTGACCCTGGTAGTACAGTACCAAGCTAGCTGACGACCTGAACTTGCAGCCCAATCGTTTTGGAGTCTCTATTCAAACGCAATCTGCTTTCAAAGGGCAGAACTCAAACTCTACTCCAATCATAGGGAAGTTGAATCTAAAGGTCGACGACTACAAGGATCAAGAGTCTTTCTTACTAGCTTCACTTGAAGGATGCGATGTTATCTTGGGAATGCCTTGGCACTACAAGATGCATCCCATTCCTGACTATGTTCAGAAAACCTTATCTTTTGCTCATAAAGGAAAGGAGTATCTTGTACTTGCAGATGCAGGTGATTGGCGTATTCCTATCGCCAATCACATTGCCATCAAGAAAGAAATGAAAAAGTGTGTTTCAACGTACTTGATTTTTGCAAGAGAGAGAGATGTGTTTGTTTCACAACTTTCTTCCTCTTTAGAGCAAAAAAGACTTAAGTTAATAGAAAGATATAAAGATTGTTTTGCAGATGAACTTCCAAATGAACTCCCACCTTCGCGACCTGAGGATCATACAATTGATTTGATCCCAGAAATTTCTCCTCCGAATCAGCCCCTTATCGAGTTAGTCTAATGCAGCAAGAGGAAATTCTCAAGCAGGTTAACGAACTTTTGGAGAAGGGCTTAATAAGGCCTAGTACTTCTCCATATTGTTCACCTGTCTTGCTAGTACAGAAAAAGGATGGCACATTCCGCATGTGCATAGACTATAGATCTCTAAACAAGATCACAATCAAGAATCGATTTCCAATCCCTCGGATTGACGACATTCTTGATAAGTTACAAGGAGCCAGTGTCTTTAGTCGTATAGACTTGAAGAGCGATTATCATCAAATCCGCATAGCTCCTCAGGATGTGCATAAGACTTCATTTAGAACAACCTTCGGGTTGTATGAATTTCTAGTGATGCCTTTTGGGCTCACTAATGCACCAGCTACATTCAACAGAATGATGGATAGAAGATGGGCCAACTTTCTTTCAATGTTTCATTTTCAGATTTTACACACTTCTGGAACAAAGAATGCAGTTGCAGATGCTCTCTCCAGGCGTCCAAAGATCAATGCACTAACAACAATTTATCATGAGGAACTAGAATCTCTTAGCGAGATGTATCCTCAAGATCTAGACTTCGCCACAATTTGGGCAGATCTTCAAGCTGGTCACCCAAAGCCACCTTATTCTATCAGGGATAATACACTCTATCGTCAACAAGCAATATGCATAGCTCAGCCCTTACGACAAAAGGTGATGCATGAAGCACATAATTCTCCTTATGCCGGGCATCGGGGAATTGCTTCCACCACTAGTGCCCTCGAAGGTATTTCTTTTGGCCAACACTCCGTGCGGACATTGAAAAACATGTACGTGAGTGTTTAGTCTGCCAAAAGGTAAAATATGACAGACATAAAGTTTATGGCAAGCTTCAGCCGCTCCCTGTGCCTAACACGCCATGGGAAAGTATTGCCATGGATTTTATTACGGATCTTCCTCGATCCAAGAATGGAAATGATGCAATCTGGACTATAGTAGACAGATTCAGTAAGCAAGCCCATTTTCTTCCAGTAAAGAAGACGATCAAAGCTGATCACATGGCTAGAATATTTCTAGCTCAGATTTTTAAACACCATGGATTGCCAAAGACTATTGTGAGCGACAGAGATCCCCGCATGACTAGTCTATTTTGGCAGGCATTGTTCGAAAACTTGGGAACTAAGCTTGATTTTTCATCAGCTTATCATCCTCAAACAGATGGTCAAAGCAAAATCGCTAATGCCACTGTTTTAGATCTCCTCAAGTGCTATGTTTCGGAACGACAATCCGAATGGGAACAGTACTTACCAATAGTTAAGTTTGCGTATAATAATACCATACATTCCTCAACTGGTAAAGCCCCTTTCGAAATTATTTATGGGAAGCCACTCTTACTTCCTATTATGGTGACCAAAGAAAACATCTTCGCCACAGATGAATTTGTGCGCAATATTGATATTGCCCATCAACAAGTAAAGCAAGCGATTCTTCGTACTCAAGAGCAACAGAAGAGAAAAGCAGACAAGCACAGAAGGAATCTCAATCTTGAAAAAGGACAATATGTCCTGCTTCGGTTTGAGAAAGCTAGATTGAGAAAGCGGGTCGGCAAAGGGAAAGTTGTCAAACTTTCCCATAGATTTTACGGCCCTTTCAAAATTACAGATAAAGTCAATGATGTGACTTTCAGATTGGATTTGCCTTCTAACTGGCGCATCCACAATGCTTTTCATGTCAGTCTCCTCCGACCATATGTTGGACCTCCTCCAGTGGCGCCCGTACAAGAAGATCCTCCAGAAGTCGAAGAGTGTGAGGAAATCCTTCAACCTGAACTAATAATACACCACTCGGAGAGACAACTCAAGTCGGGGAGTCTACATCGAAAGTATTTAGTCAAGTTCAAGAATTACACTCCTTTAGATGCAAAGTGGATGACTGAGTCCGATCTTAAGGACTACCCTGACATCTTACACAGTTATGTTGACGCTCTCCAGTTGAGGTCAACTGTTTAGAACCAAGAGGGATGTAACTAAGTCAGACTTTGTAAATAATTAATTTATTTACGAGAACAGAATCATCTAATTAGTTGTGTGTACACCAGAATAGACCTAGCAGTTCCAAGGCCTCAGGTGAGCCTAAATGCGGGCCACAACACCTCAGAGGGACCTTAGCAGAAATTACCATGAAGCCCTAGTGATTGGGAAATCGGGTCTCAGAAAGGGGTAAGCAGTAGCCTCAGATTTTAGGCTCAGGAAAAATACGCGCGTCAGTACAAGCACGTGAATGAGATGGGGTCCTTAGAACAGTGACCCTAAGGCTAATAAAGCGGCATTGCGTCGGCAAACCTTTGGTGTTCTCATAAAAGAATCATTGGTAGCATTTGTTAGTTAGTCGCACATTAATGAGCTAGAAGTTTTTAAAGTCAAAAGTTGAATGGTTTTTAAGTTTTTAAAGTAAGTGTGCCAAGTGGCACATTTACCAATGCAAACTAACTCTCTCACTCTCTCTCTTCCTAGAGCCCCCTCTCCCTAATGGCTATTTAGGAGCCCCCCCTCCCCCATTTTCAGGGCTGGCAGTGCACCTACCTCCCCTAATGTGAGCGTGCTCTACGCGGTGGAGCCCTCCATTGAAGCTTGAGAGCAGCCCCTTGCGACATATGTGGTAGCCTTGTGCTCCCATTGTCAAGAACAAGGGATCTCACAATCATAGACACCTTCTGGTGAAGTTTCATCGCGAGAAGCTGCCGTAGACGCTCTCTTAGCAGAGTGCGGCTGTTGTAATTCTCTGTTTTCAGCCCCTAATCACCTCGATTAGGGCTGTTTTCAGCAGATCAGCCATAGAAATTCTCTTCTCTCTCCTTATCCTAAGTCTACATCAAGTTTGGCGCGATTCCATCGCGAAGAAGAGCTCTGTTTCGGCGTAGGGGTGTGTACAAGTAAGAATTTCAGGTTATGTGCAGAAAATTACAGCAAGTATGTGCGTGTGCATTTTGCTTGTTTCTCTTTTGTGTTCGATGCATGAATGAATGAGCATGAAGGCAACACATAACGGAAGATGGACTCTCCTCTGTGAGAGCTTCCGATGAGCTGTTTTGGAAGATAGACTCTCTTTTCGAGAGCTTCCAACCAGTCTCGCAGAAGAGGGGAAATCGCCTAAGCAGAAAGAAAGTGAAAACACTTTCTCAGTCAGTAGTCAGAACAGAACAGAAGAAAGAATAGAGGACGGGCGTATGCCCCGTTCCTGTGCTTGTAAAGAGTCTCCCTTAGTAATAAAGATATTCTCTTTATGGGGGGGGACCAGCCCATCTTCTGGTCCCCAATGGAGTGTCAAGTTTTCTCTCTCCCTCTAATTCTCTTGAGTATTTGAAGTGCAATTAAACGTCAGTTTACGCTTCCGTATTATTGTGACAAAAATAGGGAAAATAGGCCTATGCACTGTAAAAATGCTACTGATGGGATCTGACTGGAATCTGATGGTTATGTTGTGTGCAACCAGAGGATATGCATCTAATCTAATTCAAGTGACTAGTCATGCAAGGTCTGCGAACAGACTCACAAAAGTGCCAAATCACTTCCTATTCTAGACTGACTTGATTGAACTGAACCCTGATCATGCTGTAGCTTGTTCACGGACACATAGGGTTGGATGTGTCACGTGACACTCGGCGTAAGAGGTTCCTTCAGGGCCGATTGGAGAGGTGGCTTTGTGGTCTGCCGCCACTGTGCATGCACCTCGTCGAAGGAGGTCTACCGTCTTGGCTCATAAATTTTGCAAATTTCGGATCCTTCGCAAGATTGAGCATCATCTTTGTTGCGTCGCCGATCACTCGTTGACGCTCACACTCAGACTCTACGTCCAGATGCTCTGAGTTGTGAGAGGCCTACCCGCTTATTTAAAGATTACAAGGGATGCTAAAAGCAGAGCCCCAAAAGCTTCAAGTTAAAAGCACTTGAAAAATAAAGCAAAATAGGCTTCTCTCTCTCTCTCTAAACCTCTTGCGTAAAATAAAGCAAAAGAGCTCTCTCCTCTTGCGTAGGAAAAGGAGCCACGTAAAAAGTTGGCCAAAATCCTACCACAAAAAGCGCAGTGATTTGCGGACGTCCATACAACTGCCACGTGACATCATTTTCGCGAATTGCGGGCCTGTCCGTACTGCATCGCTACGTCAACATTTTTAGGGATTTTCCACGCCAAGGGGGAGGCCCCAATGTGTGCGTACAAGGCAGCCACGTCCCCAGCTTGTGACAAAGCAGGTTACAACACTCGGAGTATATGTACGCTTCCGAGTCTATTTGCAATTTGATATATTGTATTGGATGGCACCCACAGGTTTGATCTTGTCAAATGCAGAGTGGCAAACATTTAGTTTGATCTTAGGGAGTTTGCTAGGTCCTATTGGACCCCAACGGCTTCTTTGGCAAACATGATCCTCAGGTGACGACCTTTTAGGTCTTCCTATTCGTAATAGCCCGAGTTTACCGATGGTGTGATTCTCTTTGAGTCTCGATTTCCTTGGATTCAGATTTTGCTATTCAGTTACAGAGGAAGAAGTTTTACTCCAGGTCGTCTCGGATTTCTTTGTGGTGGTACTTACTCTCTTTTCCTAGGATTAAGCAGGAAGGGAGCTTCCTATCTTTCGGGAGTACTCGGCTTTAACTCTAGAGCTTCCAGTGACAGTGTTTGGTCTGTTCCAACGTAGGGTTGAGTTAGTTTGTTACCTCGCAGCGTATTTTTTGAGTTTACTTCTCTTTCAAACGGGGCGTTGTTATCTTCAGTCAACTACCGGTGCTCCATTTAGCAGAGTGCCATGCACGGTGTCTTCTAGTCCTTGGTTTCCTTGCCCATTTCTTGAGGTTTTGAATGGTGTGCTTTAGCCAACAATGCACTTAGTATCTTGGTGGATGTTTTCTTGATCCATTTCGGTGATTGCTTCGTCTTTAGGATTTGTGGTGTGACAGTTGCTCTTCTTAGTAACATCCGAGCAATAGTTCCCATGTCTCCTCTTCCATATTGATCCCTAGAGACAGTACCATGTAGGACGCACCTACTTCTCTTATCCTTGGACACGCATGTTGTTTTGAACAGGTGGATTGTGGTCCTTCTTGTACTAGGAACCAGTTATAGTTAGCCGACATTTTTTTCTAGTTGAGAGACGCTCTTCTTGGTTCTCTTTGGTTCCACGTTCCACAAGTACATGTCCTTTCGAATTCACTTACCTCGGGTAATCCAATTACACAGGTAGAGAGTGTTGGAGAGTTATGGCAATTATCCATGTTTCAGGTGTTCTCCCTTCAGAGGGGGATGTGGAGCCAGCTTGAAAGTCTGTTTTTCGTGGACTCCTTCCTTTCAGTTCTTGTGGTTCCATGTGTAGCGGACAAGATTGACAATCTATTTGGTGGCTTTCTATGGCACCTTGTTCGTCTCTTGCGGAGCTTGGATGCAAGGACTTTTGATCTTGCCGTATTAGCTGCAGTCTCAGTATTGATGTGTGTTCCTTTCTATAGGAGATAAGTTACCAATTCACTCTTGAGAGTGAGGTGATACTCTCTCATGTGTTCCAGACAAATGAACATCAACAACAATTCTATTCTCAACTTTGATGAAGTTCCTTCACATACAGTTTGTAGTTCATCAATCTATAGGGTGGGTGGTGCAATTCTCTGGTTCTTCGTCATCAGATAGTTGATTTCTCGATAGCCTCGGTTCGGAGGTACAAATTTCTAACTCTTTTCTTGAGGGTGGAGCACTTGAGAGTTGGGAAATGTTCCGGATACCATTAGTTTATATGCTTTCACCCTCGGTTTTCATGCCTTCTCTTGGAGCAGTCAGCAATAGTACTTTCTACAAATGCTGATTGTGCGACTTGACTCGGTTGAGTTGAGGAGATTCTTGATAGAGATGGAATCACTTTCAACGGATTCCTTGACGATTCACGAGATGTTGAAGTGGGAGTCTACTTATAAGCAAAAGGTGCCTTTAGCACTAGATTTTGTAACTGAAACTATTTAAGGCATGGGACCTTTAAAAAAGTGCCTTAGGGTCTGCCTTAGGGTCTCTGCAAATCTAGCAGTTACAAAATGCAATGTAACTCTCCCCAACTATTGTATCCTTGTCAAAGATCGACATAAAAGAAACGTCAAAAGGGGCGGGCACCAAGGTTTTGGGGCCAAAGCATTTGGGAGTGAAACTGCGCCACTCCATGTAACCATGTGGGGTTTCTCGCTCTAGTTCAAGTTATGTTGAAGCGTTAAAGTCTGTTCTAGTTTTGGTTTTCAATTGACACGTGGTGCCCCACTTGTCGGACCAATACACAACGGGAAAGCGGCAATGATGTGAAGCCACAACAAGGAAGATAAAGAAAACCTGTCATTCAATGCTCATAGGCTGCCGCCATCAAAGACCACTATGCCACAGTGGGCGGACAAGAGAGAAGATTGTAACGAGCACAGCACAGGTGTCGGACGGCAGCGTCGTAGCTTGCTACAGACAGCAATGACAGATATCAGCAAATACTTGTGGCAGGGATCCAAACGTGACCAATGGTAAGGGCGAAAGGACAGCAACAGGTTGAGCAAGGGTAGGCCAAATACCTCATGAACCTACATTTGCAACCACATCTAATACACAAAAGAGGATTCATCCAGACCTTCCATCATCCAAAAATCTAGTAGAACCCCCAAGAGGAGCTTCTATCTTTGAGAGCTTACTTGATGGTTTACAAAGACATCATGCAAGGGACTTGCCACAGTTCATGAACAATCCAAAGGGCATACCAATCTCATCGTCCATTTGGCGTTGCACTCACCAATCTACCGCGTAGGGGTAAGGCTTTCCAATAACCTTCATGGACACCAGCATTGGCAAAGCCAATCACCTGCTCTACAAGCATCCACCCGGTTTGCATTATTGTTCCACATTGGAGCCAATTTCTTGCAACTAGAGGCATCATCATCATCATCATCATCATAATCATCAAAGTCACTTGGACATCACCTCATCAGCCCGGACTCTCCGAGAAGCCTCCACCTCTCAAAAGTACCCCTACGCTCTATAGACATTGTTCGGAAGTAGGTTTAGCATGTCCAAGTGGCACATGGCATGCAAACAAGGAGTGGGAGAGTCCACATTAGACAGACCACCCTTGAAGAATTCTTTTGACCAACACAAATGACATCCCACTGGGATGCGTGCGAGAGGGAGCCACCAGAGCGCACTGAATAGCAAGAGTGCTGGGATATAGACCATCACATAGGCATAGGAGGGCAATTCTAGACATTAAAGCCAGACACCAGAGAGAATTACACAAGAGATGGCAGCAGGCAACCAGGTTGCAATTGTCGAGTCCTTACAAAGGGCTCAAACACGTATACAATACAATAGATAAACGAGCAATTGACCCCAAAAAAAATTTGTTTGAAAGACTAACTTTTTCTATTAAGAGCAAGCAACTTGATGCCAATCATCATGCAATGGACACGTTCAATTTTGCCACGCAATGTTGTTTCTAACTACCTCTTACTCTCACAGTTTATTGACAACAACACATGCAAGAGCATGTTGCATTGACAAATTTAAAAAGCAAGTCCACTGTATAAATGCATCTGTCTCAACCAAAAGGAGCACGTACATCTTTCAACCTATTGATGATGTCTAAGCAACCAGAAGCTGAAATATTAAAAAATTTGAACTTTTTCATATCTACTGCAAAAAGGTACTTCTCACTAAACAGTTGTGACAGAGGTCCACTCCCCATCCACAGCTTCTTTCCATAAAGTGACATTGTTGTTACCATCAGCTACTGCCAAGATGTTTCCAGTGAGAGACCAACTGACTCGCCAAATTGGGGTCTTGAAATCATTCAAAACTTGGCCTTCCCAATTTTGCCCTTCTTTACCTTGTGTCCAGATTATGACAGTGCCATCCTGTGAAGCACTAGCTATGGTGCTCTTTGGTAACCCAAGATTGGGAGCCCATGCAACATCTCTGACCCAATCAGTATGCTTGGAGAGTGGAGGGAAACAGTCCATCTTCCACTGTCCATCTGCAAACTTCCATACCTTAACAGTATTGTCACATCCACCAGAGACTAGCTTCTGCACAGGGCTGTAGTAAGGACCAATTAGAGAACCTGGGGCAGCTGCAGGAGACCACGACACAGAAGTAACACCGACACTGTGAGCTTGGGGAATCTTAGCCTTGTCCCAGGATCCATCTTCCCGTTGTGTGAACACGGAAATCATTCCATCGGATGAACCGCAAGCAAGAATGAAGCCCAGTTCATAGGGGGCAAAACTGATGGAGTTCACAGATGCATCATGCTCCACAAAGACAAACGCTTGAGACCAGGACCCATCAGAGTTCTCTTTCCAGAGAATGACTTTGCGGTCATAGGAGCAAGAGGCGAGGTAGGGCCCAAACTTGGGGTGCGCCCAGGCAACCTGCCAGACGGGTCCCTCGTGGCCAGAGAGGGTAGCAAGAAGAGACGGGTTCGTAGCATCGCCTCCTGCGCCCAACCCGAACACCCTTATTGTCCTGTCTGAGGAGCATGTGGCCATTCGCTTGCCGTAGTAGTCCATCGCCACGTCGTGCACCACATCCTGGTGCCCTGATTCCACAGCCCGCGAAGAGATCTGCTTCATTCTCTCTCTCTCTCTCTCTCAGATCTAACAAACGCAGAACAATGACTGAATGAGTAGAGTTTGCGGTCTTTGAAATTGTTGAAGTCGCATTGAATTTGAGCCTGGATACACACTCGACGGGCGGGCATGCATCACACTAGCTGCAAAAATATTTTCGAGAGCCTGTCTATTTTTGGGTGAGCTGGCAAAAGCTCAACCCTCTGGGTATCAGGGAACACCTTTTGGCCTCCATGTCTACGCACCCAATCTTGGGCACGTGATCTATAACCAGCCGGAGAAAAGCAGTGAAAAGTGTATGTGCCATTTCAACACTTCTCAAATTGTTATGCTATAATTAATGGCTAAAATATTTATTGATTGAAGAGGAAAAGGGAGACGGCAACAGAGTCATCGAAATGAAGCGATCTGAGAAAGAGAAACAGAGTTTTCATCAAATTATGTGAGATTTTTTTCACTGATAGTGTATTGAAGTAGCAATCACCGCATTTCAAAAGTGTACCTCGCAAACCATGACCAAAAGGGTTAGAGTTTTGTTAGGTCAATATTCATAATCATACCAAACATCGATATTATTATTTCTTTGTTGTTTCATTTTTATGTTAAAAACATTGAAGTTTCCTTGCATTGGAGAGTTTACACAATCCTCCCCAAAATATTGTAATGTATGGGAGTGTGCATGTGTGAGTGTGTGCAGCAATGGAGAAGAGAGGATAATAGGAGACCTTGTGTTTGCAGGGGCTAAACTCACTCTCAATATGTGAGTCCCCTTATTCTGTTATGTACATAATGAATAAGTATAGTGGGCGGGTGCTTGGCCTAACTGGCCACATGGGGATTTACCCAACAACCTCCCACGTAAAGGCCAATGTGGCTGTGAGAGAGAAAAGAGAACCATACAAAACCTGTACAATGCCATCATAAGTATGACCTTAGGCCCACTGGCTCACTGAATTTGTGTGTATCCAGCTCTAATTATAGAGGAAGTATAGAGCGATCGACCACATACTCCTCCTTAAAGGCCGCACAAATCCCGCAGGTATCTCATTGTACACTACAAAGTACCCCTATGCTCAAGGCCAATATTAGCCATTGCACGGCTGACTACTCCCATTGCAAATGCAATCTCAAGTCTCGAGAACGGTGTCTCGTACATGAGACTCCCGAATGCTGATACAATCCTCCTGGCAATCTCCGTCAATCTAACCATCTCAGACAAATCTGGCTCAGAACTCCACTCATGAAAATCACCTTGACACTTGAATTCTGATCCTTGGAATCCATCCTTGTGTCCATCACGTGTCACATGCGTACCAAGAGCATTTGTCTGTCTTGAACCCTGTGTGGCAAGAGCAATGCTTAGCTCCAACTCACACGCATCAGCCTTTGGCCTAAGCATATCCATGAATGACTAAATCGAGGCTAAATCCTCAGCACACAAGCCATCCATATTCGTCATCGAATCCACGAATGACATGCCCTGCTGGCAATTGGCTCAGCGTGCTCACAAACTAGAGCATCATGCAACCTATCCGCAAAGAAGACATGCCTCGTCTCTCTGCATGGCTGCGTACTCACGAAGAATGTGTCGTCTCGCACGTGACGTACTCGCATCACATGAATCGTGCCAACACTAGCATCTCTCGCTATGACCAGTTGTCCACGATGCAATATGAAATTGTGCTTGTCGAGCACTACCTGGCATCCACTGTCTCGTAAGTGACTCACAGAGATCAAGCTGTGCGTCAAACCTTACACATGGCATACATCTCGCAACATGTATGATGCACCACTTGGCAATTATAGTATGATAGCTCATGCACAAACTATGTCCAAGCATACCACTAGTATATGTGCTAAACCAATCACGACTCTGCGTGACATGAAATTTAGCACTCACATCTAGCATCCAATGCGAAGGTAATGTGTCATCAAAAGCCAACATAAGAACGTGAGGAGTAAACATGGAAGCAAAGTCGACATCTCCATCATGAGTAGCCACATACACTACATCTGCTCCCACTTCATCCAAAGTGATAGCATCCCTCTTGTGTTGTCTCATCCGCCGAAACAACGCCTATGTACATGCCATGTATGACCACAATGCCAACACACAATATCTCTGTGTTTGCAAGATCGCCCTTTGATTATAGGCATCTCCTCTAGACTCATTTGTGCCAAAAGCATTGCACAATATTTTCCATAAATCTCTAGATGTACATGCATCCAAACCAATGCGATAGACAAACTCACCAAGGCGTAACATGATCGTCAAACGTGCAAGCTCATCCAAGTTCTCCCACTCATCGTCAGTCATAAACTATGGCCTAGCATCACATGAAAAATTCGGTAGAGTTTCAGCAGTATTTGGCTATCTAACCATAATAACCATACATGTCGTAAACATGCTCAGAACCATGAGGAAATCATGCACAAAATCTGCACGCAAGCATACATGAGCTGCCCCAAAGTTTCAACTCCCTAAACCTAGAAAATAATCATGTAATCCGAAACACAAAGTGCATCAACCGCACTCTATAAGCGAGGCATATACTATCATAAACTTGGATGCAAACCAACCAAAATATGGCACAAATTGATGCGAAGAATATCATCCTACGAAAAGCATAAATCATGTGCATCTACATGGCAATATAAACGAGCATCAAGCATACACCAAATGTGTATCAAATGAGCATCCAAATCAGCTAAAAATTTAGCTCACAATCATGCCAGACGTGTTTGCAAAACTCTTTGCAATTATGTGCAGCACCATCGAAAATCTGCGCAATCGCACAAGTCAATGTACATAACCTGTGATGAATTTACTCTCGAATCCTGAGAGTCCACAAGAATGCATACATCCACAAAGTGTTCTCAACGTATGCACATAAATTTGTTGAAAATCTCAACCCACACTCTCTTCACTGAGAGAAAACATCAATGCCCAAAACAAGAGATTGACAAAGCTCAATCCGAGCTCTCTGAATGTAGCAAATCACCAGAATAAGCATATATAATCTTCAACTTTCTGAACACCTTGCAGCCAGTCAGTCCATATCTCTCAAACCGTTCAGAATTTGTAGAAACTCCCTTCTGCAAAGTTGTAGATCTATAAAAAAGAAAGGTTAGGAATCGCGGGAATGGATCTAAAATGGGTTGTTTTTACATGTCAAAATAGATTGTAAAAATCTGCCGCTGTGTACTTAGACCTGCAGGTAGTCTGCCAAACGTACAACAAAATCAATGCTGAATTTGGAAAAACTTTCAACTGGAAAGTTGTAGACCACGACGTTTCCAAGAAAATGGTTACAAATCAAGCTGAAAGTTAAACTTTTCTTAGCCAAAATTTTGCTACAAAACATTGCTAAAAATTTCACAGCTTCACCGCAATCTCCACCACAATGTTGTCATGCTCTCCGCATTCGCCACCACCATGAGCTCTGATACCAGTAGAAGTGCACGAGCGGGAGCATGTGTGAGTGTGTGTAACAATGGACAAGAGGAGACCTTGTGCTTGCAGGGGCTAAAACTCACTTTCAATATGTGAGCCCCCTCATTCTATTATATACATAATGAATAAGTATAGTGGGCGGGCGCTTGGCCTAACCGGCCACATGAGACTTGATCCCAGCACATTGAAAGATGCAATTCTAGCGCATCTATTCATTGCCTTCTCATCGTCAAAAATCAAAAGATAGTAGTGCTTACTCGTCATGCAATTGAATGCCTTTCACCAATGTACACAAGTTGCATTCAGCCTTCTATATGTCCCCACCATTGGAAATGAACATGATAGTGAGGTGGAGTGGCCAATGTGAAGGCTAAAGCTTAAGCTGCTTCACCAAGCTTTCGTTAAAATAGCCTTGCAATCAATGCATTCCAAGAGTCAACATTTTAAACACAAAGATCATGAAGAACTTCCATAAAGCTGCCACAATTGACACAATAATCGACCAAAGCATTGCAAAGTACAACTTGTTTCTCCAGCAAGCCTTGAGTAGAAATTTCATGTGAATCCTCTCACCCATGTGAAAATCTTGCATAAGGCCACATGCCTTTAAGGTTTTGAGCGTAGGTGATTGCATTCGAAGAAAGGCCTTCCCTTTGCATTGGGTTAAAACAACAAAGAGCTTCCTTGCCATAGGCAGGTTGGACATATCCTACAGTCAAGGCATTTCAAAAGGCGATATCCCAGAGAAGATTCCCATCAAGAACTTTTCATGCTTTTGTAAGGGCACCAAAATTGGCATACATATTGATGAAAGCACTACCAAGCACGACACTTTTCTCCAACAGCCCTAGACTAGCAATCTCAACATGACTTCTCTCACCCATGTGAATGCCTTAAGGCCACATGTTTTCAAGATGCAAGCATAGTGCTTGCATTTCAAGAAAGGATATACCAACCAAAGTACTACCAAGAACGACATCTTCAACAATCCCTAACTAGAAATCTCATCGTGAATTCTCTCACCCACGTCAAGAGCATGTGTAAGGTCTGCATCTTGTGTAAGGCCACATGCCCTTGAGGTATAGATGATTGTATGGGGAGGGAAGGGACGACATCCTCTAAAACTAGTACGCCTTGATTGACAAGCTTTGGAGGAGGTAGAGTGTCGGAATGAGTTCTGATATGTATAGTGTATAAGTTATAGAGAAGCAATAGCAAGAAATACTATAAATTTGTGCTGAAGGCAAGGTGCAACATCTGTATGTGTGCAAGAAATACTATAAATTTGTGTTGAAGGCAAGGTGCAACATTTGTACATGTATAAGTTTGTTGTAAAATATATAAGTTGTTGCTACATGGTTTGTTTCTTCTTTGTTGATTTTTGACAAAGGTATTAGACATGGAAGTTTATAGAAGGTGAGCTTAACGAAATGTCGATAAATGATATTGTGGTAGCGTAGCTGGTTGCTAGAATGGATTGTCTATTTCTCTGGATATTATTGCAAGACATGTAGGTAATGTGGACGGACTAGTATCTTGATCAATCGTTGAGCTGCAATACATTAGCAGTTCAAGCTTTCGAAATGGATCGGTTGTCTCACCAAACCGGGCATCAAAAAGGTCTCTATTAAAATGCCATGTGAATTTCTCATCAGTTAAGATTGCTCTCTTGTTCCCTTTGCATTAGTTTCCAAACTCTTTGACCATGTTGGAAAGTGCCTGGCTTGCTGTATTCTTGTCGAGGATGACCAATTTATCAAGGGCAATTTTGTAACCGTAGTGAAGCATCTCGATTGCGTAGGTGGTGATTCCAACAGTCTTTGTGTTCAGTATTTCTTGTTTATGTGTCTCGCAGTAGTTTGTTTGACTCGTCAAAATCAATGCCCAATGATAGCAGAATCTCTTTTTGTAACCCTATAGAAAAAGATAGATGTTGTAGGAGCAAGCAAATTTGTTAATGTTTAGTGTTTGTAATACAAGAATATGAAGAGTTCGAAGTACCTGCTGCCAACTTTAGCTCGCTATTTCTAAATTCTTTGTTCCGGTTGCTGCATTTATTGATGTATGAGTGGAGGAGCTGAGTCATGCGGAACCCTTCAATGAATGCACCCGGGGCCTCGCCAATCATATTTGTTAGTTGCATTTGATTTGAAGTTGGGTATACGGAAGAGCTGTTTTTTGTTTTTGAGGTAGCTGCGATGTTGATGAACCTATCAAATATCTGAATGATAGAGAAATATAATGGTTGAGTCTTCTAAATATTGAATGGCATAAAATGTAGCTACGAAATAGATTAATGGAAGGAATGGTTACGTGGTCGATGTCCATGAGGAGATGTTGGAGGTTGTTACTTGCTGTGAAGGATATCTGCATTCAAGAAAATTGTCGTCAAAGAATTGATTGTATAGTTCATGCACCGAATGAGATGGAAGACCCAAAAATAGTAGAGGACTTGTTTGTGAAAATGAGGGAGGAAATGTCTAACCATTGGGGGAGTGTTTTATTGGCCGGCCAGAACATCCTTGGAGTTGGAATGTTCAATATTTTGAGATGGCGTCTTTCTGTCACACGAGACAACATGACGTATGCCAGTCCTGGGGTGAAAGCTTGTTTTATAATGAGGATGGCTTTCTTTGATATTGTTGCTCCTTGAGATTTGTGTCCAGTGATTCCGTACGCGAGTGACAAACGGAATGTGTTTTTATGGAACCATTTGCAGTTGATTCCCTTTGTAGCATGCTTAGTCCTTTGTATTGTCATGGTGGCATTAGTGGAAAGTAACATTACTTCAATAGCAGCAATTTGACATGTGCAATCATATGAATAGGAAAGTGTATGACAAGTGGAGCAGTTCGCGGCACCTATAGACAAATTAATGTTCTCTGTAATCATACATCTAGCCCCAATTGCAGTATTGTCCATCTCATGGAATGCCTTGCCTTGGAGCCATTCCTGTAGTAATGGCTCGTCAAGAGCATTGGTCTTTAGTGGAATGGCAACAATATCGGATGCCAAGAAGGACTTTTGTAGAATCAAGTTATTGTACTTATATACATCCTCCCTATGAGTATATATCAGTGTAGTAGAGTCATCGATTACTCATAGGGATTCAATTTCATTAATTACACATTGCGAAAGCGTTTCTGCTATCTGTTGTTCTGTTGGTTGCTTGACACGGATCGTATGCAAGAACTGGACACAAGCGGGGTCTGCGGCATGGCGAACTGAGAAGGTCATATTGTGGGTAGTGGCTGCAGCGATGTAAGCTAAGTTTTGTATGTTGCAAACATGGCATAATGCTAGTGATGGCACACTGGAGGAAGTTGCACCAAATCCCCAAAAAGCAAGATGAGCTTCTGACTGAATGGATCGAGAAGCGTTCCATTACTGATGTTAACTATCTGGCAAACGACCATATTGAAGATTGTACTCGTTAGCATTGATATCTCTTCTATGATAATGACATTGGCACCATGTATGGCGACAAATCTTTCATCTGTGGGATGTTGTTTGGAACAAGGAATTCTCACCCTGGAACGCCTGTAATGACATGGAGGCCATTACTCAAGCCTGAGATACGACCAAAGAGTGCTTGTTGTTGTGAGGTCAGAACTGCATTGTTGGTCTCAACGAACTCTTGTAGTAGCTTTAGAATGCTAGCACGAGTTTGAGATACTTCTGGTTCAACTGTGTCATTCACCGTACAAGTGAGTGGATCTTCACGATTGAGGATGAACTTTTGTTTTATGAGGTTTAAAGTGTGTCCTGTATTTTCAGAGACGAGCATATTGCGTTGGGTGTGCTTGTTAACCCTCACAGCTCACGGACACCCTATCACCTACGACGGACGTTGTAACCTACGACGGACGTTGTATTATTTACTTGGTAGAGTCAGGTACCGGGCTTCTCGGTCCAATAGGAAAAGGGTAAGAGTGATCGTCGATGAGAGGCGCACTCTAACTGAAACATTCAAGGGATTAGTTGGCTAAGCATGGGTGCCCAAGTGTAAATGGGGCGAGCTCATATAAAAGTCAACTAAACCTAAAATTCACTCATTCTCTCATTTGTGCAATTGAAGAGTACTCTTGCTCCATCTCCATCTTCTTCTTCTTCATCTCCTTGTGTGTGTGTGTGTATGAGAGAGAGAGAGAGAGAGAGAGTGCGATCGAGCATTGCGGCGGCACGACGGCGACGAGGCGGTTGAGCGCGGCGTCTCCCTCTTCTTCGCGGCGAGGAATCCTCCACGACAGCAAGCGTAGAGCGGTGAGTGACACACCATTGCCATCTTTGAGCTTACTAGTTTAGACTTGTTGTGTGCTTGGAGTCATTTGTGGCTCGCACACAGTGTATCAGCAAGTTCCTTGCATTGACACGTGCGACATACGCGCACATTTTTGGCACCGTTGCCGGGGATCGCCATACACTAAGCTTGAATGGCACTTTGTGCTTCTTTTGTGGTGCAATTTCAATTGTAGGAAAGGTAAGGAAGGAGGGTGTGTGTGTTGAGAAGAAGGATTTTGTGTTACTACTGTGTATTTTTTTTGTTAATGGAGTTTTCAAAGGTACTGTGTTTTTTCTCTATGTAAGGTGTTAGTATTAAGGTTGTTAGTTCTGTGTAATGTAATGTACAGTAAGTAGGAAGTAGATATGTGAGAGCTAATAGAGTGTGTTAGTGTGTAACAGTAGGTGTATTAGTTGGAAGTAGGTAGGTAGAGTGTGTGTGTGCTCTCGCGCAGGCCGCGGCGACCTTATCCTTTAAATAAATTATATAAAAAAATTAAATAAAAAATAAAAAATTAAAGGTAGGACCGGGATCGGGAATATCTCCCAGACCCAAGCCCAAGCTCACGCTCAGGCTTAGGCATCTATCGCCCTTTAAAATTATTATTTTAGCTTCACATGTAGCTAAAAATCAATTTTTTGAGGACCAACGGAGCTTCATGTGACCGAACGTTGTGCTGTAAAGCACACCGCGACCCTCTGAGTGATACGCTCGTTTTGAGCTATCACACACTTTCACCAAAAAGAATCGATCATTAAAAAACATTAAAAAGCATTAAAAAATATTAAAAAACATTAAAAACGTTTAAAAAAAAAGAGTGAAAACGGATGCCTAAAAAAGTAAGCGGTTAACCTTCGAGGTTATTCACCGACGCTTGTAGGGTGCCAAAGGCACATGCATCTGCGCTCTGGTTGTGTGCTAGAGACGGAGCAACTAGAGAGAATTTCGACTTACGCGAGTTCTCATTATCCACCTACCTTAGGTTCCAGGCCCTCGGCGGGGACCCAAGGTAGTACAAACCAAGACCCGAACATAGCGGCTAGTGACTCTTCCTTTGACTACGACGTCATGGAGGGTTTCCCAATGCCTAATCCCAATAGCTCAAGCCAAGACATGCATGCCATGGGTCCACGGTCCGGGCCGAGCGTGCTTAGCCGCTTGAAGGAAACCTTTAGTAGAGCCACTCGCTCCAAACATGGAGCTAATGATGTAAATGAGGGGGGTGGGGAAGTAAATTCTCCATTCATGACCAACGTAGAGCCTATGCCCTTAGAGAATGTGCAAGAGAATACTTCATTCGCTTCACCTCCTAACTCTTCAGAGTTATTCCCCTCCGAGGTCATATTACCCGATGGTAGAAGCCTTGCCGAAGTGCAAGAGGTTGAGCGATATATCATTGCAGCTAGGGAAAAGGAAATTGAGAACTTACGCAAGGCGGAGCAATGAATAGAGTTAAATTCAAAAGCTCCTATGTCAATATCTTTGCTAAGAGAGCAATCGAGTGCTCCTTACTTAGCAACCGCTAAGGGCCAACCCCTAGAAAGCAACATTGCATCTAGTTCAAAGGACACCCCTAACACCTCAATCCTAGATGGAGCGTTCTTAAATGAGAACTGGGAGTACGAACTACAAACGGAAACTCTGACCGACCTATATACAGGTCATACCTATCACGTGGGTTGGTTAGATGTCCTACAATCCACAATGGGTGCTACTAGTGTGGAGGATCAACAACAAAGAGTTTTTGAGGTCATCCATAGGGTCATTGAGTTAAAGAGACATAACAAGGGGATCAACATGCCTTCAACGGGTCTCATGAGATTCTTGGATACAGGAAATGCTAAACAACCGACCTTATCACAAATGGAGACTCCCTCCGTAAGTCCGATGGATCCCCCATATGTTGTTTCACCAGGGGTCTCGGTGCAATCTGAGCCCACAAGTGATAGCTTTACCTTTCCAAGTCTAGCTCATGTTCCCCTTGATGACACCACGGCTACCATGCCCACCTCAATGATGGGCATGCCGAGAAACATGCCATGGACCTCATGTGTTAGTAAAGCACCACTACATGGTAGCTCAATGCCTGCAACAGTACCTACAAGTGTGTACCAATCCTATGCACTTATGGGTCATCGCACTCATGTATTCCCTACCCCTCCCATTGTTTCAACTACCTATGCTCCACAACCACAACACCCAAGCTCTTATTTCCATGGGACTATACCGGCTAGCATTAGCATGTCACATCCGACGTCTGCTATGCCTACGGCCACTCATATGAACTATGGACCACCACATGGCACAACATCGTACACAACGTGGAACCCAAGGGCTTCCTATGCGCCAAGCGCAATGCCAATACCTACTCCACATGTAGTCGCTGGAGCGCCTTCACCCACGGTGCTTGCTGAGTTTTACCAAGCACCGAGCAAACTTTATCGAGTGAAGAAAAAAACCGAGCGATATCTAGACTTGAGAGAGAGAGAGAGAGAGAGAGAGAGAGAGAGAGAGAGAGAGAGAGAGAGAGAGAGAGAGAGAGAGAGACTACAGCGAGTAAAACTTTGGTCAAATTAAATACAAAACATGATACTTTTGCATGAATCACTCATCATGATATCACAAGAGAAGGAATTACTTGTTGCCATTCTCAAGTCATCAACAATAATTTAGTGAACACTGATATCATTGTTGAACAACAAATTAATTATAACATTTGGTTTCATCAAGTACAAAACATGATGCTTTAGCATGAATCGCACTCATCATCGATGAAGGCATGTCTTTTATTTGGCTTGTCGGAGGTTTGAACATTGTATCGTGGATCTCGCACCATCCTTTTAGCCTCAACCTCAATGTACACTGGCAAGGCACTTCAATGAAGCAAAAATTGAACACATCAAACCAAATAAATGGACTTTGAATAGTGCAAAAAAAGATTTTGCAAAATCATTTAAAACCGCTTCAATAGCCACCCAACTATTGTCAAATATTGCCATGAGCATGCATAGTTTAAAAAGCAAAATTTAAGTAAGGAGAGGCACTCAAAAAATAACATGTCCATGACCAAAAGAAATGGAATGCTCACAAATGATCAAATGGGTTCTCAACAGTAGGTCTATTCTCCTCATCCACCACATCTGCAGAAGTTGAGGCCTCATGTCTGTCTTGCCCTCTGGATTGGGGATGAAGTAGAGATGATACATATGTCGAGATCAAAGCATCATCACTATCCAATGCTGCACAAGCACGTCCTGAAGAGAGACATGCTTTGAGAACAGGAGCAGTCCCACAACCAAACTCCAAACAAAGGCCCTTCGGCCTACATAAGAGCTCAACAAGACTAGCAATGAAGTAAGAGCTACATTGCATGCATCCTCGCCATGCAAGTCCAAAATCCATGACTGCGTAAGCGGACTCTGGCAAGTAGTGTCGCATGATGGTATCTGTAGGAGTCATGCCCATTGCACGAAACAATGAAATACTCTCATCAAGGTAAACCGGAGGTGGTGCACCTTGCCTATGAATGAAGAATAGCATTGAACTATCACACTGCAAAGAAACATGACAAACACTTAGAATGTTATAGTTTAATCATTACATACACTAGGCACAAAAGAAAAAAAAAATCAACCTCTTGATGATCTCCACCCACATCCACAAATCCATAAGATGAATGATGAATAACAATCACTTGACGATGAATAACCATGTTAGATGCTCTACTTATCTTCTCAATCCAATGAAAAGTATCACCTACCATATAGAAATCTGATTTTCAACAAATGCAAATAAAGCAACAATAAGGTTTGCTTAGTATAGAAGATATTGATACCTGCAATAGATCCCAAAACAACAAGCCATCCAGAATCTACCAATGTACTGTGCGTCAAATGAATGGCGGCTCTCACATGCTCCTCAGTGCAAGTATCCCATGGAGGTTGTGAGGGTGTAGAATATAGGACACCTCCAAAAGGCAAGTCAAGAAACACAAAATCAGCAGCCCATGGAATGAGCCTACCATCTCTTCTGTATCCACCAGCATTTGTAGACCGGACTCTGACCATATGCTCGTGTAGGGGCATCCATATCAACGGCTGCACACCAGAACAAAACTCACGTGCAATGGTAATATAATCCCCTGATATAGCTAAACATCTATGATCTCTTGGTGCCTGTAGAACAGTCTGCTCTCTAGGGAAAACAAATCGCATCGAATGATGCAAGCTCTGTGTGCCAATAGCATCTGTCAGTTATAAACAATGAGATCACCAAAGAATGGGTGCATTTTCATAACATAGTGCAATAAAAAAACAATTACAAGATTAGCAATCCTTTGTGAGTTAAGCAAACTATATTATTTATGGACGCACCTCTCATGTCAAGCTCCTCCTCTACCTCGTGTTGCTTCCCCTTATGTTTTGGTAGAGAAGCTATCAAGGAACACAACCAAGCGAAGATATTAGTGAGCCATAACAAAGAGATCAATAAAAGTACATGCTCACACATGTCATAAGATTAGTTAACCTTTTCTTTTATGCTCACACCTGTCATTTCTGTTGCAACGATTGTCTCGTGTTGCTTCCCTGTATCTTTATGGAGCGAAGCTGTCAAGAATACATTAATCATGCTCAATAGCCATGCACAAAAATCAACAAAGACTGTGTTATATCTCACAAAACATAGACAAAGTCATTAAAGAGACTCACATGCATGAACGGATCTATTATCATGTATGGTCTCGCTCCTTGCATTTGCATCAAATGTGTCAACAGCTGTTGAGGGATTTAAAGTCCGTTGTGCATTGTAGATCTCTCTCTCATGACCCAACACATAATTTTGATCCATGTCTATCCACCAAGGACAGTGATCTAGCTCCCATTGTGATCGATGATGCATAGTGGGAGGATACATGCTATCCTCACTATCAACACGGACCCAAGATCGAGCAAGCAAAGGAATGACTAGAATGTGTTGTTCCTCCGACAAATGATAGAAGTATCTAACAAAAAATATATAGCAAACTTTTAGATTATCACAATGAAACTCCCAAAATACAAAATAAAGTTACATTTTAGTGACCACTACCTATATAGCAGTCTTTGTGAAGCCATTTGATAGTAGTCGATCTTCTTAAGAGCTTGCAACTCAGCATCACTATTTCTGCCCTCCAAAGACACCTCTAATGGAAACATGAATTTACGAGCCTCTACTATCATCTCTCCATAGTAGATCTCCAATGTAGCTGCTGGAGGAATTGTGATTCCATCCAGCACATCCACATAGTCAAGCAAAAGTATCTCAGCACCATCAAGCACTCTTTGTATAGCACCCTCTCTTTTCAACCAACTATAACAATCAAGTGATATAATTAAAAAATATATATATATATAAAAGAAACAACTAAAGATAGAAACCCAAACTCGTGTTACCTACCTACGGAATCTATGGTCACCTCGAGTCAATCCGTAAGCCGCTCGTGTAATCTTGCTAGACTCCAGCAATGATAACCATAAGATCTTATTTTTCATTTTTGCATCGTGAAGAGCAATTAAATTAAGCTTCTCTAATGTCGCCCAACTCTCTTGGCCCCATTTCAAACTCATTACTTTATCAAACCACTCTTTACCATGTGGAGGATCAACAATATTCAAAATCTGTCACATAACTTCCATTAAAAAAAGCACTTAAAGACTTCCATATTTGATGTACAAGTCTCCGATTATTTGTTTCTCTTCTTGTTTTAGATCTTGTGGCGATAGAGTATCTTTCTTACTCACTTTGGAGCTCCTTTGACATTTGAACCTTTCAATAAGTATTCAATAAAAACATTAAAATCACAAAGCAATTATACTTAAATTCAATAATGTAGTACACTTACATCAAATAACAAACTAGCAAGATATCTCCGTGTAAGAGGATGCCAAGGCTCTTCCCCTTTTGTTCCTCTTTTTCGGAGAGTGTCAATGAGTTTCTGATCTGCCTCTGGTAGTGCATGGAGATAATCTTCATGATCGGCCACACAAATATTTGAGCAATTGACAAGTTCATCTCTCAAGTGAGAGGTAACCAAAGCATGTGTGTTCATGCTACAGAAATATATAATTCGTTTTTAAAGAAGTGCCAAAATAACATAAATACATCAAACAATGCACTTGATTTAGCATTTTACTTACAAGTTCATTCTTTGAAGACTAGTCAACAATGCAATCTCTGACACCTTTGTAGTATCAATTATTGTACATAAAAATCTACAATGCCTCTCTTTGTTAGTAGAGTACATTTCATTAATGGCTTCTCGCCAAGCAACTGTCCGATGATTCCCTTCCCACACATAGAACATTTTTTGGGCAAGGGATTCAAATTGTGGATGTGCAGCTACCTCTTCTTCAAACTCTATATTGACTTGTTTCCATATTGGATCCATCCATCAATAATAGCATCTTACAAAAGAAAGACATACGTTTACTTATGATCATCAAAAGAAATGAAGAAAGCTAAAAATAAGAAAGCATACCTGTGACTAGAGTTTCTTCCATTTGACATGTAGACAATGAAACTATAAATGCACCCTTCTCTTTGATGTAGCCTTCTCTGGCAAATGCAGACCTCAAGCCAGTTACATCTGGCCTTAAACCACGAACTTTAGCATGAGGTATAAGCCTGCAAAGAGGTATGGGAGGACATTCAAAGAAACTAAAAACTCTTGTTTTACTTAGAATGTCCTCTCCTCGATCCAAGTGCAATGTGCTATCATCCTCATCTGCAACACTTGGACGTATTTCAGGTCTCATTCTAAATGGCACTATTTGCATAGCAGCTTCAACATTAGCTATCTCTTGGTCCACTTCATGTAAAGAACCCAAACCAATATCATGACTATCGCTCTCATCTAGCAACTCCGTCTCAGCCACCGAGCTAACTTGATCACTACAAATAGGTTTTGAAACTGATGCACTCCTGCCGCGCCTTCTTGAACCTCCCCTAGCAGTGGAGGGGCTACATTAAAAAAAAAAACAATACCTTAAAAAATAACACTAATAAACTTTCTATTAAACATACCTAATAATAAAGACATTTGTACATTTCATTTAAAAATTCATGTTTGATAGCTAAAGGTCATACAAACCTATGCAAACTCTATACATTGAGACATTGCTCTAAAATATTCCGCGTCAACGCGGGACTAGTTATGCCACTATCCCGTTGAAGAAAAGTATTGCATGCTTGACATAAAAATATTCCATTGTTCTAATACCAACCTAGCCAGACACAGTCCTAGAACATCCCGCGTCGACGTGGGACTGGTTATGCCATGATCCCGGTAGACACAAACCCACAAAGTAGAGCCTATGCGGATCATCAAGCAATGTGAAACCATGTTGTTAGGGCTCCCTTCACTAATAAGCGCTACAAGGATCAGCAAGGCAGTGTGCTAAGGACCCTTGTGGATACACAAAATAATGCAATGAGATAAAATAATACACAAAAATTCATATGATAGTGCCCAAGATCACACCACAGCCAGTGGAGGTGAAATGTGTGACCATCAAGCTGGACATCAACCTTTCCCAGAACCTAAAACTGGGACTCTACCCTAAACAGTCCCGCGTCGACGCGGTATCATTTAGGGCAGTGTCCCAAAACATTTCAAGTAAGCAATAATATACGCAGTATTGACATACAAGCAAAAAAGAAACCCACGGCCAACCCTCCAGTTGCTCCTAGCTACGACGGGCCTGCCCAAAATACATGAAGACATTGGTGAATTTGCTTATTTGACTTGGCGGCCACTGTTCTCAGAAAGCAATACCACTCTGACACGCTCTGGCAGCCAGTCTTGATGTCTTCGCCATAAATACCAGCTTCATGCTACTCTTAAAAAGAGTAAGTCATAACAGCAAGGCTTGAGGCTTCCATGACAACGCGGCAAGGGTACAGTATCGACCAAGAGTCTTTAGAGTCAAGACGCGATAGATTGGTCAAATTGATATATCGGCTACAAAATGAAATCCGTAGTATTGACCCATTCACCACCATTCTTAACGTCAAGTGTTTGACTTAATTTTACTGAAATAACCAATAAATAACAAGGTCCATTCTCTGAGGCTCAGTGCAGTAACCAGATTTCGTCATACACAAATACTCTTAAGCGCAGAATAAGCTTGAAAAATAAAACGGGACTCTACCCTAAACAGTCCCGCGCTGACGCAATATTAGTTAGGGCAGTGTCCCAGAGCTTCTACCTTGTGGGGGGACGGCGTTTAGGCGCCATCGACTTCTGTGTATGGCTCGCAGGGCACAAGGCTGCTTGCAGACGATGACCGCGAGCAGAGCAGAGCACACGCTTTTAGAAAATCCCAAACTCGAAGTCCAGATTAAAAAAATAAAATGCAAATTTCAAATAATCTCAAGCTTATGAGATGTTGTCGAGCAAAATGTGTCTCGTCCGGTTGTGACTAAGGGGAAAAAAGAAGGGAAAATTACCAAAATACCCCTCTAATTCGTGGAAATTCTCAAAATACCCCTCAAATTTCAAAAATTCCCAAAATTCCTTTGTATCTATTTTGGTTAGATTGTTCAAGATTTTTTAATCTTTATTCCTTTTTTATAATTGAGATCCGATTTTGCATGTTTAACATGTATTTTTCCACAAATTACCTCGCAAAAAAAGGTAATATTTCTAAAGATAATGAAGCAATTCATCTCCAAAGCCTACATAATCGACTCAAATTCTAGGTTTAGCATCTTACATTGATAAGCAGTGAGTCTTCTTATAAAACACTACAAATTTTTTAATCTTTGGAGAAATTTAATTTCACAACCGGTCGTATTTTGGGAATTTTGAAAAATTTGAAGTGCATTTTGGAAATTTATGACAAAATATTGGGGGTGTTTTGGGAATTTTTGAAATTTGAGGGGTATTTTGGGAATTCCCCAAAAAAAGAAAAATTGCGCTCCAAAATAAAGAAAAATAATGCATAAAACAAATTCTGTATGAATACATCGACGGACATTTACATTGCATAAAAATACGTTAATGCTTTCAATAGGTTTAAACTTCAAGACAAATCAGTACAAGTTGAGCATACATGTGTAGGCAAATCAGTAATCGTTTAGCATAGGGTGTTTTTATCTAATGTTGAAGCCGACATATCTCCTCGTGCATAGTGGAATATAATAACAAAAAAACAACATTTTAAAACCCTAAGTTTTGGCCTTTTCACACTTAATATCAAGACGTGAGTGGCATAGGTGATTTAATGTAGACATTTTGCCTTTTCCAAGAGATTGTTGTCTGCAACAAACGCACTCTGTTACTCTCCAGGTTGAATGTTGTTCAATCCATGCAATGGCTTGTCATATCACTATCTTCGGTCCCAAACATAGGCAGAAGCTTGTGCTAATGTTTGAAAGTAGGCATTGCACTATCACTATTGAAGCTTTAACATAACATTTTGAGCTGGAGAACAAAAATTTCTCTTTCGTCCACTTACACTACAAGGTGAGCAGGTTAGAATTGAACCTGCACGTAATGATTCAAATGAGTTGTTTTACCATTTGGATCACGAATATTCCCAGTTTTACAAGGTACTTTGCAACGAACAGCCATCAACGTCAAATGCTAGCTCAAAAGATTCTCCAATCAATGTTGAAGATGGCACTGCATGCATCAGAGGTGTACTTGATGTTATTCGTTCTCTTCCTTTGCAAACCAATCTATATATTGCACTCTCCTCTGCTACAAGTGTCACTAAGGTTTTGGAAATGCCTACTTATTATGATGGGTATGTTGCTTATGAACTTCCTCCTCAAAATGACAACTCTGCTATGTATGGGATGGAACATAGATTTGATGGGCATGTTTGGATAGAATATGTTACCTGCATTAATGATATATTCA
This sequence comes from Adiantum capillus-veneris, assembly GCF_014529385.1. Lineage (NCBI taxonomy): Eukaryota > Viridiplantae > Streptophyta > Polypodiopsida > Polypodiales > Pteridaceae > Adiantum > Adiantum capillus-veneris. Next base: position 17,402,196 of record NC_140933.1, read on the forward strand.
ATGGGACTGTTCGTTTTAGTCGGCGTGGAGGGCATTTGAGATGCTCCAATATAGAATGTCCATACTATCAGGGAAGGAGACAATTTAATGAGTCTCAAGGGCGAGGAAAATTAGCATGTGCTCCTAGTAAAGGTCACTTGGATGTTGGTAATGGAAAGCTTATATGCTTTCATTGCCGTCAAATGCCAGAGTGCATTGACACTTGCTCTGCAGTTATATATTATTGTATTCCATCTGAAAAGACTGGAGTTACTAGATGTGTATTGCACTTAGGTTTTCATAAACACCCTGTTTTGCAGAGGGGAAGAGCAGAGTTGCAGACCAGTCAATATCTGATGCCATAATGCATCGAGCTGCCTTTGATACTCTAACAACTGCCAAAAGCTTGAAAGAAAAACTACAGAAGACCTAATTATGGACAAGCTTGTTTCTCAAGTAGTTGGTCGTGACTCACCAATGACAGATGGAGAGTTCTCTTGTTTTCTAGATTCCGTAACCCCATTGTCAGACAAGCGGCGTGTTCAAAGAACCTTAGAGTCAGCTAAACGGGAAAAAGGAATTACACCTCTTGGCTTGGAGTCTATTTTGACTTTAAAGTCAAAATCAAGATTTCCCTTCCTCCACAGTGTTCTTTTTCCAGGTCAGCTTGGACTTGGACAACAACCTCATATATTTAAAATGTCTACTATGGGGCCAGGGAGTGGTGTTGATTTGGTGAACCGTATGCGCCCTGGTGGAAATTTGCAAGATATGTGGGTGCATTTTGATCATGTTCATCGTGTGGAGGGCTGGCCTACTATGTCGGCGCATGTTTACGACCCATATGTAAGAGAGCTATTAACATTGGCAATATGTGAATTTACTGTGGAAAACAAGCATGCACAGATAGAGTTTTGGAAAATGCTTAATAAGGTTGTAGTTGATCATGGTTTTGATAAGCCTTAATTTCGAGGTTTTATGGAAGATGAGGCAAATGCAAATTGGATTGCAGTTCGTACTGTCTATTTTGGTATTTGCATTTCTAAAATTGCTGACTGAGCTACATCAAGAAGTTTTCTATTCGATGTTGATGCTGAATGATTGCTCGAAGGGCATGCATTCATCCGTAGGACCAATGATGGCAGACTTGGCAGCCAGATTTATGAGCAATCATTCAACATCAACATCGAATAGAAAACTTCTTGATGTAGCTCAGTCAGCAATTTTAGAAATGCAAATACCAAGTCCAAAGATGAATAGAGCTCCAGTAAGGGAAAAGAGTGTGCAAAAATCACGCTCAATCTTTCTTGATGCCAATGAAACTCTTGAGAAGACTCTCATAGGCCAGAATTTGTTACTGTCACTACTCCAATTTACAATGTACCACATAGCCAACAAAATACTTCTGCTACTCCTAGTCTTTGGCCAGAGAAAAAGGTGCCTCGGACTGTTTGGGCAATTAGGCGCACCGAGTCTCGCAGAAAAATGACGTGTTTTGGTGTTCTCCCCGGAGAGAAAGTACGTTGTGGTAGGTTCATAAACAACAATTTAGATAATGTGCAAAATGGTGTGCGTGCCCCTTGCTTTTGGGGAAGGAGAAAATATCCAGCTGTGGGTGCCAAACCAGAAGGAATTATTGAGGGGTTTGTATGGTTTTGCAATGACAGTACCACTCATGCATGGAATATTGATGGGATGATTATTGGACCTCCTGGCCCAGCTCCGGGGATGTGGGTTGTGGAAGAGGGAACATGTCTGCTTCCATGGGAGGTTGAGATGCTGCACAAAAATGGATTTGTGCTTCAGGGATATAATACGATAGCACAATAGAACCTCCATATTGGTGGGCAATGTGGAACACAACCGAGCTCTTTCCGTGCTAGATTTAGAGATGGAAAGCATGTAAGGTGGAGGACAAAATTAACCAAAGACTTCAATGACAGGATAGCATTGGGCCAAAGCATGGAAGCACATCTAGTGAGAGAGGTTATATTGGCAACAAATGCATCGCATGTTTTTCATGTTAGCACTCCAGGCTCAGTTCAAAAGGGGGTTACTTATACGGTGACCATTGCAGACTTTCCTCGATGTACTTGTGAGGATTTCCAAAAAAGAGACAGCAGGTGTCTCACGTACGTGCCATGCAAACACATGTACTTTGTGTATTTTCGAGTCCTTGGTTTGGATTTTGCAGCTCATGAGTTTGTGCATCAGGCAGCACTGACAAAAGTAGAGTTGTTCCAGGGATTGTGTGGGGCCAGAGTGCCAGCATAGCATTGAATTCTTGAGCTAAGGTTTGCAGTTCCTATGGATTGGCCATTTTTTTGGATTCCTTGCAATTGCCATTGTAGGATGAGCGCCTATTATACTTACATTGTTTTCAATTTGGCATTTATATTGTTGCAACGATCACCTTCTATGGATTGACCGTTTTGTTGGACTGGTTGCACTTGACATTATGGTAGAGCTTTTTTGTGTTATAATTCTCCCTACTTTCGCTCGAAAAAATGCCACACTCGGTTTTATTCGCTCGATGTGTGGTTTTCTCCGTGCTTGCTCACTTAGGTGACTTGGAAACATTTGCTCAAGCTATTGGTCGATCTATTGCTGAGAATATGCGTAACATGCCTGATAGAGAGCCTAGAAGTAAGGCAGTACAAATAGCCAAGCTCACACAAAAATTTAGTGGAGACGGGGATGTGAGAAAGTATATCAAAGTGTTTGAACAAATATTCGATTCTCTAGGAGAACACAATGACCTGCATAAGAGTAATGCTTTAAGCCTAACCTTAAGTGGAAAGGCTGGGGATTGGTATAGAATCCTAAGGTGGAAGAAAAAACAATTTACCCTACTCTTAGGAGACTGTTCTTGAAAGAATACATACGAGAGGGAGTCCTTGGGGGTGTAGCCTCTCAGCTCCAGAAAGCCCAACGAGAGGAAGGAGAGTCGGTGAGAGATTTTATTAGTCGCTTAAAGCATTTGAATTCTCATTGTAGTCCAAATGAGCGCTTCAATAATAATCAATTGCTTGATAGATTCATTAGGGGATTACAACATGAGGATATCTACACTGGCCTAGTCATTAGAGGTATCACCACTTGGGAAGCAGTCACCACCAATGCGATCCAATTGGAGGATAATTTAATGATTCGAGGAGAAAGATTGTCTGTTGAGCCTAAATCTATTAGCTCGCAAGCATCAGGGCATCAACCAATGACCCTAAAGCGTATTGCTAAGGAGCTAAAGATATCTGAGATGACTTTAGCATATCTCATCAAGGCTATTCAAGAGAGTCTTAGAGACAATCGTAATCCACAAAACAATCATATGTATCCAAGAAGGGAGCAACAATGGTGCTCAGTATGCTATGGACCGCATAGTACCAGTGAATGCCCTACTTTTAGAGTAAAATTCAATGGGAATTGCAATGCATGTGGAAGGTATGGTCATCAAGCTAAGGATTGCATAGTATTTAAGTGCGCGATGGCCAATAGACCAACCTTAGCATGGACAGACACACCTCGAGTGCCGGCATCAACCTCTTGAACAAACAGCACAACATATGGTCCCTAGGGCCCAAAATGTTTTTCAAACAACACCCTTACCACCTCCAGTGCTAGGACCGCAACCACCACATCCGAGAATCACTTCTGTGAATCAAGTGGGTTGTGAGTCATCTATTGCTTGTTTGGAAGGTTGTGAGGAAGATATAGATCCTAATATTGTGTATGGGATGGATGTGCTTGAAGAAAGTCCACAATACTACATGGAGGACTATTGGGGACAAGTCAAACCTGTTTATCAAGTAGCTGCTCTTGCTGCAAGAGGCCAAAATATCAATTACACTGCTAAGAGACCACCTCTTCAATGCTATGAGTGTGGAGGTCCACATCGTGTAGCCGAGTGTCCTATTAGGCTACAAAAGAATGCCACACTAATGCAAACCAGTCAAGCGAGCACATCTACAATGCCAATACTCATGTGTAATCGATGTGGCATAGATCATTTGATTGCCCAATGTCCAAATAATCCAAATGCACCAAAGATCACGCCATTAAATTTGATTGAAGTTACCGAGGAGCCATCACAAAGTACACCTGTGGTACCAGTAAACGTACTCACACGATCGATGCTCCAAAAACAAAATTTTATTCTTGAGGAAAGAGACATGACATCAATTGCCCAATCTCAGAAAAAGAAGAAAACACGAAGGAAGAGATCGCAAAAAGCAGCGAAGTCAGACCCCAGTTCAAAGACCAACATAGGGACTGGTGATGACCCCGTATATATGAACGACGCTGAAAAGGATTCTGATTCAGGTGAAACCATGGAGACCAAAACGACCACTAAGATAGAAACCGACAAGGAAGATCTTCATGAGCCACAATGGCCAAGCTCCAAGAAGAAGATAGGAACTTATCCAAACCCTACAGAGGAGATTGAGTGAGTCAAGGAATTAAGGAGTTTGGTAGAAGATACCCAAAGGGATCTAGAATCAGCACCTAGGCAAATCCAGATTACAGACACCGTGTTCCCTACGCAACAACAACCTCACCAAGTCCATAGACCCTTAGCCATACCTAGTGTCATCCAAGAAGAAAGTGACTTAAAGTCATGGGAAAGTGGGCGTACTCACTTCTTGATGGAAAGAATGTTTACAAAGGGACTACTTGATTCTATCGAAGAAATGGAGATTCCATCTTCCCACGTCAAGGGACTGAAGTCCAAAAGGTGCCGTTAAAACATTGCCAAATTGATGGATTTCATGTCTTCAGAAGTTAGAACCACCATCATGTCCAAACTATATAAAGACCCTGAGCTAGTCTTAGCTCTTCAAGCCTTCCTCAATGGAGAACTAAAGTTTGGGCTACCACAATTTGCCCAGATGGATGGAGCTGGGGAGATGCCAATAGAGGAGGAACACTTAGATTCACAACCCAACCTAGATGAGAACCTTGTTATAGAAATACCTGTTAACAAGTTGGGACAATAATGCGACCATACCAATCACTACTAAGGGATTAATTGTGAAGGGAATCCTTGATGGTGGCGCTGGGGTTAGCATTGTGACTAAAAATTGTTGGGAAACTATGGGCAGACCTCATCTTGCGACCACAACCATAGTAGTGAAGATGGCCAATGGGTCTATTGTTGAACCTATTGGGATGCTAGAAGATCTCAAGATCAAGGTCTTTGGACATAAAATAAGAATTACCTTCATTGTTATGGATTTCTCCAAACACACTATGGCATCGGAAATGATCTTAGGACGTCCTTTCATGAGGGAAGCAAAAATGGTGCATGAATGGTCTAAAAACCATGTCTACTTGCAGTTCCAAGATTTTGTCATTCGAGTGGATCTTGTGACTGGTCGAGCACATCCTCTAGGAAACAGGTTTATAATTGATCATAGATCTGACACCACAGTTCACTCGGCCCCATTGCAGTATTGTTACACGTGTAAATCGGACACTGATGTTGGGAAAGATTCTCCTTATCTTGATGTACTACCTCGGATGACTGAGTCGGACAATGTGGATTGGGTCCACCTAGCAGCAACCATAGACAGTTGGTGAAACATGGGGACAACCTGGATAACACCTGAGGGGGATGAAATGCCCGTACCCTTAAATATGCTACAAGCAATGCATATAGCTTTTGACAAGACTCATCCTAATATAATGAAGAAAACATACAAGTGGGTCCCTAAAGCTTCTTTAGGGACTATAGCTAGTGCTAAAAAATAGAAGCCATGTAAGAAACGTCCCACTCGCTCCAAGAAATGTAAGGAAACGTGGCGGTGGATTCCTAAACGACTATTGGAAGCCCAAGGCTACTATCAAGGAAATAATCAAATTTGGGTGCCAAAACATAGATTGTGTTCTTACCTGTCACCTGACCCATGTGCGCCCAATCGTGTAGCTCCAAAACAAATTGACGATCGTGGAAAGAAAAAAATCATAGAATGCTACACACCCGCTCCAGAGCTAGTTCGGGTACCGAAGAAAGAACGATGTGTTCCACCTAGCTCATGAAGGGGGGAGTCTCATGAAGCTTCTAGCTCCTCATGTAATGCATCCATAGAGGTAAAAGCTTCTCCACAACCTCCACCTACAATAGTGGACCTCCATAAAGCTACAAAGGAATCCACGCCTCCCAGTGTTCAAGAATCACCCTATGAACCACTTCAAGTTCGATCCTGGGAGAGTACCTTACCACCCTTGCAACTCGATGAGGCACCTAAGGTAATAGAAAACTACTGGCAAAACTCGTCACCTATTACCAACTGGAACAATTGGTTTCAAAGGGTGACGAGCACATTTCAAAGGGTATGATCTACCCAAGGAAGGGAGGAGTGTTTGCTGACATCCATCATTCACTTGCTTCCCTCTCAACCTTCCTCCCTGACCTCTCAATCTCCCAATCTTAGGGAATGTACATATAAAGCCTTATACTCACAAAAAAAATAAAAATTAAGAGCAAGAGAAATTAGCAAACAAGTATGCACAACAAAAGTCAAAACATTGACCCAGACCTACACATTCACATCCGGTACACTAAAACAAAGACCTATGTCATTAAACACCTTTGATCCTCATCACTCGAGTGATGGAGGGTAGGTAAGATTAGTACGATAGGAATGTTTCTGTATTAGAGTTTAGTGATTAGCAAAGTTCTTTTTTCCCATTGATGTGCCTCCTAGAGGTATTCTTTGTGTTTCCTCGTGTGTACAGGAACGTGTTGCTGTGGCTAGGATTTGGACCTTCATGGAATTTTTCTCTCATCCACTTTTCAAATCAAGCGCGATCATCAACACAAACAGGTGTTTGTTGTCCATTAGCATTGCCCCTTATCTATTTTGCATCCATGTTTGTCTGCTTTAATTATGATTGGTAGCATAATATTCAACGCATTTGCTTAGTATCAAATATCAAATTCAATGTAATTTTTTGTCATAATCACTTGTCTAGGTTTAAAAATCACGCAGTCCGACTAAGCTAGTGTGGCCAAGCTAGGCGTTATATATTTTCTCTTAATACCATGGGGAATGCCTTCCTAATAATTAATGGTTACTTAGGTTCTTAATCCGATTTAGGCAGCATTGTGTGAAATGTACCAGGGCTTTCTAGTGGGCTTAGTCCCTATTGACCTTTAGCTTAAGTATTATAAAGGGAGTTTACTAGTGTGATGAGCCTGGGGAGGGTAACAACGTTATATGACCCCCCAAAGTTACAAAATTAAAATGCTGAAAATGAACAAACAAAAAAATCAAAGTGCCATAATGTAAAATCTTAAGCTGGAAGAGAAACCTTAGCTTGATTTGGTACTCCACTCACATGTATCGCATATGGTACTAGAGCCCTAGAGGTTCCCAGTGTGGGCGCTTTTCCTTGAAAAGCAAAAAACCCAAGGCATACAAAATAAGCACACACATCAAAATTAAATCACTGTGAAAGGCTTTGGGGGGTCAAAGAAAAGGTAATCAGTCAGACGATGATTTCATGAGAAATTCCTTTTATCGTAGCGTAACTACAAGGTCGTCTAGGTATAGCCTCTAGTCAGCCCTCGAACATGAAATACTTGGCTCTCACGATTAAACAACTTAATTGACCATAGAAAATTGAGAAGCTTACCCATGGTATTAATAGTCGATCTTTAGTGCCTTTTGATCGTTGAATTAACGACCCCGAACTTGTTTAATTTTTTACCTTTACAGTTGTTTATGCGTTTGATTATATTGCAATCTAATGTTTATTGCTGACAAATGGTTTAAAATTCTATTACCAATCAAATTGTCTGCCTACAATTGCATATGCTTTTTAATTGCTTATGAGAATGCAATTACTATGCCAATGTTGTTTGATTTTGCAATGACTTAAGGAGGCTAAGGACATTCATCTCAAAAGCTCTTCCACATCGACGAACGCGCTTCAACTCAATAGCTTCCAAGGACGGAATCTACATCAAGAAGGGGGGCATGTTAACCCTCACGGCTCACAGACACCCTATCACCTACGACGGACGTTGTATTACTTACTTGGTAGAGTCAGGTACCGGGCTTGTTGGTCTAATAGGAAAAGGGTAAGAGTGATCGGCGATGAGAGGCGCACTCTAACTGGAACATTCAAGGGATTAGTTGGCTAAGCATGGGCGCCCAAGTGTGAATGGGGCGAGCTCATATAAAAGTCAACTAAACCTAAAATTCACTCATTCTCTCATTTGTGCAATTGAAGAGTGCTCTTGCTCCATCTCCATCTTCTTCTTCTTCATCTCCTTGTGTGTGTGTGTGTGTGTGTGTGTGTGTGTGTGTGTGTGTGTGTGAGAGAGAGAGAGAGAGAGCGAGAGAGCGAGCATTGCGGCGGCATGACGGTGACGAGGCGGTTGAGCGCGGCGTAGTGGCTTCTCCCTCTTCTTGGCGACGAGGAATCTTCCACGACAGTAAGCGTAGAGCGGTGAGTGACACACCATCGCCATCTTTGAGCTTACTAGTTTAGGCTTGTTGTGTGCTTGGAGCCATTTGTGGCTCGCACACAGTGTATCGGCAAGTTCCTTGCATTGACACGTGCGACATACACGCAAGCACAGTGCTCATTTATATACACCTCCAAGTCTTCATCATCAAGAATCATCCCACGGATTTTTGCACTCCAAGAAGTAAGAAGAGGGTGTGTTGGTTGGTGATAGTAGCTCCATCTCATTCCTAAAGGGAAGTTTTTGCAATAAGACGTTGAATAAAAATCCCTCTGTTTGAATGGCCATGATCATATTCTGTAAATCTGATGAGGCATTGTTTCTCTCTGATGATGTTGTTGTACGCATCACAAAAACTCACTACAAGAGTATGCTCGTGTGGCTTTAGGATTTTGTATCTTTTGTGGTAGTCATAGAATGTAATATTTTCAAGATGAAATGGCCTTGCACAATATAAATCAATTGAATGCATGACTATAGTTTGGCTGCGAGATAGCAACCTTTGCCGTAGTGATGGTGGAGAGGAGTCGATGTATTCAACCCGTTCACTCCTTGTGATGATTGGTATCTTCAAACAATTGATTGCTGCCTCTATTGTAGATATTGGCTTTGATAATACAGAGGTTGCAATTAGTTGAAGCTGTACTTTGTCCAAGCCGTGAAGTCCAAGCCTTGCTGGATCATCTGTGGAGAGGTTCAGTTTCCCAAGGGGTTCTGGTTTCATTGCATACTTGAGAAGTTAATGCGATATAGATGAATTTGTGTCTCTTTGAATATTCATGCGTGCCTTCCATAGGAGCAAGACTGTGGGATGGTACGGGGACAACATTTTGATGGTCATACCTAGGATCGTAAAGCCATCTAGAGGTACAGGCATCCATAGGTGCAGTTGTGTTGTATCGTGGTTCAAACGGGAAGCCGTATTTGCATATTCTAGCTGATCCCATGACTCTGCAAGAGTCTCTGCATCTGTGTATTGTTTTGTGATGACGAGGTTCTGCAGCTCAGTGGTGAAGATGTCTTGTGTTTCTGCTGGTATGTATGCAACAATCTCGTTTGTAGCTCGACACAAATATTTGTTAGAGATCCATAGTATGATATGTGCATGCAATGAGCCTTGATTTTGCACTTCGTACTGCACCATGTGATACTCTACATGGCCAAGTATGTTGCTTCCATTGATGATGTATTTATTCAGAGAAGTGTGCAAGTGGAGGTGAAATAGTGCTGCACACTCAGCAGGGCAATCGTTCCACTTGAAGTCTCGGTTGTAGTCTTGAGCAAGTTTTTCAATTGTGATGACTTCTTGCCATCTTGTTTGGGAAACCTCATCAGTAGTGAATGTCAAGAACAGATGTGGTAGTCCCCATGTGTCCACCATTGTTATGAGGTCTCTCAAGTTTTGTCGATGCCGTGATGGAGTACCTGGCATTGTCACTACAACACAACATGGAGATATCGACGCGCGTATATCGACGAAATTAGCGGGCGTCGCTATACGCGTCTCAATGTACGTCGATATACGCATGGAAAGGCTTTACTTCCCACGCGTATATCGACGCCTAGCGACGCGTATATCGACACAAAAAAAATTGGGGAAAAAAAGCGAAACCGGCGAGCAGCAGGGGCCATTTTCGCCTGCGCTCTGCTCAAATCTTGGCCTCCACATGCTGCGCAGGTATTATGCCCCCCCCCCAACCCCTCTCTCTCTCTCTACATCGTGTGTGTGTGTGTGTAGGAAAGAGAGAGAGAGAGAGAGAGAGAGAGAGAGAGAGAGAGAGAGAGAGAGAGAGAGAGAGAGAGAGAGAGAGAGAGAGAGAGCGGTGTGTGTTTGTGTGTGTAGGAAAGAGAGAGAGAGAGAGGTGTGTGTGTGTGTGTGTGTAGGAAAGAGAGAGGGAGAGAGAGAGAGAGAGAGAGAGAGAGAGCGGTGTGTGTGTAGGAGAGAGAGAGAGAGAGAGAGAGAGAGAGAGAGAGAGAGAGAGAGGTGTGTGTGTGTAGGAAAGAGAGAGAGAGAGAGAGGTGTGTGTGTGTGCGTAGGGGAGAGAGAGAGAGAGAGAGAGAGAGAGAGAGAGAGAGAGAGAGAGAGAGAGAGAGAGAGAGAGAGAGAGAGAAGTGTGTGTGTGTGTAGGAAAGAGAGAGAGAGAGAGAAATGTGTGTGTGTGTAGGTAATCAAAGAGAGAGAGAGAGAGAGAGAGAGAGAGAGAGAGAGAGAGAGAGAGAGAGAGAGAGAATTAATGTATGCTTAGGAAATTAAAATTAAAGAAAAATAATTAAAGAGAGAAATGAAATGAAATGTTATATTAACGTCTTCGAAAGGCCAAAGTGACCTATGAGACATGAGACAAGAAAGTTACAATGTGATGGATCTGATACAAAGTCAGAGTAAGAAGATGACAAAATAAAATATTACGAAATCCTAAACTGCTGGGTATGGACTAAACGGTTAAACCAGCTAGCTGGGATAGGTAGATCATAGGAGATCCAGCAGCTGTCGCTGGCAGATCTCATCAATCTCCTCCATGGTCAGTAGTCTGACTGGGCGTTATGCATGTCGAGCCAAAGTGACCTAGCTAGATCCTCTGATGCAGCCTCTGTCGATGTTGTGTAGTCCTCCGCAATCGTGGACGTCTAGATCTCCCTAGCTCAGTTGCTCGTTCGATCAGTAGAGAGATAGGGAAGTAGAGAGCGAGAGAGAGAGAGAGAGGTAAGGAGAGAGAGAGAGAGAGAGAGAGAGAGAGAGAGAGAGAGAGAGAGAGAGAGAGAGAGAGAGAGAGAGAGAGAGAGAGAGAGAGAGAGAGAAAGAGAGTTTTATATATATATATATATATATATATATATAGAGAGAGAGAGAGAGAGAGAGAGAGAGAGAGAGGGAAGTGAAGAGCGAGACAGAGAGAGAGAGATAGGAAAATAAGGAAATAGAGAGAGAAAGAGAGATAGCGAGAGCGAGATCGAGAGAGAGAGAGAGAAAGAGAGATAGCGAGAGTGAGATCGAGAGAGAAAGAGAGATGGATCGCTTTTTTGAGCAAGAACCATGCAAGGCTTCTGAATCTTTCTCAAGTTGCTCATCCATCTCCACACTATCTTCTGGCTTGGACATGGAGGCCCCGTCCGGTTTACAATCAGGTAGAAAAATTTCATTGGGCTGAGAACTTCCATGGCTTGTGCTTTCATCAAGTGCGGCATTGGAAAGCTTTCTCTGACATGCTACCTCAGAATGGAGGTAGGTGGGTTCGTAGACAGAGAAGAAACTATGGAACTAAAAGAGGCAAAGGGGTTTTGTCTGCTACATGCATTGCCATGTACACCTGGGAGTGCACGTATGTGTCTACCCATATAGGATTTGACCAATAAAGACGAGATTTTGACCCGGTGGTCCTGATCTCCGTACACCTCTGGACCGAGGTGTACGGAGATTGGGCAAGACTAGAGAATGCGAGGTAGTTTACATTGTGAGGAGTATATATATATATATATATATATATATATTAAAACAATATTCATAATGATTGTAGATGGCAACGTCATCAACTAACATGGAGGAAAAGATTGCATGCTCGTGCACGCTCTGCAAGTATCAAATCCTGCGCAAGCGTAGGATATGTAATGAGCATGTGCACAAGTACGGAGAGTTTGCTAGAGAAACCGTACAGAATATGCGATACGACTCCTACGGAACGGGCATTGATTTCCGTGACATAGCACCTACATCTGAGAGAGAGAGAAAAAAGATTATGCATGAAGGTCCGACCAATATAGAGCCACGGATGGAAGCAAAAAAGGGCTTACAGACAGAAGACGACGGCATGGAGGAGATGCTGGATGCCTTCTTCCAGACAAGCGAGGAGAATGCAAACGAAGCCGCACCAGAAGCCGTGCGCCTATCTCCTGAAGACATGTTGAGGAAGTTGGCACATCAACCAATCTATGAAGGCGCCAAAATATCTGTGCTTCGTACTTGTCTGGCGTTTTTGAATCTTTAGTCAGTGTACGGGTGGTCAGATGCAAGCGTCACTGCTTTGTTTAGGTACGTAATTTACAAAAGAGATTTTTCGATTGCAACGGTGATGTGCTCGGAGAGCTTTTTAATTTAATGTGGCTTAAACAGGTTATTGCGGGAGCAACTTCTCCCGACTGGCAATGAAATGCCCCCCTCTAGGCCAGACGCAAAGCAACTTTTGACCTCAGTTGGCTTGGACTACAACAAGATTCATGCATGTCCAAATGATTGCATTCTTTATCGCAATGAATTCGCAGATTGTCTGTCGTGTCCTAAGTGCGGAGCAATGCGCTACAAACAAGATGCAGTTGGCGAGACAGTGCCAGCTAAAGTGTTGCGGCATTTCCCTATTATTCCTAGGATAAAAAGCATGTTTCGTTGTGGTTCCATTGCAAAGTTGATGCGGTGGCATTCTACGAATAGATCCACTGACGCAACATTTAGGGTGCCCGCTAATTCGAAGGCTTGGAGGCACATTGAAGATACCTGGCCACATTTTAAGAGTGAACCACGCAATTTGCGTTTGGGCATGGCAATGGATGGAGTCAATCCATTTGGCTTGAGAAGCTCGTCATGGAGCACTTGGCCTGTGTGCCTTATCAATTACAACCTCCCACCGTGGCTTGCTATCAAGAAGGGTCATTTGATTTTAAGCTTGATTGTACCTGGTAAGTTCAAGGCAAAAAACATGGATGTTTATCTAGCTCCACTAGTTGACGAGCTCCAGGAGTTATGGCATGGGATCGACATAGCAGATGCGGTTGAACCAGTAGGACAACAGCATGCAAGGATCCATGACTTCTTATGTGGAATATGCATGATTGGCCAGGATATGGAGAAGCTTCTGGTAATGGTTATTGATTTACAAAATTCTTGCTATTCGCATGCCCTTTGCCTTGTCCTGATTCATGCTTTGATATATGCAGGACTAACACCTTGGGGGGCACACGATCCTAGTGCCTCCAAGCTCTATACTGTACGGGGAGATGGTTCTGTTGGCATGGATAGAGTTAGGACTGAGATGCGACAGCGGATTCACCAACTCGTGGAGCTGCAGTTTTCGACCAGCATTCTAACGTCTTGGGATTAGCAAGACAAGGAAAAAGTCACTTACATAGTGGAGACCATCTTGAGAGAGTACCAGCCTGCTCCGGGTTCTTCCGTTGTTTCGGCGCGGTGGATCAAGGGTGTTGCACGGGACACCATCAAACATCGACGAGATGCAGCTCGAAAGGCTTCAGGACCGGCTCGCCGAAGCCTTCGGGCATCCCACACGAGATGTGGCTGCAGATCAGGGAGGATGAGCGGATAGCGGCCACGCGGTTCAGACAGCAGCGTGAGGCCGCGCAGGTACGACAGATGACTAGGGGGACATCTCATCTTGGCAGCGGAGGCTTCGACACCCTTCGCTATGAGTTTGTGAGTTGCTAATCCAATCTTAACTATGGCGTTTTTTAAAATGCGATGAATCATGTATTCTTATTACTTTGATTTTTGTATAAACACAAAATCTTGCGATGCATCGAGCTCCATCACGCGAGGAGGAGTCAGATGGATATCACAGAGGTATCTATGAAGTACTGAATGATCTTGAAGCTTCAGGAGAGCCTATAGACTGGGAGGCCTTACAGTCTCGCTGATCGCTTGAGGTGAGACGTTAATATGTGTGAGTTGATTTAATTAAGTCAGTATATGTAAAGTAATATCAATACTAATTTTGTGAGTTGTCCTATGTGCAGGTTGCGACGCCTAGTCAATTAGTGGACCAGATTTCATCTATATGCTTTGTGAGACACAGACACACTTCTGTGTCTCTTTTTTGTACAAACAGTTAGTGTTCAGATAGTTATTGTTTCCCTTATGGTTATGATTATTGTCATTGTCATTGTATAGACAGTTATTGTTTCTCTTTCTGGTTATGCTTATGGTTATTGTTAATTTTGTTTATGGTTATGGTTATTTGCATTATGGTTTTGATCAAAGTGGTTATAGCCGGTAAGTTATGGTTATGGTTTGTTATGGTTATGCTTTTAAGTTATGGCTATGCTTTTCAGTTGGTACGGTTGTCTTTCATTGGCCTTAAATCTCATGTGAGATCCTACATGGATAGCATGTAGGAGGCGTATACATGATATGGTTTTTTTTGAAAAGTTTATGTAAAAACAAAGGGAACTCTACCGAAATTTCTGCGCGCGGGAGCATGGTTGATATTTTGGTGCAGCTCGCTTTCTTGGGCAGAGGGCAGGAATTCTGGTTGTGGTCGTGTCCATCTTTTAACTGGGCACAGGCCAGGCTACCTGCCCTCTGCCCAAGAATTTTTTTTTTTGCTATGGTCGTCGCTATATGCGTCGCTATGCCAGTCGCTATGCCCGTCGCTATATCCGCGTCGCTAATAGCGACTGGTTTCACAGCGACACGTATAGCGACGCGCATAGCGACGGGCATCGTCGATATATGCGTCGATAACACCTGTTTTTGTTATAGTGTGTGGCTGGGAGATTGTATCGAATAATATGCTTTATTGCATCGCGTGTAGATGCAGTGGTGTGTGTTCGTTTATAGCTATCAATATCCCTCTGCAAAAATGTACTATTTGTGGAGTTTGCAATCATGATAGCTTGTTTTGACTGGCACATCATGAGCAAATATGGCTTATACAATGTGTACATAGAGAAGAAAGTTCCGATCCTCATTCTAATGTATTCACTAAAGTTGAATTCTCCTTGGTAGTTTCCTTTTCTTGTGGGAAAGAGGAAAGGGAATATCCCTGATTCTAATGTGATATCCTGCACTTCAGATTCATGGGCCGAAAGTCCATTGTATTGAAGCTGACTGTCCACTCGCTTAGATAAGTGATATCACATATTGTTATGGAACCAAACTCGTGTTTGTCTTTAGCAGTAAATGCAGTTCTCTTTGTTGTGCTGAACAAATTTTGCAATATGCTAATTTCATATTGTGCTTCTGCCGTGCATGAGTTCAAATGGATCGTTCTCTGAGTGGTCCCTTACGATATTATGTATAGACGATGCTGATAGAATACAAATAGATGTTCTTTTGTTTGGCTGCTCAACGATGCACTACCTCCTGAGAATTGGATTATTCTTTATGTTGTATGCTATCACTACTGCTAGTGGCGTGTTTGCAAGTAGCGAAGTTTACTGACACATGTTTTGCTTTGTCGACCAACAGATTAGTGGATTGTCGAGTAACGACCTTCTATCAAGTAGGCCTTTTGCAACCGCAATTGCTGTTTTTGTGACGTTGATTGTGACATTGATGACGCTAAGGAGCTGCACAATTAGTTGATTTGTATTTAGGATGGCTTGTATGTAGTCCGATTGCAAGATGACAATGTTGCTTGTTCTTGAACTTTTTAGGCAGGCAGGATAGCAAGTCCAATTCACTTTGACATTGTGCATTGCAGTTGTTTGCAATAAGGTTGCATTTGCTAGCTTTGTGCGGGTGGTGTTAAGACCATTGTTATGAGTATCTTTTTTTGATAGATTGCAAACGCCACAACTTCCATAGATGGAAATGTTGTAAGCTGTAATATTGCATTCCTCTTGCCAAGCCTCATAAATATGTTGCACACTAAACCATGAAGAAGCAACAGGATAGACTAGTAGTTTCCGTCTATTCATAGTTTGAAAAGTTGTGTATTCCCAGTGTCTTTTGCGGTTAGCACGTAGCGTAGTTGCAATTGCCATTGAGAAGGCCTACACTTAAATGCAATGTGAATACAACAGATATAAATTAGTTCGATTGAAATTAGAAAGGACTAATATAATGAAATTGGACTACAAAAAAACTAAAAGGGATTAATATAATGGAAGTAGGCGACAAATCAATGTTCAAAAAACTATTGCAAACCATAGTGGAACCTTTAGCTAATACTGAAGAAGGACATGTCAATGTTGGCGACAAGTTGGAAGAAAAGGAGAGAATCCCATAAATAAAAAGAGCTTGGTAGTTGCGATGAATTTTCTAGGCATAGTGGAAGAAAGAAATACACATTTCAGAGATGGGACGCAAGCATTATTTGGGGTGCATATGTAAATGTTCCAATTCTTGATCTAAATCAACGAGCGTCTTTCTTTCAAATGGATTCTCCAGAAGGTAGGCATTGTTGATTATATTCTGTATGGCTTGAACCTCGATAGTAGTCCTTGTTTGCATCAAGGAAAGTTTGTAATAGACACAGAATTGGTTGCAAAAAATACCGAGCTGATTGATGACCCATGTAAGTGCATACACATCAGTTGATTTGCTCCAAGGACATGTAGATCTGGTATTCAGGAGTTCAGCTACTCGCTAAGGCCTTATGGCATGCTCTTTTGGCTTGCAAATATTTGTTGGTCTTCTCTCATAGGGTGGTCTAAGGGCAAGACCCCAATCTATAATGCCTACTCTTGGTATTCCCTCTCTAGTGAAGTCAAGCATAATGTTCCAAGGGTGAAGGTCATTGTGAATAACACCATTGTCATGTGCAAATGCCAAAGCTTTTATCAGTGCATGAATCAAAGATGAAGCATAATTGATGATGAGCCTGCATTGTTGCAACTCTAATTCAGTTGGTTTTTTGTGTTTTTCATCACCCATGGCAAGTACAATTTCATTGATGCTTTTAGAAGGTGGAGGCACACACTCCACCAAATCACCAAGGCAAGGTCCATTGAAACAAGGAAATATAAGTACCCATGGTGATTGACAAGTATGTGCAAGAGCACACACAATACCTCGGTGGTTGAGGTCAACATTGCTCTCATTTGAGAATGATTTGAATTGTTGTTTTGCTTGACCTTTGAATTCCTTACAACAGTACACCCTGCTGGACAAGAGGAAAGAAATCCCTTTGATTTTGCATTCATAAGTGTCTCCGTATGACCCAGATCCTAGTTTCCTTCCTCGTTTTATAGCCTCAAATGGAATGCCCAAGGTGACAGAGCAAAATGAGTTCAATACAGTTTTTTGAATATGCAAACTGGACATGGATCCTCTGCTATCTCGAAGGGTCTCCTTCCACAATTTCTTGTTGAAGGTGTTCTGTGTGTCAATATTCCTTGCGCGGGTGGATTTTTCTTTTTCAACCTTCCAACAGTTATACCAATGTTGTAATTTCTCCATTTGTATGTCCTCTGGTAAGTCACCTCACAGGTCGGCAACACATTTTGGCATGTCTCCAACAATACTGAAAAGAAGGTGTTGCATGTCACCAATATCTGCACCCTCAAAATTCAAAGCTGTTGAGTGAACCACTTCAGAGAGCAAGGCTTGCAAGCGCCGCTCATCTCGCAAGGTTGTTGTTATCTCGTCCAATGTGAGGGCACCCACTACCCGCACTAATTGTGTGTGCAATCGCTTTTCCAACTGCACTGCTTGTTTGGGAAGCATTTTACCTACAAGTTGTGAAATGACGTTATGATGTATAGGGAAGCTAGATTTTCTGCAGCAATGACAAGTAGTTTATTGACAAGGAGGAGGGAATGGAAATCAACAAATTAGTGTCTATGATTAAATTTTTTTAGTGACATCAAATATTTGATAAGGCAGTGCAATACGTTTGGTCAAGATCCAGGCTCATAACCTAATAGAGCCCTCCACATACAACCTAACAACAAGTGCAATTGTTTCACATCAAATGGCATGCTAAATGCAACAAGTAATGGCAATTATGCTCCTACGATGGAGACTAACAAAAAGTGGCTCTGTTAAGCACAACGACATGGGGATCCAAATTGATAGCCAATGTTGCGGTACACGACACGATATCTGCAGTGGGTAGGTTATACCATGGAATTGTATAAATAAGTTCAAATGTACAGTTTAAAATGGGGGTGTGTACAAAGGAGACAATGACCACAGTGTGTCTGATTGGGAGACCACGACATTTGCAATCGAGAGGGCGATTGGTGTTGAAGTAGTCATTCTTTTGGTGTGTCATGCAGGTCTCTATATCGACTCTATGACATAAATAAATTCAATTTCACAGTTTAAGACGGGGTCGTACACAAATGAGACGATGTCCACTGTGTGTGAATGGGAGATGACAACATTTGCAATCGAGAAGACGATTAATGTCGAAGTGATCAGGCTTTTGGAGTGTCATACAGGTCTCTATATCTACACTACAATAGAAATAAATTCAAATTCACAGTTAAAGACGGGGCGTATACAAATAAGACGATCACCACAATGTGTGAATGGGAGATGACGACATTAGCAATCGAGAGGACGACTGATGTTGAACCGATCAGGTTTTTGGAGAGTGATACAATCCATCACATCTACTCAATAACAGAAGTAAAATACAATTTTCTTCTTAATACCCTTAATTGACATGTACACAACAACGACCTCTAATCTTGCAACGAAAAATTCACAATACTGAACATAGTTTGTCTTGTTAGTAAAAGACAATGTTAAAGTTATGCGTTTATTGAGAAGATGGAATATTTGTTGCTGTCTACCATGCAATCAAGCAACAAGCACGTGCAAAATGCTAGTGTTTTTTGTGCAAACATCGTGCATGGAATGAGGGTGTGTTGTGGAAAAAAAACCATACATAAGTATGGTGTGGAGTTGGCACAATTCTCCACATTGTTATAATACCGTAAGGAATGTGCCCTTCCCCCGCCACTTTTATCCCCTCCAGTGTTGAAGGGGACTTATGCTTTTCCTCTAGTGTTAGAGGGGCTAGTTTTTTTTTTTTGTAAAATAGAAAAAATAACGATAGTTTGTTAACTTTGCTTTCTCTTGCATCTGATTCAAGGAACAATAACAGTTGGCATGGGTCCAATGTTTAGATTCTTCACACACGGAGCAAATACGCATGTAGTGCAGTTGATATGCAGCATAACAAAATTTGAAGTAGGGTTTCAACATTAGCGAAGCTGTTTGACGACATTAAATTAGATCCACAAAGGGTTATATTACTTACGTCTCACAAGCCTTTTTAAGATGTTTAATAAATCTCCCTCCCTCTCCCTTTCTCTTAATTAACCATGCACCTCCTAAGAACACCACGCAGCTGCACAACATAGAGCTCTCTCTCTCTCTCTCTCTCTACCCCTTGTACACATGCTGAAAATGGCACAAAGTTTCTTGTCTGCTATCGATCGCAGATTCGTCCTCTCTCTCTCTCTCTCTCTCTCTCTACCCCTTTTACACATGCTGAAAATGGCACAAAGTTTCTTGTCTGCTATCGATCGCAGATTCGTCCTCTCTCTCTCTCTCTCTCTCTCTCTCTCTCTCTCTCTCTCTAGGAGCGCGGCCATAAATTGCGCAAAGCTTCTTGTCTGCTGCGATCGCGGATTCTCCCCCTCACTTCTCAGCCTCCTTGTCTTCTGCCGATCACGGATTCTCCCTCTCTTTCTTCTTCTTCTTCTTAGCTTCCTTTTATGTTTTGGTTTAGTGCTTCACTTTTATATATAAAAAAAAAACCCACACAATGGATTAGACAAGGATTGTATTAGTTAGGTATTATCATAGGTCAATTAAACCTTTTGAAGACGTTTACTAAAGACAAGGACTGTATTATTTAGGTCTTATGAAGGTCAATTTAACCTTTTGAAAACTTTTACTAATTAGCAGCTCTCTCTCTCTCTCTCTCTTTAGGTATTGAAGACGCTTACTAAAGACAAGGATTGTATTATTTAGGTCTTATGAACGTCAATTTAACCTTTTGAAAATGCTTACTAATTAGCAGCTCTCTCTCTCTCACACACATACACAAATCTGCAACGCGCAATCTCTCTTTCTTTCTCTCCGGCCTGCAGTAAGCCCAGGAAAGCTCTCTCTCACAAAACTTCACCAACACAATGAAGGCCGCCTGCCATAGAGGCCGCCTCATCCAATACAGCATCTATGCCATCTCTCTCTCTCTCTCTCTCTCTCTCTCTCTCTCTCTCTCTCTCTCACACACACACACACACACACACACACACAGTTACTCCCAAGTCCCAAGTTTCTCTTTCTCTCTCTCCGGCCTTCAACACACACAATCTCTCTTTCTTTGTGTCCGGAATGGCGTCTCTTGGAATGCATTGATTACGGGATCCTCACAACAAGAGCAGGAATCTACACTTCGGACATGCCACCTTCGGGGTTATTGAGTGTTATAAGGCTGCTAATCTCTGCAGAAAGGCGAGACATACTGTGCATACAAAGTTAGTGCGGCAGGCAATACTGGCACGGAACAACACAAAAGAAAGAAGTAAAGAGCTAGTGAACATCGCAAAAGAAAGAAATAATTACCCTATGCTCTGCAGTTTTTGGTGCGTCAACTGGTGTGCTGCGTCAATTGCTCCAACTGCTCTCTCTCTCTCTCTCTCTCTCTCTCTCTCTCTCTCTCTCTCTCTCTCTCTCTGCGCTAGGCGAGGAGATAAACAATGTTGCACGACTACTATATATAAGTTGGCTGGCCGCTTTGAGTGCTCTTTTTTTTCTAAACGCCATGCTTTTCTCTCTTTCTCTCTCTCTCTACATCCTCATTTAGCAACACGCCATGCTTTTCTCTTTCTCTCTCTCTACATCCTCATTAAACCAATCACATATCGCCACATGGCATAGCTAAGCTTGCTGCTTTAGTGAAATCAATCTTAGATAATCAAGGTAAACATGAAAGAGCTACCTTGCCACAATAATGTTGGACACACTCCACAATCAATGCATTCCAAGTGATGACATTTTGGACAGGTGGCCCATCAAAACTTCTTGTGCTTTCATGAGGATACCACATTTGGTATACAGACTCAGTAACGTGCTCTCCGATTGCATTTGACAAAAACAAAATTTTTTCCCTTTGAGAAAGTTGTAAAGCTGTGAGCTTTTATTGATGTGAAACCATGAGCTTGAGAGAGGTGTGAGCATTTCCTCTACTACGAATAACGTGAACTTGAGAGAGATGCGAAGGAGATATGAAGCCACGAACCTGTTGATTAACCAAACCACCTTCAAGAACGACACATTTCTCCAGCAACAATCTCATCGTGAATTCCTTACTCCTGTCAACATCTTGTGTAAGGCCAAAGGCCTTCAAGGTGCAAGCATAGGTAGTTGCATCTGGATAGAGGCCTTCCCTTCACATTTGGTGAAAACAACAAGGAGCTTCCTTGCTACAACCATGTTGGAACTGTAGTGCAATCAATAGGTTCCAACATATGACATTTCAACAAAAAGCCTATCAAGTAACTTTTCGTGCTTTCATAGTGACCCAACATTTTCCATATATATCGACCAAAGAATTGCCCAGCAACACATGTTTATGCAACAACCCCAACCCCTTACTAGCAATCTCATCTTGAAATCTTTTGAAAGAAAACGGGTCTCCTCCCAACCTCTCTCTATTTAGTCCAAAAGGCATGGAAGCGTGGAGTAAGAAGGAAGGGTAGTGGGCTGATGGAGACAGGAGAAGTGTGTTTCAAGAGAAAAAAGGTCTCCTCCCAACCTCTCGCTATATAGTCCAAAAGGCATGGAAGCGTGGAGAAAGAAGGAAGCTCATGGAGATAAGAGGAATGTGTACTTTTTCTCTAGCATGAAGACAAGGGGATCTGACGATCCACTGATGTATCTCAGAGTCATACATGAACATGAGCCATGTGCTTGCTCGAGCTTGGCCTCTCCAAACTTGCACATGGTGAATATTTGAATGGAGCTACACTGGACGATGAATAGTTGCAAGTGCTTGTGATTTTGGTCTGCATGTGATGTGTGTACAGGGGTGGGTGCCTTCATGCTGTTGCGTGAAAGCAAAAGTATGCCAGCAATGCATTTTTGCATGCTTACGTGCACAAAATATTGCACTTTGGCCATCAATTACTGGGCGATGAGGGTACAATCAGCTAGTCCATGAACCTTCACACAAAAAGACCTACACCAAGAAAATCTCAGCTCCTCATGTAAGAAACCATCTAGGTGTCTCAGAAGTCTCGATTGCCATGCAAGGGCAGTGCATGGCTAAAGTTACAGTGTGCATGCATGCTGGGAATTTTTGTGGTTATGCAACACACACCTGGGTACTTCAAGGGTCACGATCAAGGTTGGAGAAGAAGGCAAAAAGAGGGCTTTGTCAAAAGGGGACAAGTCAGTAGAAAGCTACAAATACTTGATGTTGCATCCTAGGCCTAGGTCAAGGACACACCATAGCAAGCTACGTATGGAGCAAGAAGTGAACCCTTTGCTATTGTGTGCCTTGCCCTGCTGCTGCTGACAGTGCTTTGTTGATTGTCCAACGGGACACCTGAATGCACTACTATGGCTAATGCTGCCCCTCTTGTGATATCATCTATTGGATGCCTCTTCTCATGCATGTTGTGTTGCATCTCCAACCCCTAGCGCACACTATTCAATTCTTGAATCCATGGTTATGGGATGCTCCTCTTCAATACTATGAAGCGGTTTGGCATGCTAAGAGCGTGATGGAGGGAATTCATGGATCAAATCTGTAGAGCCAAGTGACACTATGATCACCTCTCGCAAAAAAGAGGTTCTTACTCAACATGTCGTTCATGAGATTTCGGTTGCACTTATGAAAGCATCGAGATGCTTGTCACTCCCCTAAACTAAAGTACAAGTTTTGCAAATTTTGGATTTTGCAGATTTTGGATGCGAATTCAATTCTTGTTACAAAGGCTACGAGCCATCCGATTGCAGTCGCCACCCATCATAGAGTTGGCAACATGATGGTACTAGTAAGCTAACGTTTAAATCTACATAAGGTGCATCTTTACTTCGTTAGCATACAACAAGATTCAAAAATCTACCAGGTTGTTCGTCCACGTGGCAACGACTTTGTAACGTTTTATTTTTGCCGAGCTCGCCCATCTTTTAGTGTAAGGTTTCCACCTTTCTGGAAGCGAGAAAATAAACCCTAAACTTTATTTGAGAGCACCGGACTTGCAAATTAGAGAAACCTTATCCTGAACATAGTCAAAATTGGTATGTTTGGATTCGTAGGCACAATTTTACTTCAGCCAGCAATTTTTAGAATCGAATTGGGACCAAAAGCCGACCTCCGAATCTTTGATTTGGAGGTCACTTTGATTTAATAAAAAAAATGGGCACATTAAGAGAATTATTTCACATGGTCTAGAAGATATTTAGTTACATTGCCTAAAAAATGATTACCAGATAAAGCAAAAAATTGACCTGAAGATAGCAGATTTGAAGATTAAAGTGGGGCAAGTGCTAGGCCGGGTGCTATGATGAGCCTGCGCATGTCAGATTTATCAGCATGGTGCGTCCTCTAGAGCTGGGAGACTACTTGGCCCTATGCTTCAGATTTTCAATTAGACTCAGAGACCTTGGTAAAATCTCTTGTGCTTAGAGATATTCTTCTCAAAAATCACAAAGAGAGAAAACCTCTAGTGATTAATCAAGATAATTAATACTAATTTTGATAGATTAATAACAGGCATATTAATCTATGTCTAATTTTAAAATATTTTTTAAATTAAAAAAGATTAAACCTCTCTATACTATTAATTACACTCTTATATGTTATTATATTGTTAAATACTTAATCTCTAATTATGATTATAAATCTAATTAATTATTAACCTATATTAAGACTAAAATTGCTTAATTTGGACCTTAATCAAGGGAACATATATCAATTAAGCTTAGAAATTTACGAGTTAATTTTTGAAAATTCTACACACTGTTAAGAAGGTATTGAAATTATATCAAAATTTTTTAAATTAGTTTTAGTATTTAACTAAGCAAAAATTATATGTTTTAAGTCTAAAATTAGTGCAAAATTTAGAAATATACTTTATTAAATCATGAGATAATTCTTAGAGGTAGATAATAGTGTTAAAAATCAGTGAAGTTATCTTATAATTAGTTGATTAGTTATGCTAATTACATTTGCTTAAAGTCTTTGTTTTGAACTAAAGATTAAGTAGCATAATTAGTAAATGTCTTTACAAGTTAGTGAGATAATGAAGAAGATCGTAGTTTTAAAAATCTGTGATAATCATCTCATAATTATTTAATTATTTTTGCTCAAATATTCTATTTTTAGCTAAAAATTAAGAAAGATAATAAGTAACTTAGTCTAAAAATTAGTGAGATAATTTTAAGAGGAATATTGTAGTGTCAAAAACTTGTGATAATTATCTCATCATTAGTTTATTAGTTTTGTTAATTATTTTTGCTTAACTACATTGCTTTTAGTTAAAAATTAAGCAAGATAATTAACAAATGAGTTTAAAAGTTAGAGAGATAATTTTTTGAGAAAAGCTATTGTGTTGAAAATCCACGATAATTATTTCATAATTAGTTAATTAATTTTGTTAATTATTTTTACTTAAATTTTATGATTTTAGAAGAAAATCAAGTAAGATAATTAATAAATTAGTTTAGAAGTCAGTGGGATAATTTTTAGAGATATATTATAAACTTAGAAACACGTAATAACTATTATATAATTAGTTGAATAAATTTATACTTAACACTGCTTAAATTCTCTATTTTTGATAATTAAAAAAGATAATAATTAGCCAAGTAATTTAGAAATTTATCAAATAATTTTTAAAGGTATATTACTCCATTAAAAAGTTGGGATAAATATATCTCTACTAGATAATGACCAATAATCATTAAGTAAAAAACAAGCCATTTTTTATCTTAATTTAAAATAATTTAAGTAAATGACTCAAAAAATTATAAGATAATTACTAGACCTTTGGAAGTTATAAGAAAGCTAGGATAAAAATATCTTACTATATAAGTAATTAATAATTACTATGATAAAAAGTTAGTATTTATGACTATTAAAAAAAAGGAAAAATTAGCATATTAGTTTTCTTGAAATAAGGCAAGGACTCTTATGGCTAAATTAAGGTATAGAGAATTCCCAAGAATTATATCACCCACAAGAATCTACTTATAATACTATAAACCAATGAATTGTCTTAACGGTTTTAGTAAAAAGAAATTAAGAAAATTGAGGAAAGTACGTGTGAAAATTCTATGGTAAGTTTGAGTTTTGATAAATCACCTAATGATTAAAGATTTTTCTATAAGGATAATAATCATGGCTCCCAAGAGGAACCAAAAAAATAATCAATTGAGAAGGATGATAGCAACATGAAGAGAGTCAGGGCCACACATGATCACGAGGTCGATCTGAGCAACATGCCTACGGATGAGAGTATTCGAGCCCCTGGGTCTCAACAAATCCTTGATTAGTCACAGGTTGGTTTTGGTTGTAAATTAAGTTCATAAGTAGTTCATTTAAAAAAAAAGTTATAACATTGCATCTGTTAAAGAGTGGATAAGGTTTTAGGAAAGTTTAAAATTGACCAAAATTCGGAAGTGTCTTCCAAGAAACAATTGTGCAATTGTTTGTAACCGAGGAGAGAAATGCTTGGATTAGCCTGATTGAACTAAGAAAGATTTGATTGATCATCTGTAAGACAACTTTTCACAAGACACCTCTGATTTCTTGATATATTTTCACTTCAGGTGATGAGCAATGATGGCTTTTCAGCCACACCGATGAGTTGGTTACCCCCATGTACAAAGAGTTTTCACTCCGTGCATGTATATGTTTGTATATATCTTAGGATATTGTTTTTTATCCTAGGAGAATCACCGTGTTGTATGGGTAAGTGGTTTGGTGTATGGATGCCTTGAAATTTGGGTGATGCCTTTTTCAGCCCGCACTATGAATAAGGAAGGGTGCCGTTTTCCACCCATGTGTAGTGTTCACTTTAAGTGGCATTCTCATTTATTTCTATTGAGTCATGGGCTGGGGGCTTGTCAGTTCCACATGTTTATTCATGGGTGATCGTCGATGATAGGCGTACAACATATTTAGTAGAGAGAGATAACATGTTGGACTGTCGGCCAAGTGTGGGCGTCCATATATGGATGGGACGATTCACATAAGTGGTCTGTAACCCTAACTTTTGCTCATTCTCGATTGTATGGTTTTCCTCTTGCTCTTCTCCTCTCGTGTGATATCTCTTGCTGTGTGTGAGCAAGAGAGAGTGTGTGTGTGCTAGCGAGCGGCGATACAACAACTACTAGACGATTGAAAAGCGATGGAGAGCTCCCTCTTCACAGAGATTCGAGTTTCTTGCATCAAAAACTACGTAGAGGTGAGTGACACACATGTCTGCGTTCATGAGCTTCCCTACATCTTGATTGTGTGTTTGTAGCCTTAGTGGCTCACACACTAAGCACAACAAGTCCCCTGTAATTCGACATTTTTCGCACCGTTGTTGGGGAGACATTGTGCGCTAAGCTTCGAACACAAGTTTGCTACTAGTTTTTTATAATTTTCTTGTATTTTTGCACAAATTTGTGTGCGATAGGCCAGACCTGTCAGTTTGACTATTATTTTTGCATAGATTTGTTGTTGCAGCAGTGTAGATTTGCTACTTTGGGCGAGGAAGACTGTTTTGTTAGTGCATTTTTTATGTTCCTTGGATAAATTTGTACATTTTCACTAGATGTACTAATTTCTATAAATTTTGTATTTTTAAGACTAATTTTTGCAATTTTTGCGTTAATTTTTGTATCTTTGTATTTTGAAAAAAAAGAACAATCTAGAAATAAGAAAAACAATAATCTATTTTTAAAAATAATTTCAGAAAAAAAATAACAATAAAAAAATACCACACAACTGGCTAAGGAAATTTGACATAGAAATTTTCTATTGAATTTTTTTTTGAAATGAAAAGCCTAAAAATCGATTATTTAGGGGATTATGAGAGCTTTCGATAACCAGATTATGTATTGTGAAGCACACCACATTCCTCTAAACAATACGCTCGTTTCGAACCTTCACATGACCCATTCCATATTACGCACCTCAAAAAGTTAGGAAAATATGAAAAAATCAAGCAAAAACGATCAAAATAGCTAGTGGTGAGGCCTCTTGGGGTACTCATCAACACTTTCAGAGTTGCACGTCACATGTATCTACGCTCCAGTCGAGTCCTAGAGTCTAATAAGCTTGAGAGTGCTTCAAATTATGCGGACACTCACTATCCATCTACATTAGGTTTCGGATCTTCGGCCGAGACCCAAGGTAGTGACCCAAGACCCACATATCGCGTCTACTGACTCTTTCTCCAACTACAACATCACGAAGGGGTATACTACACAAACCTTGAGATCTCAATTCAAGGCATGCATGCCTTGGGCCCACAACCGGGCCGAGCGTGCTTAGCAACTTAAAAGAGACCTTTAGTAGAGCCACTCACTCCGAACATGCGTCTAGCGAAGTAAATGAATGGGGTCGGGAAAAAAAATCACCTTTCATGTCTAATATAGATTCCGTGCTCCTTGAGAGTGCCCATGTGAATATTCCATCCACTGCACTCCGTGGCCCTTCAGAGCTATTCCCCTTTGAAGTTATATTACTTGATGATAGGAGTCTTGCCGAAGTGCAAGAGGTCGAGTGATATATCCTTGCAGCTAGGGAAAAGGAAATCGAAAGCTTACGCAATGCAACGCAACAAAGAGAACTAAAGGAAAAGGCCCCTACAACAACACTCATGCCAGTTGAGCAATCGAGTACTCCTGAATTAGCAGCCCCTAAGGGTCATACCATAGGGAGCCACATTGCATCTACTTCGAAGGACACCCCTAGCACCTCAATCCTAGACGTGACATTTTTAAATGAAAATTGGGAAAATGAACTACAAACGGACATTTTAACCGACCTATACACGGGTCACACCTACCATGTGGGTTGGTTAGATGTCCTACAATCCACATCGAACGCTACCATCGTAGAGGAGCAACGACAAAGAGTTTGTGATGTCATCCATAGGGTTATCTAGTTGGAGAGGCAAACCAAAGGGATTAACATGCCTGCAATGGGTCTCATGAGATTCTTGGATACGGGGAAGGCCAAACAACCAACCTTATCACAAATGGAGACTCCTTTAGTGACTCCAACGGATCTTTCATATGTTGTTTCATTGGGAGTCTCAGTACAGTATGAGCCCATAAGCGATAGTTTTACCTTTTCAAATTTATCTCATCTTTCTCTCAATGACACTACAGTTACCATGCCTACCCCAGTGGTGAGAATGAAGAAAAATACACCCTGGACCTCATTCGCTAGTAAAGCACCACTACCTAGTAGCACAGTGACTACAACATTACCCACAAGTGTGTATCAATCATATGTACCTATTGCCCCTCATGCTCATGTAGCTCCTACACTCCAATTGTTTCAACAGATTTATGCTTCATGACCACCCTATCCAAGCCCTTATTCCAGTGGAGCCATAATGAGTAGCGTTCGTTAACATGTCACATCCTGCATCTGCTAGGCCTAGGGACACACATATGAACCTTGGGCTATCGCATGGTGCAACACCGTACCAAGCCTAGGACCCAAGAATAGTCTGTATTCCAAAGCCAATGCCAACCCCTATTCCACATGCAGTCCCTGAGAGTGTCTCTTCCCACTATACCTACTCACATGGGTGAATTGGAAACATTTACTCTAGCTATTGGTCAATCTATTATTGAAAATGTGTGTAGCACACCTAATAGAGAGCCTAGAAGCAAAGCAGTACAAGTAGCTAAGCTTACAAAAAAATTCAGTAGTGATGGAGATGTTAGAAATCATATCGAGGTATTTGAACAAGTATGTGATTCCCTGGAAGAGCACAATGAACTACATAAGTGTAAGGCTTTAAGCTTGACTCTAAGTGGGAAGGGGGGGGGGGGGGATTTGTATAGAACCCTAAGGAATGAAGAGCGCACACACTATCCACTCTTAGACGATTGTTCTTAAGAGAGTTCTTTGGGGTGTAGTGTCTCAGCTCTAGAAAGCCCAATGGGAGGAAGGTGAGTCGGTGAGAGACTTTATTAGTCGCTTAAAGAATTTGAATTCTCGTTACAATCCAAACGAGCGTTTAAGCAATAACCAATTGCTTGATCGATTCATTAGGGGACTGTGACATGAGGATATCTATAATGGCCTAGTCATTAGAGGTATCACTACTTGGAAAGCAATCACCACCAATGCAATCCAATCGGAAGACAATTGAATGATTGCAGGAGAAAGAGTATATGTTGAGCCAAAATCTACTAGCTCGCAAGTGATTGGGCATGAGCCGATGATCATAAAACCCATGTGAGATGACTTTGGTTGACCTCACCAAGGCTATTTAAAAAAATCTTAGGACAATCGTGCTCCACAAAACAATCATATGCATCCGAGAAGGGAGCAACAATGGTGCTCAATTTGCTGCTTTGGTCCACATAGTATCAGTGAATGCCCTACGTTTAGAGTAAAATTTAATGGGGATTGCAATGCATGTGGTAGGTATGGTCATCAAGCCAAGGATTGCATAGTTTTTGAACATGTGATGGCAAATAGACACTCTTTGGTGTGGACGGACACACCTTGAGTGCATGCATTGATGTCTGCCCCATCTCTTGAACAACCATTGTAGCACATGGTCCATAGGGCCCAGAATGTTGTTCAAATGACACCATTAAGTGAGACCTACTAGATAAACTACTAGTATGTACAAGAAACTAGGTGAGAGACTCTCTCAACCTATGCCCATTGACTCACTTTATCGATCTACACACAGTCGTATTGGCTCTGGTGGTAGACGAGCGTGCATACCCATGTTAGAGCCTGCATGTAAATCCCGTAGACTACTGCTCAACCGAGCGTAAAGTGCATAAACATATATGCAAGTAGAGAGAAAACTAGCTCAAAACGCATCCCACAAGAGAAACTACCTGCAAAAGTTTGCAAAAAACTATGGAACATGTGATTGTCTATCTGTAGCCACACAAGCATACACTAATTCTCACTTTTGCGAGAGTGGGTACAAGAACACCAAATTGTGTCAAGCTGACAAAACCTGTCAAAGTCAGAGTAACACTCAATCACTGTCAAAGTGGGAACATATCGACCACTGTACAAGATGGCATGACACTGCAAACTTTTATGGCGAGAAGACATGGAAAAACAAACAAAATTTCCTTTGCAAAATGAGTCAAAACTCAATGCAAACCGCAAGCCAAAAATTATAGATAATTGCCATAGTGGGAGTCAGCTCGACCACACTAAACCATCAAAGAGTAAACTACAAATTCGCATAAACCATGGCAAGAATCCTGGGAAAATCCGATAAATTTCCCCTGTAAACTGAGCAAAAAGCTCTAAAATGTCATCAAATACGCATGGAAATAGACACTCAGTGTCTCAATAGCTAGCCGAAAACTGGAAAAAAAGTCGAAGCGTAACAACTGAATCGAAGTTGTGATGCCGGGGAGAGGATGTAGGAGCAAAATCTGCTCTAGAATGGGTGATAGAGGAGAGCCGATGCTGCTCTTGCTCTATCGTTGCCTATTGTGTCAAGGTCGAAAAATCATCATTGATACCGTCTCTCGCTGCCGAGCGAAAGCACGCTAGCCGAATAGCCGCCTGATCGGTCTCAAAATCAATGTGCCAAGCTGTCAATGCTCAAAGTCGATGCTGAGCCATCGATGTCAAGTCTTAGAGGAAAATCGTTGCGAAAAATGCCAAATTAGTGTCAAAAACTGACGCCGAGGTCGCCTCCCGCCGCCGCCGGACGGGAGTCTCCGATGCCGAGGGAAATGCTGAGAAAATCAGGCCGATGCACGGTGATGCCCGAGCTTACTTGTTGAAGCTCTCATGCCGATAATGAGCTTCCAAAAATTTGCGACTAGCGAAGCCGACGTTTTCTCTCTTGCTCACTACCGAGTGTGTGCACACTCTTTAGAAAAAAAAATTGTTTTCTTCTATGTTCTTTGTCTGTAAACACTAACGAGTGTGTGTGTCTGCGTGAGCATCACACACACACACACACACACACACTGTGGTGTTTAAGAGCTCCTAGCTTATTTATTTATTAACTCCTAAAGCTTCACTCTAATAGGGTCCACACCATGGGACTTGGCCCATCTATATTACTGGCAAAATACGGTTTTTTCTTAAGTGGTTTACTACCCTATGGCAGAATCTAGCCGTGAAGGCGCTAGGGTTTTTTCACTGCAACATAGGCGGCCTCGCTTCTCAAAAGGGAGTCGCTCCATGCATGCCGATTCTGCTCATTGCTAGGATTTGGCGGCCCACCTCCCTCCTCTATATAAAGAGGTGAGGGCGCTTGTCTGCCCTTCACTTAGCTTTGTTTGTTGTTCTGCTTAAAAAGAATTGTGTTTTGTTTTACATTGCAGTATGGAGCTTGCTACAACAATCACTCAGGTTGGCCACTCTGCCCATGCATATTTCTTTGCAAGTTTTTTAAAAGGGGCATTTTCACTTTGTAAATACTGTTGTAGATAGTATTTGATATTGTGGGTTTGCATGAGGTTTTCGCTCTGAACCTAGTTATGGTCCTCATGGACGATGAGTATGTATGATAATGATATTATGGCATGGCTTTTTACCCTTCCACTGGGTTTATGGTGACTGTTGTACTTCGTGGTTATACCGAGAAAGGTAAAGGTGTTTCGGGTACCAATAGCTACGATTCATATTCGCTGTTTTCTAATGGCATGAGGTTTATATTGGCTTTTGAAAGCGTGCTTTTTTACTGCCACTCTATTGAGCCTAACTTTACTATGTTGGCAGTAACCGAGCTTACCTTGGTGGCTTAATGAGCATCAGAATGCTGTGTGGGTTACTTAATACTGTCGATTTTTTCACTTAAAATTTATAACACCATCAAAGACTTGACTGGAATGCTGCATGGGTTACTTATACTGTCACCGTTTCACTTGAGATTTATAACTCCATCAAAGGCTTGATTGGCCTTGTATACTGGATAGTTATGGATACTTACATAGGTTGGAGGTGTTTACTGCGCACTAACTATGATCGGGCAGTTACATACATGGGTGATGATGTCTTTTGTGTCCTACTGCGCACTATGTTTAAAAAAAAAAACACAATGATCTTTAGGGTGTTGTACCCGGCTGCCGACTATGCCTGCGCTTGACCTTTACTTTTTTGGTAAAGTTAGGTTATACAGTTTTTGCATTCACTCGGTCAGATGTTGCTCCGGTTATTGTTTTGATTATTGTTTTAGTGTTAGCACTTAAAAAGAGACTTCATGGTTCGGAGAAAGGCCAAGCTTTTAGCAGTGCTCCTTGTTACTTGGATGGCTTAAGAGAAGTCTATGGTAAAAGATGTATAAATTAAGGGATGTTTTGGAGTCCATTCACTATGATAGGTATCTAACCTAAAAGCAAGTCTTAACGAGATTTTTATTAACTTCATTTAATGGAG
This sequence comes from Adiantum capillus-veneris, assembly GCF_014529385.1. NCBI lineage: Eukaryota > Viridiplantae > Streptophyta > Polypodiopsida > Polypodiales > Pteridaceae > Adiantum > Adiantum capillus-veneris. The sequence continues at coordinate 17,434,896 of NC_140933.1, forward strand.
CTTTCACAAACTAATAAAACTGTTGAAAATATATGAAAAAGGAGGAATTCTAACACTTGGATTAGAAAGGGTGATTGCCTTCTAAACAAAATGGTACTCTTTGGCTAGAAACTTTGGGATTCTTTTAAGAAAATGAGGGAAAATTTATATTGTTTTACTTTGGACTTAGCTTGTAGAAGTTTTAAAAAAAGTTTGTAACATGGACATGGATAACAACTGGTGTAGTCCATTAATACCTGTAAAACACATCCAAGGCTAACTGAATTGTTGTCTTGTTTGGATGGATGTTGGTAAGGACTCTATCTTATCTTGGAAGGTTTTTTTTGACTTTGGCAAGCTTTCCTACACTGGATTATACACTCACTTACTATTTGGGAGTTCGTTTGTTATTTGTATTCTGGGACGAGACCTCATTCTTACAAACATTGTACAAAAATAATTCTAAGACTGAGTTGTTTTTGTACTTATGTTTTTGTTTTTCTAAAGCCAGCTGTCTTTTGAATGTAAACAGTTCAATTATGTCATATTATTTATGGTAAAACAGCTACACACACACACACACACACACACAAACAAGCTTAGCAAAATGAAATGCTACCTTCGATTTGCAGCTTCATAAGGTTGCCTTCAAGTACTCAACTTTGATTTGGAGATGCTTTTCCTGTCAAAGCTCACTTAATTTCCCTTTAATTTGTTTTTCTACAACACTGCCTTCAAGCTTCAATTTTCTTGCTTAGTTCTCCCTTTGCTTGATTCAAGCTCACAAGCTTTCAAAGCTTAAGTTCCAATTTTCTTGCCTTCTAAGGCTTTTTGTTTGTCGACTCACCCCTCCTCGATTCCTCCAGATCCCCATCCAAGCTTCCCTTTCTTTTTGCTTCCAAACTCACAATCCTTAAGCTTTTCCCAAATCAAACATTGTAGTTCGATTTCAAAGCAAAAGACTTAACCTTTGTTTTTTGTGTTTCTTCTCATAATGTTGTTCCATTTTTATTGCACATGCTCTAATTCTCCTCAAGATTCCATGCCACTCAAGAGGAGCTGCACACACAATGAAAGCTCCGCTCCAGGTTTCATTGAATCTCCTCTTGATGCGGTTGATCCGTGCCAAACTGCCTCCAGAGTGACGCCGCCAAGCACTGAACTCCATCGCCACCGAGGGAGCGCCATCGACCACCAAGCCGTAGCTCTGATACCACTTGTGAGTGTACGTGTGCGGGATGTGTGCGTGTCGGTGTGATGCGGTGCGTACGGGGAAGGGGAGAAGCACGAGAGTGTGTGGGTGGAGAAACCTCTGGAACTAGTGAGTGAGGTGCTCCTTATTCATATATGTATAATGATTAAGGGCATGCACACATGGTGGACGGGCGGCCGGACACCGAATTTTGGGCCCAGACAAAAGGCGGAGCACCTTTACCCCAACAGAGAGAATGTTCAAAGAGGGATTACCTGACCCTATTGAAGAAATGGAGATTCCATCTTTCCCACGTCAAGAAATTGAAGCCCAAAAGGTGCCATTAAATATTTCCAAATTGATAGATTTCATGGCTTCAGAAGTTAGAACCACCATCATGTCTAAACTATATGGAGACCCCAAGCTATATCTACATCTGTGAGCTTTCCTCAATGGAGAGCTAAAAGTTTGGTTACCACAATTTTCACATATGGATAGGGCTAATGAAGTGCCAGTAGAGGAGGAACACTTAGATTTACAACCCAACCTAGCTGAGAACCTGTTAACAAGTTGGGACAATACTTTGAAGGCGATGAATCCAATGTGACCCTACCAATCACTACTAAAGGATTAACTGTGAAGGGAATCCTTGATGGTGGCACTGGGTCAGCATTGTAACTAAAAATTGATTGGAATCTATGGGAAGATCTCACCTTGGGACCACAAACATAGTGGTAAAGATGGCCAATGGGACTATAGTTAAACCTATTGTAATGTTAGAAGATCTCACGATCAAGGTTGGACACAAGGTAAGGCATACCTTCATTGTTATGTATTTTTTTAGGCACACTATGTCATCTGAGATGATATTAGGACATCCTTTCATGGGGGAAGCAAAAATGGTGCATGACTAGTCTAAAAACCATGTCTACATACAATTCAAAGACTCTGTCATTCGAGTTGATCTTGTAACTAGTCGAGCACATCCTCTAGGAAACATATTTATAATTGACCACCTCTCTGACATCACAATTCACTTAGCCCCATTGCAGTATTGTTACACATGTAAAAAGGACACCAATGTTGGGGAATATTCCCCTTATATGGATGGTTTACCTAGAATGGCTGAGTCTGACAACATGGAATGGGTCCACTTAGCGGCAACCATAGACACTTGGAGAAATAGAGTGATGACCTGGATAACACCTGAGGGGAACAAAGTGCCACAACTTGTACCTTTAAATATGATAGGAGCAACGCACGTAGCTCCCGATGATATACAAGATGAAGGCTTGATTGACATTGAAACCAGTAGCATCTTGGAAGACTGTAGCCCAAAAAAATGAAAGTGTATCTTTCAAGAAACAATCGTGCAATTGTTTGTAACCTAGGAAAGAAATGCTTGGGTTAGCCTTATTGAACTAAGAAAGATTTGGTTGAGCATCCTTAAGACAGCTTGTCTCAAGACACCTCTAATTCCTTGAAATATTTTCACTTCAGGTGATGAACAATGATGGCTTTTCAGCCATTGATGAGTCGGTTACTCCCATGTATGAAAAGTTTCTATTCCATGCATGTGTATGTTTGTATATATCTTACGATACCATTTTTTATCCTAGGGAAACCGCCCAGTTGTATGGGCACCTCAAACTTGGACTGATGTCTTTTCCACCCTGGACTATGAATAAGGCAGGGTGCCGTTTTTCACCCATATATAGGTGTGCTTGAGACAAGTTGAGTACGTGTTAGGTTTTTCAAGGATTATTCTAAGCGACCATACCTTGTCTTAAGTTTAAAGACGTTTTGTTTGTTAAAGAATATTTTCCCATTCTGTTTATATTATTTGTTTTAACGAATTAGTGTGACGAGAAGTTAACATGAACCATTCTTTTAAGTGTTGAAAGATTGTACTAGTAATAAGAAAACAAAGAAGCATGTGTGAGTGCAAGGTGGTAAGTGGGGATCGACTAAGGTTGTTGATTATGGATTGGTGGACCGATTAGTTGGGTAACTATCCATTATCACACACTTATGTTGTGAGGCGAGCGGGAGCGTGAGTGCAGAAGCGAGAGTGTGGCACTGTGGGTGGAGTTCTGAGTGGATAAATTCCTCTCAGCTTCTTATTGTTTTTTGTATTAAAGAATAAGGTGAAGGCCAATGTGGCCCAAGTGGCTGTTAGTGTATACAACTATACAAGTGTGAAGCATGACCACAACTTCACTCTACACCCATAATCTCAATGCAATGTGTGAACCGCTCTGTGGCTAAGCTTTTTGTAAGAGCATCTGTAGGGTTGTCATCCGTGTGAAATTTGGCTAAATCAATGCGTTTGCTAGCCAAAATATCCCGTATCACATGATACATGACCTTGATGTGTTTTGATTTGGAATGAAACACAGTGTTCTTTGCTAATGCAATTGCACTCTGGCTATCACAATGTAATACTGGAGTCTGGTGTATACCAAGGTCTTCCACTAGACAAGATAACCATACAGCTTCCTTGCTAGCACTGGAAACTGCAACATACTCAGTCTCAGTGGTGGAAGACGAAGTGAAATTTTGGACACATGATCTCCAAGAGACTACCACTCCAGCAAACAAGAAAACATAGCCAGATGTGGATCTCATAGTGCCCCCACAACCCGCATGATCCGAATCATAATATCCAACTATGGATGTATCACTGTTCCCAAAGTATAAGCCCTTGATGGCTGAACCCTTGATGTATCTCAAGATATGTTTCACTGCTTTCCAATGCTTTCTGCCCAGATTTGCCATATACCTGTTGACCACTCCCACTGCAAATGCAATATCTAGTCACGTGCTAACCATGGTGAACATGAGACTGCCAACTGCCAAAGAATATGGCGCCTTTTCCATCTTTGCCTTTTCAACATCTAATTTGGGGCAATCATTCTTGCTAAGTTTTACATATGCAGCCATTGGGATACTCAATGTTCCCCCCCCTTGTACGTTAACACGTCGCAAGATCTTGTGAATATACTCTTCCTATGATAGTTCAAGTATTCCATGCTTATTATCTCTCTTGATACACATACCAAGAAAATGTTGTGCATCACCTAAATCTTTAATAGAAAATTGCTTGCTTAAGGCATCCTTGAGAAGTGCAATCTCATCTTTAGACTTTCCGGCTATATAACTCTGTCAATTCCCAAGTCTCATTGGCTAAAATCGAGTTATACTCAAATTGCATCTAGCCTGCTCCCACTTCACGCTATCTTCCATCAAAATAGATTCTTTTTAATAAGTGGACTTATCGCAGTCAATGACTAACACATAGACCAATCCTAGCTCAAAACACTCAGGTGCACGAGATACATGTGTAGATCTCCTCATTGCTTGACTATTGGATTCCGCTCTCTCTTCAGCACTACTAATGGTAGGAACATTACCAATAGACAGAGTTGGTTTTCCTTTGTGGAGGCTATATCCTCAAATCTAACTTTTTGATATTTGGACTCTTTAACAAGCTGTCAATGCATTTTAAACTCATTCAATATCACTTGTGAGCTATGAATAACCTTTCTAGATTACGGGTGCCATAGACGATATCCCATCTCTCCATCTGCACCCTAACCATTGAAGATGCACTTGTGTGACTTGGGATCTAGCTTCTTATGAAGTTCTTTGGGAATGTGTGAGAATGCTTCACACCCAAACACACGTAATCACATAATTTGCCTTCTTGTCATCCAACATCTCCTGTGGAATCTTGAATTCAACAGAGTACTAGGTGATCTATTTGATGATGTGTACATCTGTCATAACAGCCTCGCCCCAAAACTCAGGAGGTAAATTTGCCATAGATAACATGGCTATGACTCTTTCTTCAATTGTGCGATTCATATGCTCAACAATGCCACTCTCAGCAGGTGTATACAATGTAGTAAATTGTCATTGAGCCCTCCGTTTTTTACAAAAATTATTGAACTCTATGGAGACATACTCTCCACCATTTTCAGTTCAAAAAGCTTTTAGATTTCTACCATATTGGTTCTCAACCATGGCTAAGAATTTTTGAAATGTAGCAAACACTTTGTCCTTCCCCTTCAAGAGGTAGACCCATACTTTCCGAGTAGATTCATCTATGAATGTCAAGAAATATAGTGCTCTCCCTAGAGATTTGTGTGGCATAGGCCTACATAAATGGCTATGAACCAAATCTAGAGGGTTTCCCAACTCTCGATGTAATGGCGAGGATGTTTGCCTAGTTTGCTTGCCATAGATGCAATGCTCATGTAAATTGAAATAAAAAAAGTTTAATACAGGTAAGTAGCCCAAATGTTGAAGGATTTTCATTCCTCTCTAGCTCATATGGCCTAGCCGGCTATGCCAGAACTTAGTAGAAGGTTGTTCCACTACATAGATAGAACTTTCTTTGGCTGAAGAGATATATAAAGAGTACAATGATCCAGATTTTTGACCTTTTATGACAACCAAATTTTCTTTACGCGTCATCCTAGAACCATTGCCAAAAATAGTAGTATAGCCTAGAGCATCAAGCTTAGTCAATTTAGGAACATGTCTGACTCCATGACGCATAAATTCAGTGCCATTTGTCATGCATAGCTTGATATCTCCCATACCGCATATATCAAGCTGATAGGAATCTCCAAGCTTGATTGAACCTTGCATAACAGTATATGTGGAGAACCATTCCCTATGGGGAGTAACATGGAAATTGGCACATGAATCAATGATCCAATTTTGCGCATAACACTCATCAAGATCCAATAACACATTTGGACTCAAGTTGGTAGTGAAAACAAGCACATCTGACCACTACTGCACGGCAAGAACAACCTCTAGTGGTGGATATTCATCCACATTGATCTCCTCTATCTTTATATTTCTCTTTGAAGCATCCGACTTCACAATAGCTTTACCCTTGTCACGTAGTAAAACATAACAATCTTTCTTTGAATGACCTTTCTTACCGAAATGATAGCATTCTAAATTTCTCAAGTCACGCTACAAGGAAGAATGCTTGGCTGGTTGTATGATTGTCAAAATGAAGATGAAGGTGAGTTCAATGTCGGTGTATCTCAATGCACTGTAGAGAAAATTAAAGAGAACCTCACAATAGATGTGGAAGTTCAGATACAGGAAAACCAACAATACTCGAATTCAAAAAAAGACAATAACTACACAAATTCAACATAGCTTGAGCGAAGAATCAAGATTGCAATTATGAAATGCAAGAGCTTGTATTCAATGTGTTTCAATTATATACAATAACACTCGGTCATTAAGCCTAAATCATGAAAACTACATCTCACCTTTAATTTGGCCAAAAGTTGTCAAAAAAATTAAAAAAACATCAAATTTTTGAGCTACTTAAAAAAAAAGACAGTGAACACTACGAAAAAACTTCATTTTTTTTCGTACTAAAGTCAATATAGAAAGTTTTTTGAAACAAAAAAGTTGCAAACATTTCTAGAAGAAATTACACAACATTCAACTAGAAAAACAATTACATCCTTGAAAGCTTACAATTGAAGACTCAAGGCTTTCAATTACAATCCTTGAACTTTTTCCATCAAAATTTTTATGGTTTGTTGATGAAGATGACTAGACTTCTTCAAGGTGAAACCATAAACAAGAATTTTCACATCCTCCAAGTTTAGATTACCGATACGTCGTTCGCTACTTTCCTTTTTCTTCTTCTTAGTCAACTTGATCACTTCATGATAGTACCTGCTGGTAATTGCATTTTCTCCAATTGCTTTGTATCAGTGAACATCATCAAATGAATACGTTGATTTTCTTCATAGATATTAATGACTTTGGCTATCCAAAATGGACATCCACTCTCATCATCTGATGCTAACACAACAATCATGACACCCACAACCAACTCATTGACATTCCCCTCTTACATCTCTTTCTCTTTTTGTCGTCTTTGTGTTGTTTTTCTTGGACTGACATAAGCTTCTCGAGCCTCTCCGTGCACCAATCGCTCCAACTCCTCTATTAATTGAGTCCCTTGATTTCCACACCCTATAAAATTATCGTAAAGAATGATGTTTGATTGACGCACACGCCAAAAAAATGGATCCAAGTTTATAACTTCAGCTGTGTCACTTTTGAGGCCCTAAATTAACTGGATTTTCTTCTCAAAAAAACTAAACCACCACTCCGTTGAGCATGCTGGAAAGTATACATGTGATGCTTGTACTGTGCCTTTTATTTCAGCTAAGCACTGCAGATAATTGATGCTTTGATTCTCCTTTAGAGCTTTTTCTGATTCATTTGTTGATCCTAATAGGATGTAGATAGATGGCAAAATATGATGTTTTGGAACAAATGATATGTCTGTGCTAGAATACTTCTTGCGCCAAAGTCGAGTTTCACCGTCTTTCTTCTTCATCTTGAATTGATGTTGAAAACTATGGTCATTAGTTGTACAAAGGATGATGTACTTAAATCTCCACCAATGGCAAACTCACGGAAATTGTATGCTCCTTTAAGAACACGTACTTCAGGTTGAGGTTTGTAAGATTCTCTAAGGACTTCACAAATTTCAAGAGGTCAAATGCACTTTTCTTTTCCAGCTTCACTAAAAAATTATTGAACATTTGGTCAATTTGATCGTGAGTATGTCCCACTAATAAAAAACCAAGTTTGACCTTCTTAAAAACCTCTTTTTCCACTAGCATGCTTAAGTAAGCTATCAACACTTGATCCTTGTTTTCTTGAGCTGTGTTGTTAAGCTGCACGTACAATGTTCTTGGTAATTCTCCTTCCCACTCATTCAAAATCTTTTGGATCATAGTGACTGTGAGGTTTGGATCGTTATGTAGAATAGGTAAGTTGATGAAAAATCTGGATGTCATGACACCATTGAAGATAAGTACTCCAACCACATGTAGCTACACAAAATCTTCTTCTTTGAGATTTTTTGGAGCACGTAAAAAATGAGGTAGTGAAGTCTTCTTCTGATGCATCCCATCAATGACCCATTCCAAGTATTGATCATTGTGCTCTAGACACTTTTCCCATGCTTTGTTAGCTTTTGTCGCTCTACGCTTTGTTGTTCTCGGTGGATTTTGAGTGCAAGTTGATAAGGAGCTTCAAAACAAAAGAACAATATTAGTTATTGAATAGAATAATAAAAAAAATTATATTTGAACTTTAAACTCCAGATCAAGCCTAAATTTTTGTTCTAATGTTTTGGCTGTGTCTCACTTTGCTTTTAATTCATCAAAAGTTTGACACACACCCATTCTTGTTTTTTTGGGAATCTTTACATGGAAGAAGTGTTTTCTCCAAACTTGTAGAAATGAGCAAAGAGAAAGAACTGGCATGTTCCATTCCTTGAGAGTTTCAACATAAAAATTGTAAACCTTTGTCTTTGTAAAGTTATCCGACGAGTGTGTAAACTTACAGTTCAAAAGATTTTTGCCATTGTAACCGATAAATACATCCAACCAATTCTTTAAATATGACAACTCTAGAGTATCACGTGCTGTGTATGAGCACTGCATAACCTCCTCTGGAGATCTTGAACGTGCTAAATTCGTTTTTATATGCTGATTGTACAAGGAAAAAACTTTTACAAAACATCTTCTACATACAACTTTAGCCAAAATTGTATATCTTGTGTGCTCATTCGTTATCCCATTTGATGCACGTAAAAAAATATTTTGGTTAGATCGCTTCATCCCAAAGAATATCTCTCTTTCTTGCTTGACTTTGTTGAGGCCTAAACTTCTTAAACAATTCTTTGCACAACAATACTCTCGACAAGTTTCTTTCACAGATGCTCCTTTGAGTAATCTATTTGTTCTGTCCAAAACAACGTTTGAATCCTCAGCACTTTTAACATTGCCTTGAGAACCAAAAGTGCTATCCAACTCCATGTCCGGTGTTTCTTGAAACCTTTGGCTAATTGCCTCTTCACCGCTATAACTATTATTATCCGTTGGTGGTGTAATTAAGGAAGAAGGTAAGTGAAAAGATTCAGAAGTGCTTGAAAATGACATGTTTGAGGCAACAAACTAAAAATGATAAAAAAATGATTCTGTAAAGGAAATCTTTAGCTTTGCCTCTTGTTAGAATAAGTTTAAGCAATCCTAGGCACTTCTTACCCTATTTAAATGTAGTTCTTTTAAAAATAGAATAATAGAAAAAAAATAAAATAAAAATTTGTGCCTTAAAAAGGATCTCAAAGTCTCAGTTTGAGTCACTCTTCCTTAGAGTTTTGCGCATTTGATCTCTAGAGCACGTTTTTGTAAAACAACACTTTTTGCTCCATCGTTTATTTTTAGGTATGACTTGTAATCTCATGTTTTGATACATTAGATTTTTAGGTTGCACAATTTGTTTATACAAAAGCAAACTTTTTGAGTTTGATCATTTTTAAGCAAAAAAAATCTTGTTTTTTGCAAGAAAATTGTTGAATTTGTATTTAAGACTTTTGAAAACCCATAAAATGGTTCAATATCGTCTCAAAAAAACTTAAAGTATAAATCATATAAGTTTTAGAGACTTTTACTTTTTTTGGAATGTTTTAGACTATTTCAAATAAAAAATTTCACCAAATTGTCAATTCTAGTACAATAAAGCATTAATCTTGAGTTTTTTGCACTAACGTATCATTTACTTGTATACTAGAATACAAATTTGCTTTTTGAAAGTGTTGTTTGACAAAGAAACATTGAAAAAAAAATTTGAAACAATTTTCACGGCATGTCTATTTAGTGTATTCTTTTTTTTTGATACAACTCATTTGGTTTTTAAAAACAAACTGAGGACTTTTGTGTCAATTTTTGTTTTGGAAAATAAATTTGCAACACAAATGTATTCCGAATACATGTGTGCAAGCTTCTTGTATTTTTGAATAAAAGCTTGCATTGAACTTCTTTTCCAGAATACAAAATTACAATACACTTGTATTCTAGAATACACGAGTGTTAATACTTTTGTTCATTTATTGTGTATAAGTATTTTAGGATTCAATTTTTTTTCATTCTAGAAGACAAGAGTACTTCAATCTTGTATTCTAGAATACAAGTTTTAGCACTTTTCTAATCTTGAACACAAGATTGCAACAATGTTGTATTCTAAAATACAAAAGTACAACGCAGGTGTATTTTGGAATACAAGTTTGTAGCACACATGTATTATGGAATACAAGTTTGTAGCACATGTGTATTCCGAAATACAACTTTATAGGCAGGTGTACTCTAGAATACAACTTTGTTATACACTTCTTATCCAAAACACAACGAGAAGGGTTTGCTCTCTCTAGAGGTCATATCTAGGTTGTTTTTTTGATCTTCATCTCCATCTTCATGTCCTCCATCTCCTTGTTCTTTGTGTGAGTTTGCTATGTCTTCATGTGTGTACATTGCATGGTATAAGTAGCAAGCTAACTAGGATAACATTTTTTGGAGTGTTTTTTTTTTTGTAAAAACACCTATTATTTTGATAAATCGGGAATGTTGTAACTCCTACTTTCCAGATAAACAGTGTAATTGATGAGCCAGGGCTACAAGCTTCCAAATTGTATCAACCTATCTTTAGTTACAGCTCCCAAATTATTAGTTTTGACCACAAAAACCTTGGCTAAGGTATAAAAACCAAGTTTTGTAAGTATTTTGGATAATAAAACACAGCGTGAGCTAACAACGCTCACTTCTCTCCTTCTCGCGCTTCCTACTCCCTTCCCATTTGTCACATTATAGTGCCATCTATTGCGTTGCAACCGCAGGTAAGAGCTCTACGCATTGACGTAAGCATTTCATGGTAATCCGTAGCTTTTGGCGTCATCGAATTTCATCATAAGTAGAAATTTAGGCTTAAAAATCATAAAATAAGTATAGGTGGGGTATTGGGGAATTATTGCTAAGCATTTAGATGCATTTTGGGTCGAAAACGACTAGGTCAAAAACTCACTGCTACTGTTAATAATCGTGATTTTTGCACGTGACCTAAAGTGAGATTTGAGACCATAAGCACCAAACAAAGTATGAGGGAAATGTTCAATATGTACCCATGAGGCCATAAAGACAACCCATGTACAAATATCAGCGTAATATGGCCCCAGCTCAAAGACCACCGATGGGTATGGAAAGACCTCGACCCATGTTGGGTCAACAACCTCCATATCCTGGACATAATGCAGTGCTGGTAAAGTACATGCATTCTGAGGGAATCATAGATGAACAAGCACTTGTGCCTGTTACACCCTATGTTGAGCCTAGTCCATCTACAATAATGGTAGAAGGAGAGTGGTATAATTCACATCCACCACCAATGGAAGAACTTGTGACTTATACTACACCAGAGCTTGCACTAATGTACTATGTACCTAATCAAGGTGTTAGACCTCCGATGATAAGACCCATGATTAAGCCAAGAACTAGAAACTGTCATAACTGTGGTGCAGATGATCACTAAAAAAATGAATGTCCAAAGTGTTGGGGTGTAGGCCAGGTGGCCATGGGAAACCACCCTTGTACACTTGATTTCACCTACTCAATATAGGGAGAAAAAGAGAGAGGGTTGACACTTCTCTTTCTTCTCCACTAACCCATACACAAACAGCCTGTGTTTGGTTAGTGGAGAAGAAAGAGAAGTGTCAACCCTCTCTCTTTTTCTCCCTATATTGAGTAGGTGAAATCAAGTGTACAAGGGTGGTTTCCCACGGCCACCTGGCCTACACCCCAACAACCTCCCACTTGAAGGTCATGGTGGCCAATAGTGGCATTAGTATAGTTAGTCTATACAAAGTTGATGAAGCATTGCCGAGGCTTCATCCTACACCCATAAGTTCTATACAATGTGTAAATCGTTCCGAGGGTAGGCTCTTTGTGAGAGCATCTGCGGGGTTGTCGTTAGTGTGAACCTTGACAAGCTCGATACGCTTGCCAGCCAATGCATCTCCTATGACATGGTATTTGACATCTATGTGTTTCGACTTTGAGTGAAACACCGGATTCTTTGCCAAAGCAATGGCACTCTGACTATCACAATGTAGTACTGGAACCTCGTGAATGCCCAAATCTCCCACTAGACGAGCCAACCATATGGCTTCCTTGCTGGCGTCAGATGCAGCAACATATTCTACCTCAGTGGTAGATAAAGACGTGCAATCTTGGAGACACGATCTCCAAGAGATAGCTGCTCTAGAAAACATGAACACATAGCTAGATGTGGATCTTCTACGATCCACGCAACCCGCATAATCTGCATCCGTGCAACCTACAATAGATGCATCACTGTTTTCGAAGCGTAAACACTTGCTAGCTGTACCTTTCAAATATCTGAGGATTTTCTTCACTGCTTCCCAATGCTTCTTGCCAGGGTTTTCCATGTACCTACTAACCACTCCCACTGCATGTGCGATGTCTAGTGTTGTGGCTACCATAGCGTACATAACTGCCAGCTGCTGAAGAATATGGTACTTTCACCATTTCCTCTTTCTCAGCTGTCTTGGGAGAGTCTTTTTAAGTCTACAAACCAATTCTGTCCTTGTTGGTTTTTGGGTTTCACATACGAATCCCTCTGGTTGTTTCATGTAGACATCTTCATCTAGATCCCCGTGAAGAAATGCTGTGTTCACATCCATTTGGACAAGTTCCGTGTCCTGGATAGCAACCAAGCCAAGCACGGTGCGAAGTGTAGTCATCTTGACTACTGGAGAGAGAATCTCATCAAAATCCACACCTTTTTGCTGCTTGAAACCCATGGCAACTAGACGAGCCTTGTATCTAGGCTCGGGATCTTCCGCTGTATACTTCTTCTTGTATATCCACTTGCAAGGTAAAGCATTTTTTCCTTTTGGTAATTCAACCAAATCCCATGTCTCATTAGCCACAATCAAATTGTATTCTAATTGCATAGCCTACTCCCACTTAACGCTATCATCCATTTGTATAGCTTCTTTGTAGCAGGTTGTCTCTCCACTGTCAATGACCAAAATGTGGTGTATACCCGGTTCAAACTGCTCGGGTGCACGTGATACTCTCTCAAAGAGTCTCAGTGACTGACTGATGGACTCTGCTCTCTCCGGAGCAATAGTAGTATCTTGCACTTGAGGAGTAGGTGCAACACTACTGAACTGAGTTGGTTCGGAGGCTACATCCTCAAAACGAACACGTCTGTACTCAACATCTTTGATGGGCTTCTTGTGCATTTTTGATTCATTGAAAATCACATGTGAGCTACGAATGACTTTGTTTGATTTTGGGTGCCAGAGACGATATCCCATCTCTCCGTTGCACCATAGCCAATAAAAATGCATTTGTGTGATGTGGGATCTAACTTTCAACGAAGTTCTTTGGGCACATGTGCATATGCCTCACATCCAAATACACGTAAATGCTCATAGCTTGGCCTTTTGCCAGTCCATAATTCCTCTGGAATTTTGAAATCCAAAGGAGAACTAGGTGACCTGTTGATGATGTGCACTGCTATTAGAACAGCTTCCCCCCAAAACTCTGGAGTAAGCTTCGCCATAGACATCATAGAGACAACTCGCTCTTGAATCGTACAATTCATTCTTTCAACTATCCCATTTTGTGCAGGTGTGTATGGAACAGTAAACTGCCGCCGAATGCCTCTTCTATTGCAAAAATCCTTGAACTCTGTGGAGACGTATTCTCCACCATTGTCCGTGCGAAAAGCTTTGAGCTTTTTTCCTGATTGGTTCTCAACCATGGCGATGAATTTTTGGAATGTCGAAAAGACTTCTTCCTTACGCTTAAGGAGATACACCCACACCTTTCTGGTAGAATCATCTATAAACGTGAGAAAGTAGTTTGCCCCCCCTAGAGTTTTATGTGGCATTGGACCACACAAATCACTGTGCACCAAGTCTAGAGGTTCGCCTAGTTTCTTATTCAATGGCGAAGATGTCAATCTAGTCTGTTTGCCATATAGACAATGCTCACACAATGGAAAGTCCGTGTAATCTAACACAGGTAAGTAGCCAAAATGCTGAAGTGTTTTTCATTCCCTTTTGGCTAATATGCCCTAGCCGGCTATGAAACAACTCAGGAGACGGCAGCGCGGCAACATAGATAGAGTGTTCGTCGACACTCAAAACAAACAAAGAGTACAGGGATCCATTTTTATTACCTTTCATCATGATAAGGTTGTTCTTGCATATCATCCAAGAACGATTACCAAAAACTGTAGTATAGCCAAGATTATCCAATTGCCCTATAGAAAGTAAGCTTTTCGTAAGCTTGGTCACATGTCTGACATTCTGCATCAGAAAAGTAGTGCCATTATGCATTTGAATTTTCACATCACCAATGCCAATAATGTCAAGCTCATAGGAATCACCAAGCTTGACTATTCCATGCATGGATGCATAAGTGGAAAACCACTCTCTATGCGGTGTGACATGAAAACTTGCACCAGAATCAAGAATCCAATTCTGTGCATAACCCTCATCCTGTGCAACCAAAGCATTTGGAGCAAGATCTGAAGTGAAAATGAGAACATCTGAAGGATCTGTTGTCACCTCGGCATGAGTCTCTGTGGGCATAATGAGCATCACTAGAGGAGGAACATCCTCTACTGCAGTGGTAGGTATGGGAGACTCAACAACATCGAGCTCTTCAATCTTTACCGTACTTTTGCCTTTGCCAGAATTATCCTTTTGCATGTTTTTTTGATCTCTTAGGAAACTGCGACAATCCTTTTTGTAATGACCCTTCTTGTGGCAATAGTAACACTCGACATTTCTGGCATTGCGGTCTCTACTTTGGTTCCTGTGTCTGCTAGGACTATGAGGATTTCGCTCTCTACTTTTGCTTTTGTATTTGTTCCCGTCACGGCCTCTTGCCTTTGTTGAACTGCCAGCCATATATGCATCTCCATGACTAGCATTATCGAGAGATTTACGACGAATCTCTTCAGTGAGCAACGCATCTGTGATAGCATTGAACTCTAACTCCTTAAAGCCCTAAGATGTCAGCTGACTCAACAAGGAGTTGAACTCATTTAAGTGACCAAAAACTATGCTACCTTCTTTCATGTTGAGCTTCATAAGTTTTTTCATGAGAAAAACTTTGTTGGATGCACTTTTGCTCTCCCATGCTGAACATAAGCTATCCCAAAGTTCCTTGGTTGTTTTCTTCCCTATGATAGTGAAGAAGACTGACTCGACTAGATGCAGACATATCGTAGCCATGGATTTTGCATCCAAAAGCTTCCATTGAGCTTGTGTATAATCATCATCCTCTGCGTGCTCTTTCAATGGTTCTAAGAGGCCTTTGTTTATCAAAACATCTTTCATGTGCTCTTTCCACATGGTGAAGTTGCTGCCATCGAACTTCCAAATGAAATACTCCTCCTTTTCTGAATAAGAAGCCATCGCTGACAAGAGGGTTTGAGAGGTGCCAAACTATGGCGAGAAACTGTAGAAATTTGGGCAGAGTAACTTTTGTATCGGGAGTAAAATCTCAACCGAAATAGACTCAAAAGTGCCAACAATGGAAGTCACGACTCTCGGGAAGGAAATCCGGCAAAGTCTCCTTTGTATGAGGCGTCAAAACTCAACTCAAAATACACATAAATGTGCCAACTGCACTAACTGGGCATCTGCTGCACAAAACCACTGCTGTGTGACTACCAACTCGGCGTCAAAAGTATAAAAAATCGTCCGGACACATATCCTATGGCGAGGGTACCGTAAAGGGGAACTCCAGCTACCTGTATCACCGAAGGTGTCTCAACATTCGAGCACACCCCAGCTCAAAGAAAACCTCACGCTATCGACCCTCCAAAGGCTAATGCAGACACAAATGGACTAGCCACAGTCTCAGAAAGGGCTCTTCGGTGCGAGTCTCAGAAATGGCTAGGAAAAACTGCCAAAATAGCCAAAAATGGCTGCACACGTAGTACAGTGGGCAGTGTCCACAACTCAACGTACATGAGTGAAACCGCACTCAAACAGGCGCCAAGAACTGCTGCATGCAGTGAAAGTGATCCCTGTGGGGATATCTGCTCTCAAAAGAGCTGAGTAGCACTATGTGTGCTCACAAAAAAATGCATATGTCAACGCATCTGTTGTAACCTGTAACCTGCGTGTCGGTGTCGCTATGTGCCGATTTCTGCCGCCGCTGGGCATAAATATGCTAGTCGAATAGCCGCCAAAGGTCTCGTATCTGTAAATTGTGTTGTACAGTGCGATCGGTGCACTCGATGCCGATGCCAAGTGTCACTCCTCTATGATAGAGGTACCTCACCCGCACATGTCGCAAGCACGGTTGCCAATCGTGGGAACGCGCTCGTCTAGGGAAACGCTTGGTGTCTGGGTCGGATGTTGGAGATCCGCCGCAATGAGCAGTGTCGAGCCGGTGCGCATGAGCGGTGTCGATGTCGATGTTGCCTTCTGCCGCGCCGGGCGGAAGTGGCTAGCCGAGTAGCCGTAAAACGCTAATGCTCGAAACCGATATGTCAAGATCGCTCTCAAGCTCGTCGGACTCGGTGTGTGGACGTCGAAGGCGGGTGACGATGTCGAAATCAGAGAATCGTTGATGTAGACGATGAGACTCTGGTCTCTCTCTCTCTCACTCGCTCACTCTCGCTGTGTGTTGCTTGGGCTCGCTCGCAAGCGCGGTGTCAAGCTCGCTTTTTTTTTTGTTCAAGTTCTCTCTCTCTCCCTCTCTCTCTCTCTCTCTCTCTCTCTCTCTCTCTCTCTCTCTCTATCTCTGGGTTAGATGTCGAGGATGTCGAAAGGTTAGCTCCCCTTTGGTTCGATTCCTTCAGCACTCGCTACAACTCCTGCAGCACTCACTACATCTCCAAGTTCCAGAGCTCCACCAATTTCAGCTTCCTTCTTGTGCGGACTCCCTAATTATGGGCTGATTGGTGTGAGTTTTGAGCACACACAATTGCTCTCTCTTGATTGGTTGCTCGAGTCACTCCTGAAGGAGTACGAGCGGAAGTGCGACGCGAGAGAGAGTGCGAGAAGAAGAGCACGACGATATGGTGACCTCACTCTACTGTAATGTGTAGAGCATAGTGAGTTCTTATTAGGTTTTAACAAAAGAATATGTGTACATACCTGGCGGCCCGCCCACTTACCTGGGTGACCACATTGGGCTTTATACCCCAACAACCTCCCACTTAAAGTCCAATGTGGTACTTTAAGTGTGAGAGAAGCTACTATACAAGCTAATATACAAGAGATGTAGAGAAGTGATGTACTACCCTACACCTAACTGCTTGCGAAAATGCGCAAAGCTCTCTGAGGGAAGTCCTTTTGTAAGTAGATCAGCAGGATTTTCTGTGGTGTGAACTTTGACAAGCTGAAGTTGCTTATCCTCGAGCATTTCCCTGATGAAATGATACTTCACATCCACAAGCTTTGTCTTTGAGTGATAAACTGGATTGCGAGCCAATTGTATAGCACTTTGACTATCACAATATAACACAGGCATCTCTCTTCTTTGATTCCCAAATCTGTTACTAGTCGATTAAGCCAAATTGATTCTTTGCATGCCTCTGATGCTGCAACATATTCAGCCTCTGTAGTAGACTGAGTAACACAATCTTGTAATCTAGAACGCCATGATACTGCTCCACCAGCCAATGTAAAGACATACCCTGACGTAGACCTTCGGTTGTCTAAGTCACCTGCATAATCTGAGTCTCTAAAACCCTTTACACTTAGCTCCTGACTCCCATAGCATATACGCGTACTCTTTGTAGCTTTCAAGTATCTCAATATTCCTTTCACTGCCTCCCAATGTTTCTTGCCTGGGTTTGACATGTATCGACTTACTACTCCCACTGCAAATGCAATGTCTGGGCGAGTAGCAATCATTGCATACATCAAACTACCCACTGCAGACGCATATGGAATCTTATCCATTTCAGCCTGTTCTTCCTTAGACACAGGACAATATTGTTTGCTAAGTTTCACATATGGTGGCAATGGAACACTCAGTGACTTTCCCTTCTCCATATTGAAACGTTGCAAAACCTTGTCAATATAATCTGTTTGAGATAACCAAATCAACTTATTTGATATGTCTCTCTCAATGCGCATACCAAGTATATGACTTGCCTCACCCATGTCTTTCATGTCAAACGATTTTGCCATCTTTGACTTCAAAGCTGAAATTTCTTCCAAGTGCTTGCCAGCAATCAACATGTCATCCACATACAAAATAAGGATCAGCTAACTACCATCCTTAGCCTTCTTTGTATATAGACAGTAATCGAACTCACTACGTTTGTAGCCTTGAGAAAGCATAAACTTGTGGAATTTATGGTACCATGCCCTCGGTGATTGTTTTAAGCCATAAAGACTCTTTAACAACTGGCATACCCAATCTTCCTTGCCTTTCTCAACAAACCCTTCTGGCTGCTGCATGTAAATTTCCACATCTAAATCACCATGCAAGAACGCTGTCTTGACATCCATTTGGTGCAACACCAAATCTAATATGGCAACCAATGCAAGAAAGCATCTCAATGTAGTCATGTTGACCACCGGAGAGAAGACTTCATCAAAGTCAATGCCTTGTTCTTGCTTAAATCCCTTGGCAACAAGCCTTGCTTTGTACTTTGACTGACTATCATGAGCGGTGATCTTATACCTGTAAACCCATTTACAAGGTAGAGCCTTTTTGCCCTGTGGTAATTTAACTAGCTTCCATGTCTTGTTTTTATGCAGAGCTGTCATCTCTGACTGCATGGCCAATTGCGAATTCCCGGAGTCCTTCATTTGCACTGCTTCCTTGTAACATGAAGGCTCATTGCAATCAGTCAACATGACATAATTCATAGATGGAACAAACCTATCAGGAGGTCGTGTGACACGTCCAGATCTACACACAATAGGTGGCTCAGGCTCAGCCACAACCTGCGGTTCCACTCTATCCTGTCCTTGCTCCTCTTGAGCCCTGACATTTTGTCTTGCACGTGCAGGTCCATCTTCTTGGAAGACAACTCTTCTAATCTCCTCAACCCTCTCCGGTTTAGAATGATATTTGGATTCATTAAAGTGAACATTATTGCTGCGGACAACCTTTCTGGATTCGGGATCCCAAAGTCTGTACCCCATCTCACCAGAATTACCATAGCCTAGAAAGATGCACTTTCTACTCTTTGGCTCAAGTTTGTTCCTAAATTCCTTTGGAACGTGAGTATATGCCTCACAGCCAAAGACTCTGAGATGCTTGTATGAGGGCATTTTGCCTGACCATACCATCTCTGGCACTGAATCCTTCTGCAAAACCTTGCTAGGAGATCTATTTACAAGATGAACAGCTGTTGATACAGCTTCAGCCCAAAACCCATTTGGCAGCTGTGCATTAGACAACATGCTTCTGACCTTCTCTTGTATGGTCCTATTCATCCTCTTAGCAACACCATTTTGAGGAGGATTGTAAGGAGCAGTAAGTTCACGTTTTATACCTTTTGACTCACAAAAGTCCTGAAAGGCCTTTGAAACATACTCTCCACCATTGTCAGTGCGTAAGCATTTAAGCTTCTTGCCACTCTGATTCTCCACAAGTGTCACAAACGTTTTGAAAACACTAAACGCTTCATCCTTGTGCTTGAGAAAGTAAACCCATACTTTCCTTGAGTAATCATCTATAAATGTCATAAAGTAAGAAGCTCCCCCTAGAGATAGGTTAGGCATAGGTCCACACAAATCACTATGAACAAGTGCCAACTGTGTATCTCTTCTACTGCTTCTATGCTTATGTGGCTGCTGTGTTTGCTTACCATACAGACAATGCTCACAGAATTCAAAATCATTAAATGAAAAGCCAGGCATATAACCAGAACGAGACAAGATTTCCATTCCCTTCTTGGACATATGTCCTAACCGGCTATGCCACAAAGAAATGTTCGGCTGCTCGGTTACATTGATTACATTTTTAGAGACATTTGATACATAAATCATGTAAAGTCCTCCAGGATTTACTCCATGTGCTACTGTCATAGAACCCTTGGATATCTTCCACATGTTCTGTCCAAAAGTGGTGACGTAGCCATCATCATCAAGTAAACCTGTGCTGATCAAGCTCTTTGTAATTGCGAGAACATGTCTCACATTCTTCAGCGTGAAAGAAGAGCCATTCTGAAACTTCAATTGAACATCTCCAACACCTAAGATCTCACATGTCTGCCTATTGCCTAGCCGAACATGATCTTTAGTGGTCACATAAGAGGTAAACCACTCCTTGTTTGGAGACACATGAAGTGATGCCCCTGAGTCTATAATCCAGTCACTCAGTGCATTTCCATTAGATGCTGTAAGAAGAGCTGAGTCCATTGTATTCTTCAAGAAGTAGATGTCTCCTGACACTAGACTGTCATCTTCTGCAACAGTGTTTGTCACATTTATTTCTTGAATCTTCACTAAGGACTTGTTCTTCTCACCATGGTCTTCAGCTTTCTCTTTGCCTTTTTCTGCTTTACATTCTCTGCAGTCTCTTTTCATGTGACCCTTCTTGCCACAATGGTAGCATTCTATGTCACTCTTGCCTTTAGCACTGCGGGACTTGCTACGAGACTGATTCCTCTTTCCACCTTTGTACTTTTCTTTGGTCCTTCCCCTGACAACTAAGGATGTTCCTTTGCCTTTGTCCATTGTCTTTCTATTGGTTTCTTCAGTAAGAAGACTTCCTTCTACACCTGCTATGTTCAAACCATCTGGAGGTGCAGAATTACTCAAAGCTGTGCGAAAAGTGTCCCAACTTTCCGGCAATGTGATCAATAGGAACATAGCTCTAACAGATTCATCAAACTTGACACCTTGAGCTGAAAGCTGACTATAGATTGTGTTGAATTCATTCAGATAATTGGACATAGGTGTCCCTTCTTTCATCTTCAAGTCAACAAGCTTCTTAAGCCAGTATACCTGTGAAGCTGCACTCTGCTTCTCATAAAGATCACTCAGCTTTAACCATGCTTGATAAGCCGACATCTCGTCTGCTACATTGAAGTAAACACTTTCTGCCAAAGTCAGCATAATGGTAGAAAGTGCCAATTCATCCATTTCGCTCCATTCATCTTCGTCCATATCTTCTGGTTTTATCCCCTTGAGCTTTATAGGTTGTATTTGCTTCTTTTGTACCAACACGTGGCAAATCTTTTGTATTTGCTTCTTTTGTACCAACACGTGGCAAATCTGCTGCTTCCACAATGG
This sequence comes from Adiantum capillus-veneris, assembly GCF_014529385.1. NCBI lineage: Eukaryota > Viridiplantae > Streptophyta > Polypodiopsida > Polypodiales > Pteridaceae > Adiantum > Adiantum capillus-veneris. The sequence goes on from NC_140933.1 coordinate 17,456,219, forward strand.
GAAATTGGTTCCATCCAGCTTCTTGATATTGTAAAGAGCAGTGTCCTGTGATCCAGCCATAGATACGCTTCACAATAGTTTACTTTCCTGGGAAAAATTCGGCAGAGTTTCCCCTGTAAACTGACCTCTGAACCAATATCAACCTGTCAAATGAACCAAGAAAGCTTCAGATTCTGCAAAAATTTTGGCAGAGTCTCCTTTGTAAAATGGCTCTGGTGTACTCAAAAAACAGACCAAAACAACTCAAAAACACTGTCTCTCTGACACTGTAAGCTGCAGGTAAACTTGTCCTGCACCTGTACTGTCTCTCACTGTCCTATAAGCATAGACTGCGACAATGCCTCAACGGCAGTAAAGCAAAGATGCAATCCCAATTGTCTAACTCACAGTCAATACATCCTAGCTGCCTATCTAAGGGTGCTCGAGGGATCGCTCCAAGACCTGTATCACCGAAAGGATCTCAACATTCGAGAATCCCCCAGCTCAATAAAACCTCACTCGACCCTCAACAAAGGCTGCAGTAAATCTGACAGTACATAGACTTGCCACAAAGTCATACATCCACAAATTTCCCACCGTATGCTGTAACCACTGCGGCGGTTGTTTGCTGCGTGACTCACAGCTAGCAAACCCTCAACAAACATACATCATCTCTGACAATACATCCCATGTGGAAGTACCTGCAATGTCAGGATGAAATCTGGAATATCAAGTAGCAAACACAAGCTACCTGATGAACTAGTGGATGTCGCCTACAGTCTGTGACACGCCTCCAAGAACTGTGAGCCGTCCTTCGATGTGTAGACAACCACAAATCAACACTCTGGGAGTGTCGATATCCTCAGCACTTGCAGTCGTAGGCCGAAAACCCCAAATTTGCAGAGTCGGATCTGCACCCGCCGAGACCACGTAGTCGAAAATGGCCTGCGCAGACCTTTGTTGAAGCCGAACGGTGGCCGAGATGACCTCAGAATGAAATTCTGACAACACCGAGCCCTTCAGGCTCACCCACAAGATTTTGGGCCGTGTCTTCGCCTATCGAATTTCACTCCAATCTGAGTTGGTGACTCTAGCCTCCTGCAGTGCTGCCCCGAGCCTCGATCGGAGCTCTGATACCAGTTGAAGGAGTACGAGCGGAAGTGCGACGCGAGAGAGAGTGCGAGAAGAAGAGCACGACGATATGGTGAACTCGCTCTACTGTAATGTGTAGAGCATAGTGAGTTCTTATTAGGTTTTAACAAAAGAATATGTGTACATACCTGGCGGCCCGCCCACTTACCTGGGCGACCACATTGGGCTTTATACCCCAACAACTCCTGCTGCCCTAAATTAGGACCGGCGATTCCTTGTGCGATGGGCTTCCATGCTGAAATGACCCCTCGATTCCTCCTATGTGCAGATCATTCAATTTGACTGTTTCCCCCTTGCTTCCAAGAGTGCCACAGAATCTTCTTTTCTTCTTGAGTCCCCAACCTGTAGCGCTACACACACAATGTGTGTGTGTGTGTTTGTGTGTGTGTGGATGCCCTACTTGAACGTGCAACCGATCTCAATCTCCCCTCTATTCCAGCACTATCAATCTTGATTACTTGCTTGCAAAATTGATTTTGCCAAATTCTGTTTTGCGGATTCCCCCTCAAATTGTAAGCTGCTGCATCAATTCTCCTTGCTCGTGTGTGCTCTCACACACAAGGTTATCCGTTGCTCACGACCATGCTCACAACCTGTTGCCGGATTATTGAGTTGCTGCCCGCCATCTATTGCCTAGATGATGCTACCTTCTACTCACGGGCTGTTCACACATTGCCTTGCTACGAGCTTCGATTTCGAGCTTGCAATGCTTCCAATTATACCTCAATTCCTCCTGGTGCCGGCCTTTGACTCAAAATGCTTGGATCTACTCTGCTCAAAACTGGTGATTCTTGAAGAGGCCGATTTCTCCTTGTTTGAACTGAGAGGCCTGCACACACACGGTGGGGAGGGAATCGGGTTGGGCTCAAGATCGGAACACCCAAGCTTTGATACCAATTGTTGTGTGTGTAATGCGTGTACGGAGTGTGTGCAAGAGAGGGGAAGAAGAGAATGGGGAAGGGGATGAAACACAGACAGCCTGTGTTTGGGTTAGTGGAGAAGAAAGAGATGTGTCAACCCTCTCTCTTTTTCTCCCTATATTGATTAGGTGAAATCAAGTGTACAAGGGTGGTTTCCCACGGCCACCTGGCCTACACCCCAACACAAAGCATGACAATAACATTAAGCCAGTCGAAGCTTTTTATATACAATGTTGCAAAAAGGGAGGACACTTCCCTGAAGACTGTCCAAAAAATCCTTTGAATAAGGGTAAAAAAGTAGTGAACGTAGTCCAAGTGATACCTAGTAGCTCATCTATGAGTGAACCTATTGTTCCAATCAAGGTAATTACTAGAGCCCAGTCTAAGAAAAAGAAACATAACTCCTCTGATGACTCAAAAAATACTAAAATTTCCTCTCAAAAGACCAAGAGAAGAAGAAGCCAAAGGTATGTGATGAGAAACAAAAACAAAGGGCTGAAATCAAGGAGAAAGCCAAGAAACTATTCCAGGAAAAAGTGAAAGAAACTAGAAGTGAAATCAAGGAAACCACAGTATGCCATGTAGCTTAGAAGTTCGCCAGGCAATGGTGGTCTAGTCTACAGGCCAACGGTGAAGCTCCACGAACATGGAAAGCCTTAAGAGCTTCCATTATGAAGCAGTTTTTGGCCACCGATGCCAAGGACAAAGTACTCACCGAATGGCGAAGCTTGAAGATCTCTCCCTACGAATCCATTCACAAATATGTAGACAAGTTTTGGGACTTACATCTCAAAGCCACTGTCTTTGAAAAGATGGATTTTGGAGAGTAAAAGCCACAATTTTTTGCGGGCTTGACTGAAAAAATGGCGGAGTATGTCAACCCCCAAAGACCACGCATCATATCCACGGTTATACACCATGCTATGGTGGCTTCTAAATCAATTTCTAAACAGGGGCTAAAAGAAATTCTAAGCCCATGGGAAACAAGGGTTCCAATGAGCCTAAGGGGAAGGACAATGTCCAAAAGTCTCCTAAGGGCAACTCCAATAACAACAAAGCTAAGGAGAAGGGAGTTTACAAAGGCAAAAACAAACTCTCTCCTGACGAGCTTGAGCGTTATCGCAAGGATAATCGTTGTTTCAAGTGCGGCGAGCAAGGGCATGCGTACCGCGCTTGTCCCCATAAGAACACCTGCCATGAGCCTCCTAGAGCTACCTTGGTCGAAATCCATGAAGAGGAAGCTCACCACAAAGGATCTCCTCTATGCCATGCTTGGGGAAAGGTAAGAGAACATGATGCTTTTATTCTCTTTGACCCTGGTTCTACTCATAATTTCATATTCACAGAGTTGGCCACCAAGCTAGGCATCCAAGCCTATGAGATGGGAGATGTCCTACCCGCAGATGGTGCTTTCAAGGGGCAAGAAGCTTCAGTCACTCCCTTAATTGAGAAATTGAGGCTCCATGTCGAAAGCTATGTGGACAAAGAGGACTTCTTTATCTCTCCTCTCAAGCATGAGGATGTACTCCTAGGGGCACCATGGTTTGATTGCATGGCTGCCAATGTTAAATTTCCTGAAAGGAAAATCTACTTTAAGTTCAGGGAAAAAGATATGTACATGGATGCTAAGGAAATGGGTAACACCATACCCATTGTACATACGGAAGCTTTCAACAAGTCAATAAAGAGCTCTATTTCCATGTACATGATTTTTGTTAAAGATTCTCAAAATGAACCTAATGCTTTAACAAACGAAAATATAAACAATCACAAAGAATTAGAGTTACCCAATTTTCTCAAGGGGTTTCAAGATGTTTTTATTGACGACATCCCTTGTGAACTACCTCCTAAACGAGGCAATGATGACCATGCAATTGAACTTCTTTCAGGAAGTTCACCGCCTAACAAACCTCCTTTTAGAGTTTCTCAAGCTCAACAAGAGGAGATTATGCGGCAAGTGCATGAGTTAGTTGAGAAGGGCATGGTTAGGCCTAGCTCATCTCCATTTTGTTCACTCATACTATTAATGCAAAAGAAAGACGACACATATCCTATGTGTGTTACTATAGAGCACTAAATAGGATCACTATCAAGAATATGTTTCTCGTTCCACGGGTAGAAGAATTATTTGATAAGCTACAAGGGTCGACCTAATTTAGTAGAATTGACATAAAAAGTGGCTACCATCAAATAAGGATAGTTGATCAAGACATTGTAAAGACCACATTTCGCACTACGTTTGGTCTACGAATATATAGTCATGCCGTTTGGCTTGACCAATACACCAGCCACATTTAACCGCTTGATGGAGAAGCTATTCAGGCCTCATTGAACCTTTACTGGAGTGTTCTTTGATGATATTATCATCTACTCTAATTCACTAGACGAACACAAGCAACACCTCTACGTAATATTTCAAGTTCTACGAGAGAATAAACTTTATATTACTCGAAAGAAAAGTGAGTTTTTCTTACAAGATTCAGTATTTAGGTCACATTATCTCTCAAGATGGCATCCAAATGGATCCATCAAAGCTAGAGGTAATAAAAAGATGGCCTAATCCAAGGAATCTTCATGAACTAAGAAGCTTTATAGGTATGTGTGCATACTATAGATGCTTCATAGAAAAGTTCTCACTAATATTAGGACCATTACATGACCTAACAAAGAAAACCGTTAGGTATACATGGTCTACCAAGGAGAACAATGCTTTTGAAAAGCTTAAAGAAAAGATTATCTCTCAACCTGTGCTTACATTGCCGGATCCCTCAAAGCCATTTGAGGTCCAATGTGACGCTTGTGGTGATTGCCTTGGAGCTGTTTTGCTTCAAGAAGGGCACGCCATAGCCTATGAAAGTCGAAGGCTCGACCCTGTTGAGCAAGCTTTAGGCATATATGAAAAGGAACTCCTTGCAGCTCTACATGCCTTAGACTCATGGAAGCACTACTTATTGGGGACTCCTTTCATTCTGCAAACAGATCACCAAAGCCTTAAGTACTTCATGATGAAGACCAAGCTCTCCGATAAACAAATGGGGTGGGAAAATTTTCGTTCGCAATTTCATTTTCATATTGCTCACATTGCTGGCAAGCATAATCAAATAGGCGATGCACTCTCAAGATGGTCGAGAATGAATGCAGTTTCCATAGCAACTCACAATGATCTATCTTCTATGATAGATGAGTATGCTACTGATCCCAATTTTAAAGATGTGATTTCAGCCCTTGCACTAGGGAAGAAAGAGGAACCATTTAATTTACAAGATGGTTATCTTCTCTATGGCAATAGTCTATGTGTTAGAAACTCACTACGTGAGAAAGTAATGTATGAATCTCATGCTCCTCCTTGTGCGGGGCATAGAGGGATTCAGTCTACCCTAAAGGGATTGAAATATATTTCTATTGGCCTACCATGAAAGCAAACATACAAGAGTATATTTCTAAATGTGTGGTATGCCAAAAGACAAAGTTTGATAAAGGGAAGCAACCTGGATTGCTTCAACCTTTGCCAATCCCTAATTCACCATGGGAGAGCATATCCATGGATTTTATCTTTGGATTGCCTAAGTCTATCCATGGGAATACGGGAATATGGACGATAGTAGACAGGTTTAGTAAACAAGCTCATTTTATGCCTGTCAAAAAAGACTATCAAAGCCCATCAAATGGCGACCCTCTTCATTTACAAAATCTTCAAGTACCATGGCTTGCCAATGTCCATAGTGTCGGATAGAGTTCCTAGAATGACCAGTAATTTTTAGAAGGGCTCTTTGAGAATTTAGGGACAAGGCTAAATTTCTCCTCGGCCTATCACCCGCAAATGGATGGCCAAAGTGAAAAAACTAACCTAACAATTCTTGATCTACTAAAAGCCTATGTAACAGAAGTAGATCAAAGGTCCCAATGGGAGAAGTACTCACCCTTAGTGGAGTATGCCTACAATAACACTGTACATACTTCCACGAGAAAAGCACCTTTTGAGGTAATTGAGGGAAGACCCAAAAGTCCCCTGCTACTTAAAGTACACGGGAATATCTTTGCTGCAGATGAGTGTAGCCACGACCTACAAGAATCTTTCCAAAAGATTATGGATGCTATCTCTATCTCATAGAAAAGGCAAAAGGCTGCTGCTGATAAGCATAACAGAGCCCAAGCCTTTAAGGAAAATGATTGGGTCTTACTCAAATTTCCTAAGGCTTGATTAAAGCACATGACGGGCAAGAATCCTACGGGACACCAAAAGTACTATGCTAAGTTAGCAAAAAGGTACTATGGTCTCTTCCAGATTCTTAGGCCAATCAATGAGATGGCCTATCAACTGAAGTTTTTCAACCATTGGCTCATAGACAATGCTTTTCATGTGATCCTACTAAAGCCTTACAAAGGAGAGCCACCTCAAGAACCAACTATTGAAGACCCACCGGAGATCGAGGACCAAGAAGAGGTGCTGCAGCCCGAGTCCATTCTCCAACATGAAGGCAAGGTATTAAGAGGCGGTAAGACTATCCGACGATAGCTTATTAAGTTTAAGAATTATCCTTTTGAAGATGCTAGATGGATGCAAGGCATACAATTAAAGCATAACCTAAACCTTGTCAATGCTTACAATGCTTCCCTAGAGTAAGCAAATGTACAAATGTTTAAAATGAGCAAAGTTTTTGTCTTATAAGATTCTCTTTTTCTTTATTGTGCACAAATGTGAAGTAGTATGCATGCTTAGAATCAAGTTTGCGGAGACGACGTCTCCCAAACACCAAGTAGAGCTTGTCACACTACTATGGAAGGATTAATGTGCAGACATGCTTGCGACAGCCTTAGACTCTCAAGCGCCAAATGGATTAGTCATCCATTCTAGAACGATGTTGTAGGGTTAAATAGGGATCCTCTACCTGCTAGAAAAAGGACTAATGAATAGGCTTTATCTTCTCTACCCCATAATCAAGGACGACTATGATTTTAAGAGAGAGGCAATGTCATAATAACTAATATCTAATTCTCCTAAATGATTTTCTCATGTTAAACTGATCATTTAATATGGGGAAGTACCAGGGGAGAAAAAGCTAGAATATTGGTTAAACTGGTAGACCGGCCACAGTAGGGATCCAAAGGAGGAAAAAAAGGGATCCAAAGGGGGGGGGGGGGGGGGGGGGCAATCTACAAAAGAGCAATGTGCAACAATGGGCTTTAAAGACCTTAAGGTTCAGCCCATTAAGACTTCCAAAATGCTAAGGTTCCAAAATTCAAAGGTTGTGTCCAATGGTCAAAGCTTAGTAAAATTGGATGCTTTGTGTGTGTACAAAAAGTCTTCAAAGGTTCATATGTAGGAGGGGGCGAGCCCTGGAAGTAGGGGATGAGAGAGAAACATGTTAGGTTTTGCAAGCCCGTGGAAACACAATTAATAGCATGCAGGGGAAAGTTTAGTTAGAAGTCGAGTGTTTGTTTTTGCATGGCTACCTCAAGCCTCATATATATGTAAGGCTTCACAAAAGTAATAATCATCATAGCGTGTAATTTTGTGTTCTTCTTTTCAAGCTGTTGATATCTCTCTCTTTCTCTCTCTGATGCACGCCATGGCTCCTTGCCAACACCCTCCATAGTTGTGCTTACACATCTCCTTCTCAAGCTTTAATGGAAAGCTTATTATCTACTCCAAGCTTGTGAGAAGGGAGGCCTACACCAACAACTCTTGGCTTTGTAATGCAAATCCAACCAAGAGACAAGCTTCAATGCATGCTAGCATCTCCTCTACTATGCTAATTACTAAGCTATGCTAGATGTACATCTTTCTCGTAAGACTACTCCTTCTTCCTCTCAATCTACTCTCATACCCCGCTAGCTCTCACCATCTTCGAAGGTGTGTGAGGTCTTGGGTTTGAGACCGCGAGGGAATTGATGTTGTGTTTTTTAAGTGTTTTGCTTAGTGCTCGAAGCTTCCATCTTCATTGCACTAGCTAGTTATTGAAGGAACACAAAGAATTGTATTGTAAAATCTCTCTCTTGATGGGGGAAACCTATAATACAAAAGCCTCAGTCCGTTTTGACGGGGTAACCGGCACCATGAAAATCTGGTCCTCAACTGTTGTAAATAGCTTAATTTCTCTATTTTTTGAAGTATTGTTCATGCCTATCTAACTAGGTGTTATGCTTTTTGTTGCTCTCTCCACCCAAGCACTCTTGCTATTGTCATTAGGAATCTATTCTAATGAAATGCTCACTATGTCTATGCTATTTTCCGCTACACACAAGTTACTAGGCCATTAAATGTTACATCTTCAATTCCTTCTTCTTGAATTAAGTCAAGTACCATTTGTTCAAATTGATCGATGCATAGACCAAAGAGAGTTGGTGACAATGGACATCCTTGTTTAAACCCAATAGTGCTTACAATGTTTTTTGAAATTAGTCTTCCCATGCACAATTGACAAATCACCTTCTCATAGATTCAAGAAACCGCAAGCATAATCTCACTTGGCATTTAGAGTTCTTCCATCCTTCTCCACAAATTTTTATGTGGGAATCATATCAGAGGCTTTCTTAAAGTCCACAAAACAACAATACAATCGCTTTCCTTTCAATCGAATTTCCTCCATGAGAACACAAAGAATGACAAGATGATCAATGGTGCTATGGTATCGACAAAAACTCGCTTGTTCTTTTGCACGCTTGTCATTCCCTTCAGCCGAATCACTCAATTTCATCTCCATTATTCACCCAAAAAACTTTGCCGTAAGAGACCCAATCATTATAGTCCGGTAGTTGTTTACATTCTTTACATCCCCTCCTTTATGCAAAGGCTTAACCCAATTAGTACTCCAATCATAAGACATACCATGTTGAAGTGCAAGGTTAAACATATCACACATCCACTCATGGGTAAAATATCCCGTCCATTTGATCATCTTGGGCTTGATACCTTGAAGATCTCCCGCTTTGCGAGTGGCCAACTTTTCAAGCCCACCGCATACATCCTTAATAGTAAGAAAAGAGAGCATACATGGGAGTGAACCATAAAACGATATTTTTTCAACATTTTCTTGCTCATATAATTTCCTACAATGTATGTACATATCCATAAGAATCAAGTTACAAAAGTTCTCAACCGGCTTGTCCCTCAAGTTTCTCCAATATCTTACACATACATGTGCCTTTTCTTGGACTTGGAAAAGTTGTTGCTTTACATCCCATATTTTTCTCTTCTTTTGAATCAATGCCTTGTATGTATGCAAATGACTTTGATAGTTGTCTTTTTCGATACTTGCATCAAGCTTTATCAAGGAATTTTGAGTATCTTGACGTTCTTTATCAAACCACCTTTTGCGTGATCTATTTTTGTTGATACCATGGAGATGCTTTATGGCAAATCATTCTTCGGCACAAGAACAAATAACTTTCTTGAAAGCTTCCCATTTAATTTCCAATGGTGCATCATATTGAAGCTTTGTCATCCATAACTTTCGTTCAAACATTTCAATGTACATTGGTGCCCGTTTGAAATTCATACATAGTGATAATTTCTCTTTGGCTGAGATTATGTAAGGTCTCCAAACCCGACGACACCAAAAGCGGGATGGTACCATTGACAGGTCTCTAGGCCTACTAAAGTCAAAGTCTTTAAACAAGAAAAATTCCAGGGAATTCACCCTTACCATTGGCAATGGTTTAGGTTTATAGCCCTAGAAGAGACCTAGTCCTGTCTCGCAGTGGAAACGGGACCCTATAAAAAAAAATTCCGGCCCTAAATCTTCATCCTTTAGATTAAGGTTTCCTTAGCCAACGCTTTTTTCCCTCTAGCATATGTGAGGGCACAGTCGCCTCTAGTGGATTCGTCGTCCAAATGAAGAAGTTTCTAAACGTTTTAGTGCGAGGGAATGGATAGTTACCTGACTAATCATGTCCACCCGTCCATGATTGACAACCTTAGTCAATCCCCACTTACCACCCCGCACTCACACATGATTCTATTGTTGTTTAATTACTACCACATTCTTTCCATAACTAAAACAATGATTCCTTTTTAACTTTTCAAAACTGCATTTCCTTAAGACAACCTTTGAAAACAGTATTGAAGACATTCTTTCCAGAAAACAAACATCTTTAAACTTAAGACAAGGTACTGACATTTTAAAGTATCACTGACCAGTACTAACTTGTTTCAAGACCACTTATACAGGGGTGAAAAACGGCACCCATTCCTTATTTATATAACCGGGGTGGAAAAAGTCTTCACCCAAAGTCTGGGCGCCCATACGCCAAAACCAGTTGCCCATACAAGTGGGCGGTTTCTCTAGGATAAACTTAAAAGTACTATCCATAAACATAAACAAGCACGGGGTAAAGACTCCACACGTGCTGAGGTAATCGACTCCTCCATGATGGTATCTCCATCATGACTCATTACCTGGAGTAAAATATTTCCAAGGAATCAGAGGTGTCTTGAGACAAGCTATCTTAAGGATGGTCAAACATTTCTTTCTTAGGTCAATCAGTCATAACCCAATCATTCCTTTCCTAGTTACAATCATTGCTCGTGGATTTCGTGGGAGTTACCTTCCATTTACAGCCAGTTCTTTTTCCTTCCTAACCTTACGTATGCAATGCTTTAAAATAAACTCTAAAATCTATTAATGACATAATAGAAATCCACCTGGGACTGATCGTCCATGTAATGTGGGCCAGGTGCCCGTAGACTCTCCTCTGTTGGCCTATGGCCAGGCCCTGCTTCATGGTCATTAGTTGCTTTGTTGCGCTTGTTACTAACATCTTCTTCTTCAGTCAAAGGATTCCCCCTCGTTCTCTTGGAAGCCATTTCGGCAGCCTTATAAAAAGACTTAATCCATTAGAAGATTAATTGAATAACCTTTATTTTCCTTGTTTACCAAAAAATAAGGATTTTTGGAATAGATAGGGATCTTTAATAGTCGATTTGATAGGCTACTCATCCCATAACTTAATTATGATATAAATAATTTTTTTCCCATCCTTCAATAAGGATTTTGGACCTCGGTTAATTATTCGGCAATTAGATAAATTTATTTCCTAATTTTTCTTGTCCATTATATACCAAAAATCGGTTACTTTTAACCAAAATGCGTACCTAAACTATTTATCTAAGGTTAGGATAATTATCATAGATTCCTCAAGGTATATTCCTTCTCTGGTATTGATATCAAAGGTTTTCGGTTTACTTTACTATATTTCCCTTTTTATTTTTTCCAAAATTAGAGTAATTTTACTGGGATATATAGTTAAACTAATTTTCTACTAGTAGCATAATTACCACGGGTTCCCTGAGGTCTAATAAAACTCTGATAAATATCTCAATCCAATTTAAATCTATTTCTTAATTTCCCTTATTGAATTTGTCTAAAAATCAAAGTTTTTCTTCTAAAATAATTAGCTACATTAAATATCTGAGCTTTTTCTAATTATCATTGGTTCCTTAATACCTAATTAATCCTTGATAAATATATCATAGCATTTGAATTCAATTTACTAATTTCCCCTATTTAAATTACTCAAAAAATAGAGTAATTTTGCTTAAGTAATTAGCTAGATTTATTTTCTGAGCTTCTCCTAATTATCACGGGTTTTTGAACATGTAATTAAGCACTGATAAATATATCACAACATTTGAAATCCATTTACCAATTTCCCCTATTTAAATTACTCAAAAAATAGAGTATTTTGGCTAAATTAATTAGCTAGATTAATTTTCTTAGCTTCTCCTAATTATCAGAGGTTCTTGAACACCTTATTGACCACTGATAAATATATTGAAATATTTAAAATCCATTAACCAATTTCTCCTATTTAAATTACTCAAAAATAGAGTATTTTTGCTAAATTAATTAGCTAGATTAATTTTCAGAGCTTCTCCTAATTATCATGGGGTTTTGAACACCTAATTGATGACTCATAAATATATTGCAACATTTAAAATCCATTAACCAATTTCTTCTATTTAAATTACTCAAAAAACAGAGTATTTATGCTAAATTAATTAGCTAGATTAATTTTCTGAGATTATCCTAATTATCACGGGTTTTTGAACACCTAATTAACCATTGATAAATATATCACAACATTTGAAATCCATTTATTAATTTTCCGTATCTAAATTACTCAAGAAACAGAGTATTTCTGCTATATTAACTAGCGAGATTAATTTTCTGAGCTTCTCTTAATTATCATGGGTTCTTAACTAATAAATATATCATAACATTTGAAATCCATTTACTTATTTCCCCTATTTAATTTACTCAAAAAATAGAGTATTTCTGCTAAATTAATTAGGAAAACTACTCAAAAAATTATAGGATAATTTTCCTAGATTAATAACTGTCGAGTGCATCTCTGATAATTACTTCAACTTAATCTAACCTTAATTAATATATTTTCCATTAATTCATGGTTAATTTGGCTAATTTCAGCCCTAATATGATAGGATAATTAATTAGCTTGATATTACTAAGCTCAATTATAGTAATCAACAGAGATTAATTGATGAAGAGAGGTTTTATAAGTATACATAGGCCTAATCTTTGATTTATTAACAAATATCTTAATCTAACCTTGCTAATTAAGAAGGATTATGCTAATTACCGTTAGGGTTAATCAATTAGAGATTAAACCCTAATGATTTCTCCGTAGTGTTCTCCCTAGATGAGAGAAAGTATCAAGGCTCCGAGTCTTTGTAATTATGAACAGAAGGAACCCTTTTATAGCTTTTTCTGAGCACCTGGCAATTTTTGGCAGTTTTCCCACAGTCCAAGCAGCCCCCCAGCTTGCAATATGCGCCATTTTCAGCTATCATTGTGTTTGGCAAGTTTCCCCAGCTTCCACACTCCCCCTATACCTTCCAGAATTTACTTGGTTGATTTTTGCAGATCTTTAATGATGAAAATTGGAATTTTCTAGCTAATTCTAGAACCTTAGTGTAAAGAGTCTTTGCTAATGATTAATACTAGAACCATCCAATTTTTGTTACTAATTGAATTTCTGTTGTAATTTTCCAGGACCTGTAACTGTTCCAGTTTTTATCAGATTCAGATTCTGAAAATTTCTAAACATAATAAAGCTCTGCTTATGATTCCAAAAATACCAAAATTAATAGTGTTTGGAATCCTTCAATAGTGTTTTTTATTAAGTTTTGCAAAGTTTGTACAATTTTTAAGGTTTCGAAAACTGGAAACCTTACAGATTATCATGCTTTGCTGCTTCTCCATATGAAAGGTCAATATATAAGGTCCGATGGTCTGATTCTAGGGTCCATTGGCCAAACATAAAACTCTTGATACGCTACATGATGGCTTCGAAGAGTAGCTTATAATCAATCACACTATCCCCATTATGTTTCCTACATGTAAATCCATTGGTTCCACCCCATAAAGATACACTGTTGGAAATGAGTATAGCCGTGCTATTACATGTATAAAAGTAGCTTTCCATAGTGATCCGGCTCTTTCTCATCCATTGAAATACGATCATACAAGTGAACTTCCTCCAACTCCCTTGAAATGTATTGCATATCAAATTGTTGAGTATCATGTTGCAATTTTTTTGTGCAAGCATTCATATCCCCAAATATAATAACATCACCTTCACCTTTGAAATAAGCAATGTCCTCTTCTAAATCAAAAAATGGCTGATCTCTATCCATGCAAGCATAAAAGGAAAAATCATGAGATGAGAATGTAGCAACCGGCTACAAAATAGGTGCAAAGGTGCTCTTTTTGGTGTCATAATTTTCAGTCATACATAATGTTTGACTTGTCATCTTTCACAATTGCTACAAAATCTCCCAATCCTTTCTTAACCATACATGCTACCCCTCCTTGCCCTCTTCGTTGTTTGAGATTCTTTGACCGCATCAATGAATGTACATTGTAATCCTCCAAGCTGTTAATCCTTTGTGTATCATGCTCCCAAGTTTTAACAAGAAGTACACCATTGGCTTTGCTTGTTAGTTCATCAATGCCAACACCCACATTCCATGGGTATCCATTACAATTTCAAAAGCATATTTTCAACTGTACCTCGGTCTCATAGGTCACGCATCCCTATTTGCTCGAGGGACTTGCCTCCTCCCTGGGCACATTTTCTTTGTGAGAGATCTCCTTGTTTTTCTTATAATTTTCCTCATATGCCTTGCGATGCATACTTGGTTGCTTAATAGTGCAATCTTCACATACAAAACATTTTGTATCCCTCAAATATATCCAACTATTATCAAGGATAATCTTTTGTTTGGTCTCATCAGGCATGGTGGATACGAATGGCCGTTCTCCCGAGTGAGGAGCTCCTTACTTACCCACTCTATGTGCTCCATAGACCATAACTCTAAACATGCCAAAGTGGGTTTTGAAGAAATCTTTGATAACAATGGCAAGAGAAGAGGTGTCTCTAACTTCTCTTTGAGAATTCCACGAATAACAATGCTCTTGGAATGTCGCTCCCGTTCCTTCAACTCCTTCACATCTACATTCTCGACATTCTTTGTTTGACCCATGGGCTTGCATAAATGAGGATAGGAACCACATTGTTACCACATACATCAGCCCAAGAATTGTTTGTGCATACATTTTTTATGTCTCATACATCCTAGCTCATGGTGTCAAATTTCTCATCTTTCAATACATGGTCATCCTCTACTTTGCTCATGTGCTCCTTCAAAGCATTCAAGTCCACAAGAGAGCGTTTGCATTCCTTGGCTTCCTCTTCAAGTTGCATCAAACGTGTTATTTGCATCTCAAGTGTCCTCTTGAGATTCTCATTCTCAACCACAAGTACCCTTAATGTGCCATTCTTCATTGCAAGTGCCCGTAAGTCTTCACCTTGTTTGTTTACGGTCTCTTGCAATGATACCAAGTATGCCATGATTATGGTTTTTGATATCAATGATTGGGTGGTTGTGTTGCTACCTCCACACTTAGGAGATTTTGGATCATTTTGGATCATTTCCACAATGGTTGTGGACCTTGTTGAAGAAGAAGAACCCTTGAGAGTGCTGGAAGACATTGTATGTAAAATAAGAGATGAGAGTCAACTTTCCTGAACCTCTTTACTTCAAAAATGCTGCTACAAAAATTTCTTCCATAACTTTGAAATTTTTATCAATGAGTGGAGGGAATTGTGCTCTTTGATTGAGGCTATATATCACCCAAATTGGAGTTCGGATGAAGAAGTTATGATCAAAAGAGTTATCTGCTGTCTATCAGGTCAAAAAACGACTGCACTAGGAGAGAGAGAGAGAGAGAGAGAGAGAGAGAGAGAGAGAGAGAGAGAGAGAGAGAGAGAGAGTCACATAAGTATGGATAAACTACATGAGAGAGAGAAAAGTGTGGCATTGCATGTATTCAAAGTGACCCCTCTCTATAATTTTAGCGCTTGTGAGCTAGGGATATATATATATATATATATATATATATATATATATGAAAAGGTACTCATTTTGCCTTATTTGCTTACCATGGTAATCAGGTACCTCTAGTCTTGAAGTCCTTTTTTTTTTTGAGTTTTTGTTGCTTTAGAATGTTCATGATCGCTAATGTTGAAGATCGATGTCTCTTGCACTATCCTTTTTGCCTCCACCTCAATGTACACTGGCAATCCACTTCAATGAAGAAAAAAATAACACATCAAAGTATATCAACCGATCTCAATTTTTTTCTCCCCAAAATCATTGAAAACCACAACAATAGCCGCAGGTTTCAAATATTGCAATGAACATACATAACTTGCAAAAGCAAAATGTAAGGGAAGACACTCAAAAAGTAAAATGTCCATGATAGGAAGGATATATGTATGATGGTGATATAATCAATTAATGCATAGCCATATCATTATTTGTATATCTTAGGCTAAGACATGGACTCTTCATTTTTAGAGATCTACCTATCAACCTGTCCTATGCCCTACCCTTAATGAATAATTCTCCCATTTGCATGTTCACAAATTTTGAGGAGTGGCACATCTTGACAGCGGTTGAGGATGGCATATGAGAAACACTCTAAAGCTTGCAATGTATATTACATCCACACACATACTCTCATATAGAGAATAGACAGTTACTCCATAATCAAACTCAGCAAAATACATAGTCAGATAACTTCAGAGTCAATAAAAAAAACATAAAGAAATATCATATAGAGCTAAGAACACCATGGCTAAAGCTTCTCTCTCATTTTCATCACTTAGAACTTGTCCAAAATATTGGGGTGATAAAACCCAATGTGCCGCGCCTAAGTGTTGGGCGGTCGGAGACTAACCGAGAACTAACACTGACCATTCATTCTACATAAAACAATAAGGACTCATAACCCTAACACTATTGTGTTTTGAGTCCATCCAAACCCGTGTATCCTCTCTTCTTCTCTCTTCTCCATTGCTGCATACACACACACACTCTCTTGCACACACACTTCAATTGGTATCAGATCATAGGGATTGGGAGCACTATTGGAGCTCGGAGGGGAAGCATACAGAGAAGCAATAAAAACTACAACATGTTTTTGCATATCTATTTTGGCCTATCAAAACGTCTTTATTCAAGATAGTTCTCACAATTCCTGACTGGTTTTTCATCCTCTTCAACTTTGCAGAAGAAAGTTTTCTCAATCTTAATGGTTTTTGCATGGTCTACAACTTTGCAAAGGAAGTTTCTGCAAATTTTGCACGGCTTGAGAGATACTCAGTTCAGATAGCAGGGTGCTCTACCTTCGTTGATTCTTCTGCATAATACAGGTTTTCATTGCGAACTCTTTCTGCAATCTCTATCACATGCATATTTGATGTAATATCTTGAGGGTCTGCTAAATTACACAAACTGTCGTAGTGGTTACATAAAAGAGTTTTTGTGGTTGATGTAAGATCTTGTGCGGTTTATATATTGTGATGGAAATATGCAAAGCCTATTGTTGAGGGTCGTGGTATGGTTTTATTGAGCTGGGGAATTCTCAAATGTGGAGATTCTTTTGGTGATATAGGTTTTGAAGCGAGCTCTTGACATCCCCATAGTTTCGGCATCAACATAGGATATATGTTTATGCAGTTATTGCACTTTCGGTGTGCATCTGCTGACTCGCCATTGTTGGCATTGCTGTCATCTTTATGTGTATTCTTTTGATAGTGTTCAGTTGGTTAGAGACACTCTTCTAGAGTTGGAGACACTGACAATGGCAGTTCTTTGAGACTGTATCTTGCCAATTTAGCCACTTTGATCAGCGTTTCAATCATTGTACACATTTGTTTTGGGTTCAGAAGCCAGTTTTGTAGAGGAGACTCTGCCAATTTTTTTTAGGTTTTCTAATATCTTCTTAGTGCAATGAATCTATCACTTTTTTTCCTTGTCAAGTGATGGCTGCATCATCCTTCAACATGGAGAAGTTAGATGGCACTAACTTCCCATTTTGGAAGGAAAAAGTTTACAATGTCTTGGTGCAGAAGAAGCAAATCTGATCGATAAAGATGAAGGGAATAAAGCCCGAGGATATGGATGCGTATGACTGGTAGGAGTTGGATGAGCTTACAAGTCCACCATCATGCTAACTTTGTCAAAGAATGTGTACTTCATTGTGAACATGGAAAAGACTAGCTATGAGATGTGGAGAAAGTTACGTGACCTATCTGAGAAGCAAAGTGCAACATCACAGGTTTATTGGCTGAAAAAGTTAGCTAATTTGATATGCAACTATCTCAATCAGTTCAACACAATTTTCAATCAGCTTTCCGCACAAGGAGTCAATTTAACCGATTCGGTCAAAGCAATTTTCTTGCTAGTTACGTTGCCAAAAAGTTGGGATACTTTTCGCATAGCCTTAAGTAACTCAGCACCTCTTGATGGTTTAACATGTGCTGATGTTGAGGGCAGTTTGCTTACTGAAGAGGTTAGCAGGAAGAATCTTGATGCTTCTCGTGGTACTAGCAATGCTCTTGTTGTTCGTGGTCGATCACAGGAAAAGAGAAAGCAGAATCAAAGAGGAAAATCTCGTAGCAAATCTTGTGACCGAAAAGACATTGAGTGCTATAATTGTCACAAAAAGGGTCATATGAAGAAAGACTATCAAAAGTGACAAGAGAAAGGTAAAAACAAGAAGTCAGAAGAAGGCAAGACAAAGGAAAGCAATATAAAGATTGAAGAGATCAACAATGTTTTTGTTGAAGATCCTGATGGAGACATTTATCTCACATCTACCATGGATTCAACATTTTTGGTTGCCACTGATGTCTATGCTTTAGAGGATTGGGTTCTTGACTCAAGTGCATCGTTTCACGTGACTCCTCATAGAGAGTGGTTTAGTTCATATGATGCAACACATAAAGGTCGTGTTTGTCTTGGCAATGATTTTTCTTGAAACATAGTTGGTGTCGATGATGTGCAGCTGAAATGTCAGAATGGTTCTTAATTCATGCGCTCAAGAATGTGAGATATGTGCCGAAGCTTACCAAAAGCTTGATTAGTACAGGAGAACTGGATGATGCCAGTTATTACTGCACATTTGGTGATAGTTCATGGAAGATTACCAAAGGTTCTTTAGTGGTAGCACATGGTTCAAAGCCTCAGACTTTGTACATGCTATATGTATCCAATGTTAAAAACCATGTAATTTTGTAACCGAGCAGCCAAGTGTTTCTTTGTGGCATCGCCGGTTAGGACATATGTCTCAAAAGGGAATGAAGTTCTTTAAAAAAATCAAAATTTTGTGGCATTAGTGGAGAATCAGTCTGGCAAGAAAGTCAAGTGCTTAGGTCAGACAATGGTGGTGAGTATGTCACTAAAGCCTTTCAAAATTGTTGTGATTCCAAAGGCATCAAAAGAGAGTTGACTGCTTCAATAAACCTCCACAAGATGGTGTTGCTGAAAGGATGAACCGTATCATACAAGAGAAATTACATAGCATGTTGTCTAATGCAGAGTTGCCTATTGGATTTTGGGCGGAAGCGTTAGTAACTGCTGTCCATCTTATAAATAGATCTCCTAACAAGTCTTTAGATGAAAAGGTACCTAAAGAGCTTTGGTCTGGGAAGCCACCTTCTTACAAGCATCTTAGTATCTTTGGATGTGAAGCCTATTGCCATGTTCCAAAGGAGTTTTGAGTCGGCTCCTGTTAACCCTCACGGCACACGGACACCTGATCATCTACGATGGACGTGTATTATGTATTTGGTAGAGTCAGGTACCGGGCTTGTCGGACCAATAGGGAAAGGTAGAGTGATCGTCGATGAGAGGCGCACTTTAACTTGGACATTCAAGGGATTAGTTGGTTAAGCATGGGCGCCCAAGTGTGAATGGGGTGAGCTCCTATAAAAGCCAACTAAACCTAATTTTTACTCATTCTCTCATTTGTGCAATTGAAGAGTGCTCTTGCTCCATCTCCATCTTCTTCTTCTTCACCTCCTTGTGTGTGTGTGTGTGAGAGAGAGAGAGAGGGAGAGTGTGTGTGCGATCGAGCATTACGAAGGCACGACGGCGGCGAAGCGGTTGAGCGCGGCACGACTGCAGCTTCTTCTTCATCGCGGCGAGGAATCCACCACGAAGGCGAGCGTAGAGCGGTGAGTGACACACCCTTTGTTTTCTTGAGCTTGCTAGTTTAGGCTTGTTGTGTGCTTGGAGCCGTTTGTGGCTCGCATACGGTGTATTGGCAAGTCCCTTGCTTCGACAGTGCGGCAAGGAGCGCACATTTTTGGCGCCGCTGCCGGGGATATGCCCTACACTAAGCTCGGTTAGCACTTTACGTTTCCTTGTGGTGCAATTTCTATCATAGGAAAGGCGGGGAAGGGGTGTGTGGAGATTTCTGTTTTTTGCGTTTTCTACATTTGCTGTCAAGTTTCAATTTCTGCTATTGTCTGCGTTTTTCAATTTCTGCAATTTCAAGTTCGGCGTTTTCAATTTCTGTCAAGTTCTGCAATTTCCGTGTTTTTTCTGCATTTTGTATAAAACGGACGGGTTGGTTTGTATAAAAGATAGATCGGGATCGGGATCATTTTCCCAAGCCCAAGCCCAAGCCCAAGCCCAGGCCCAGGCCTCAGTCCTCAGTCTTATGATATATACTAGACTCACTCTTATATATATACCCTACTCCCTCAAGAGAGAATGAGAGCATGTGGGACAAGTCCTCCACTCTCCTCCTTTCTCTTCCCACTTGCACCCTTAGACTTTCTAGTTTGGGCCTAGTTCCCTACTGGAAATTGACAGTTTTAGGGATTCCGAGGGCATAGAGTGACCAAACGGAGGGCTGTAAAGCACGGCACGACCCTCTGACCGATACGCTCGTTTTGAGCTATCACACGGCCCATTCCACGACACGCTCAAAAAAATCTAGCAAAAAAACAAACAAAAGACACGCTAAAAACTAGTCACAAGGCCTCCTAGAGCAGCTTTTTGACACCTTAGGGTATCAAAAGCACATGCACTTACGCTCTGGGCGGGTGCTAGAACACGAGCATATTGAGGGTGCCTCTGTTCATACGGACACCCATTACCCATCCACGATAAGCTCTAGACCCTCAGCGGGGACACAAGGTAGCACCACCCAAGACCCTAAAATAGCCGCTAGTGATTCCTCCTCCGACTCAGAAATCATGGAAGCATACCCTACCCAAAACACTGAGAGAGAAGGCCATGCACCTCCCGAAGCTCCACAGCCTAGTACTAGTATGTTTAGTCGTTTCATGGAAACATTAGGTAGAGCTACTCGCTCGGAACCTGATGCAGATGAAGCACGCGAAGGGGGTGGGGAAGTGGACTCTCCTTTCACATCGCACGTGGACCCCACACCCCCAAAGAGTGTCCATGTGGATATCCTACCAACTTCTTACCAAGAAGGCCCTGTTGAGCTGCCTCCTTCAGAAGTTCCCTCTAGAGTACCGTTGGTGACAAGTAAAACCACGGGGAGCAACATTGCTTCTACCTCACAAGAAACCGTTAACACGTCGACTCTAGAAGGATTGTTCATTAATGATCATTGGACATACAACCTCCACACTGAGGTGTTGACGGATCTACACTCTGGCCACGCCTACCATGTAGGATGGATAGAGATTGTACAATCCACCTCTAGTGCCACGAGCATCGAAGATCAACAGAAAATGATCTGTAATGTTATCCATGGCATTATCCAATCAGAAAGGCAAAACCGAGGGGTAAATATACTCTCAACTGGCCCCATGAGATTTCTGGATACGAGCAAGGCTCAACAGCCTACTCTATCTCAAATGGAGACTCCTCTAATGAGCCCCATGGACCCATCTTACGTCATTTCACCTGGGGTCTCTATGCAATCTGAGCCTCCGAGCGAAAACTTTAGCTTCCCTAACTTGGCTCAACCCTCTATCAAGGAAAACACAGTGCTCACTCCAGGGATAAGCCTGACAGAGAATGTACCGATGACATCTACGGTTAGCGCAGTGCCACTACCTAGTGTCGTAGTACCTAATATGGGGCCTCGACCATATGTGCCTCTAGCCCCTTATGCACACATGGCCCCCACACCTCCAATTGTACCACTTGCTTATGCTCCTCGAGTGCCGCTCCCTAGCCCTTATCCGAGTGGACCTATGCCCGGTTATGTTCCATATCCTGCATCATCTACACATATGCCAAGACCGGTACCCGTTCCTCTCCCACATATGATTCCAAGAGTACCTCCACCGGCCCTGCCTCCTCACATAGGTGACTTGGCAGCGTTTGCTCAAACCATAGGTCGATCTATCGCGGAAAATATGCGTCATGCTTCTGATAGAGAGCCTAGAAGTAAGGCAGTACAAATTGCCAAACTCACGCAAAAATTCAATGGGGACGAAGATGCTAGGAAACACATTGAAGTGTTTGAACAAGTATGTGATTCCTTAGGGGAACGCAACGAACTACATAAGTGCAATGCCTTAAGCTTGACATTAAGTGGGAAGGCTGGAGATTGGTATAGGACCCTAAGGGTGGACGAGAAAACAATCTACCCTACCCTTCGAAGATTGTTTCTAAAAGAGTACATACGAGAAGGTGTGCTTTGGGGTGTAGCATCTCAGCTACAGAAGGCCGAACGTAAGGAAGGAGAGTCAGTAAGGGACTTCATTAGTCGTCTAAAGCACTTAAACTCTCGTTGCCCTGTAAATGAGCGCTTCAACAATAACCAACTGCTTGATCGATTCATTCGAGGGTTGAGGAATGAAGGAATCTATAATGGACTAGTGATTAGAGGTATCACAACTTGGGAAGATGTCACTGCCAATGCAATCCAATTAGAGGACAACTTGATGATAGCAGGCATGAGGGTGTCTACTGACACGAGATCCACTAGCTCACAAGCCATTGAGTATGAACCCATGACTGCAAAGCCCATTGCCAATGAGCCAAAGGTATTTGAGACATTCTTGACAGACCTCACCAAGGCAATCCAAGAGTCTCTTAAGGATAATCGACCCCCTCAAAATAGTCACATGTATCCAAGAAGGGAGCAACAATGGTGTTCCATTTGCTTAGGTCCACATAGCACTAGTGAGTGCCCTACGTTTAGAGTAAAATTTAATGGAACTTGCAACGCATGTGGTAGGTATGGTCACCAAGCTAAGGATTGTTTAATGATCAAACGTATGATGGCAAATAGACCACCTGTAGCCTGGACGGATGCGCCTCGAGCTCCTGTATTGATGCCTACTCCACCTGTTGAGCAACTACCGCAACACATGGTCCCTAGACCTCAAAATGTTGTACAAGCTACACCATTACCACCTCCTGTGCTAGGACCGCAGCCCCCGCATCCAAGAGTCGCCCCTATGAACCAAGTGGGTTGCGAGCCATCAAATGCTTATGCAGATGGTTGTGAGGAGGAAATAGACACTAGTATTGCCTACGGACTTGATACATTGGAAGAATGTCCTATATACTACATGGAAGATTGTTGGGGACAAGTCAAGCCGGTTTATCAAGCTGCTGCTCTCGCATCCAGAGGTCAAAATATCAACACCCAGGCTAGGAGGCCACCTCTTCAATGCTACGAGTGTGGTGGACCACATCGAGTAGCGGAGTGCCCTATTAGGCTGCAAAAGAATGCTGCACAGATGCAAATGAATCAAGGGAGCACGTCTGCAATGCCAATACTCACATGTAATCGTTGTGGCATAGATCACTTGATTGCCCAATGCCCCTATAACCCAAATGCGCCTAAAATCACACCCCTGAATTTGGTCGAAATTGCTAGTGTGACATCGCCAATACCACCCGTTGCACCCGCTTATGCGATTACACGGTCCATGCTTCAAGGGCCAGGACATATCCTCGAAGAGAGAGATACCGCGTCAATTATCCAAGCAAAGAAAAGGAAGACACGAAGGAAGAAGTTGCAGAATACAGAAAATTCAAAGCCAAGTTCCAAAACAAACATAGGAACAGGAGATGACCCCGTGTATATGAATGACCTCGAGGATGATTCAGATTCAGTCGAGACAATGGAGACTAGAACCAATACCACAAAGGGAAAGACCGACAAAGAAAACCGTAACATGGAACCAAATGAAAACCGAATGAGAGAAAACCATAAAGAGCCTCTGAAAACACCACAAGTGTTTCCAAATCCAATCCAAGACCCCCAAGATAAACCGCAGGGGCAAAAAGGGAAGAATTGTAAAAAGAAGATTGGGACGTACCCAAACCCAGTAGATGAGATTAAGCAGGTGAAACATCTAAGAGGTTTAGTGGAGGAGACTCAAAGGAAACTATAACCAGAACCCATGCAGGTCAAAATTCATGACACAGTGTTTCCCACGCAAGTTCATCCACCCCACATGAACCATAGACCGTTAGCCATATCTAGTATCATCCAAGAAGGGAGTGAGGACGGGACATCAGAAAGTGAGCATACACCCTTCTTGTTGGAAAGGATGTTTAACGAAGGAATACCTGATCCCATTGAGGAATATGAGATTCCATCCTCACCAGTTCCTAGTCAAGGGCCTACACCCTGCAAAACGCCAATGAATGTTGCCAAACTAGTGGACTTCATGTCTTCTGAGGTCCGAACCACGATCATAGCAAAGCTGTATGGAGATCCTGAGTTATTCCTTGCACTTCGAGCATTCCTTAACGGAGAGCTACGAACGGGATTACCGCAGTTTGCGCAACCAAATAGGCCTGACTCGATTATGATTGATGAGGAAAATCATGTGCAATCACTTGACTTAGATGGACACGAGTCTGTGATTGAGGTACCCATTAACGAATTAGGGCAGTATTTTGAAGGCGACGAGTCTAATGCGACCCTACCCATCACTACCAAGGGATTAACTATAAAGGGAATTCTTGATGGTGGTGCGGGAGTTAGCATCGTTACAAAAGATTGTTGGGAATCCATGGGAAAACCCCGCCTCAGTGTTACTAACATTGTGGTAAAGATGGCAAATGGTACCATAGCCAAACCTATGGGGATGCTCAAGGATCTTAAGATCAAAGTTCTAGGATACAAGGTGCGACATACGTTCATTGTAATGGATTTCTCTAAACACCTTATGTCATATGAAATGATTTTAGGACGACCATTCATGAGGGAAGCACAAATGGTTCACGATTGGTCTAAAAATCATGTCTATTTGCAATTCCAAGACTCTGTCCTTAGAGTGGATTTGGTGACTGGTAAGGTACACCCCTTAGGGAGTAAAACCATTATTGATCATCGCTCTGACACCACGGTTCACTCGGCCCCACTACAATATTGTTACACTTGTAAGAAGGATACAGAAATTGGCCAAGATTCTCCTTACATGGATGTGTTACCGGGTATGACGGAATCAGACAATGTAGATTGGGTCCACCTAGCATCAACCATAGACACTTGGGGAAATAGGGGGACGACCTGGGTAACACCTGAGGGGGATGAAATGCGTATACCCTTAAATATGCTACAAGCAATGCATATCGCTTCCGACAAGACTCATCCTAATGTAACAAAGAAAACATACAAGTGGGTCCCTAAAACCTCTGTAGTGAGCATGGTTGATGCAAAAAAACAGAAGCCTAGTAAGAACCGTACCACTCACTCCAAGAAATGTAAAGAAATGTTGCGATGGATCCCTAAACGACTATTGGAAGCCCAAGGCTACTATCAAGGAAATGATCAAATCTGGGTGCCAAAACGTAAAGTGTACTCTTACCTGTCACCTGGCCCATGTAAACCCAATCCTATAGCTCCAAAACGAATCAATGATCGTGGAAAGAAAAAAATCACAGAATGCTACACACCCGCTCCCGAGTTAGTTTGGGTACCAAAGAAAGAACGATTTGTTCCACCTAGCTCAGGAAGGGGAGAGTCCCATGAAGATTCTAGCTCATCATGTAATACATCCATAGAGGTAAAAGCTTCTACACAGCCTCCATCTATAGTAGTGGACCTCCATGAAGCTACAAAAGAATCCACACCTCCCAGTGTTCAAGAATCACATAATGAACCACTTCAAGTTCGATCCTGGGAGAGTACCTTACCACCCTTGCAACTTGACGAGGCACCTAGGGTAATAGCAAACTACTGGCAAAAATCCTCACCTATTACCAACTGGAACAATTGGTTTCAAAGGGTGACAAGCTCATTTCAAACGGTATGATCTACCCAAGGAAGGGGGGAGTGTTTGTGGACATCCATCATTCACTTGCTTCCCTCTCAACCTTTTTCCCTGACCTCTTAATCTCCGATCTTAGGGAATGTATATATATAGCCTTATACTCACAAAAAAAAAACAAAAATAGTAAAGAGCAAGAGCGCCTAGCAATGAGAGAGCACCCTATCAGATCTTACATATAAGTCCAAATTCACCGTGTCAAGTCAAGCAACACACAAAAACAACTCTTATGTTTTAAAGGCCTAACCAAATCTATCTGTCTTGTCAGAAATGGCTACTTCACCAGAGGCATGCACTTCTATTTTTGATGAAAGGTACCCCTTGTCTTTTCAACAAGTGTTCTACGTATGCTACCCTATACTTTCTTGCGAATGGGATTTGATAGAGAGCCTTGCATGTGAGAGAAATTTCGAGGAGTTAGAATGGCTGATACGTCTATGGCTAACTAGTGATCCCTACCCAGTGGCGAATGTGTCTCCAATGGCACATGCTTATTCTTTTGCACAAGATGAGTATCCACGCATCACGAGGTTCTTGATTAGCATGCTTGCACAAGAGGATGATGAAGAGGAACTAATAGAGACCGAGGAAGACTATGGCCTCACGGACAACGATTTTATTTATCTAGATGATGAGGATAGAGGCCTAGCCTTAGGGTGGCCACCCGGTTTATATAATATCCTCTTTCCTTGATTCTAAAAGGGGTGACAGATAGGTAGGTTAGGGGTCTAGATTGTGTTTTGAGTTTGTTTTTTAGGAGTTTTAATTTTTCCCACTGATGTGCCTCCTGGAGGTATTCCTTTTGTTTCATAGTGTGTACAGGAGCGTGTTGCTATTGATAGGATTTGGACGTTCATGGAACCTTCAAATCAAGCGCGACCATCCACACAAACAGGTGTTTCTTGTCCATTAGCATTGCCCTTATCTTTTTTGCATCCATGTTTGTCTGCTTTGATTGTGATTGGTAGCATAATATTCAGCGCATTTGCTTAGTATCAAACATTTAATTCAATGTAATCTTTTGTCATAGTCACTTGTTTAGGTTTAAAAATCAAGCAGTCCGACTAAGCTAGTTTGACCAAGTTAGGTATTAGAAATCTTCTCTTAATACCATGGGGAATGCCTTCCTAATAAACAATGGTTACTTAGGTTCTTAATCCGATTTAGGCAGCATTGTATGAAATGTACTAGGGCTTTCTAGTGGGCTTAACCCTAGTGACCTTTAGCTTAAGTATTATAAAGGGAGTTTACTAATGTGATGAGCCTGGGGAGGGTAACAGTGTTATATGACCCCCCAAAGTTACAAAATTAAAATGATGAAAATGAACAAGCAAAAAAATCAAAGTGCCACAATGTAAAATTTTAAGCTGGATGAGAAATCTCAGCTTGATTTGGTACTTCACTCACATGTATTGCCTATGGTACTAGAGCCCTAGAGGTTCCCAGTGTGGGCGCTTTTCCTTGAAAAGCAAAAAACCCAAGGCATACAAAATAAGCACACACATCAAAATTGAATCAGTGTGAAAAGACTTTGGGGGGTCAAAGAAAAAGTAATCAGTCAGGCGATGATTTCATGAGAAATTCCTTTTATGGTAGCTTAACTACAAGGTTTTCTAGATATAGCCTCTAGTCAGCCCTTGAACATGAATACTTGGCTCTCGCGATTAAACAACTTAATTGACCACTGAAAATTAAGAAGCTTACCCATGGTATTAATATTCGATCTCTAGTGCTTTTCGACCGTCAAATTAGCGACCCCAGACTTGTTTAATTTTTTGCCTTTACATCTGTTTATGCATTTGATTACATTGCAATTTAATGTTCATTGCTAACAAATTGTTTGAAATTCTTTTACCAATCAATGTGTCTACCTAAAACTGCATATGCTTTTTAAGAGAATGCAATTACTGTGCCAATGTTGTTTGATTTTGCAGTGACTGAAGAAGGCTAAGGACATTCATCTCAAATGCTCTTCCACCTCGACGACCCAGCTTCAACTCAATAGCTTCCGAGGACGGAATCTACATCAGGAAGGGGGGCATGTTAACCCTCACGGCACACGGACACCTGATCATCTACGATGGACGTGTATTATGTATTTGGTAGAGTCAGGTACCGGGCTTGTCGGACCAATAGGGAAAGGTAGAGTGATCGTCGATGAGAGGCGCACTTTAACTTGGACATTCAAGGGATTAGTTGGTTAAGCATGGGCGCCCAAGTGTGAATGGGGTGAGCTCCTATAAAAGCCAACTAAACCTAATTTTTACTCATTCTCTCATTTGTGCAATTGAAGAGTGCTCTTGATCCATCTCCATCTTCTTCTTCTTCACCTCCTTGTGTGTGTGTGTGAGAGAGAGAGAGAGAGGGAGAGTGTGTGTGCGATCGAGCATTACGAAGGCACGACGGCGGCGAAGCGGTTGAGCGCGGCACGACTGCAGCTTCTTCTTCATCGCGGCGAGGAATCCACCACGAAGGTGAGCGTAGAGCGGTGAGTGACACACCCTTTGTTTTCTTGAGCTTGCTAGTTTAGGCTTGTTGTGTGCTTGGAGCCGTTTGTGGCTCGCATACGGTGTATTGGCAAGTCCCTTGCTTCGACAGTGCGGCAAGGAGCGCACAGCTCCTAAGTAAAAGAAATGCATATTTCTTGGCTATGGAAACCCTGACGAGATGGGATTTTGGTTATGGGATCTTGAAGCTAAAAAGATAGTTTGCAACAATGATGTATACTTCAATGAAGAAAAAATGCATAAGAAGAGTGTGCATACAATGGAGGTCAGGAGAGTTATCTTCCAAGAAGATGGAGTTTTCCACAATAGGGCTGAAGGGCCTAATGCCAGACAACAAGTACAAAATCCTCCTGTAGTACAAGATGTTGCTGAGGGACAACCGGCTCAAGCAATTATTAGAAGGTCTACAAGATTTTCAAGGCCTCCTAGTAGATTTACTCCCTCATTGGACTACATTATGTTGATAGATTGCAGAGAGCCTTCCTGCTATAAGGAAGCCAGGTCAATGGATGACAAGGCAAAGTGGGAGAAATCTATGCAATAAAAAATGGACTCGTTGTATAAGAATCAAACTTGGAAGTTGGTTTGGTTGCCTAAAGGTAAAAAGGAATTACCATGTAAATGGGTGTATAAGCAAAAAATCACACCTCATGATAATAAACCCAAGTACAAGGCGCACGACTTGATGCTAAAGGATTGAATCAGCAGTAGGGTATTGACTTTGATGAGATCTTTTCTTTGGTTGTCAAGATGACTACTCTGTGGTGTGTACTTGCATTGGTTGCTAAAGAGGACATGGAACTTGACCAGATGGATGTCAAGACAGTTTTTTTGCATGGTGACCTTCAAAAATAAGTTTATATGCAGCACCCATAAGGTTTTTTTGATAAGGACAATGAAGACTTGGTGTGTTAGTTTAGAAAAGACTCTTTATGATCTAAAACAGTCATCAAGGGAGTGGTATCATAAATTCTACTTGTTCATGCTCTCTCAAGGCTATAAACGTAGCGGTATGGATCATTGCCTCTACACTAAGTGAGCTAAAGATGGTAGTTTGCTAATTTTGGTCCTTTATGTGGATGACATGTTAATTGCCGGGAAATGCAAGGATGAGATTTCAGCATTGAAGTCAGAGTTACATGCAAACTTTGAAATGAAAGACATGGGTGAAGCAATCAATATCCTTGGATGTGCATTAGGTGAGATAGATGCAAGAAATTGGTCTATTTGTCTCAATATGAGAACATTGCTAAAGTGCTCAAGTGTTGCAATATGGAGAGGGGGAAGGCATTGAGTACTCCATTGCCTCCATATGTGAAACTTCTAAAAATGATTGCCCTAAGTCTGAAGAGGAAAAGGCTGAAATGGCACAAAACTGCCTTATTCATTTGCAGTTGGGAATTTGATGTATGCTATGATTGCTACACATCTCGATATTGCTTTTGCAGTGGGAGTTGTTAGCAGATATATGTCAAATCTAGGGAAGAAACATTGGGAATGGTACAAAAGACATGTGCATTTGCTTTGGAAGGAAGGAAGCATGTGTAATGGAATTCGCTGATGCAGATTATGCAGGAGACTTGGACAAGAGAAGGTCCACTTTAGTCTATGTCTTTGAATTCACTAGAAGTGCAGTTTCATGGTGATCTCGTTTGCAAGATTGTGTTACCTTGTCTACTATAGGGGCTGAATATGTTGCAGCTTCAGAAGCTTGCAAAGGAGCTATATGGCTTGGTCAGATAGTGGGAGACTTGGGAATCAATGTTGAGATGCCTGTGTAACATTGTGATAGTCAAAGTGCTATACGATTAGCAAAGAATCCAATATTTCATGCAAAGACAAAGCATGTGGATGTGAAGTATCACTTCATTCGTGAGGTTCTTGAGGACAAGCGATTGCAGCTTGCCAAGATTCACACCACTGAGAATCCTAGTGATCTTCTAACAAAGGGCTTACCTTCAGAGTGGTTTCGGACACACATGGGCATTGGGTAGATGATCATGGTCATTGTCTACCTGTATTGTATGTAATATGCATTGTCACCCCATCTTAAAGGCACATTGTCCTTTAAGTGGGAAGTTGTTGGGGTGATAAAGCCCAATGTGCCGTGCCTAAGTGTTGGGCAGTCGGAGACTAACTGAGAACTAACACTGACCATTCATTCTACATAAAACAATAAGGACTCATAACCCTAACACTATTGTGTTTTGAGTCTACCCAAACCTGTGTCTCCTCTTTTCTTCTCTCTTCTCCATTGCTGCACACACACACACACACACACATTCTCTCGCACGCGCACTTCACAAAATATAGCTGCAATATGATAGTTATAACTATCCAGCAAGATGTTCTTGGCATAAAAGATCAGACTCAACAAAATCCAACCCATCAATATGTAGACCCAACAATATTTCAATCGAGCAATATTCAGACCCATCAATATTAGATTCAACAATATCTAATTCAACAATTCAGTAATTCAAATGCAACAATTCAGCAATTCAGACTTTGCAAATCTGCTAAAGCTGACTCAACATACAATATCCCATCAACACATGGCACGTCCAGATGGCGGATTTTGTAGAAGTCCGACTCAGATCCACACATCCCTTGATCACAAAGTCACATGCCTTATTCTATTTGTCAAAAATTCCTACTTACTATATATTATAAAGTATAGTGCTTGGAACCCAATCCAAGATATACAAATACACCATATAGGACTATAGCAAACTCAATGCTAGTATCTTCATAGGAAGCAAAGTGTAATGCCTGGTACTTACACCAAGGTACACAAAATACATCACAGAGAGAAACTAAACACCACCCACAATTTCCCCAAGGGATTATATCAATGTGCCAGTTTCATGAAGTAAAGATATTCCCATAAGAGCTCATACAAAATGAACTTATGAAACCAAAACTGAATAAGTATGTCCATTCTCCAAGAGCATGAAATAAAGATTTGCAGAATCAGCCTTTGCAACCTCTGAAACATGAGAATCTGACTCTAAAAATCAGGTTTTGCAATTCAGACATCAAAACCTGAAAAATCTTCTTGTATCTTTAAACCTCCTTGAATTTGAAAATCTGCATATTCATCCTTCAACAACTTGTGCATAAAGACATAATGCTCCCATCATCCAAATAAAAGATGATCCATATATTTGTTCTTCAAAATCAAGTAGTTTAAGCAAATTTGAGACAAAACAACTATTTCCATAGAAAACAATTATTCCACTAAGAAAAATCTGTAATTTTGTCATGAAAAACATCCAGAATATCATATCTCTTTGATTTCCACTTGAATTTTTCAAAATTAGGGGAAAAACTATCTTTGCCTGATAATCAATCAGAAAAATTTGATTTAAACAATATGAACTGGACCAAAGCATGCATTGGTGGTCCAAAAAGTGGTGTCTTGGACACTACTTTGATAACAACTTATGGATCTCAAATTCATGTGCGTTGTATGAACATACCAACCATGTTCTATATTATTGGATAGCTTTTTGACAAGGAGAATCCAAATTTGCAATGTTCGCAACATTTTGATAAGATTTACAAAATTTATCGTGTCCTACTTTTTGCTAAGCTAGCCACCAAAAAGTGAAATAATGGTACCACCAATACATTCATTCACCCAAGTATGGATCATTGAGTAATCATACTCAACATCTTGTGGGCTGCCAAGCCTCACCATATCGATACTAGCAAAGTGAGAACCACATACACAAAAGATGTCAATCCATGGGACGTAGCTGACCACGGACTAGTACATGGAGGCTACAAGAGATAGCTGATCAAAAACTAGGTCTAAACCGCTCCTACCTATCTCAGTCTCAAATGTGTGTCAGACATCAAAAACTACTTTCCTTACTGCAAGCTTGATCCAATAATTTGGCATAGCTACGAGTCTCTAAATGCAACAAAACTTTATGCCTAGTATGAGCAGAGTATCCTTAACACTCTTGTGTGCTCAAATGTGATTTTTGACACTCGGACAAAATTGCACCTAAGATAAACAACCTATTTTAGGTCATTCAATTTTGGTGGCTGAAGCACTCTACAACGGCCACCAGCCAAACCATCCATTGACTATTGGCCATGATATTTTGATAAAAAAGAATATTTTTGCAAGATTTTTGGATTTTTGATGAGTGAATTCTCTTATGCACGATGTCTTATTCTCAGAACGGGGGCCTTACAAATGTGCATCTTTGAGATAAAAATTACAAGGAGTAAATCAGGCTCTATACTTCCACTTGGAGATTTACCTCCACCAGACTGTGACTACTTTCCATTTTGGCTTCTAATTTGTGATTGCCAATTGAAGTGAGAAAAATCTCAACTTCTCCTTGTTAACCACTTTTGTTAACATGTTTGTAGGATTATTGTTTGTGTGTATCTTTCCAATGTTGGGATTCAAGCCCAGCTGCCCGTGGAAAATTCCACTTAGAGCATGTAGTACAACTTTAGTTTAATAGAGTCTTTTTGCATGGAAAGTTTGCTATAAATATCATGTAAAGATTCTCATAAGTCATGTAGTACAACTTTAGTTTAATAGAGTCTTTTTGCATGGAAAGTTTTCTATAAATATCATGTAAAGATTCTCATAAAAAATATAATACAATAGCATCTTCCCTTTTGATAACGTGTCGAATCTCTCCCTCCTGTTTTTGTTCATCCTTCCTTGCTCTGCACTTCCTCACCTTGCCGTGGCTACATGCCTATGGCATCCCCCTTAGCTTCCCAATCCCTTCATGTGGTATCACATCAGTAGGCACTGCAATTATTATGGCGTTTTAGAATGCTAGCACAGGAAAGCTCTGTTGCTACTGCGCTAGCATTGTAAAACGCCATTATAATTGTAGTGCATAATGATGCTCAATAGGCACTGCAATTATTATGGTGTTTTACAATGCTAGCATGGGGAAGCTGTGTTGCCACCACGTTTTGATATGCCTCTGGTTTAAGATTATTAGCATAGCTTGTAGGGCCCAACGTTTTGACACACTGCCTGGTGCACTGCAAGTTTGCAAGCCTTGGTGACAATCCTTGGTGAGCTAAGCAAAATAGGTGCATATCACGTGAAGGGACTGTGAAGCTAAGGGGGATCCCATAGGCGTGAGAGGTGAGGAAATGCAGAGTAGGGAAGGATGAACGAGAGCAGAGAGGGAGAAAGAGATTCGACACAGTAAAGTAAAAACATGCTATATCAATTGTATTAATTTGTGAAGCCTTACATATAAGAGGCCTTCTTTGCACGCCATCTCTCCGACCATGGTCCTGCTACTTTGCCATCCTCCGTAGACGAGGCCCAACATCCAAGCTTTAACTATCCCTCTTCCACAAAAGAAGGGGAATGTATAAAGTGATACCTCACTTCTATATGCTTTTTTCTTGAGTGAAAGGCTGAATTTTTTGCAAGGTGAATGGTGCTTTGACTGGCAATATATAAGACACGAATGTCTTGCTTGTATCCAAGCTTGTCTAAAAATTTATGAAGCCATAAAATATGTTTGTTAGCCTCTGTAAGAGCTACATATTCCACTTTTGTATTCAAGCTAACACATCATACTTAGAGAATTAAAGAAAAACATATTCAAAAATGGAATAAAACCAAATCACTACATACCTGAAGGTTGAACATAGCGTTACGTACCCATAGTAATGTACACATGACCAAATCTCCTACCTAAAAAGGCCTAGTAGCACTAATTGAAAGGTTAGTGGAAAACAAGTATACTACAGTGATAACCCTTGGTGTTGCCCTTGCAATTCAAACCCCTTGGTTAAAAAATGTAATGTAAAATCTCTTGCTAAGACTCTATATAGAAACTGCTCAAACTAGTAGCCAACGGTGACCAACATGTCTACCATCTAATAGTGATTGTAATCAACTTGGGAAGTTGAATTTTTTCAACACCCCTTAGAAAATTGTAATTTTTTTTCTCAAAAGTAGAGTTGTGATGAGATCAAACCGTGACCACCCTCAACACCTATGGAGTGATTGTATATTAGCTAGGTCATATCCCTAAAATTACCACTCCTAGAGACACAATCACTACTGCAACTAAGCATAGAGCATGTCAAAGTTGGAATCTGATTCACAATTGAATATTGAAGAAATCATATCTCTCTATGAGAAGAAGAGAAAAATTGTCAACACCTCAAACAAGGTAGTCATACTAAAGTTTCTGTGGTGTTCAAACAAGAGATTACCTACTTTGAGGACCTCTTAGTCTATTCATGTCATCTCATGAATTATTTGCTTGATAGGAAGGCCATGCCTGGTTGCTATCCACAAGAAGCATCATCTGTATTGCCAACATCTTGTGCATAACAATTGCCCGTTGTTGTAGTCACATACAATGATCACAAGCAAATATACCATCCTCAACTCTTTCTCAAAATAGAGTAGTTGAGGTTATAGCAAAAGCGTAAACCATGCTTTAGTGGAATGACTCCACAATACTGGAATGCCATGCATGCATATCGCAGAAATAATGTGATAAGCCCTTGGCTTCAATGACGGTCTCCACAGTTTAAGCAAATGTCATACGTGCCTTGCACGATGTGTACTGACATGAAAACATCACAATTGGTCATTGCAAACCATGACTATGAGCTTATATCCTCTTATTGCTAAACTTGTGTTCTATTATCCTTGATCCTTGATCAATGGATAGTACTGTGGCACAAAATAAAAGCATTGCTTCATGGTAATTCTGTAAAAGGAAAGGAGATGAAGAAGAAGAAGATGGACATGGAGCAAGAGCACTCTTCCATTGCACAAATGAGAGAATGAGTGAATTTTAGGTTTAGTTGACTTTTATATGAGCTCACTCCATTCACACTTGGGCGCCCATGTTTAGCCAACTAATCCCTTGAATGTTCCTGTTAGAGTGCGCCTCTCATCGGCGATCACTCTTACCCTTTTCTTATTGGACCGACAAGCCCGGCACCTGACTCTACCAAATAAATAATACAATGTCCGTCATAGGTGATAGGAATGTGCATGAGGGTTAACATGCCCCCCTTCCTGATGTAGATTCCGTCCTTGGAAGCTATTGAGTTGAAGCTTGTTCGTTGAGGTGAAAGAGCATTTGAGATGAATGTCCTTAGCCTTCTTCAGTCACTGCAAAATCAAACAACATTGGCACAGTAATTGCATTCTCATATACAATTAAAAATCATATGCAGTTGTAGATAGACAAATTGATTGGTAACAAAATTTTAAACCATTTGTCAGCAATAAACATTAAATTGCAATATAATCCAATGCATAAACAGTTATGAAGGTCAAAAACTAAACAAATCTGGGGTCGCTAATGTAACAGTCGAAAGACACTAAAGATCAACTATTAATACCATGGGTAAGCTTTTCAATTTTCTCTGGTCAATTAAGTTGTTTAATCGCGAGAGCCAAGTATTTCATGTCCAAGGGCTAACTATAGGCTATACCTAGAAGACCTTGTAGTTAAGCTACGATAAAAGGAATTGCGCATGAAATCATCACCTGACATTTTTCCTTTTCTTTGACCCCCCAAAGTCTTTTCACATTGTTTCAATTTTGATGTGTGTGCTTATGCCTTCGGTTTTTTTCTTTTCAAGGAAAAGCTCCCACACTGGGAACCTCTAGGGCTCTAGTACCATAGGCGATACATGTGAGTGGAGTACCAAATCAAGTTGAGGTTTCTCTTCCAGCTTAAGATTTTTTATTGTGGCACTTTGATTTTTTTTTTTGTTCGTTTTCAACATTTTAATTTGGTAACTTTGGGGGGTCATATAACACTGTTACCCTCCCCAGGCTCATCACACTAGTAAACTCCCTTTATAATACTTAAG
The DNA here is from genome assembly GCF_014529385.1 of Adiantum capillus-veneris. NCBI lineage: Eukaryota > Viridiplantae > Streptophyta > Polypodiopsida > Polypodiales > Pteridaceae > Adiantum > Adiantum capillus-veneris. The sequence goes on from NC_140933.1 coordinate 17,492,229, forward strand.
CTAAAGGTCAATACGGACTAAGCCCACTAGAAAGCCCTAGTACATTTCACACAATGTTGCCTAAATCGGATTAAGAACCTAAGTAACCATTGATAATTAGGAAGGCATTCCCCATGGTATTAAGAAAAGATCTCTAACGCCTAGCTTGGTGAAACTAGCTTAGTCAGACTGCTTGATTTTTAAACCTAGACAAGTGATTATGACAAAAAACTACATTGAATTTACTGTTTGATACTAAGCAAATGCAGTGAATATTATGCTACCAATCACAAATTAAAGTAGACAAACATGGATGCAAAAAGATAAGGGGCAATGCTAATGGACAAGAAACACCTGTTTGTGTTGATGGTCGCGCTTGATTTGAAGTGTGAATGAGAGAAAGATTCCATGAAGGTCCAAATCCTAACAATAGCAACACGTTCCTGTACACACAAGGAAATACAAAGAATACCTCTAGGAGGCACATCAGTGGGAAGAAAGAACTTTTCTAATCACTAAAATCTAAAATAGAAACACTCCTATTGTACTAATTCTACCTACCCTCCATCACTCGGGTGATGAGGATCAAAGGTGTTTTATGACATAGGTTTCTGTTTCAGTGTACTGGATGTGAATGTGTAGATTTGGGTCAATGTTTGACTTTTATTGTGCATACTCGTTTGCTAATTTCTCTTGCTCTTTATTTTTTTTCTTTTTTGTGAGTATAAGGCTTTATATATACATTCCCTAATATTGGGAGATTGAGAGGTCAGGGAGGAAGGTTGAGAGGGAAGCAAGTGAATGATGACTGTCAGCAAACACTCCCCCCTTCCTTGGGTAGATCATACCATTTGAAATGAGCTTGTCACCCTTTTAAACCAATTGTTCCAGTTGGTAATAGGTGAGGATTTTTGCCAGTAGTTTTCTATTACCTTAGGTGCCTCATCAAGTTGCAAGGGTGGTAAGGTACTCTCCCAGGATCGAACTTGAAGTGGTTCATCAGGTGATTCTTGAACACTGGGAGGTGTGGATTTCTTTGTAGCTTCATGGAGGTCCACTATTGTAGGTGGAGGATGTGGAGAAGCTTTTACCTCTATGGATGCATTATATGAGGAGCTAGAAGCTTCATGGGACTCCCCCCTTCCTGAGCTAGGTGGAACAAATCGTTCTTTCTTTGGTACCCAAACTAGCTCTGGAGTGGGTGTGTAGCATTCTGTGATTTTTTTCTTTCCACGATCGTCAATTCGTTTTGGAGCTACATGATTGGGCTCACATAGGTCAGGTGACAAGTAAGAACACAATCTACATTTTGGCACCCAGATTTGATCATTTCCTTGATAGTAGCCTTGGGCTTCCAATAGTCGTTTAGGAATCCACCACCACATTTCCTTACATTTTTTAGAGCGAGTGGGATGTTTCTTACAAGGCTTTTGTTTCTTGGCACTAGCTATGGTCGCTAAAGAAGCTTTAGGGACCCACTTGTATGTTTTTTTTGTTATATTGGGATGAGTCTTGTCAGAAGCTATATCAATTGCTTCTAGCATGTTTAAGGGTACGGGCATTTCATCCCCCTCAGGTGTTACCCATGTCGTTCCTCTATTTCCCCAAGTGTCTATGGTTGCTGCTAGGTGGACCCAATCCACATTGTCCGACTCATTCATCCCAAGTAGTACATCCATATAAGGAGAATCTTCCCTAACATCAGTGTCCGTTTTACACGTGTAACAATACTGCAATGGGGCCGAGTGAACTGTGGTGTCAGATCTATGATCGATTATAAACTTTTTTCCTAGAGGATGTGCTCGACCAGTTACAAGATCCACTCGAATGACAGAATCTTGGAACTGCAAGTAGACATGGTTTTTAGACCAATCATGCACCATTTTTGCCTCCCTCATTGGGTTTGGATAGGTTCCAATCTTTCTCTTGCAATCCTCATTTTTTGTCTTTCGTGGCTTATCTTGGGGGTTCGCAACTGGGTGGTATAACTTTGAATACTCTTTTGGTGTTCGTCGTAATTCCCTCTCGTGATCCTCCTCACTGGCTTTTTCCTTTCTAGTAACAGTTTTGGTCTCCGTGGTCTATATCGAATCTGAGTCATCCTCAGGGTCATTCATATACACGGGATCCTCTCCTGTCCCTATATTAGTCTTTGAACTAGGTTTTGAGCTAGAAGCATTAAGGGATTTCTTTCTTCGTGTTTTTCTTCTTTCTCGCTCGGCCAATGGATGCAGCATCTCTCTCTTCGAGGATGTAATTTTGCTTTTGGAGCATCGACCGTGTGAGTGCATTCACTGGTGCTATGTTTATAGTTGGTGGTGTTCCATCAACAATCTCTATTATGTTCAATGGTGTGATTTTCGATGTGTTTGGATTGTTAGGACACTGTGCGATCAAATGATCTATGCCACAACGATTACAAGTGAGTATTGGCATTGCCAATGCACTCCCTTGACTTGTTTGCATTAGTGCAGCATTCTTTTGCATTCTAATGGGGCACTCAGCTACTCGATGTGGTCCACCACATTCGTAGCACTGAAGAGGTGGTCTCCTGGCAAAACTATTAATGTTTTGGCCTCTTGCTACTAGCGCAGTAGCTTGATATACCGGTTTGATTTGTCCCCAATGGTCTTCCATATAGTACACGAGACACTCCTCAAGCATGTCAACTCCATAGGTGATACTAGAGTCTATGTCCTCTTCGCAATCTACATAAGTACTAGATGAATCGCAACCTATTTGGTTCATGGGTGTAACTCTTGGATGAGGGGGTTGCGGTCCTAGCACTGGAGGTGGCAACGGTGTGGTTTGGACCACATTTTGGGTTCTAGGGACCATGTGCTATAATGGCAATTGTTGCTCCATGGGTGGGGTAGGCATCAATGCAGGAACTCGAGGTGAGTCTGCCCAAGCTATAGGCGGTCTATTTTTCATGATGCGTTTAAGCATTAGGCAATCCTTCGCTTGATGGCCATACCTACCATACGCGTTACAAGTCCCGTTAAACTTTACTCTGAAAGTAGGGCATTCACTCGTAGTATGTGGGCCCAAGCAAATTGAGCACCATTGTTGCTCCCTTCTTGGATACATATGAGTGTTTTGTGGAGCACGATTACCCCTAAGGCTTTCTTGGATGGCCTTTGTGAGATCTGCCAAAGTCATCTCAGATATCGTTTGCTCTTTCACGATTGGCTTTATCTTCATTGGCTCATGCCCTGATGCTTGCGAGCTACTAGACTTCGGCTCGGCAGACACTCTTTCTCCTGCAATCATTAAATTATCCTCCAATTGGATTGCATTCATGGTGACTGCTTCCCAAGTAGTGATACCTCTAATGACTAGGCCATTATAAATACTTTCATGTCGTAGTCCCCTAATGAATCTATCGAGCAATTGGTTGTTGTTGAATCGCTCGTTTGGATTGCATCGAGAATTCAAATTCTTTAGGCGACTAATGAAGTCTCTCACGGATTCACCTTCTTCTCGTTGGGCTTTCTGGAGCTGAGAGGCTACACCCCAAAGTGCTCCCTCTCGTATGTATTCTTTTAAGAACAGTCTCCTAAGAGTAGAGTAGATCGTTTTCTCTTCTACTCTTAAGGTTCTATACCAATCTCCAGCCTTTTCGCTTAGGGTCAAACTCAAAGCCTTACACTTATGTAGCTCATTGTGCTCTTCCAAGGAATCGCACACATGTTCAAAGACTTCCATATGCTTTCTAGCATCTCCGTCTCCACTGAATTTCTGTGTGAGCTTAGCTACTTGAACTGCCTTGCTCCTAGGCTCTCTATCAGGTGCACTACGCATGTTTCCGCAATAGAGCGACCGATAGTTTGAGCAAATGCTGCAAAATCTCCTATTTGAGCAGGTATAATGGGTGTATGTGCTCCTGGAACCACATGTGAGATGGGAGTTGACCTTGGCCTTGGCATACGCGCGGCTCTTGGGTCCCATATTTCGTATGGTGGTGTACCAGACGGTGGTCCAAAGTTTACAGGCGTGGCCCTAGGCATAGGGGGTGCCTGATATGGCATGTTATTATTAAATGGCATGGCTCCACTTGTATGAGAGCTTGGATAATTGCATTGTGGATTGTAAGCTCTTGGAATAATCGGAGATGTAGGAGCTACATGAGGCTGAGGTACAACAGGTGCACATGATTGATACATACATGTAGGTATAGTTGGGGGCACTGTGCTACTAGGCATCGGCGCAGTGTTAACAAATGAACTCCATGGTGTACTTCTTGTCATGCTCACCACTGGGATATGCATGGTAGCCGTAGTGTCATTAAGAGAAATATGAGCTAGATCTGGGAAGGTAAAGCTGCCACTTGTGGGCTCAGATTGTACTGAGGCTCCTGGCGAAACAACATATGGAGGATCAATGGGGCTCACTGAGGGAGTCTCCATTTGTGATAGGGTTGGTTGGTTGGCATTTCCCGTATCCAAGAATCTCATTAGGCCTGTTGAAGGCATGTTGATCCCTGTGTTCTGTCTTTCTAACTTGACAATCCTATGGAGGACATTACAGACTTTCTGTTGTTGCTCATCTATGCTAGTAGCACCTGATGTGGATTGTAGAACATCTAACCAACCCACATGATAGGTGTGTCCTGTTTATTGATCAGTTAAAGCTTTTGCTTGTAGGTCATACTCCCAATTTTCGTTTAGGAATATCCCATCTAGGCCTGGCGTGCTGGAGGTTTCCCTCGAAGTGGAAGCATTATTGCTCCCAATCGCTTGCCCCTCCGTGACTGCTACCTTGGGAGCACTCGGTTGCTCGGCTGGCATGATTGTTGTCATAGGAGCCTTTGCTTTCAGGGCTCGACTTTGTTCTAGCCTTCGTAGGTTCTCATTTTCCCTCTCCCTTGTTGCTTGCATATAGCGTTCGATCTCTTGTACTTCGGCAAGACTCCTACCATCGGGTAGTAAAACCTCAGAGGGAGATAGTCCTAAAGGATCAGGAGATGCAGTGGATGGAACATTCACATGCACACTCTCAAGAAGCATAGGGTCTATTTTAGGCATGAATGACGAATTTACTTCCCCACTCCCTTCATTTATTTCATTAACCGCATGTTCGGAGCGAGTAGCTCTACTAAGGGTCTCTTTTAAGCGGCTAAACATGCTGGACCCGGGCCGTGGGCCCATGGCATGCATGTCTTGACTTGAACTATCAGGGTTTGGTGTAGGATACCCCTCCATGACTTCGTAGTCAGAGGAAGAATCACTAGACGCGATATGAGGATCTTGGGTCGCGCTACCTTGAGTCCCGGCCGAAGGTCCAGAACCTAGGGTGGAGGAATAATGAGTGCTCATGTAAATGGAGGCACTACCAATATGCTCGTGCTCTAACACTCGTCCAGAGCGTAGGTTCATATGACTTGGATCTCCTAGAAGTGTCAGTGAGTGCCCGTGAAGGATGCTCACCTAGTAATTTTGGGTGTTTTGCAACCCAAGTCTTTTCTTATTTATTTATTTATTGATTTTTTGGTCCTTTTTTTTTTGACCCAGCTATAGAATAGAACTTATGATAGCTCAAAACGAGGTCTCGGTCAGAGGGACGTGCCGTGCTTTACAACCCTCCGTTTGGTCACTTTATGCCCTCGGAATCCCTAAAACCGTCAATTTCTAGTAGGGAACTAGGCCCAAATTAGAAAGTCTAAGGGTGCAAGTCAGAAGAGAAGGGAGGAGAGTGGAGGACTTGCCCCACATGCTCTCATTCCCACTTGAGGAGGTAGGGTATATATATAAGAGTGAGTCTAGTATATATCATAAGATCGAGGACTGAGGCTTGGGCTTGGGCTTAGGCTTGGGGAACCGATCCCGATCAAAATTTTAGTGTGCCCCCCAGTCACTCACGCTTAAATATTTTGATTTTTTTTTTAAATATTTTTTGGGCTTGGGGAAATGATCCCGATCCCGATCAAACTTTTAGTGTAGCCCCCCAGTCACTCACGCTTAAATATTTTTGGTTTTCGTTTTTTTTTCTTTTTTAATATTTTTTTGATTTTTTTTTTTTTTAAAGTCGCCACGGCCGCGCCGCGCACGCGCGAGCACACACTTAACCTACACCTAACTTATCTACTTACAGCTAATAGAGATACTGCCACACACACTCTAACACTGTTTACACAGTACTACAGTAGCTAACAGATCTACAAAACTAACCTTACAGAACTAACATTGAACCTTACAGAACTAACATTCCATAGCTAATACCTTAATTCTAACAGTACATTGCAAAAAAATTGTAACTCCTTCTTTACAGAAAACAAAAAAGACAGTACAGTGTAACAAAAATCTTCTCCACACAACCACACCTTCCTTCTTCACAAATCCTTCAATTGAAATTGCATCACGAGAAAGCTTAAAGTGCTTAACCGAGCTTAGTGTAGGGCATCTCCCCGGAAACGGCGCCAAAAATGTGCGCTCCTTGCCGCACTGTCGAAGCAAAGGACTTGCCGATACACCGTGTGCGAGCCACAAATGGCTCTAAGCACACAACAAGCCTAAACTAGCAAGCTCAAGAGAGCAAAGGGTGTGTCACTCACCGCTCTACGCTCGCCTTCGTGGTGGATTCCTCGCCGCGATGAAGAAGAAGCTGCAGTCGTGCTGCGCTCAACCGCTTCACCGCCGTCGTGCCGCCGCAATGCTCGATCGCTCTCTCTCTCTCTCTCTCTCTCTCTCTCTCTCTCTCTCTCTCTCTCTCTCTCTCTCTCTCTCTCTCTCTCTCTCTCTCACACACACACACACACACACACACACACACACACATACACACACACACCAGGAGGTGAAGAAGAAGAAGATGGAGCAAGAGCACTCTTCTATTGCACAAATGAGAGAATGAGTGAATTTTAGGTTTAGTTGGCTTTTATATGAGCTCACCCCATTCACACTTGGGCGCCCATGCTTAGCCAACTAATCCCTTGAATGTCCTAGTTAGAGTGCGCCTCTCATCGGCGATCACTCTTACCCTTTTCTTATTGGTCCGACAAGCCCGACCTGACTCTACCAAATACATAATACACGTCCGTCGTAGGTGATGGGGTGTCCGTGAGCCGTGAGGGTTAACAACAACAATGCACGTTGCAGCTTTGTCTATTGTCCTCTTATAGGCTCCATCAAAGAAAAGAGAGTGATCCCTCTCTATCTTAGGGAATTCCAACACAAGTGTTACTTCCTTGTCTGATCTTGATTTTCAACTTCTTTTCATAATGGCGATGGGTGAGAATGCCTCCTAGATTGGCTCTTGTGGAGCTCTCCACTTGCATTGTGTAGTCAAACTCTTGCAACCTTGTGACCCATTTGGAAATCCTAGAAGAAACATCCATGTGCTGCATTACATAAGGAAATACTTCTTCCATTGTTAAGATTATGAATGGTCTAGACAATAAATAAGAGTGAAATTTGGTGGTAGCAAACATTAATGCAAGCACCATGTGCTCCACTGCCGTATATCCCTTTTTTGATGGATTCATCATGCGACTAGAGAAGTAGATAGTACACATGAAAGAAGTTTGAGGATCCTTTTGCATTAATACCGCCCCAATTGTGCCATTGCCCACACTAGGGTTTGCATAAAATGGCTCATCCCACTTTGGAGGTGTAATGGTGGGAAGTGAGGCTAGAATTTGTTTTGCATCATTGAAATGTTGTTCATTTTCTTCACTCCAAGTGAAGATCTCTTGATGGGTAACTTGTTGTAAAGGGAGAACCACTTGAGAGAGCAGGTGAATGAACCTACTGAAATACCTCACCTTTTGAAGAAAAGAGACCAACTGCTTTGTTGTGGTGGGAGAGGTCAAAGCCACCAAGGCTTGAACCTTCCTTGGGTCAGCTTCAATGCCCTTGGAAGAGATCACATGGCCAAGAAGAGTAACCTTGCTTTCACCAATGTGTCATTTCTCCACATTAAGTTGGCCACCCAAAGCTTGCAACCTAGCTAGACCTTCATAAACTTTCTCCAAACGAAGAGAGCGGGATCTATAGATACAAAAGTCATCAATAAAAACACGGATTGATTCTCCAAAGAATGGTTGAAAAACAAATGCCACATAGCGTTGAAAAGTGGTTGGAGCATTGGTGAGACCAAAAGGCATAACTCTATAAGCAAAACATCCCCATGGTGTGATGAAGGTTGTCTTCTTTTGATCTTCTTCAGCGATTCTAATTTGGAAGTAGCATGAGTAGTCATCACATACCGTGTAGCGCTCATGTCTTGCTACCTCATTAAGAATTTCATCTTGGAAAGGAAAAGGAAAATGGTCCCTCTTTATGGTTGCATTAAGAGACTTGTAATCAACACAAACCCTCCACTTACCATTCTTCTTTGGTGTGACTACCACTGGAGAAACCCACTCTGAGTCTTCAACAGGATAGATGAAACCTGCTTCTAACAATTTCCTCACCTGTTTGAGCAGGGTGTCTTATTGAATTACTCCTAGCTGCCTGAGCTTCTGCACTACAGGTTTACTTCCCTCCTTAAGCTTAACGTGATGCTGACTACGTTGATGCCAGTGATTTTATCATATTCATCAATAAACAATGTGGTAAAATTACTAGCATCAAAATATAATCTTCACGCTCCTTCCCACACAACTCACTAGAGAGCATTCAATGTAGATTACTTGCTTCTACCAGAGATTGTATACCTGGTGTCTCCTCTTGGTTTGATGATGAGGCATCAGGTTGCTGTTTGAGGACAAACCGAACGGGCACCCAATTGGTCAGACACGTAGCCGGACACCACATTTGTACTCTATTAGTTTTTTGAGCTAGTGTAGTAATACTCTGTGTAATCCTGATTCCAAAATAGTGGGTCAATTCCCTGAGTTGTAATGCTATCATGACATTTGTAAAAGTCCATGTGAATCGGCCCTTGGCCATTTAGAATGCCCTAGGTATAAATGTCAAGAAACTTAATGTGAAAGGAGGCTTATCTTTAGAAGAAGGAGGAGCTCTAAAAACGTACGCTCAAGCTACGAGCTACTCCAAACTTGTAATCATCGCAGCTAATGATTTGGTAATCCGTTTTCGATTCAAAAACTTGCATTGTGTTCCTCTCTCTTTGCTCTTTAATTCAAGTGTAAGCATTGCCAGTTTTGTTGAGGTTCGTGACTACGTGTCTGTGAGCTGTAAATGCATATTTGAGTGCTTAAATCATTGTTTCTAGTCGTTTTGACCATAGGAGAGTGTTTCTAGACCATAGGGCGACCTTTTTGGACTGAGATGTTGCAGTTTTCAAGACCTTTTTCATGATGGATCTTGATTTTGGTACCTTGTCGGATTGCGACGAGACTTGCTAGGATAGTGCCTCGGGGTGTCCTAGACCTCCTCCTAAAGTTTCGTTGCATTTCGAGTCCGTTCGAGTGCCAAAATGGCGTGATGACCTAGAGCTGTGAGAAAGGACATAGGCAGATTTCCCTGATCATTGAGTGTTGGTTTTCTTATTGAGCTAGTGTGTTTGCTTGTTAAGGTTCACTTCTTGAGATTGACGATCTCAAAGAGTCTCTGTGCCCCATCCGAGTCACTTTCCCTGAGTATTGACATTATTTCAGTGCCTGAAAGCTATGTTGCACACGTCCATCACGGCAACCCGCTAACATTGGCGTCGATGTCGAGGATATGATCCTTAGATGGTGAGTGACTTAGTGTGTATTTAGAGCATTCTTTTCCAAAGATTTGTCCTTCCATTCCATTTACACCTTAGCAGTGAAGTAGCTAGACACGGGGTTTACTGCTTGATAGAGTCTAGAAGTCGAGGACTTGCTAGATCTATCCTTGAGAAGTAAAGAGGGCTGTGAGTGAGATAGCCAAAAGCATTTGATTCTCCAATTTTCTCATTACTTTCAGAGTGTTGTATCGTTTTTCGTTTCAACTTTATTTTCTACCATTCAGTTTGTTTTTGTTTCATGTTTCATTTCAGTACTTAGGAATAGGGTAAGTAGAAACTACCACAATCAAATTTGGGCTAAAAGATTAAGGAAAAAAGGGTGAAAACCATATTTTGGCAAAAATGACCATAACTGTGAAATTCTGAAAATTTGATGGTAGAGACCTCAAAAGTGGTCCAAATTCCAAAACTTGTGGATCTAGGGCATCAACAGACTCTCTAGAAGCAATCTGAGAAGTTTGGCCAAATTCTCTGGAGGAGCAATCCATGTACCCCAGAGACCATCTTTTGTGAAAAGTGATCAGTGACTTTGAGCATCATTGGGAAACTGCTCTGGACAAGTTTTCTTGAAAGAAAAACTCAAAAATCACATCAAAATTGGATATTAGGGTAAAAACAACAAAACAAGCATTGCAGACACAAAAGTTGGGTTTTTTCAACTTTTTGAGATCCAAATTCAAAAAGGGGTGAGATTTGGCTTCTATAGGGCATAGAGAACTTGCAGAACAAAATTCATGAAAAAATGTTGCCAAACATGGATCGCGATCCATGTACTTTTTTTAAATTTGGGACTGATATTTGACAAGTACATCCCTGATATCATTTGGAACAACTTTGCCAAAAGGGGCCATAGCAAAAAATTGAAAAAAGTTGATCAAAACACCAAAATTCTGCAAGATAGCCAAAAACCGCAGGACAAACAGAAGAACTTGCTTTTGAATGACAAAAACTTGTCCAAACCCAAAACTTTTGATACCATAGCATCTAGTAAACATGCTAATCCTGATGGTACCAAGAAATGTCAGTTTGGCTTCCAAACATGGATCGCGATCCATGTACCTCATGAAAATTTTTGAATTTTTTTTGGCTGAGATTTGAGCAATAGGTAGTTGAGACATAGACAAACACTTCTTCCGAAAGAACCAAATGCAAAAAAGTTGTAAAAAGTGGTCAAAAGAGCCAAAACTGAACATTGTCAAAATTGTCACAGCAAACTGTAGAAGTCAGTTTTGGTAGGGCCAAACTCATCCAAATTCAAAAAAAATTGTGAGCAGTCTACAAACATCATAAGATATCAGCACACCAAAAATTCAAGTCCAAAAGTGGTGGAACATGGATCGCGATCCATGTACCCCAGAGGAGTACAACACAACAGGATCTTAAAAAATGTAAATTTCGGGATGATTCTCTGCAATAGGGTTTGATTGAAGAGTACTTTGCTTTGTGAATTCATTAGGTTTTTCTTATTTTCTCATTCATATGCGTAGTAATACTATCCTTGGTATCATCATATTACTTTCCTGTTTTTACAGTACTCCAAAAGACATGGCTCTCACAAAAGCGAAGAAAGCTGCTCCCTTTGCAAGAGGTATAAGAATTGTGGGAGCTCTAGTTGAAATTGTGAACAGTGGAGAAGCTATTGGGAGAGGGAAAATTAAAAAGGCATCAAATTTGGACATTCTGCATGGCTCAAGAATGCCTAGTGGATGTTATGGTGTATCTTTGGTTCAAGTTTATGTCGGAAAGGATGCACCTTTGCATCATCTCAATCCAATGGATGAGGACACAAAAACTTTGTGTTGTGCTGTGAATACCCTGTTTCCTGGCCCAAAGAAGAACTGTGAGAGCTTGAATTTTGGCTACTTTAAGATCTCCATTATATTCTACATTTTTCTTAGGTCCTCTCTTTCCATTCATTTTAGCAAATTCTCAAAGATATTGGACAAGAGGTTGAATTGACAAAGACTCTGATGGATATGCCACCCCAATTACATCTAGGCACACAGAGTGAGAGTACACTTCCGGGTGCTAGAGTCAAATCTGTTAGTACATATGATCGAAAGGAAAAGAGTAAGAAAGGAAAGCCTACTAAAGAACACGTCCAAGATGAATCAATAACATCCACAGTCAAGAGAGAAGAATCTGAAGAAGAGCTTCATGATGAAGAGATTGAAGCATACATTGAAGAGGGAGCTAATGCTGGGGGAGAATTTCCCATAAATAAGGACGTTACCCTTCGTCACGACATGCTATCAAAGTATCTCACAAAATTAAAAGTAAGCTATTCTCCAAATCTACAACTGGATTACCTTTTTTAAAATTTATTCTAAACTTTTTCCTTAAATAATCTCGATGCAAACTATAGAAATATGCGAAATGAAAGAGGAGGATACAAAAGCCCAAGTCATGTTCTGGAAGATGATGAATGCAGTGATGTTGGATAATGGGCATCCGCCTGCAGATTTTTGAGGGTTCATGGCTCACGAAGCCACTGCAAACTGGAGAGCAGTTCGAACGGTTTTTAATGGAGGACCACAAAATGTGATGGATGGAAGAGAACGCTCATGTCTATTTCACTGGGAACAAAGCCTAAATATTCACACTAACCAATTTGTACACAAGAACTTTCAAAACAAACACAAGAGGCTTTGTGAAATGTGGCGTTGCGCTCGGAGTGAGGAAGAAGCTACAACCATATATAGACGGATCTGTTCTTGGTGGGCTTCTGGCAAGCTGTTGGATGTAAATATTCCCTAAATGGATTATTGGATGAGTTGGTGGCATGTTTGCTACCCAAGTTGGAGGAAGTTTCTTGTGGAAGTAAGTGTCCATGTTGTCGGTGGTCAAATTTTGAACCATTTTTTTAAGGCAATAATGACGGGATATTTTTTCAGGATGCAAAGGACATTACATTCATTCCAACAACAAATTTATCTGAGACAAAGCATGCTAGTTGGCTAGCTGGAGAAGGAAACAAACAAATGCTCAGTTTTTTATGATGCAAGTGTTTCTGATCTAGCAAACTTATTGGTGCAAAGCGTGAAGATGCTTGCATTTGTGGAAGGTAGATACCATGGGGTTGGACCTTCAGCAAAAAACCTAGCAAGAAGGATTTTGCAAGGGCATGCTCCAGCTGCTACTGCTGCGCTTTCTCGAGAGGTGAAGAAAGCGATCGAGGGGACCCCAATTCACCGACAGCCTCATGTGGAAGGGGATAATATCAAAGTAACACAAAAGTGAAGAACGACTGGTTCTGTGACACAAGAGGAGGAAAATGCTTCCCATAGACCATAGTATGTCACTCAAAACATATCAACAAGGGTAAGACAACGTCTCATTCAACATCAACAATCATGGAAGAAGACAAAAATGAAGAGATGATTGTTGAAGAATCTGATATTCACAAAACAATGTGGGCAATTCGAAGAGTCCCTAAAGGTAGCAGAGTGCAATGTCAAGGATGGTTGGGTGGTCAAGCCAGAAAATACAAAAAGAATATTAGAAATACTAGAATGGGTGTAGTAGCACCATCATTTTGGGGCATTAGAACTTGGGACAATGGAAATGAGGGAGGGCAAGGTCGAGGGTCAAAAGCTCAATACATGTGGTTTTGCAATGATAGTGTGGATCACACGTGGAAAATCTGCAACACAATATTCCATTGTCCAAGGCCAGTGCCAGACACATGGCTTGTGGAAAAAGAGACAAATTTAACTCCTGCCACTATGAAGATGCTAGAGGAAGGAGGATTTAAGGTTCAAAACGGTTAGTGAATGAGCCATCAAACATGTGCTATCATCCAGGTGTCTCAGCCCCGCTGCAGCCAAATGAATTGACTCTACAATATCTATGGAGGCTAAGATTGAGGAGCATGTGGTAATCAAAGAAAAACAGCAAGAGAGGCTTATGGTGGGATGGTGGGGACTTCAAGTTCGCTCGTGCGTGATGAGCTGTACGAAGTTCACATCACCACAAACCCCATGTGTACATGTAGAGACTTTGCAGGTCGAGCAGCACAAGGATGATCGTACCTAGCATGCAAGCACATCTACTATATCTTCCTGCATATCTTTGGGTTAGATGTAAACCATAATATGTTCATCCATCAATGTAAGCTCACAAATGAGAACCTTGCACGTGTGTTCAATGCACGTCGCACCTTCTAGATTGTGGTAATTTCATGTCCTTCAGTCAAACTCCCCATTAGAGATCATTGCTTATCGAAAATTGAAACTTTATTGATTTGTAATTGTGTTGGTTCTCCTAGCTCATTTGTTGAGCATTTGATGGAGATTTTGACAGCTAAGATCTTGGAATTGGCCTGTTTTTGTTGCCCGATTTATGTTCATTGTTGTTTTTCACCAGTTTAACACGTCTAATTATAAGTCTTGAGTTGTTTTTTAATGACCTTGGATTGTTGGCTGATCTTCACACTATCTAACTTAACTACTATCATTGCTTCACCATATATATTGGAGTAGACCAAGCTCCAAATGCAAGTTAGTGTTTGAAGAAAGTGGATAATGTAGAAAATATGTATTGTGATTTGCTCCATGACTTAGGGCCACGAATTGCGAACTATTTTCTTTGTTGTCTTGGTGCCACAAGAGTTATAGATCATTACTTAGTGGTAATACATGAGTACTTCTTTAGCCAGGACAATCAAAAGAGCGGATGACATGCACATTAGTTGGATTTTGCAATGTAGTGCAAGATTGTTATTTTCTTGAGACAACAAATTAGCATGTGAAAAAATTAGCAAGAATGATTCTCTCAAGTCTGGTATTGAGAAAGTAAAATAGGTTTCATACAAGTAGCATACATGATGGCCTCAAGCCAAAAAGAATGCGACAAAGCTTGACTTTTGACCAAACATCGTGCCATTTCCATAAGTGACCTGTTTTTCCTCTCAGCAACACCATTTTGCTGAGGCGTATAAGGCACTATACATTGGTGTTTTATCCCACAACTAGCCAGAAATGCATTAAATTCATGAGACATATACTCCCCCCTTGATCGGAACGGAGTGTGTCCATAGTACACTTCGAGACATTTTCATCCATAGTTAGAAATTGTTTTAAGCACATAAAACTTCGGACTTCCCTTTAAGTGAAAATACCCATGCATGCCTGGAGTAATCATCAATGAAAGTCACAAAGTAAAGGTAATTGCCTAAGGACGGAGTTTGCATGGGCCCACAAACATCACTATGCACAAGCTGCAACCTACATGTGTCCCTAACTAAACCATCCTTTGGAAACTTAGAACGCTTGTAACCCTCACGCACATTCCTATCACCTAAGACGGACGCCGTATTATTTATTTGGTAGAGTCAGGTACCGGGCTTGTCGGTCCAATAGGAAAAGGGTAAGAGTGATTGCTGATGAGAGGCGCACTCTAACTGGAACATTCAAGGGATTAGTTGGCTAAGCATGGGCGCCCAAGTGTGAATGGGGCGAGCTCAAATAAAAGTCAACTAAACCTAAAATTCATTGATTCTCTCATTTGTGCAATTGAAGAGTGCTCTTGCTCCATCTCCATCTTCTTCTTCTTCATCTCCTTGTGTGTGTGTGTGTGTGTGTATGTATGCGTGAGAGAGAGAGAGAGTGGGTGATCGAGCATTGTGACGGCGCAATGAGGCAGTTGAGCGCAGCGTAGCAACGTCTCCATCTTCTTCGCAGCAAGGAATCCTCCACAACAGCAAGCGTAGAGCGGTGAGTGACACACCATCGTCATCTTTGAACTTACTAGTTTAGGCTAGTTGCATGCTTGAAGCCATTTGTGGCTCGCACACAGTGTATCGGCAAGTTCCTTTGCATTGACACGTGCAACAGACGCGCACATTTTTGGCGCCGTTACCGAGGAATGCCATACACTAAGCTTGAATGGCACTATGTGCTTCTTTTGTGGTGCAATTTCAATTGTAGGAAAGGTAGATAAGGAAGGTGTGTGTGTTGAGAAGAAGGAGTTTGTTTGGCTACTATGTATTATTTGTAAATAAGAAATTGAAAGGTACTTTGTTTTCTTTGTTAATAAGGTACTGTGTTTTCTCTGTGATAAGGTGTTAGTATTAAGGTTGTAGATCCATAATGTTAGTTCTGTGTAAAGTACAGTGAGTAGTTCTGTTAGCTAGTGAGTTGTTGTAGTAGTGTGTTAGTGTGTAACGGTAGTTGTATTAGTTGTAAGTAGGTAGGTTAGGTGTGTGTGTGCTCGCACGCACATCGCGGCCACGGCGACCTCTTCAACGTCGTTCATATATACGGGTCCACCAACCAGTCCCTACATTGGTCTTTGAACTGGGGTCTGACTTCTCTGCTTTTTGCGATCTCTTCCTGCGTGTTTTCTTGTTTTTCTGAGATTGGGCAATTGATGCCGTGTCTCTTTCCTCAAGATATAATTTTGTTTTTGGAGCATCGATCGTGTGAGTACGTTTACTGGTACCACACGTGTACTTTGTGATGGCTCCTCGGTAACCTTAATCAAGTTTAATGGCGTGATCTTCGGTGCATTTGGATTATTTGGACATTGGGCAGTCAAATTATCTATGCCACATCAATTGCATCGGCATTGTAGACGTGCTCGCTTGATTGGTTTGCATTAGTGTGTCGTTCTTTTGTAGCCTAATAGGACACTAAGTCACACGATGCGGACCTCCACACTCATAGCATTGAAGAGGTGGTCTCTTAGTAGTATAATTGATATTTTTGCCTCTTGCAGCAAGAGCAGCTACTTGATAGACAGGTTTGACTTGTCCCCAATAGTCCTCCATGTGGTATTGTGGCCTTTCTTCAAGCACATCCATCCCATAGGCAATATTAGGATCTATATCTTCCTCACGGCCTTCCAAACAAGCAATAGATGACTCACAACACACTTGATTCATAGAAGTGATTCTCAGATGTGATGGTTGCGGTCCTAGCAATGGAGGTGGTAAGGGTGTTGTTTGAACAACATATTTTGGGCCCTAGGGACCATGTGTTGTGCTATTTGTTCAAGAGGTGGGGCCTGCATCAATGCAGGCACTCAAGGTGTGTCTGTCCATCCTAAGGTTGGTCTATTGGCCATCGCGCGCTTAAATACTATTCAATCCTTTGCTTGACGACCATACCTCTGTTGGAATTAGGGTTGCAGAGAAACGCATATAGCTTGGAGAAGACGAAGGAAGCTTAAGGCACACAATAGAGAGTGTGTTTCTTAGTATGCAATGGAAAGATTGATAGCCCTAGAGTGATGGGCGTATGTACAATGCTCGGAGGAAAAAACCTCCTAAAGAGGGAAAAAATGCCCCGGCGGTCCTAGTGTGTTCACACACATCACTACCACATGTATATGGTAACAAATCCCCCCTGAAGTGATGCGGTGAACGAGAGATGGCACATGAGTAAAGGGAAGTGCCATGCCCTAAGGACATGATCAGTCCACAAAGGGGAGTAAGCCCAAAGCTTTGCGGAAAGCTTCAAGCTTCTCACGAGACAATGCCTTTGTGAAAAGATCTGCAAGGTTGTCCTCTGTTGGCACATAAGTCAAGCTGATCTCTCCTATTGAGAGCCTCTCCCTGACATAATGGTAATGCACCTCAATGTGCTTTGTGCGAGCATGAAAAACTGGGTTCCTCACAACTGCCAATGCGCTCTGACTGTCAGTGTAGATAGTGTTGGCAGTGTCCTATCCAACATCCAAATCAGCCATAAGGCGTCTGAGCCATACACACTCAACCGCAGCTGTGAAGACTGCCCTGTACTCAGCCTCACAACTCGAAGTGGCCACAGTAGGTTGCTTCTTGCTCAACCATGATATACATGAACTTCCAAGCATGAAACAAAAACCACTTGTGGACACTCGCGTGTCAAAACAACCAGCCCAATATGAGTCCGAAAAAGCATATAAGTCTGGCGGCAATGATCCCCCCTTGGGATAAAACAAGCCAAGATGTAAAGTGCCACTAAGGTAGCAGAAAATCCTCTTGATAGCCTACCAATGCTTAGACCCTGGGCTATGCATAAATCCGCTGACTTGTGAGACTGCAAACTGAATATCCGGCCTCGTGTTGCATACATAAATAAGGCAGCCAACAGCAGTTTGGTAAAGAGTGACATTAGCAGGATCGCCAGCATCATGTAGACTCAACTTCAAACTTGTTTCCATGGGAGTGGCATTAGGTTTGCAATCCTCAAGTCCAAACTTACATAGCAATGTCTCTATGTAAATTTTCTGACACAAGGCAATACCACCATCACACTGCTTAAACTGTATACCCAAGTAATGATGCAACAGTCCCAAATCTTTCATCTTGAAAGTAGCATTCAAATCAGCCTTAAATTCAGCAATATGTCTCTCATTTGGTCCAGTGATCAACAAATCATCAACATAAAGAACCACAATGAGAAGTACATCACCCTCACGCTTTACATACAATGTGCTTTCTGTTGGACTGTTACAAAAGCCTCATTTAACCAAATGAGTGTTAGCTTTCTCATACCAAGCACGAGGATATTGCTTCAACCCATACAAAGCCTTCTTACATGTGCACACTTTGTCCTCTTGTCCTTTTATGACAAAACCGCGAGGCTGCGTTACATAAACTTCCTCAAATATGTCACCATTCAAGAAAGCAGTAACAATGTCTGATTGATGTACATGCCAACCAAAATGAGCTGCCAATGCACATAGAAAACGCACAGTAGTCATACGACAAGTGGGAGCAAAAGTCTCTTCATAATCTATGCCTTTTTGTTGTGCATAACCCTTAACAAGTCGAGCCTTATGGCGATCGATCTCACCATCCGGCTTGCCTTTCAACTTGTAAACCCACTTTGTACCAATGGCCTTTTTGCCAGGAGGCAAATCACATAAAGTCCATGTGTCATTTTCTATAAGTGCATCATATTCTCATTGCATGGCAGTCATCCAATTTTCTGAATTCTGTGCTTCATCAAAAGACAAAGGCTCCTCAACATCATGTAAACTAGACACAGCCAAAGCATAACAATTTGATGCATAAGATGCATGGCGAGAGCCTGAACAAGTACGACTAGACAAAGGTGCATCCAATTTACTATCACGCAAAGTGTGCACCAGCCATTTTGGCATACCTCTAGCGTGCTCATTTTCAGCCCTTTCCTCATCAAGTACATCATGTACATCTGCATCAGTAATAGGCTGATCCGTAACATTTTCAGAAACCCCCATAGGCTGTACATTTGCCTCATTGGAACTTACATTCGTATTTACACCACTGAAAAGAGGCAACAAAGTGTCATAAATGTCCTGTGAGCTTACATTACTGTCTCTAGTACATGACAGCAAGGGCTGAACAAAATCTTCCACAAACACTACATCCCAAGAAACCAGAATACGTTTTGTTTGTGGATGATACAACCTGTAACCTTTGCTTTCAGCACTATAACCAACAAAAATACATTTGACAGCCTTATCATCCAATTTTCTGCGCGCACTTGTGGCACCAAAGCATATGCCAAACAGCCAAAAACACGCATGTGCTCAATAGAAGGTTTTCTATCATGCCATGCTTCATATGGAGTAATAGACTACAAAGCTTTCGTAGGACATCTGTTAAGTACATAAGTGGCACACATGATCGCCTCAAGCCAAAAAGAATGCGGCAAAGCTTGACTTTTGACCATACATCGTGCCATTTCCGTCAGTCAGCTGTTTTTCCTCTCAGCAACACCATTTTGCTGAGGTGTATAAGGCACTGTACATTGGTGTTTTATCCCACGACTAGCCAAAAATGCATTAAATTCATGAGACATATACTCCCCCCCTCGATCGGAACGGAGGGTGCCCATAGTACATTTCGAGACATTTTTAGCCATAGGCAAAAATTGTTTGAAGCACATAAAAACTTCAGCCTTCGCTTTAAGCGGAAATACCCATGCATGCCTAGAGTAATCATCAATGAAAGTCACGAAGTACAGGTAATTGCCTAAGGACGGAGTTTGCATGGGCCCACAAACATCACTATGCACAAGCTGCAACCTGCATGTGGCCCGAACTGAACCATCCTTTGGAAATTTAGAACACTGCATCTTACCCAAAATACAACCTTCACAAACATGTTTGACAGGTGCTTCAAGAGGCGGCAAAGAAGCAACCATATTAGATTTCTACAAACGCAGCAAACTAGCAAAATTCAAATAACCAACGTGCATGCCAAAGTTTTGCATCTGAAATAGCCCTTGAATCTGCAACAGCATTTGTAAAATTTTGTCCACACTTGTCATACAAAGTGAGCTTATACAGCCCACGGCACAAAAGGCCAGATGCAACAATTTCATCACCAAAACTGAGATCATGAACTGTACATCTATCATCCACAAATTTGACTACAAGTCCAAGTCTAGCAAGTGCGGATACAGATAAGAGATTCTTCTTGATCCCAGGTACATAAAGTGCATCAACAAGTGTGAAGGAACTGCCATTAGCAATAGTGAGCACAATCTTTTCAACTCCTTGAACTGGATAAGAGGCGTTGTTGGCACAAGTGACTGAACTCCCATGAGGGACAGACTCGAGAGAGGTAAACAATTCACGATGTGAGGTAATGTGCTTTGTAGCACCACTGTTGAAATACCACACATGTTAATCTGTAGCAAACTGACAAGCATGCAACATGGACAGCAGGATTCTAAGTGCACTCTGCGCTAAAAGCCCATTCTGCATCAACATCAGCAACACAGTCTCCTTTCACAAAAGACTCAACAATGGCTGCATTTGTAGTGGAACCAGCATTTGTAGTGGAACCACCCTCTTTCTTCTTAGCCTCTTTGGCCTTCAACTTAGGACACGACTTGATCAAGTGATCATTGGCTTTACAATAATGGCAACGCATTTTCTTTTTGCCCTTATCACCAGAATTTCCAAACGAATTGCTACCAGCAGAAGCATTAGGAACAGAATTTTTGCCACTCGCAGCAGAACCATAAGAAGTGGCTGCATTGCTGTTACCACCCTTTCTTTGAGAAGCAATAAAAGCCTGTTCAACTGCACATTGTCTAGTCCTGTTTTTTCTGGAAAGTGACTCTTGCAACAGCAATGTGCATAATGCATCAAACTTGACAACTTTTGGATTTCCTTGGGTCATAAGTCTCCAAGTACTAGCAAAAGTCTGGTAAGAATCTGGTAAGGCATCAAGAACAGTCTGCACAAGGGAACTGTCTGAAATAACTTCACCTGCAGAAATAAGTTGCTCATTGATATCCTTGACACTAGCAAGGAAAGTGTCCATATCATCTTCCTCATGCATAATCTTTGACTCCAGCTCTTTACGCAGCAAAGCAATTTTAGCCTCATTGCGGCTTGCATAAAGACTTGCTAGAATATCCCAAGCCTGTTTTGCAGATTTTGCTGAACGGATGTGAGGAACAATGGTGCGCTTCACAGAAAACACAATCAATGCATGAGCCTGCTCATCCTTAACATCCCAACGAGCTTGTTCTGTCGTAGGCAAAACAACTCTAACAGCTGCAATCCTTGCAGCAAGACCTGCATCATCCTCAACATCGCCTACATCCTCAGAACCAGGACGTACATCAATGCCCTACACAATGTTCCAGACACCCTTTGACACAAGAACATGTTGCATCATATAAGCCCACATAGGGTAGTTGTCCCCATCCAACCTGTCCTCAACAGCAAACATCTTGAACACATCTGTGTTGTTGTTGTCAGCCATGGTAAATGTTGCACCTGATGTGAAAACTGCCCAAAAATAGGGGAAACGGAGCGGGAACAACCTGTGCTATATAGCACAAACCGTAGAAGACTATAAGGCACCTGTTATGCAGAAAACAGCACTGACAAAAATTCTACACAAAATGACGAAATAGCCTGTGCAGTACTACCTGTAGTGAAAATGGAAACCGAAATGAGCCCAAATTAAAATTCTGAGCAGACCTGGCTCTACGAGCTTTCCCAAAATATTTGTCGACCTGCGAAAACTTGCCAAAGCTCACTGAAATCGGTGAAAGTGAGCAGGCGTGTGTTGGAGCAGCTGGCGACTAAGCCCGGGAGGACGTGACCTGCTCTGATACCAATTGTTGGAATTAGGGTTGCAGAGGAATGCACACAGATTGGAGAAGACGAAGGAAGCTCAAGGCACACAATAGAGAGTGTGTTTCTTAGTATTCAATGGAAAGATTGATAGCCCTAGAGTGATGGGCGTATATACAATGCTCGGGGGAAAAAACCTCCTAAAGAGGGAAAAATTGCCCCGGCGGTCCTAGTGTGTTCACACACATCACTACCACATGTATATGGTAACAACCTCCCACATGCATTGCAGTTCCCATTGAATTTTACTCTAAAAGTAGGGCATTCACTGGTACCATGCGGTCCATAGCATACTGAGCACCATTGTTGCTCCCTTCTTGGATACATATGATTGTTTTGCGGAGCACGATTGTCTCTAAGACTCTCTTGAATGGCCTTGGTGAGATCTGGTAAAGTCATCTCAGATATCTTTGTCTCCTTAGCAATAGGCTTTAGGGTCATTGGTTGATGCCACGATGCTTGCGAACTAATAGATTTAGGCTCAACAGACACTCTTTCTCCTTGAATCATTAAATTATCCTCCAATTGGATCGCATTGGTGGTGACTGCTTCCCAAGTGGTGATACCTCTAATGACTAGGCCATTGTAGATATCCTCATGTTGTAATCCCCTAATAAATCTATCAGGAAATTGATTATTATTGAAGCACTCATTTGGATTACAACGAGAATTCAAATGCTTTAAGCGAGTAATAAAGTCTCTCACCGACTCTCTTTCCTCTCGTTGGGCTTTCTAGAGCTGAGAGGCTACACCCCAAAGCACTCCCTCTCGTATGTATTCTTTCAAGAACAGTCTCCTAAGAGTAGGGTAAATCATTTTTTCTTCCACCCTTAGGGTTCTATACCAATCCCCAGCCTTTCCACTTAAGGTTAGTCTTAAAGCATTACTCTTATGCAGGTCATTGTGTTCTCCTAGAGAATCGCATATTTGTTCAAACACTTCGATATGCTTTCTCACATCCTTGCCTCCACTAAATTTTTGTGTGAGCTTGGCTATTTGTACTGCCTTACTTCTAGGCTCTCTATCATGCGTGTTACGCATATTCTCAGCAATAGATCGACCGATAGCTTGAGCAAATGTTGCCAAGTCACTAAGTGAGCAGGCACCGTGGGTAAAGGTGCTCCAGAGACTACATGTGGAGTAGGTATTGGCATTGGTCTTGGCGCATAAGAAGTCCTTGTATTCCACGTTTGGTACGGTGTTGTGCCATGTGGCGGTCCAAAGTTCATATGTGTGGCCCTAGGCATAGCATACGTCGGATGTGACATGCTAATGTTAGCCGGTATGGTCCCATGGAAATAAGAGCTTGGGTATTGTGGAGCATAGGTTGTTGAAACAATGGGAGGGGTAGGGACTACATGAGTACGAGGACCCATGGGTGTATACCATTGGTACACACTTGTAGGTAATGTTGCAAGCATTGGGGTAGGCATGGTAGCAGTGGTGTCATCAAGGGAAGGATGAGCTAGACTTGGAAAGGTAAAGCTATCACTTGTGGGCTCAGATTGCACTGAGACCCCTGGCAAAACAACATATGGAGGATCCATCGGACTTACCGAGGGAGTCTCCATTTGCGATAAGGTTGGTTGTTCAGCGTTCCCTGTATCCAAGAATCTCATGAGACCTGTTGAAGGCATGTGGATCCCCTTGTTTTGTCTCTCTAGTTCAATAACCCTATGGATGACCTCACAAACTCTTTGTTGTTGATCCTCCACACTAGTAGCACCCATTGTGGATTGTAGGACATCTAACCAACCCACATGATAGGTGTGACATGTGTATAGGTCTTCAAAGTTTCCGTTTGTAGTTTGTACTCCCATTTCTCATTTAGAATTGCTCCATCTAAGATTGAGGTGCTAGGGGTGTCCTTTGAGCTAGATGCAATGTTGCTTTCTAGGGGTTGGCCCTTAGCGGTTGCTAAGTCAGGA
Organism: Adiantum capillus-veneris; assembly: GCF_014529385.1. Lineage (NCBI taxonomy): Eukaryota > Viridiplantae > Streptophyta > Polypodiopsida > Polypodiales > Pteridaceae > Adiantum > Adiantum capillus-veneris. Next base: position 17,515,886 of record NC_140933.1, read on the forward strand.
GCACTCAATTGCTCTCCTAGCAAAGATATTGGCATAGGAGCTTTCGCTTTTAACTCTCTTCGTTGCTCCGCCTTGCGTAAGCTCTCAATTTCCTTTTCCCTAGCTGCAATGATATATCGCTCAACCTCTTGCACTTCGGCAAAGCTTCTACCATCGGGTAATATGACCTCGGAGGGGAATAGCTCTAAAGAGTCAGGGGGTGCAGTGAATGAAGTATTCACGTGCACACTCTCTAAGGGCATAGGGTCTACGTTGTTCATGAATGGCGAATTTACTTCCCCACCCCCCTCATTTACATCATTAGCTCCATGTTCGGAGCGAGTGGCTCTACTAAAGGTTTCCTTCACGCGGGTAAGCACGCTCGGCCCGGACCGTGGGCCCGTGGCATGCATGTCTTGGCTTGAGCTATCAGGATTAAGCATTGGGTAACCCTCCATGACGTCGTAGTCAGAGGAAGAGTCACTAGCCGCTATGTTTGGGTCTTGGTTTGTACTACCTTGGGTCCCCGCCGAGGGCCCGGAACCTAAGGTAGGTGGATAATAAGAACTCGCGCAAGTCGGAATTCTCTCTAGTTGTTCCGTCTCTAGCACACGACTAGAGCGCAGATGCATGTGCCTTTGGCACCCTACAAGCGTCGGCGAATAACCTCAAAGGTTAACCGCTTAATTTTTTAGGCTTCCGTTTTCACTCGTTTCTGGATGTTTTTTAATGTTTTTTAATGATCGGTTTTTTGATTAAAGTGTGTGATATCTCAAAACGAGCGTATCACTCAGAAGGTCGCGGTGTGCTTTACAACACGACATTTGGTCACCTGAAGCTCCGTTGGTCCTCAAAAAGGTTGATTTTTAGTTACGTTGGTACAACTGAGTTATGTCGACACAAGTTAATGGTTCCTGCATTCATATGGCATCATGCAAATACAGGACGAAATGGGGAAGTCAGGACCAGATGCCAACTATGGGAAGTTTTTCCATGATGTGTATGCCAAATGTGACAATTAGCAGGTTAGACATTAGTTTTTAATCTCTAATAATTGAAACGCTCGCAGATGCAGGGAATTTGCTCTCTGGCTAATCTATGGCTCAATTATTTGGCCACAGGGTTCTTTTTGGAGGACTATTTCATGGTTAAAGATTGAAGGAGGCTTTTTGTCGTTGTGAGCGGGATGAAAACACACACAGCGCCTCTATAACGACCCGACACACACTCTTGGAATGATACACACACACACACACACTATGGGGCACCACCTGGCTTAGACAACACACCTGGCCGAGACAGGGAACGCACCTCTAGAGTGAGAGGAGAGAGACTATCCACTTGCCCACTCCACACAGACACACACACACACACACACACACACACACACAAAAAAAACTCAGCTCAAAAGAGGAGAATTTCTGATGTTTAGATACAATTGAGCTTGGGCCAACACCAATGGGGCAAATAGCTCACACAATATGGGTAAAATAAGCCAGATACAATCACGAACTAGAGCAGAAACTTCGCTCATAAGAGAAACTTACACAGAAAAACAGCAAGAAAAGAGTGAGGAATTTGGCAAAATGGATAGCGCCATCGCGTCCGGAACGGCCCAAAACCCCAGTCTACAATCTCAAAGTGCTCAAATCCGACCTCGGATGAGCAGTTTACGGCCAAAACAAGCTCCAAAATGAGCAAAAACACACCTGCGGCTGTTCCTCCTCTCTTCTCCACGTTTTTTATGGTCTTCTCTTTGTTTTTTTCAGTTCCCACACTTAGCTTTTTTAGTTGGGCACCCTTGGCCTTTTAGATGACCTCAAACGGACCCCGAACAGGCCAAAAACTGACCTCGCAGTGCATAGTTGTCACCTTTTTGCATCATTCGCACACCTGGCACTCAGCTTTTTTCCAATAATGCATCTCGCCACCACGTGAAGTGGCCCCAAAAAGTGGTCCTAATGATGACCTTTCTGCATAACTCTCACCAGAAAACACCCACGTTGTGTCCGTCCTCATCTGCGTGCAAATATTGACCTCGTTCGCCCTCGTGACGCCACTAGATGCCATCTGACGCACCTGCTGACTTCATGTCGTCGGCCCGCGGATAGCTTCCTTGAGAATTTTTACACGCTATAAACTCCTCATTATTGTAGAAAAACACAGTGGTACTGGTAATAGTGAAAATCGATGCACTATGTACACCCTGTCCTACCTGTACACATGTGGGCCCCACATAACCACCTGGCTAAGGAAAATGGGCAATCCTTTATTTGATGCACCATGCATGTATATGTACATATGCGCAATCCCTTGCTCCAAAAAACTCCTGACATAATTTGCCCATCCCCTAGCCTGCTAGATCATTCATGATCAGTAGCAGCAAAGAGAGATATGAGACTCGCCGCATCACAGGTCTCCTCATCCCTCACCAACACTGCTTGATCCACGGACAGCTCATCTTGCTCCACCATCATCAATCTAGCATGATACAATTTAAGACGCAACCCATTTACCCTTGACTTATGTAGAACACCATCCAGGTTAGCCAGCTGATATGTGCCATTTGGAAAACACTCCACTACCTTAAAAGGGCCTTCCCACTTAATTTGAAACTTCTTTTGGAAGGTGTTGTCCAGCTTACTATTGTAGTTCAAAACCAAGTCATGTTTCTTGATACCCTTACTTTTAACCTTTTCATTTATCTTTGCCAAAGCCTTATCCTGCATCTGCCCATAATGCTCCAATGCGCTCATCCTATCCAACTGGACCTCTTGTAACTGCAAGAGCCTCTCTTTGAATGCATCACTAGGCGACCCAAGCAACTTCTCTAACATCTTGACCGCAGGCAACTCTACCTCCACAGGCAATAGTGCTTCCTTTCCATACACCAAATGACATGGAGTAAACCCTGTACCTGTCTTCACCAAAGTACCGTAAGCCCATAATGCACTAGGCAATTCCAAATCCCAATTCTTTCCTTGGTGCTCTGTCACATTAGAAAGAATTTGTACCAACTCACCATTGAATCTTTCATTTAAGCCATTACACTGCGGGTAATAAGGAGTGGTATGATGGTGCCTAATCTTCATCTTTGTGCATAAGAAGTCTAGCAGTTTAGCTCTAAATCCTGGCCCCTTATCTGAAAGTAGCTCTAATGGCACCCCAAACTTGCAACATATTTCATCATACACAAATTTTGCCACATCCTTTGCAGTGATCTGTTTTACTGCTATAGCCTCTGCCCATCTAGAGAGATAGTCCACTGCCGTCAAGATATAGCTTTTGCCCATACTTGTGATAGGTAACGGGCCTATTGCATCAATCCCCCACTTTTCAAACACATCAAACGCCATAATGGTTTTTCGTAGCTCTGGCTTCAACACTCTCTTCCCAAATGCTTGACACCTATTGCAAGACCTACACCAATGGTGAACATCCTTGTGAAAACTAGGCCATACATACCCCTCTTGCAAAATCTTATGCAAGGTGATCTTTAGAGCAAAATGGCCACCACATGCGCCTTCATGATTCTCTTCCAACACTCTGTAAAGCTCCTCCCGCCAAGGTACACGTCTCAACACGAGATCAGCCCCTTTCATGTATAAGACATCACCAATCAATTTGTACCTGTATGCTCTACGCACAAAGCCATACTTCTTAGACTTTTGAATCTTCTTTGGAATGATTCCTGTTAGCAAAAACTCCTCTTCTTGAGCCAAACTTTCCCGGCCATGATAAAGAGGTAAATTGGTCCTCAACACGAATAGCTCCCCAATCATGCCTTGAGCTGCTTCATGTGCCTCTCCATTTAGAGCACGTTCAATGTGTTTGATGCTCCATGCTTCAAACTTTTTTAACAGGCCTTTAATTCTAAAGCACATTTCCTTCAATGAGGTGTTCTTGCTCTTCCACACACCCAGCACTTGCTTCACCACTAACAAGGCATCACCTTTTATGCTCAACCTTCGAACCCCATGCTTCAAACAAATGTGTAATCCGGCTTCCAATGTAGCATATTCAGCCTCATTGTTACTATGCGCATCCAATTTGAACCCTCTCTTGCATACTAGCTTCCCCTCTGGATCATAAAGTGCTATACCCCCTGAAGCTGCATCGTGGCTCTTTCTGTATGAACCATCAAAGAACAACACATGTGCATTGCTGATCTATGGCACTTCTTCAACTACCTTTCTCACCACCTCTTCCTTAACAATAAGGGGATTCTCCTTGTAGGTCAACAAATCAATTAGGGTAGCCCTTGTACTATCTTCCACTAGAAAAGAGAACTCAAACTCTTGCAACTCAATTACCCATTTCTTCACCACATTTGACATGTTAGTACCATTAATTAACTGTGGCAAAAAGGCATAACTCGTCAAGAAAACAAAAGGCCGTGGTAGCAAGTAATGACGAAATCGTCGACAAGCAAATATTACACTGGCCATCACTAGCTCTACTTCCGATAACTCGGGCATCATCCCCTACTGATGGATTTACATAAAAAACTTTCTCCCAATCAGGAGCCTGCATGGCTGACAACCCCCCTAACACCTCTTTCACCTCTTGAAACACTTCTTCACACTTGTCATCCCATTGCAATGGATCATGCTTTGCCACTTGCTGTAATGGATAAAGAAGCTGCGAAGACAATGGAATAAACCGTGCCATGTACTTCACTTTGTGTATAAAGGTTGCCAATTGCTTCGTACTCATAGGTGATGGAAGAAGAATAATAGACTTAACCTTGTCTGGATCAGCCTCAATGCCATTTTCTGACACCATGTGGCCCAATAACTTCACCCTTGGTTGTGCTAGATGACATTTCTTTGGATTTAGTTGTCCTCGACATTCATCATATCGAGCCAATACCATCTGCAGCTTCTCATGGTGATCATCCCTACTGCTATAGACACAGAAGTCATCCATAAAAGCTTTAACACAACTACCAATGAATGGTTCCAACACCCAATTTGCTCTCTCTTGATAGAAGGAAGGTCCATTTGACAACCCAAATGGCAATACTGTGTAGCAATAGCAGCCCCATGGCGTAATAAAAGTTGTCTTTGTCCGGTCTTTAAGAGCAATCTTCAATTGAAAATAGCCTGAAAAACCATCACACACACTGTACCTCTCATAACCTGCCACTGAATCCAAGATCTGATCGATGAATGAAAGAGGATATGGGTTCTTCTTAGTGGCTGCGTTTAAGGGTTTAAAATCCACACAAATTCTCCACTTCCCATCCTTCTTTGGACTGACTACAACTGGACTCACCCATTCTGTGGTCTCCACTGGAACTATGAACCCTGCCTTCAGTAACTTGTCCACCTCTACCCGCAAGGCTTCCATTTGCTCTTGACCCATCCTTCTTAGCCTTTGCCACACTGGCTTAGCACCTTCTTTCAGCTCTATATGCATCTCTTCACCCTTGAACCCTCTGATCTCTTCATATGAAGTAATGAACAAATCAGGAAAACTAGCCAGCATATGCAAAAATATATCCTTCTCCATAGCTGAGAGGTCTCCACTAATCATTTACGTCATTAATTCCTGCTTCTTTGACAACTCAACCTTGGTTTGCATCAGCCCTTCAATCACTTCATAAGGCCCTTCACTTTCATCTTCAACTTCATTCGCAAATGCGACTAAACCACACTCCTGGATTTCTTTATCCATCAAAAGAAATGCAACATCAACATCCTCATCACTGCTGGTAGTGCTATCACTGTCCTCATCTGTCACCGTGGAAGAGTCTTCATCACTAGACTCATCCTCATCTTCATAAAGCTCCTCTAATCGTTTCCTTGTGTCCATATTATAAAGCTTCTTGGTACCTGTCTTTCCATAGAGGCTAATCGTACCATGTCGCCAATCTTGAACAGCTCCCACTGCACGTAACCATGGTCTGCCCAGTATAATAGGATATGCTCCCAACCCTGCTGGCATCACATGAAAATCAACCACTGTGTTTGCATCATATGCCTCCACTTCTAAGATCTTTACAACACCCAAGCATTTTACTTTTTGATGGTTTGTCAATCTGATCCGAAAACCTGACACCCCAGCCACTGTGAGACCCATCTTCTCAACGCATGAGTGTGTTATGACGCATATTTGGGCTCCGCCATCCACATAACCTTGTCCCAAATTTTTCCTTTTATGCCACACATCTACTATTGGACAAATGTCTGGTAGCTCGTCCATTGCCAACACCTTCACTGAACCTCTCTCTGGCTCTTTCTCCATTGGGTTAACCATCCTCTTCCACTGTCGCTTTAGCTTAGGCACCATCTCTATAAGCTGCCCAAAAGTAACATCTGCCTTCCTGCTCGTCAGATCCTCCTTCAAGTCATAGCTTAATTGCCCATCCCCTAGTGGAAAATCTGAAACATGAAACTTTTGACGAGCTCTCCTTTTCCTCTTGGCCTTGACATCCTCACCTTCATGGCTCTTTCCTTTCTTCTTACTAGGACCTGGGGCACTTCTTCCTTCCTTATCCTCTATGGTCCTCTTCCCAATAGGCATCACTAATGTATCCTCTCGCTTTGATGCCTTCTCCAAGGTGACTACACTTAGCACTTTTGTCTTTCCCTTTTCCTCATGGGTCAGTCCACTGGTTCCTTCGTCTCCCTTAATTTCGATGCCATAATCATTTGACCTAGTTAGCACCTGTCTTGGCAATGGATACATGTCTCCCCCCATCCTTGGTGGCTTATCACATTGCGGGCTGATGTGACCCAACTCTCCACAATTATAACATGTGGGCGTCTGCCTCCAAAACCTACCATTGCTTTGTCCAACACCATTCCTAGGCCTTTCTTCACCTCCTTGCTGATTTGCAAACCTCCCTCGACCTCGATTATTTCCCACTTGACCTAGCATGTTTAGGCTGAGATTCTTCATCAAATCTACCATTTGCCTCATGTCTTGCCTTAGCCCATCATCTTGCACTGCTGTAGTGACCACTGCTGGCATAACCTGAGTAGTAACAGGAACTACTGGTTCATGATGAACCCCTGATATGCGCCCTTGTAAAGACTCTATAGGCTGAAATTCAGACCTCATTGGCAAAGACTCCACCCCTAACTGGCTCATTTTCCTCAGCTTCCACTCTTTGTTCCTTGCTACCTCTAGTGCATCCTCATATGTCCTAGGCTTCTTTAGCTCCACTCTCCAATGTATATTCTCCCAAAGACCAGCCAAGAACTTGTCCTTCTTCATCATGTCGGGCGGGGGTACCTGTGGTGCTAAAGCCTTGCACATTCGCTCCCATGCCAATGAAAACTTACGTATGTACGCATCTACTGGCTCACCTTCCTTTTGCACCAAAGCCTGTACTTCTTGCCACACCTTGTCAGGATCTTCTATCTTCACAAACTCCACTTCCAACCCATGTCGTAGATTGTCCCAACTCAACCTTACAGGTGGATCAGCCACACGCAACTCCTCTTCAAATGCTTTAGACCAAACTCGTGCATCACTCTTCAAACAAATTTGAAGAAGGCGTAACATTTGCGTAGGGTCATGAATCTGGTTGCTAATGCAGGCAACCTCCATCTTTTCCAAAAATTCTTCCACATCTTCATCACTTCTTCCATGAAACTCAGGATAAGAGAAAGCCATGGCTACCCAAATTATGATGCTTTGAGAACCCCTTCGAACACACGTGCAAGAACCCAAAACTTTTTACTACCCAATCCCCAGAAACTTCAATGGAGCTCAACTTTAGATAAGGACAAACACATGCACATCAAATGAGTTTTCATCGTTAATCATCGGAATGAAAACAGGCAAAGGACATTCCAGGATCTCTCTCAATCTTCTTGGCCCAAACATAAAGACTATGCGCTGCTGGAAAAAAATCTTCCTGGACACATGAACATTTATCTGGATTCTTTGAGTTAAATGAAAAGGAGTGAATTGAGGGTCATTTTGATCATCCATTAAAGCCAACCATGAAGCTCCCAAGAAGGCACACCTGACTTAACCTCTGATTTTGCCAAAATTTCAGCAGCATAACAACATAAATGGCTCAAAAGACCAAAAAACCAGCCATCATAACTTGGAAAAATTTTGGCAGAGCTTCCCCAGAAATAGAGCAGTAGGAACCCAAAATATAGACTGTATATGTATGCATAAACTGTCAACAATAGAACCCGAGCATCAAGTAGCACTCACTAGTACATAGCCTATGGCAAGGTCACAAAAAGGGTGCTCCAGCTACCTGTATCACCGAAAGGATCTCCACATTTGAGAATCCCCCAGCTCAATAAAAACCTCACGCTATCGACCCTCACACGAAGGCTAATGCAAATCGCATATAGTCAAGTCTCAGACCAAGTCTCAGAAATGGCTGGGACTGCCAAATACAACCAAGTATGGCTCCACAAATGCGTACAATGGCAGTTTCCACAAGTAACGTACAATCCAGCAGACAATGCGCTCAAATAGGCGCCAAGTGATGCATTCCCACAACAACTGCAAGTGACATCACTGCTAGTATATCACTGTACTCCAGCTACTTGTACCTGTGTGAATCACCTGTACCTGCACCTGTCCCTGTAACCTATAACCTGTAGCCCCGAATCTCGAAGCTCGAAGCAGAAGGTACTCGAAGAAGATCCTCCGTGGGGGCGCCAAAAGAATGTGAGCGGGATGAAAACACACACAGCGCCTCTATAACGACCCGACACACACTCTTGGAATGATACACACACACACACTATGGGGCACCACTCGGCTTAGACAACACACCTGGCCGAGACAGGGAACACACCTCTGGAGTGAGAGGAGAGAGACTATCCACTTGCCCACTCCACACAAACACACACACACACACACACACACACCCAAAAAACTCAGCTCAAAAGAGGAGAATTTTTGATGTTTAGATACAATTGAGCTTGGGCCAACACCAATGGGGCAAATAGCTCACACAATATGGGTAAAATAAGCCAGATACAATCACGAACTAGAGCAGAAACTTCGCTCATAGGAGAAACTTACACAGAAAAACAGCAGGAAAAGAGTGAGGAATTTGGAAAAATGGACAGCGCCATCACGTCCGGAACGGCCCAAAACCCCAGTCTACAATCTCAAAGTGCTCAAATCCGACCTCAGATGAGCAGTTTACGGCCAAAACAAGCTCCAAAATGAGCAAAAACACACCTACGGCTGTTCCTCCTCTCTTCTCCACGTTTTTTCTGGTCTTCTCTCTGTTTTTTCAGTTCCCACACTTAGCTTTTTTAGTTGGGCACCCTTGGCCTTTTAGATGACCTCAAACGGACCCCGAACAGGCCAAAAACTGACCTCGCAGTGCATAGTTGTCACCTTTTTGCATCATTCGCACACCTGGCACTCAGCTTTTTTCCAATAATGCATCTCGCCACCACGTGAAGTGGCCCCAAAAAGTGGTCCTAATGATGACCTTTCTGCATAACTCTCACCAGAAAACACCCACGTTGTGTCCGTCCTCATCTGCGTGCAAATATTGACCTCGTTCGCCCTCGTGACGCCACTAGATGCCATCTGACGCACCTGCTGACCTCATGTCGTCGGCCCGCGGATAGCTTCCTCGAGAATTTTTACACGCTATAAACTCCTCATTATTGTAGAAAAACACAGTGGTACTGGTAATAGTGAAAATCGATGCACTATGTACACCCTGTCCTACCTGTACACATGTGGGCCCCACATAACCACCTGGCTAAGGAAAATGGGCAATCCTTTATTTGATGCACCATGCATGTATATGTACATATGCGCAATCCCTTGCTCCAAAAAACTCCTGACATCGTGATTACGTCAAGTTCGGGGTGGTCAACACTTGGAGTGGCCGCCACTATCGGCAAGTGATAGAGCAGGTGAAGTGCGACTCCAAAGGGGCGGCCAGGGCTACTTGAAGCTGTGAGTATTCGGACACGGCGACCAAGACCTTGAGTTATACCAATTTTGTGGAGCTTTTGGTTGCGGTTGGCCTTTGGTGGGAACAGCATGCTGTGTAAGTGAAAAGCTTGGAGTTTTAAAATAATGGCATGCTTTAAAAAACAGAACGAGCTGCAGGTTGAAGGTGGCGCCACCAGATGGCGGGCTAGAGCAGTTGAAGGGAAAGTCGACGAAGGGGCAGCCATGCAGTGCACAAGGCAGGTCGAGGCCAACAAGTGGCGCAAGATTTGAAGCAACTAACGGGCTGAAACCCATTACATGTGGTAGTGATGTGTGTGAACACACTAGGACCGCCGGGGCATTTTTTCCCTCTTTAGGAGGTTTTTTCCCCCGTGCATTGTATATACGCCCATCACTCTAGGGCTATCTATCTTTCCATTGCACACTAAGTAATACACTCTCTATTGTGTGCCTTGAGCTTCCTTCGTCTTCTCCAAGCTGTGTGTGTTTCTCTGCAACCCTAATTCCAACAATTGGTATCAGAGCAGGTCACGTCCTCCCGGGCTTAGTCGCCAGCTGCTCCAGCACACGCCTGCTCACTTTCTCCGATTTCAGTGAGCTTTGGCAAGCGTTCGCAGGTCGACAAATATTTTGGGTGAGCTCGAAGAGCTCGGTCTGCTCAGAATTTTGATTTGGGCTCATTTCGGCCTCCGTTTCCACTACGGGCAGTACTACACAGGCTATTTCGTCATTTTGTGCAGATTTTCTGTCAGTGCCGTTTTCTGCATAACAGGTGCCTTATAGTCTTCTACGGTTTGTGCTATATAGCACAAGTTGTTCCCGCTCCATTTCTCCTATTTTCGGGCAGTTTTCACATCAGGTGCAGCATTTACCATGGCTGACAACAACAACACAGATGTGTTCAAGATGTTTGCTGCTGAGGACAGGTTGGATGGGGACAACTACCCTATGTGGGCTTATATGATGCAACACGTTCTTGTGTCAAAAGGTGTCTGGAACATTGTGCAGGGCATTGATGTACGTCCTGGTTCTGAAGATGTAGGCGATATTGAGGATGTTGCAGGTCTTGCTGCAAGGATTGCAGCTGTTAGAGTTGTTTTGCCTACAGTAGAACAAGCTCGTTGGGATGTTAAGGATGCGCAGGCTCATGCATTGATTGCGTTGTCTGTGAAGCGCACCATTATTCCTCACATCCGTTCAGCAAAATCTGCAAAACAGGCTTGGGATATTCTAGCAGGTCTTTATGCAAGCCGCAATGAGGCTAAAATTGCTTTGCTGCGTAAAGAGCTAGAGTCGAAGATTATGCATGAGGAAGATGATATGGACACTTTCCTTGCTAGTGTCAAGGATATCAATGAGCAACTCATTTCTGCAGGTGAAGTCATTTCTGACAGTTCCCTTGTGCAGACTGTTCTTGATGCCTTACCAGATTCCTACCAGACTTTTGCTAGTACTTGGAGACTGATGACCCAAGGAAATCCTGAAGTTGTCAAGTTTGATGCATTATGCACATTGTTGTTGCAAGAGTCACTTTCTAGAAAAAACAGGACTAGGCAGCGTGCAGTTGAACAGGCTTTTATTGCTTCTCAAAGAAAGGGTGGTAACAGTAATGCAGCCACTTCTTATGGTTCTGCTGCGAGTGGCAAAATTTCTGTTCCTAATGCTTCTGCTGGCAGCACTTCGTCTGGCAATTCTGGTGATAAGGGCAAAAAGAAAATGCGTTGCCATTATTGTAAAGCCAATGATCACTTGATCAAGTCGTGTTCTAAGTTGAAGGCCAAAGAGGCTAAGAAGAAAGAGGGTGGTTCCACTGCAAATGCTGGTTCCACTACAAATGCAGCCATTGTTGAGTCTTCTGTGAAAGGAGATTGTGATGCTGATGTTGATGCAGAATGGGCTTTTAGCGCAGAGTGCACTTACAATCCTGCTGTCCATGATGCATGCTTGTCAGTTGCTGCAGATTCACATGTGTGGTATTTCGACAGTGGTGCTACAAAGCACATTACCTCACATCGTGAATTGTTTACCTCTCTCGAGTCTGTCCCTCATGGGAATTCAGTCACTTGTGCCAACAACGCCTCTTATCCAGTTCAGGGAGTTGGAAAGATTGTGCTCACTGCTGCTAATGGCAGTTCCTTCACACTTGTTGATGCACTTTATGTACCTGGGATCAAGAAGAATCTATTGTCTGTATCCGCACTTGCTAGACTTGGACTTGTAGTCAAATTTGTGGATGACAGATGTACAGTTCATGATCTCAGTTTTGGTGATGAAATTGTTGCATCTGGGCTTTTGTGCCGTGGGCTGTATAAGCTCACTTTGTATGACAAGTGTGGACAAAATTTTGCAAATGCTGTTGCAGATTCAAGGGCTATTTCAGATGCAAAACTTTGGCATGCACGTTTTGGTCATCTGAATTTTGCCAGTTTGCTGCGTTTGCAGAAATCTGATATGGTTGCTTCTTTGCCGCCTCTTGAAGCACCTATCAAACATGTTTGTGAAGGCTGTATTCTGGGTAAAATGCAGCGTTCTAAGTTTCCAAAGGATGGTTCAGTTAGGGCCACATGCAGGTTGCAACTTGTGCATAGTGATGTTTGTGGGCCCATGCAAACTCCGTCCTTGGGCAATTACCTGTACTTCGTGACTTTCATTGATGATTACTCCAGGCATGCATGGGTATTTCCGCTTAAAGCAAAGTCCGAAGTTTTTATGTGCTTCAAACAATTTTTGGCTATGGCTGAAAATGTCTCAAAATGTACTATGGGCACCCTCCGTTCCGATCGAGGGGGGGAGTATATGTCTCATGAATTTAATGCATTTCTGGCTAGTCGTGGGATAAAACACCAATGTACAGTGCCTTATACACCTCAGCAAAATGGTGTTGCTGAGAGGAAAAACAGGTCACTAACGGAAATGGCACGATGTATGGTCAAAAGTCAAGCTTTGCCGCATTCTTTTTGGCTTGAGGCCATCATGTGTGCCACTTATGTACTTAACAGGTGTCCTACGAAAGCTTTGCAGTCTATTACTCCATATGAAGCATGGCATGATAGAAAACCTTCTATTGAGCACATGCGTGTTTTTGGCTGTTTGGCATATGCTTTGGTGCCACAAGTGCAGCGCAGAAAATTGGATGATAAGGCTGTCAAATGTATTTTTGTTGGTTATAGTGCTGAAAGCAAAGGTTACAGGTTGTATCATCCGCAAACAAAACGTATTTTGGTTTCACGGGATGTAGTGTTTGTGGAAGATTCTGTTCAACCCTTGCTGTCATGTACTAGAGACAGTAATGTAAGCTCACAGGACATTTATGACACTTTGTTGCCTCTTTTCAGTGGTGGAAATACGAATGTAAGTTCCAATGAGGCAAATGTACAGCCTATGGGGGTTTCTGAAAATGTTTTAGAACAGCCTATTACTGATGCAGATGTACATGATGTACTTGATGAGGAAAGGGCTGAAAATGAGCAGGCTAGAAGTATGCCAAAATGGCTGGTGCACACTTTGCGTGACAGTAAATTGGATGCACCTTTATCTAGTCGTACTCGTTCAGGCTCTCGCCATGCATCTTATGCATCAGATTGTTATGCTTTGGCTGTGTCTAGTTTACATGATGTTGAGGAGCCTCTGTCTTTTGATGAAGCACAAAATTCAGAAAATTGGATTGCTGCCATGAAATCAGAATATGATGCACTTATAGAGAATGACACATGGACTTTATGTGATTTGCCTCCTGGCAAAAAGGCCATTGGTACGAAGTGGGTTTACAAGTTGAAACGCAAGCCGGATGGTGAGATCGATCGCCATAAGGCTCGACTTGTTGCAAAGGGTTATGCACAACAAAAAGGCATAGATTATGAAGAGACTTTTGCTCCCACTTGTCGTATGACTACTGTGCGTTTTCTATGTGCATTGGCAGCTCATTTTGGTTGGGATGTACATCAATCAGACATTGTTACTGCTTTCTTGAATGGTGACATATTTGAGGAAGTTTATGTAACGCAGCCTCGCGGTTTTGTCATAAAAGGACAAGAGGACAAAGTGTGCAAATGTAAGAAGGCTTTGTATGGGTTGAAGCAATCTCCTCGTGCTTGGTATGAGAAAGCTGACACTCATTTGGTTAAACGAGGCTTTCGTAACAGTCCAACAGAAAGCACATTGTATGTAAAGCGTGAGGATGATGTATTTCTCATTGTGGTTCTTTATGTTGATGATTTGCTGATCACTGGACCAAATGAGAGACATATTGCTGAATTTAAGGCTGATTTGAATGCTACTTTCAAGATGAAAGATTTGGGGCTGTTGCATCATTACTTGGGTATACAGTTTAAGCAGTGTGATGGTGGTATTGCCTTGTGTCAGAAAAGTTACATAGAGACATTGCTATGTAAGTTTGGACTTGAGGATTGCAAACCTATTGCCACTCCCATGGAAACAGGTTTGAAGTTGAGTCTACATGATGCTGGCGATCCTGCTGATGTCACTCTTTACCAAACTGTTGTTGGCTACCTCATTTATGTATGCACACGAGGCCAGATATTCAGTTTGCAGTCTCGCAGGTCAGCAGATTTATGCATAGCCCAGGGTCTAAGCATTGGCAGGCTGTCAAGAGGATTTTCCGCTACCTTAGTGGCACTTTACATCTTGGCTTGTTTTATCCCAAGGGGGGATCATTGCCGCCAGACTTACATGCTTTTTCGGACTCAGATTGGGCTGGTTGTTTTGACACGCGAGTGTCCACAAGTGGTTTTTGTTTCATGCTTGGCAGTTCATGTATATCATGGTTGAGCAAGAAGCAACCTACTGTGGCCACTTCGAGTTGTGAGGCTGAGTACAGGGCAGTCTTCACAGCTACGGTTGAGTGTGTATGGCTCAGACGCCTTATGGCTGACTTGGGTGTTGGACAAGACACTGCCAACACTATCTTCACTGACAGTCAGAGCGCATTGGCAGTTGCGAGGAACCCAGTTTTTCATGCTCGCACAAAGCACATTGAGGTGCATTACCACTATGTCAGGGAAAGGCTCTCAGCAGGAGAGATCAGCTTGGCTTATGTGCCAACACAGGACAACCTTGCAGATCTTTTCACAAAGGCATTGTCTCGTGAGAAGCTTGAAGCTTTCCGCAAAGCTTTGGGCTTACTCCCCTTTGTGGATTGATCCTGTCCTCAGGGCATGGCACTTCCCTTTACTCATGTGCCAGCTCTCGTTCACCGCATCACTCCAGGGGGGATTTGTTACCATATACATGTGGTAGTGATGTGTGTGAACACACTAGGACCGCCGGGGCATTTTTTCCCTCTTTAGGAGGTTTTTTCCCCCGTGCATTGTATATACGCCCATCACTCTAGGGCTATCTATCTTTCCATTGCACACTAAGTAATACACTCTCTATTGTGTGCCTTGAGCTTCCTTCGTCTTCTCCAAGCTGTGTGTGTTTCTCTGCAACCCTAATTCCAACACTAACGGGCTGAAACCCATACTGTGTATAGGTGGAGATCATCCAGCAGAGACGTCGTCCATGGCATGTGAGAAGAGGAGGGAAAGTTGCACCATTTGGGGGGTTGCCAGGTGCGTGAGCAGGGGGCAGGAGGATCCCTGAAAGTCGGGCTACCACAATTTTCACAGATGGATGGAGCTAGGGAGATGCCAATAGAGGAGGAACACTTAGATCCACAACCAAACCTAGATAGAACCCTGTTGTAGAAATACATGTTAACAAGTTGGGACAATACTTTGAGGGTGATGAATCCAATGAGACCATACCAATCACTACCGTGGGATTAGTTGTGAAGGGAATGCTTGATGGTGGCGCTCGGGTTAGCATTGTGACTAAAAATTGTTGGAAAACTATGGAAAGACCTCACCTTGGGACCACAACCACAGTAGTAAATATGGCCAATGGGTCTATTATTAAACCTATTCGGATGCTAGAAGATCTCAAGATCAAGGTCTTTGGATATAAAATAAGAAATACCTACATTGTTATGGATTTCTCCAAGCACACTATGACATCTGAGATGATCTTAGGACGTCCTTTCATGAGGGAAGCAAAAATGGTGCATGATTGGTCTAAAAACCATGTCTACTTGCAGTTCCAAGATTCTATCATAGTGGATGTTGTAATTGGTTGAGCACATCCTCTAGAAAACAGATTTATAATTGATCATAGATTTGACACCACAGTTCACTCGGCCCCATCGCAATATTGTTACACATGTAAAATTCTCCTTGTATGGATGTTCTACCTGGGATGACTGAGTCTAATGATGTGGATTGGGTCCACCTAACAGCAACCATAAACACTTGGGAAAATAGAGGGACGACTTGGGTAACACCTGAGGGGAATGAAATGCCACAAGTCGTACACTTATATATAATAGGAGCAATGCATATAGCTTTTGATGACCTACAAGATGAAGGCTTGACTAACATTAGAACCATTAGCGTCTCTCAAGAGTATAGCCCACACGATTTGGAGTCAGAATCATCAATTGAAATTGACTCTGAAGACAAAGAATCTGAGTTAAATCTTAGTGCAACTGTGGGCACAAACCATTCAAGGCCAAGTGGTACCCTAGATGACAATTTATTCGGAAGAGGAGAAGACACGAGTAGCGATTCATCTAGTGACTCTTCACTAGAGATCGGCCGTAATCAAAAATTAGACAAGAAGAGTAAGAGATATAAGAGGTGACGATATCAAGAAAATGTGCATGCTAGAATAAATGAAAAGAAATCTACCACAGAATGGCTTGATTATAAAGGGGCACGTGATGCTCATCGGAAGGTGGTAGATAACTGGAGTGAATACCTTCAAAGCGTTATGTGGTGTAGTTCACAACCCATTCACATCGCACAACTAGAGGCTACAGAGAAGCCAAAGTTGAGCCGTACCATAAGGAGATGACAAAATCGAGAGTTAGCTCAACAACAAAAGGAAGCGAAAATGAAATCATAGTCCATAGAACAACAAGACCCCACAGACTTACACCCTGCACCCGATCATTTCAAATCCTACACCACGGAGGAGCGTAAGGTTGTGTATACAAAGGCTCAAAGAAAAGCTATCGATGGAAGCAATGGAGTCTATGATGGTCCAGCAATAGTTAAGGAAATAGAGTTAGCAGACCCAGGTGAGGAGTCCAAACCTGTCTTCATTGCCCAAGATCTGACAGAGACTGAGAAGTATGTACTTAAAGAACTTCTCAAGAAATTCAAGGATACATTTGCTTGGACATACCATGATATGAAAGGTGTTCCACCTTCCGTGGTGCAATACACAATCCCCATGAATAACATGGCTAAATCAGTTCAGCAACGACCCTACCCAATGAATCCTAAGTATGCAAAGATCGTTCAAGAAGAGATTGAAAAGCTTGTGAAATGCGGATTTATATATCCTATTGAGCACTCAGAATGGGTGTCTCCAATAGTTATCGTGCGAAAAAAGAATGGGAAACTTAGAGTGTGAGTGGATATCAAGAAGGTCAATGCCGCCACTAGGAGGGACCATTACCCTACCCCTTGCCATATTCAGAACATGTGCTTGAAAGAGTTGTCGGGAAGGAAGCTTATAGCTTTTTAGATGGGTACTCTGGCTACAATCAAATCACAATTGCGCTAGAGGACCGAGCTAAAATAGCCTTTATAACCAAATTTGGAGTGTTCGCATTTCGTGTTATGGCTTTTGGCTTAACCAATGTCCCTGTTACCTTTGAAAGATTAATAAACACTACTTTTAGAGAATATTTGAGGGAGTTTTGCGAAGCTTTCTTAGATGACCTTTGTGTTTTTTCCTCTTGGAAAGAACATCTATCATGTTTATGAAAAGTGTTTGAGAAGTGCGGATTGTATTGCATCTCCTTAAATCCTTTCAAATGCCAATTTTGGGTTAAACGTGGAGTCATTTTAGGGCATATAGTGTCCAAAAATGGGATTTCCACATATGAGAGCAAAATTAAATCCATTGCTGATTTGCCACTGCCTACGAACTATAAAGGAGTTCAAAGATTCATGGGCCATGTTGGTTATTACTGGCGGTTTATTTTTAAACTTTGCCAAGATAGCTCATCCTTTGTACAAGCTTCTTATTGAGTTCCACTGGACCGCGGAGTGTGACTACGCTCATGAGTCATTAAAAAAGATCTTGACAAGTGCTCCCATTTTATGAGTGCCCGATTGGAATATAATTTTCCATGTGCATATTGATGCATCACTTTGCTATTGGGTGTGTTCTAGCTCAACCAAGAGAACATAAATTGGACTACTCCATTAGCTTTGCAAGTCATCAATTGAGTGATGCCGAGAGAAACTACACCACTACAGAGCGGGAAGGTTTAGCTATGATTTACGCAAGTGAAGAAATTTTGCTACTACCTTCTTGCCAACAAGTTTGTTTTCTATATGGATCATCAAGCCTTTTTGTATCTAGTAAATAAACCTTGTTTCACGGGAAGAATTACACGATGGTTGTTAATTCTCCTACTGGAGGATCATTTGTCTTGCATACCCAATGGTGAAGCCCCTACTGGAGTCGATGATGAATTGCCCGATACTTCCTTATTTCTAGTCGAGACTATGCCTGAATGGAGTGACTTCACCTGAAGAAATATGTTGCTCATTGATATCCTGACACCAGCAAGGAAAGTGTCCATATCATCTTCCTCATGCATAATCTTCGATTATAGCTCTTTACGTAGCAAAGAAATTTTAGCCTCATTGCGGCTTGCATAAAGACCTGCTAGAATATCCCAAGCCTGTTTTGTAGATTTTGTTGAACGAATGTGAGGAGTAATGGTGTGCTTCACAGACAACGCAATCAACGCATGAGCCTGTTCATCCTTTACATCCCAACGAGCTTGTTCTGCCATAGGCAAAACAACTCTAATAGCAACAATCCTTGCAGCAAGACCTGCCACATCCTCAACACCGCCTACATCCTTAGAACCAGTACGTACATCAATGCCCTGCACAATATTCCAGACGCCCTTTGACACAAGAACATGTTGCATCATGTTAGCCCACATAGGGTAATTGTCCCCATCCAATATGTCCTCAACAGCAAACATCTTGAACACATCTGTGTTGTTGTCAGCCATGGAAAATGCCTGCACCTGATGTGAAAACTACCTGAAATGAGGAGAAACTGAGTGAGACTAGCACGTGTTATATAGCACAACCCGCAGTAGACTGTATGGGACCTGTTAAGCAGTATTTGGCACTGATAGAAATTTTGCACAAAATTGCATGCACAGACCTGGCTGTAGTGGAAACGGAGGCCCAAATGAGCCCAAATCAGACATCTAAGCAGACTAAGATCTACGAGCTTAACCGAAAATTTTGTCGACCTGTGAACGCTCGCCAAAGCTCACAGAAATCGGAGAAAGTGAGCAGGCGTGTGCCGGAGCTGCTGGCGACTAAGCCCGGGAGGACACAACCTACTCTGATATCAATTGTTGGAATTAGGGTTGCATAGAAACGTACACAGCTTGGAGAAGACGAAGGAAGCTCAAGGCACACAATAGAGAGTGTGTTACTTAGTGTGCAATGGAAAGATGGACAGCCCTAGAGTGATGGGCGTATATACAATGCACAGGGGAAAAAACCTCCTAAAGAGGGAAAAAATGCCCCGACGGTCCTAGTGTATTCACACACATCACTACCACATGTATATGGTAACAAAAAGACTTTGGAGGGTCAAAGAAAAGGAAATAAGTCAGGCGATGATTTCATGAGCAATTCCTTTTATCGTAGCTTAACTACAAGGTCTTCTAGGTATAGCCTCTAGTCGGCCCTCAGACATGAAATACTTGGCTTTCGCGATTAAACAATTCAATTGACCAGAGAAAATTAAAAATCTTGCCCATGGTATTAATAGTTGACCTCTAGTGCCTTTCGATCGTAAATTAGCGACCCTAAACTTGTTTAGTTTTTGACCTTTACAACTGTTTATGCGTTTCATTATATTACAGTTTAATGTTTATTGCTGACAAATTGTTTAATATTCTGTTACCTATCAATTTGTCTGCCTACAACTGCATATGCTTTTTAATTGTAGATGAGAATGCAGTTACTGTGCCAATTTTGGTTGATTTTGTAGTGATTGAAGAAGGCAAAGGACATTCAATCTCGGATGCTCTTCCACCTCGTCGAACGGGCTTCATCTCAATAGCTTATGAGGATGAAATCTACATCAGGAAGGGGGGCATGTTAACCCTCACGGACACCCTATCACCTCTGACGACCGCATATTATTTATTTGATTGAGTCATGGAGTGGGCTTGTTGGTCCAATAGGTGTGTAGGTGATTGTCGATGAAAGGCGCACCACTTATCTTATTTTTAAAGTAGTTTTTCAACGATCGACCACTGTGGGTGCCCATGTGTGAATGGGACAAACTCTTATAAAAGGTCCATTTGACCTAAAAATCCTCATTCTCTGAGGTGTAAGCTAAGAAGTGCTCTTGCTCCATCTCTGTCTCCTTCTCCTTTGTATCTGTGCGTGTGTATGCTAGAGAGAGAGAGAGAGAGAGAGAGAGAGAGAGAGATTGAGCATTGCGGCGACATCGACGATGGTGAGGCAGTAGAGCGTGGCATCGGCGGCTGCTCCTTCTTCTTCACAACACATGATCCTTCACGACAGTAGCATTGAGAGGTGAGTGACACACCATTGTTCTTTGAGCTTGCTAGGACTCTGTAGCTGTGTGTTTGCAGCCTTTTGAAGCTTGCACACATCGCACAGGCAAGTTCCCAGCCTTCGACACGTACGGCAAAGCGTACAACTCTCCTTGTGTTCAAGCTTGTGAAGATTCAATGAAGCAGTTGAGGAGAGTCAAATCTCTGCAGAAATCGACCAATTGCAACTTGGGCAAAAATTCAGAAGTATCGAGGGAGAGCAAGCAATTGGGGACGCATACACTAGCCGGGAGGTTTGGATAAAACTCTAGCAGTTGTCCCCACAATTATGATGATTTTTTTGTGTCTAGATGTCTCTCAATGAGATTACATTGTAAAGGAAGTAGACACTGCTTCAGCGAGTACGATAACGCAAGTGGTAAGACCTTCCCTCACGGATTATGAAATGCCCCAACTTGTATTGTAACCCACTCTCATGAGTTAACGGGTAAACCTAAACCTGAGGTTTGGGCGTAAACCAAAAACCCCGCATGATGGTAGCTTAGAAATAGCACCCAGTTGTGAGAAAACCTAAAACTCATGGTTGGCAAGTATACCGAAAACTCGTGGTGTCATGTGAGTGTAGAACTTAAATCAAGGGGGCATATGATGATGATGATGTCAAGTTTAGCTGAAGGGGGCGATTGTTGGGGTCATCCCAACATGGGCGGTCACTTGGGTGTGAACTCTTGTAAATGCCTTTATAAGGCTCATCAAAATCTAATGCAGTCTCTCTTTCATTTGTATAACATACATATCTTATCTCTCTCTCTCTCTCTCTCTCTCTCTCTCTCTCTCTCTCTCTCTCTCTCTCTCTCTACATAGCTATGTCGGTTTGAGAAGCAGTGCGCTTTGGCTTCGGAGCTTACATTCTCCTCTCTTCTCCATTGCTACACACACACACACACACACATGCTCCTACTTGCACACTTCAAAAAATAGTAAGCGCTACAAGACTCGTCGGGTTGAGGAGGACCTAATGTCATAAATTACAACAAATACATACGGAAGAAGCTTAGTCTTTTGACAAGGGAGGGGTTGTTGGATGCGTGGCAAGCTTTTGCCTTTGGCTCTGTCTGAACTTAGCATTAGTGGTTAGAGTGCTACCCAAATCCATATAAAGCCCCTTGCTCATAAGGGAATCTTGGCAAGCTTTTGTCTCTAGCTTCGTTGGACTTAGCCTTAACGTTAGAGTCCACACAAAGTTCCTTGCCTAAATGTTCGAACTCAAGCTCAGTTAGCCAAGAGTCCGATAAAAGTTGAGTCCATTTTTGGAAATATATCTTCCGTCTACATTGGGCCCTTGGAGGATTGACAGCCTCTTTTGCATCAACTCACCCCTTTTGAGCCGTTATGCTATGTGCTCAAGTCACATTGCGTGCCCATAGAATGTTATAGAGGCAAACCTTAAATGTTACCTGCGTCATCCACTATTTAAGTATATTTATGTTATAAATTACAACAAATACATAGGGAAGAAGCTTAGTTTTTTGACAAGGGAGGGGTTGTTGGATGCGTGGCAAGCTTTTGCCTTTGGCTCTGTCTAAACTTAGCATTAGTGGTTAGAGTGCTACCCAAATCCATATAAAGCCCCTTGCTCATAAGGGAATCTTGGCAAGCTTTTGTCTCTAGCTTCGTTGGACTTAGCCTTAGCGTTAAAGTCCACACAAAGTTCCTTGCCTAAATGTTCGAACTCAAGCTCAGTTAGCCAAGAGTTCGATAAAATTTGAGTCCATTTTTGGCAATATATCTTCCGTCTACATTGGGCCCTTGGAGGATTGACAACCTCTTTTGCATCAACTCACCCCTTTTGAGCCGTTATGCTATGTGCTCAAGTCACATTGCGTGCCCATAGAATGTTATAGAGGCAAACTTTAGATGTTACCTGCGTCATCCACTATTTAAGTATATTTAGGGTAGGTTCAAAAGATGAGGTGGAAAAGATTACCATAGGGGCATCTAGTCTGTGTGGAGAGGCTGAATGGCTACAACAAAACAAGCATTTCTTCCAGGCCCACCATATATCTTCCGACCCCCCTTGGAAGTAGTGCTCGTCTCTCTTAGCACCCCTCTTTCTTGCATTCTTCCACCTTCAGAATTGTTCAGACTATGCGCTGTGGCAGCTACAAGCAAAGGTGCTCTATCGTAGGGCTCATCTGAACCCAGCCTCAGGCCCTTATCACACACGTCTGTCCGGATGTGTGTGACTTTGAGTTTGGCAGTTGTTCATTGGTGCGCTAGGTTGTTCGCAAGAGGCAAAAAGCAGGCAGGGAGACCCCCTCGCCCAGATCAAGCTAGCGATGGACACCGAAACTTCAAGCGGCACAAAAACGTCTCATTCAAATTGAGCGGTGAGCGTGGGTGATGAGATCAGGCAGTCTTACAGCTATGCTAGTGTAGTTGGCTTGCGAGAAATATAATTACTAATAGTTTTCCACCACTCGTGTGACACAAAGGGTGCCCAAATAAGCCAGTTTGGCCCTGTCCGGACGGCGGTGTGTGACTAAGGCCTTAGAAACTGAGAGAGCAATTGCTGAAGCCTGGATCGCGTGCGATAGATAAGAAATTGGGAGAGGCCAAAGGCTCAATTTTCTATTTGCTGCCGTGCCGACTTTCACTGAGGTAGAGACACGTCACAGCAATCATGTGACGAGTAACGACGGCGCCAATGAAGTGAACGTCGAAAAGAAGACGACTCGCGAATCGGGAAAGTGCCACGTGTGCGGCTGAACGGGGCTGCAGGATTTTGGGAGCAGTGCGGACCGCGCGGAGTGCCAAGTCACTCTCTGCCGAAGTGTAGCCGCACCGAGCCGACCAGGAGGCCAGACTCTGACGCTCTGGTCAACCGATAATGGGGCCGTGCAACTGCGGCGCAAGGCATAGTTCACACGTCTCCCGGCCAGCTCTCTTACCACACAATGCGTTTGTGGCGAAGGTTAATTTCTCAATTGCTTCCCCAAAAACATTTTCCTCGTCAAATTTTGAACCTGAGAATTTTATATATGGGTGCACGCTTTTGCTTGCTTTCCTCATTGGCGGGCGCGAGTGGACTTGTATCATCTCTCTCTCTCTCTCACTCATAATGTGGCAGTCGACAGCTTCCGCTATCCAAAATAGCGTAGCAAGCTAGAGACGACTAGTACTTGAGGCAAGCCTCTCTCTCTCTCTCTCTCTCTCTCTCTCCTTGCTGAGTTACCTCTCTCCTTGCTGAGTTACCAGAGAGTTGCAAAAGAGTTGTCTCTTCGTCTCTCACTCCCTGTTGAGTGATGAATTTGTTGGGGCCGTGCGCGCAAGAACTGCAGGAGAGGGGGATGAGCAAGGAAGGCAAATCTCACTTTCTCCCCGGCACAGAGAGAGAGAGAGTAAGCAGGTCGTGACATGGAAATGGGGATATCGGGGGGCATCATGAGGATAAATTGAATTTATATTTAGTATGCCATCTCGAAAATTTAAAAATCCTTTCAAAACATGTGAAGTGCAAGTGAAAAGTCAAAATTTATATTTAGTATGTCAGCATGTCCCTACGATATATAAAAAATCCTTAAAGCTTAGAATCTTTTTATAAAAAAAAAGCAAAACTCACAATTGTGAGTGAATTATATCAATCAATCCAAATAGTTACAAGGTCTTGTCATGCTCGTGTTGAACCATGACATCATCCAGGGATCATAATTTAATCGCCTATCAGGACAGCCATCCCAACCAACTCGCCCCTTTATCTTTGATACACAAGGTCCATTATCATGTTCTTCTGAGATCTTTTAATTATCGATAGCCAAGATTTTCCCCCGTCCTAGGCATGCCCTCTGTTAACAACAAGTCACAGGTAGTCCTAGATCAATCCTCCAAGTGTTGCTTGTACCCAGCGTCCATATTAGCACTTTGCTTTCTTGTATAATTTCTGTGAAGCTTGCCACCTCAAGACCTCCTTCAAACACACGGTGGTTCCTTGTCTGCCATACCTTATGTAAGAAGAAGTACTTGACGATTTGAGTGCTGATGACGATGGTAGGACCACCTGAATTCTTCCCTCCAAGGAATAGATCAGTCTTGTAAAAACCAATTTTCCACGTTCTTTGGACCCACTTGCATGTTTTCCCTGCGAGGCCTTTGATAGTTGGGCAATCCATTTCACTAGCCAACCTGCACCCCAAGCATCGATCTAACCCAGTCCCTCTTTCCTGAATCTTCACCCCCGTCGGTAGAGCACTCCAAATTACCTTCCATAAAATACCTTCATGTGCTGCGGAACCTTTGGCTTCTAAATGTTCTCCATTACTTGCTCCCACCTTTCCTCCGCCCATTGTTTTTTCCATATCTTGTTAAAGGAGGCTAGACCAATTCTTCTTATGCATCATTGTATGGTAAATGTCTTTAGGATGGCGTTTCCATAAGAGACTGCTTCCAAGCCATTTCCAAGGATTCCATTCAAACTCCGCATCACAAATAGGCATCACTATATTGTCAAGCTCTTTCATCACTTTGTGGACCAGCAAGACCTCCAAGCTATTCAGTTGGTACTGGGTAACCAGAAGGTCAATGGTTTTCCAACTCTTATTGTCACTGTCCCAGAAGTGCCCCAGTCGATTCAGACCCTTATTACTCAGCTTCCTGGCTGTCTCTATCCAATAGGGAATTTGTGGCGGATCTACAACTTTGGAAAGCCAGGGGGACCAATGCAAAATGGAGTTCTTGAAGTATCTGGTTTTTTCCCCCCACTTCAAGACTCCTGCTGCTCTATTGCATTTTCTTACCAATTCTCATGAGCTGCCCCCCAGTCTTAAGTAGTCCACGTCGGGGCTAACAACTTAGAATCTTAACAAATGCCGCTTTGGCATGTTGAGGCGAAAAGGAGATGAAGGCACACGCAGTAGGTAGCAGCGCAGGGTTCACGAGGGAGGACAGGGCAGAGAACGAGTAGCACATTCATGTCCAAATTTTTATCTGTTTTCTTCGAAATCTTGGAGAGCTTTTTGTAATCTTTTAAAGGTGAAAGAATACGCTAAGAGTTGGGTCCCCCACCGCTTTAGTGGTATTTAACAGATTAATGTTTCACAGGTCTTTGGAGTAGTCATGCCTCTCTACTTCGTCACACAATCAACCGGTTAACAAGTGCATATAGCCGATAAAATGTCCAAATTTGGCGATCCAACATGATGAAGAGGTAACTTCCATGACTGCAACCTACTACAAGGCATGGGTGCTTGACGGCTAAAAAAGGCGATCGCTTTCTCATTCGCTAGTATGTTGAGAAAAATAGGGTCTTGATTGTTGCTCGTGTATTTCGCTAAAATACCACTAATATTGTTACTACGTTGTGCGACCACCACGTAACAATTTTAAGTTAATATTGTTGATGCCATGCAAGACTTTGGCTCTAAAGATTGTTTTTTCGTGAATACGAATGACCAATCCACCTTTCACAAGATGCCACCTCAAAGTTGACACCTTCCTCTGTTTTTTGCCCTCATGACCTTGTACGTGTTTGTTAATTAGTTCCAAATTGAAAGAGCGCGTTTGAAAGTGAAGGTTTTGTGTGAGGCAAAAATCTTAGCAAAAGAAGGAGGGGGGTAGGGGAGAGAGAGAGAGAGAGAGAGAGAGAGAGAGAGAGAGAGAGAGGGAGGTTGTGGTGTGGCTCTCTTTGCTAGAGTGCAGTTATTGGCCTTGCCTTTATGACAACATCAACGAAGATTGTGGTTGGCTCTCTCTTCTAGATTGCAAATATAGTCCTTCCCTGGATGCCTTCATCAATGGAGAATGTAGTGTGGCTCTCTCTGCTAGATTTTACATATATGCCCTCCCTTTATGCCTTCATAAATGTATCCTTGAGAGTATCGTCTCTATCCTTGATGACACTAGTACGGCCGGCCGCCTCCGGCGGCCTCTCTCTCTCTCGTGCAGTGCTCAATGTCGTCATGGCCACAAGGTACACTGGCCATAGCAAGCAAAATAGGCCATGTGGCCCTCCAGCAAAAGGGGCGCACATGCTATAGTATTTTATGGTTTCAGCTGCAACCATCTCATGTAGCAAAAGAACTGACACCTAACCTGAAGTCTAAATCATTAATAGAAGAAGGCATGACTCCCCAGTACTCTGCCACCTCGCCAGCCTCCATATTGCTCTTGGACTCACTAATTCTAGTGGACTCATTTTGTTGTGTTTTGAATGGTGTTGTATATATATCACGACGACTCCATTGGGCAGAGCAGGCATCTGGTGGCGTCCTGGGATGCGACGATGCTAAAGCTTAGCCTCTTTGTCCCCCATGCAGTTGAGGACATGGTGCGAATCGGCTGATTTAGAGGCTGTCCACTGCCACTGCCCGGCCCCTCAGTGCCCAGCAGCATGAGCAAAGAGCCATTTTAGATGGGTCGATTAATTACGGAGTGCAAGAGCTCTTTGAGTGACTGTTCTAATTTTAGCTGGCACCGTCCCGGTCATTTTTCCCAGCTTCCGTTGATTTGAGATTGAGAGAGAGAGAGAGAGAGAGAGAGAGAGAGAGAGAGAGAGAGAGAGAGAGAGAGAGAGAGAGAGAGAGAGAGAGAGAGAGAGAGAGAGGAGGGCTCGAGTGCCAACCCATGCAGTATAGTTGGTGCTGGTGTTGCTAGCAGCTCCTCTTGCCCATTAGGATTCTCTTGGTCGCCTCCCATATTGGATGATGTGGATGGAAGTTGTGCAGGTTGTGACCCTCCAAATCCCCCTTCTAAACCTGCCACCCAACTTCATTAACACGACCTTTATAATATCGATCCTCTGTCAGCTACTCTGGAGAGAGAGAGAGAGAGAGAGAGAGAGAGAGAGAGAGAGAGAGAGAGAGAACTTCTAACGTCGTAATAGCAAAGAGACTTTTAACATGGATGTGTGTGTGTGTGTGTGTGTGTGAGAGAGAGAGAGAGAGAGAGAGAGAGAGAGAGAGAGAGAGAGAGAGAGAGAGAGAGAGAGATGAGATTTGTGCTCACAAATGCAGGCAGCGGCAACGGCCTTGTACGTACATTGTGAGTACCTCTGCGTTTGTTGAAGCCAGCTACTCCCATGCCTTACTTGACGATCCAGTTAAACTCGCGGCCTGTCGTGGAGAAACATGACCGGTAATATTGAAGAGGTACCAATTGAAGGCATGGCACTGCAGCTAGGAAATTTATATGTGGGGAGAGACTGCACTCTTTTGAGTTGATCTGGAAAGGGCAGTATAGAGAAAGAGAGGAGGAAGAGGGAGATGCTACTCCTCTAGAATTGCGGACAGTCATCAACGTTAATTGGGGTTCGGGTTCTCTCTCTCTCTCTCTCTCTCTCTCTCTCTCTCTCTCTCTCTCTCTCTCTCTCTCTCTCTCTCTCTCTCTCTCTCTCCACAGTCTCCATCTCGCCTTCTTGACGTACGGGACACTGGTGAGAGAAGATTTAATTACATATTGAAGCGGGACAAAGCTGGAGGTAATGACCCCCCGCAGATCGAGGGCAAGGCAAGGTTGTCTATTGACCTGCTTTGTTGGCGCTGCCTTGCCATTAGGGAATTTCGGAGGTCATTTGGAGGGCCTTCTAAGAAAATGTATTTTTTGCACTTTCTCTCTAGAAAAAATGGCAAATAATAGAGCTGGGTCTTTCATAGTAAAAGTTCAAAAAGTGTACTTTAAGTAGATTCCTTACTCTTCTGAACATTCGTTCGTAGTGATTGAGGGATAATCCTCTTTTCAGTTGCATTGAATGAACCTCGTCAATATAGAGGGAATGAGGCTAACATGGAGGAACGAAGGCGCAGCCGCTATTCACTTTCCATTAAACCTGCACATTTGGCTAATGGCGCACTCCTCAAATGGCACAAATGTTACCCAGAAATGAGCCAAATATCACCTTCACATTGATTTGGACAATGAGTACCAACCATTGATTAAGCGCAGTAAAACAAACACACATATACCTCCCGCTTCCATAGACATGCTCAGAGCTCAGGGAGCTAAACACATAGATATCTGGACGAGAGGCTCTCTCTACCCTAAGAATCCAATGACTAATGCGTCTCCACCGTTTGTCAATCCTACAAGCTTATTGACCTTTGCTGGTGATGGAGAAAAGGGCCTTCTGGGTTATTGTAAATCTCTTACAAGAGAAGCTGAAACTTACAAGGGCATTCTCCAAGCTCAACAATGTGAGATTGTTCGCCTTTCACATTTACATTCTACAGATCAGGTTACCATTTTGCAACATAAAACAGAGGTACAAGAACTGAAAGGAAAGGTGCGAAGTTGTCAAATGAAGGATACCATCTTGGGTGGTCGTATCCGAAAGAAGAAATTGCGCAATCTTGAAACATTGCAGGTTGCATCAGGAGGTCTCAAGAAAAGAATCCGAGCATTAAGGTGATGCTTCTTGGTTGGCTACATTGTCTTAGTTAAGTAATCTTTTTGTTTTTTCTTGTTATGCATTGTTTTCATGTGCCTAAATAGTGTTAGTGAAGCAAATTTTCTGTTATTTACTTATGCATTGTCTTCATGTAGAGATTCAATCTATCATGACAAGGAAAACATTGACCCCAAAGCCAATATAGGAAAGAGATTGAAGCCACTTATAAGTAGAAGCCTGGCAGCAGATATAGTACATGACAAGAAGTTTAAGGTCCTACAACGAAATGTAGTGGACCGCTTTATTTCAGAGAACTCAGTGCCTGCAAACGAGATACAAGGCACACTTGATTCACTTGGTGTAAGCAAAAGAGGATATTCGGCTATCCAAAAGTCTGTCTTATCCATCTTTGTTAAAAAGGGTATAAAACCCAAACTTCTACCATTAGCCTCAAGTGTTTGGAAAGAGAGGCTTCAGCTTAACGAGGCACAGGGAGACTATCTTGGATAGCCCTTTCATATTAAAGCAACTTATAGTGGCCATGGAGCAAACATGGCATATGATGAGTTCAATAATATTTTTATGGACCTGTGGATATTACAGAAGAGAATGGTGGAGTTTTACAACATCACATTTGAAGAGTCACGAGGGGTATTACATTTTGTGTTAAAACTGGATGAGTGTGAGCTTGTTAAAGAGAAAAAGCTAGAGCGTGTTACTATTACTTTAATGAATAGAGCCCTCTCAAAGTGTCCCAGTGATGATCCTTTATATTTTAGTGTTCAATCAGAATCTAACATATGGTGGCTTGGTGCATTTGAGGTAAGCGAGATTCTCAGGTAAGCTCAAATGTTCACATCTACTTAAGTCTCATTTATTTTGTGTTGCAGGTAAAGAAAGAAGATCATGAGATTCTATATTGGGTGTTCCATCGAACTAATATTCCGGAGGTGATTGATCGACAGACTAACCAGGGAGAGGTACTACGTCTAGATGGAAGGGGAGACTTTCAAGTTCAGTGGCATCTTGCAGGTGACCTCAAAACATTAAAGTGCATGTATAATTGTGGAATGGGTGCAATGGCAAAGTCGCCGTGTTTATTCTGCATGGAGCCTGCAAAGGTCATGGACCCAAAGTGGTGGAGAAAAGCTCCAACACGTCACATTGAGGATCCTGCTTTTCGACCGGTTTTGAAAATACCACTTGTGAATGTCCACATTTGTACAATGCATGCCCTTTGTAGAATTGTGGAGAAATTGGTCTACTTATATATCAGGTTTGCTTGGAAGATTAAGAACTCGGCAGAACGACAAGTAGCCCTGCAGTGCTTAGAAATGGTATTGTCGGATATGGGGCTTCATGGTGGCAATGTGAAAATCCAGCGGGATGAAAAGAGATCAACTGCTGAGAAGGATGTCCCATGCAAACCATCCATTGGTGGGGTGAAGGCACGGAGGTTTTTATCTAAACCCCAAGGTACAAGAGATCCGAAGCTAACAAAACATGGAAAAATATATAACACATCTTATGTTAGCAAGGTAGAGTATCAGAGCTGGAAAAAGCTACATATTGCAGTCAAAGACCAAGAACCAACTACTCGTAAAGCGAAGGCTGAGGTTTGGCGATCAATAGACATCCTATTTTTGATGTGCAACAAAGATGACTGGTCACAAGGTGATATGAACAAGTTCAAGGAGAATCTCAACCTTCTGAAAAAATCATTCAAGACAGCATGGACAGACACCCAGATTACTCACTACATGATATTATCGTGTATTTCATTCTCTCTTATGTGCAAATATGTGAGTGTAAAACATTCTAACTAATCTGTTTTCATATCCAGCACATCATCTTCAATCATTTACCATATTTTATACAAAAGTATGGGAACCCGGCAATATGGAATACCCAAGGGATGGAAAAGTCTCATTACATGGCGAGAAATGCTTATTTCAGGCACACACGACATGGTGGCTCTCGAATCAAGGCTAACAGTTTGAGAGAACTATTTGAATGGTTCTATCGTAAAATCATTCATCGAATGCAGGCAAAAGAAGTCTTGGCAAATTCAGCAACAGCACAAGCCATCAGACATTTACAACAACAAAAAGTTAAAAGATCAATGGCATACAACAACTCCGGAGCTCGTGAAAGTCAACGAAGGTGGAGAGAGACAATGGTGTATGTGAATCACAAGTGGAGAAAGATACTCTGAGTGGATGGCATTGTACAAAATTTATGTAATACATGATCTTATACAATTGCTACTTGAAGTGTATCAAGATTTTGAAGGTTCAATTTTGTTTTTTGGCACGTCACCCTTGTAACGAATCATGAGATGTTTGCCATACTCTAAAAGTTCATCTGGGTTTTGTCTACCAAGAGCTAGTGCCATTGCTGTGTAGGTGTAGTAATACGCTGCCCAACCACCTGTACAGCCCAGGCAGTAACCAAAACAATCTCTAGCAAACACTTTGTCCACAAGAATGACTTTATCTGCACTTTTGGGCAGCACGGGTCCACCCAAGAAGCGTGATAGTGTCTTGAATGTGTAAGTTGCTATTGAACCCTCTTGTGACATGGAATTGTGAAAAACTACTATCGGCAACTCGCAAAGCTTTGAAAGGTACTGCGCTAGGGCCGCATCCCTTCCACGATACTCTCGAGTCCGCCGCCGAAGGAAGTCATCCTTGTCAGCAATCCAAGACTGCACATGTCATGTCAGAAGTGACACAAAGAGAGAGAGAGAGAGAGAGAGAGAGAGAGAGAGAGAGAGAGAGAGAGAGAGAGAGAGAGAGAGAGAGAGAGAGAGAGTTACCATGAAGCTCTCATCTTGCAGAAAGAGGTTTTCCTGCCACAGGTCTACAGATGTAGTTGACCCCTGACCTGAATGGTTAAACCAATCCTCCACTTCTTTGTTACTTGTTGATGGTCTTAGGCTTTGTCTTATTGCTTGGAAGGTGGCTTCATCAGGTAGTGTCTCCTTGTATTTTTCAGCTTTCTCAAAGCATCTTCGGAGGCATTCCATTGGATTGCTGGATGTTTCCATTGCCTCATCATCACTACTATCCTCTGAAACAAATCCACTCCTCTCCTCTTAGACTCTGGAAATAATAGCCAGGGAGAAATCCTCCCTTAAATAAAAGACGCTTTGCACATCATGTAAGAAGATATAGGTCTTGTCTCCAATCTTGAAGTCAGGCACAGCAGGCAACATCATCTGAGCATGCTTCTCAGTGAAGTTACTGACATCCAATGGAAGTTTGATTTCTGTGGTTTTCACAGAGAGCATCTTACTTCTTTGTACTTCAATTGCCTCAACCTCAAGGTCGACTGTATCTTCAACCTCCTCGACTTCTTGTATATGAGTTGTCTCCTCGCATTCTTCATCTGGTGTTGCATCCTGCTCCTCTAACACCTCATCAGGATTCTGCATAAGGAATCCAAACAGGCTGTTCAGGTAAATCATAAAGCCAAAGGCTTCCTGAATGAGTTTGCATTCTTTTTGGTGCAAAGGGCAGGTTGAATGTCGGCAAGAAGGTGGTAATTCCCTATACTTCTTCAGTCCCTGTCCCTTTCCACCATAGTCATTTAAATGCACAAGAGTCATAGTGGGCAGAACAACCCTCCCTACCTGCACCATCACTTCAAACTTATCTCTGTAGGACTGCAAGAAATTACTGTGTTGAGCTAACAGGTCTTCAATGTCAAACTTTGGATTAAACATAGAATGAACTAGATCAAACTTGTCCCCAGCACCACAAGATGCTGCAAAATCAAACAGCCTCTCATCAGTTGCAGCTGGGTCTTCCAGAGAAGACACATCCTCTTTGACTTTACATCTAGTTGCACAGGGACTATTTTCTAGCACATCTGCATCATTTGAGAAGTCTATATTCCTCTTCCTTGTATTTTTCTTGACAAGTACTGTACAGGGTGAGGGAGCCTTGTAGGGTGAGGGATCCTCTTGGCCTGGTGAACTCTCTGATTGATCTTCACCAATTGACTCTTCTTCAGATATGTCCTGACAAAAGTCAACAGTTCTTTTGGCAGAAACATTAAGCAACTGAGCTTGCAAAGGTTGAAATCCTGGCACAAGCTCTGGGTCTGGTTTCAGCCTCTTCTGCCTACTGGACCTTAATCCTATTCATCAGGAAACATGACAAGTCTCACTCTCTCTATCTCTCTCTCCATATATATATATATATATCTGTCTCTCTCCAAAGCTCTCTCTCTCATAGTCTCTCTCTCTCTCTCTCTCTCTCTCTCTCTCTCTCTCTCTCTCTCTCTCTGTCTCTTTGTACTAAAGGCGCGCAAGGACGACAACATACTTTTTGCAACTCTCTACGCGCGCCTTAAGTACAATTGAGAGAGAGAGAGAGAGAGAGAGAGAGAGAGAGAGAGAGAGAGAGAGAGAGAGAGAGAGAGAGAGAGAGAGAGTGAGTCATAACTATACTATAGGCGCGCAGAGAGAGCTGCAGTCAGTGTTTGGTTGGCTCTGCGCGCTGTTAGTAACGGGGACAGAGAGGGGAGGGAGAGAGAGAGAGAGTGTGTATGTCTGTGTGTGTGTGTGTGTGTCTCTGTCTATGGAAGTGTGTGTTGAGGTGTGTGTGTGTTGAACAACAGTCTGGGTTTTTCTTTGTTTACACACACACACACACACACACAAATTGTACCAACTGTTGGAAATACAGAGAGAAAGAGTGAGAGATCACCTTTTGTTGGTGGGGTTTGCAGAAACTCCAAGGGAGGTGTCTCCTCCATTGCTTTTTGTCTGTCAAACTGACTCTATCTCTCTCCCTCTCTCTCTCTGAGAGTAAGGAGTCCCTCTCTCTATCTCTCTCTCTCTCCTTCTCTCTTTCTATGGTTCTCTCTCTCTCTCTCTCTCTCTCTCTCTCTATCACTCTCTCTCTATCACTCTCTGGCAGTAATGAGGCTCTCTCTCTCTCTCTCTCGCTCTCTCACTCTCACTCTCTCTCTCTCTATTGTTCTCTCTCTTTCTTTCTCTCAAAATCACACTTATAACGGATACACACGACGGCGCCCCACGTGTTACTATAAAATAGAGTATAATTGCATGTTGTCGCACGTGCGGTCATTATTGAGACCGTATACTTTTATACGTCATATATAGAGGTCATGAGAGAGAAAAACCACACCTCGTGAAAGAGAGTGAGTGAAAGAGAGAGAGAGAGAGAGAGAGAGAGAGAGAGAGAGAGAGAGAGAGAGAGAGAGAGAAAGAGCCGTCGTCTGCGTCTCCGACAGCAAGCCGACCCATCTTAGACATAATGAAGGTCTGCGTCCTCAGGAGGTTTGGCCCTCTCTCTCTCTCCCTCTGCTTCTGAAATTTCCCTCTGCCTTTGCCTCTATCTCTCTCTCTCTCTCTCTGTTTCTGTCACAGTATATTGCATATCTAGCTTTGTCTTAATAAACAACACACACATACAGTCACAAACACAACATACACACACACACTCACAAACACACAGACACATAAATAAAACATACACACACACACATACAGACACACACACACACACACACACACACACACACACACACACACACACACAGAAACAGACAAATATAACATACACACAAACACACAGAGACACAAATATAACATACACACCAAAGACACACACACTCACAAACCCAGAGACACACAAATCTAACATACACACACAAACACACACAGATACAGACAAATATAACATACACACAAACACACAGAGACACAAATATAACATACACACACACAGACACACACACACACATACAGAGACACACACACACTCACAAACACACACACACACAAATATAATTTACACACACACACAAATACACACACACACACACACACACAGAGCCTCTCTCTCTCTCTCTCTCTCTCTCTCTCTCTCTATACTAAAGGCGCGCGTAGAGAGGCATAACCGGTGTGCATGTCTCTATGCGCGCCGTTAGTACTGTGCATTGACCAGTGTATGTGTGAGTGTTATAGAGAGAGGATGTAAGGCGGGGAAAGAGAGAGAGAGAGAGAGAGAGAGAGAGAGAGAGTGAGTCTTTCTTTTACCTTATACTAACGGCGCGCAGAGGTGTTTTTTGAGGTCAAAACATGCTCCACGCGCGCCTTTAGTAATGGGAGTCTCTCACTCTCTCTCTATTTAAATATGCTAAGCTATAGAGAGAGAGAGAGAGAGAGAGAGAGAGAGAGAGAGAGAGAGAGAGACTCCTCTTTTTGTATACAATGAAATGGCTAGAACAAAAGCCACTGCAAGGAAGGCAGGCAAGGGACCATGATTAGCAGCTAAATCAAGTAGCAGATCTGCAACCCCAAAGAAAAGACCTGGAAAACCCAATAAAATTCTGAAAGGTCCAAGGGTGAAGAAGTTACAAACCTGCATGGGACTTTTCAAAGAAATTAGAAAGGCACAGAAATGTGTAGATTTATGCATACCAAAGCTGCCCTTTCAGAGGATGGTGAGGTCCATATGTGAAGAAGCTACTTGGGACACCAAAAGGTGGAAGGTGGTGGCATTAATGGCTCTACAAGAAGCAGTAGAGGACTTCCTACTGTAGTACTTCAGGGACATCACCATTGTTGCAGCCCATGCCCACAGGGTTACTATAATGGACAAAGATAGTGAGACACTGAAAAGAATAAGGTGGAGGTATGACAAACTACTGGTCCCCAATGTTTGCAGGGATAAGAAAATGAGGAAAATTTTGTTATACCCCCCTGAGCTAGTGCCACAACTCACAGTTGTAGATGTCACACATGATGTGAATACAAGGGCAAGGGCAGAGACTATTGCTCGCCAAACAGAGGACATGAGGGAAGCAGAGCTTAAGGAGAAAGCAAAAGTAGCAGTGGAGTCCCAGAGGCAAACAGAATGCAATGTGACCCTGTCCATAGAGGCAAGCAATCAAGAAACTCTACTTTCAATGAAGGATGGTTTGCTTGCAGAGATACCATTTGTAGATGGAGCCAGAAAGCTAGCTCTGGAAAAAGTGGACATTAATTTATTGCAGAAACCAAATGCTCAGATTTCAGACACAATTATCTATGCTTGTCTTAAGTAAGTGTTACTATCTTGCTAGCTTTGAAAACTCAGATAATAGGTTTGCTAACTCAGGTAAAGTCTCTGCAGCCTGATCAAAAGTCAACTCCCACTGCACACCCACACAGAGGTGTTTCTTCTTGATCCACAAATGTCAGTGACTATTAGACAAAAGAACAGTCCATCTGGGACCTTTGAGAGTTAGTTTCTCCATTGTGCTATGCTGGAAGTTACTGTCATCATCTTTCCATATGAGAACAACCATCACTGGAGTCTCATATGCCTTGATGTTGACCAACCAGCAGTGTGGGTGTTCAATTCAATAAAAGGAACCCACCCTGAAATTAGGCTGTAAGTGTTTTGTATCAGAAAGTGTTTCTTATAGATATCCATGTAAATTTGAAGCCTCATGCTAACATCTTGACATTGCTTTGTGCAGTTGTATAAAGAGGTTGTTGCTTGCCTATGGCAAGCTATGTGGAAGGTATGAACTATACAAGGCCCCAATCAAAGATGTACCTGTCCCAAATCAAACCGATGGAAATTCTTGCGGCTGGAGATGTCTTCTCTATGCAGAATATGTCCTGCAAAGCTACTTTGCATTAAAACCTTTCATGACTAAGGTAACCATTTGGCAATGCATTCAGTTAGTTTTGGTTTAGTTTATAAAAGAATTCTCACCATGTGGTCTTTCAATTTTGCAAAGTGCTTTAAAATACTATACATATGATTATTTGCAAAGATACTGGGTAAGTTTAATACAACACCTACTTACTATGTCTAGCCCCAGAGAGCTTGAAGATAGCGGCTTGGATGACCGCACTATTGATCTAACAATACATGACGTGCCACCATGACAAACCCCTGCATCCGATACAGTGGAATCACAACGGGTCGAGGGGGTCATATCAGCAGAAGATGAAAGAGTCGAGGATGAGGAAAGGTCAAATGAGCATATGGAAGGTGCTAGTGTACAACCAGAGGAGACAATGAAAGAGCCAAGTCAGCAAGTGGAGGAGCCAAAAGAGCCTATGGCTGAAATCCAAGATGAGGAAAGCAGGCCTATAGATGAGCAAAAGGATATGGATGAGGAAAGCAGGCCTAGGGATGAGCAAACTGATATGGATCAGGCAAGGATGTATGAGGCAAGCCGGTCAACCGAGGGAGAGGAAAAGACCTTGGAGGAAACCTTGAATGAGGTAGAAAGAGCCATGGGGGAGACCCCTGATGAAGATGTGAATGATGACTATGAAGATGTGAATGATGAAGCTAAAGCAGAGGAGAGCAACAACGACATCAACACTACAGAGACCCAGTATGGACCCTTGCTACCTGTAGATATGGTAGTTCCGGTAATGTCTATTCAAGTATGGCAAAATATGTTCAGCTTCTAACTACTTATATGTACTTGTCAACTTTTACAGAGGTTGATTATCTTGGACGTCAATGGATTGCTGCTAATGCGCGTGCCTCTCGGTGACACAGAACCCTTTGAGGATTTGCAAACGTTTCGGATGGGAACTTGTCGAGTCGTGGTTCGTCCAGGAACCAAGGAATTTATTCAGTTTCTTCTTCCGCGCTTCAGAGTTGCCATATGGTCTTCAATGCAAATGCAAAACTTGTCGCCACTAGTTACAATAGTTTGCAGTGTATGCGACGCTCACACGTCAGATTTTGCCTTTTTGTATGATCAAAGAAAATGCGTTACCGTTGAGGGCCACTACCACCCTAAAAAACCACACTTACCTCTTTTGTACAAACCGTTTAGCCAAATCGGTGTACCCTTTGATGCAACTAATACACTGCTGATTGATGATACTCCTGAAAAGGGAGAACTAAATCCGCCGGGAACAACTATCTCACCACCTTCTTCCGAGGGGCATTCCTTCGATTTTTACCTTGAAGACATTCTGATTCCATACTTACAGAAATTGTATCTCAGTCCATTGTTCACGGACGAGTTTGTACTTTCTAATGAATTAAGATGACTCTTCTATCATGTCTTTGTCTTGTCTAACATTGAGAGAGAGAGAGAGAGAGAGAGAGAGAGAGAGAGAGAGAGATTTGACATGGTAAAGAAATGTATTTCAAGCACACTTTTTCACAGGGCACAATTGACAAATGAGCTCAATAAACTTAATGTATTGAAAGTCATTTGTATACACTTGGGTTCACAAGAATATGTGTTACATTGACGCTACTTCAACCCGACCATCCAACTCTTTGCACAAAATATCTTTTTCCCTTCGCCGCATCACCTTACGGCCAGCTAGGAAAAAGGAAAAATCTGATAGGTCCCTGTCCATTGACTCTTCAATTATGTCATGCCGCAAATGCTGAAGACTGCATAGCTCCCTTATTGTAACCACCAACAATAGGCCATGCTCTTTATCAATCACTTCCACATCCACAGCAGGATTATCTTCCAAACCTGTAGAAACCTGGTCCATAGGAATGTACTTACCATTGAGCATTTGTGATCGCATATACCAAAACGAGAGTAACAGTGATTGGCTTGCAATCATGTACTTGACAACTAGAGTATCAAGCGCGACCTCGCAACGTAAACCAATCTCTTCCTTTACATACCATCCTCTGTCAAGAAGTTTGTCATAGGATGACTGCTGAAATGACTTGCACATGAACATAGTTTTCGTAACACGGATGTTGTAGCTATGAAACAACTCTATGAAGAGTGCAACAGGACAAAATTTTGCAATTCTAACCATTTTGGTGGGAATAGAGCTACATAGAGACCTCTGTATATCCTTGTAGAGCTTACTTCGCATTGCCTCCACCATTGTTTCCTCGGGAACTGGCCAATCCACAATGTTCCAATCGGTTGGTAGAGGCACTTTCACCAACATGCCATTCTTATTCCCTGAGCTGAGTTGGTAGAAGTGGTCATAAAAAAATATTCCTTCATCAGCCAGTCTTTTGCTGCTCCTCCCTGAATACTGTAGAGAACCAATGTGGGCATGAACAACATGGAAGAGGCCTATTATGCACTCCACAGGCTCCCATTGCTCATAAGAAGAGGGATAAACATCTGCAATATATATAAGAAGAGTTAAACTAAGAGTATCAATAAGTAAAAATGACAAATCTAATGTAATTGAGCTGTGAAGAATGGAGACATTGCTCATAACAAGCGGGAGAAACATTGCAAAATATATAAGAAAAGTTATAATGAGAGTATCAGTAAGTTCACATGTCAAGAGTACTTACAATTGCAACGTGGTTGATGTATATCTGATACATTTCCACCGTTTGCTATCACCTCTGGATGGGTAAACACATGCTGAACAAGAACTTCCTTTACAGATCTTTTGCCGATTTCAACTTTGAAATCCAACACTCTGGCCTTCCATGCTGAGCGGTAAACGTTGATACCACTAGACCTCTTGGGTCTTCTTGGTTGCATGAGGACCCATGAACCTTTGTTTATCCTTTGTCCAACCCATTGGTTCTCTGCACTTATTGAAGTTGATATTGTAATTGAGGATATGCTACTACTTGGCCTTCTAGGCAAAGTGCAGCTGTTGGTTGTTGGTGTGAGAGACAGTAAACACCTGGAGCTTCTTGGGCGAGAAGACGTGGAAGCCATAGCTCTCAGAGAAAAGCTTTAGTGGAGGGAGATTCACTTTGAAAGCATTCTAATGGAGGGAAAGTGTTTTAGAATTCCAATATCTTGTGCGGGCTTAATGGTCACCCTCCAGTATGTTAATGACCATAAGAGAATATCAGAAGTGGGACCACATGCAAGCACCTAAAATCTCGGTAAAAGGAAGGAAATTACGATGCTACAATCCTAGATTCGTGAAAGTTTTATGCCTATTTTTTGAGTCTTTCCACGTACTTTCCTACGTAACGTAGCCTTCGTGCTCATTGGACGCGCTCTATTTTTCTCTCTCTTCATATGGCCCTCCAAATGACCTCTGAAATTTCCTAATGCATGCTGGTGCCACCTTGCATGCAAATAGGGAGGGGCTCAAGAGGGAAAGACAATCTTGTGCATGCATTTGCAACCACGTGGACGCCACCTGGCAGTTGACCTTCTCAAATTAAATAAGATATAAGATAATATTACCAAAAACTTTATATGGCTATACCCAATCTGACACCATATTCTCTAGAGCTAGGATTCCTTGAGATGCCTTTGGGTGAGAATTGGAGGAATCTTCTGACACCTACCATTGTAACCCAAAGGGCCTTGGCCCATCGTGACCTTTCCTACCCTTTGGTGCCTTTGAGATCGGGTTATTTATACTTTTTTCATAAGTTTTTGTACCAGATAGCGAACGAATGTGTACTATGCATGTAAAAGAATGGGTTCTTCACTTGAGGCAACAAACTCCTTTACTTGATTGATTCCCTTTTCTTCTTATCTCATCGACAATCGACATGCATATGGAATTTTGGAGGCCAAGTAAAACTCATCAAGGCTCTCTCTCTCTCTCTCTCTCTCTCTCTCTCTCTCTCTCCACATAGACTTCCAAGTCGGAAAGGGCGGATGGTGTGTTGTAAGGGCAAAAGTGAGCACGATCTGTCATGTTTGAAGGTATGAAATATAATGCGAAGGACATATCTCTCATTTTAGAGGAGGCATTGTATAAACTAACGCATGGTTCTTTGATGAGTGATGAATTGAATTGTATATAAGTAATGGATTGGTGGAGACTCTTATGCCATAACTCAAGTCTTACGATACACTCATGATATTATTGGTGGAGACTCTTATGCCATAACCCAAGTCTTACAATACACACACTTGGACCTTAGACATGCACTCTGATGTGGTCTCAATTCTGGTTTGAGGTCTACCATTAATGCATACATGCTATAAGCTACATGATGTGTTTGATAAT
Organism: Adiantum capillus-veneris; assembly: GCF_014529385.1. Classification (NCBI taxonomy): domain Eukaryota; kingdom Viridiplantae; phylum Streptophyta; class Polypodiopsida; order Polypodiales; family Pteridaceae; genus Adiantum; species Adiantum capillus-veneris. Next base: position 17,556,716 of record NC_140933.1, read on the forward strand.
GTGGTGTAGGCATTTTATGTGCAACAAACTATTTAGATAGGGCTGAAAAGATACTTAACAAATTTGCTCTCCTATATTTAACTGAAGTTTGCATAATAGGAAGACAAAGTTGGTTGTGCAAGTAAATCCTCTCCATAAGGAGGAAATGGAGAATTTGATGGCCAAATCCTTAGAGGGCTCCAACATATGTGTAGCAAGTTTGGAGGAGTTACCTCCAAGCTAGACAATGCAACATCATAAAGTTGCAAAGCCACAATTATGGGTAAGAAAATCGCGTCATCGTCGATGTCAATTTGAGTGAAGGGACCTGAGCAGAAAGGCGGTCGCATGAAGTTGAGCAGCAGGTGACACACGTAGGCAAACAAGGGGGTAGGTGGGTGTCGAAGAGTATTTTTTTAAATTACAGTAACGAAATGCCAACATCAAAGGCACTTGGTTGAGGTCGTTAGTGTGAAGATTTTTGTCGAGGGTACCTGCGTTCGACTTCTGTGCGCTCCTTGCCGCACTGTCGAAGCAAGGGACTTGCCAATACACCGTATGCGAGCCACAAACGGCTCCAAGCACACAACAAGCCTAAACTAGCAAGCTCAAGAAAACAAAGGGTGTGTCACTCACCGCTCTACGCTCGCCTTCGTGGTGGATTCCTCGCCGCGATGAAGAAGAAGCTGCAGTCGTGCCGCGCTCAACCGCTTCGCCGCCGTCGTGCCTTCGTAATGCTCGATCGCACACACACTCTCCCTCTCTCTCTCTCTCTCACACACACACACACACAAGGAGGTGAAGAAGAAGAAGATGGAGATGGAGCAAGAGCACTCTTCAATTGCACAAATGAGAGAATGAGTAAAAATTAGGTTTAGTTGGCTTTTATAGGAGCTCACCCCATTCACACTTGGGCGCCCATGCTTAACCAACTAATCCCTTGAATGTCCAAGTTAAAGTGCGCCTCTCATCGGCGATCACTCTACCTTTCCCTATTGGACCGACAAGCCCGGTACCTGACTCTACCAAATACATAATACGCGTCCATCGTAGGTGATGGGGTGTCCGTGAGCCGTGAGGGTTAACATGCCCCCCTTCCTGATGTAGATTCCGTCCTCGGAAGCTATTGAGTTGAAGCTGGTTCGTCGAGGTGGAAGAGCATTTGAGATGAATGTCCTTAGCCTTCTTCAGTCACTGCAAAATCAAACAACATTGGCACAGTAATTGCATTCTCTTGAAAAGCATATGCAGTTTTAGGTAGACACATTGATTGGTAAAAGAATTTCAAACAATTTGTTAGCAATGAACATTAAATTGCAATGTAATCAAATGCATAAACAGATGTAAAGACAAAAAATTAAACAAGTCTGGGGTCGCTAATTTGACGGTCGAAAAGCACTAGAGATCGAATATTAATGCCATGGGTAAGCTTCTTAATTTTCTGTGGTCAATTAAGTTGTTTAATCGCGAGAGCCAAGTATTCATGTTCAAGGGCTAACTAGAGGCTATATCTAGAAAACCTTGTAGTTAAGCTACCATAAAAGGAATTTCTCATGAAATCATTGCCTGACTGATTACTTTTTCTTTGACCCCCCAAAGTCTTTTCACACTGATTCAATTTTGATGTGTGTGCTTATTTTGTATGCCTTGGGTTTTTTGCTTTTCAAGGAAAAGCGCCCACGCTGGGAACCTCTAGGGCTCTAGTACCATAGGCAATACATGTGAGTGAAGTACCAAATCAAGCCGAGATTTCTTTTCCAGCTTAAAATTTTACATTGTGGCACTTTGATTTTTTGTTTGTTCATTTTCAGCATTTAAATTTTGTAACTTTGGGGGGTCATATAACACTGTTACCCTCCCCAGGCTCATCACATTAGTAAACTCCCTTTATAATACTTACGCTAAAGGTCAATAGGGTTAAGCCCACTAGAAAGCCCTAGTACATTTCACACAATGCTGCCTAAATCGGATTAAGAACCTAAGTAACCATTGTTTATTAGGAAGGCATTCCCCATGGTATTAAGAGAAGATTTCTAATACCTAGCTTGGTCAAACTAGCTTAGTCGGACTGCTTGATTTTTACACCTAAACAAGTGATTATGACAAAAGATTGCATTGAATTAAATGTTTGATACTAAGCCAATGCGCTGAATATTATGCTACCAATCACAATCAAAGCAGACAATCATAGATGCAAAAAGATAACGGCAATGCTAATGGACAAGAAACACCTGTTTGTGTTGATGGTCGTGCTTGATTTGAAGGTGAACGAGAGAAAGGTTCCATGAAGGTCCAAATCCTATCAATAGCAACACGCTCCTGTACACACTAGGAAACAAAAGGAATACCTCCAGGAGGCACATCAGTGGGAAAAGAGAACTTTGCTAATCTCTCAACTCTAAAACAGAAACACTCCTATCGTACTAATCTTACCTACCCTCCATCACTCAAGTGATGAGGATCGAAGGTGTTTTATGGCATAGGTTTCTGTTTCACTGTACCAGATGTGACATGTGTAGGTCTGAGTCAATGTTTTGACTTTAATGTGCATACTCGTTTGCTAATTGCTCTTGCTCTTTATTTTTTTTTTTGTGAGTATAAAGCTTTATATGTACATTCCCTAAGATTGGAGATTGAGAGGTCAGGGAAAAAGGTTGAGAGGGAAGCAAATGAATGATGACTGTCAGCAAACACTCCCCCCTTCCTTGGGTAGATCATACCGTTTGAAATGAGCTTGTCACCCTTTGAAACCAATTATTCCAGTTGGTAAGAGGTGAGGATTTTTGCCAGTAGTTTTCTATTACCCTAGGCACCTTGTCGAGTTGCAACGGTGGTAAGGTACTCTCCCAGGATTGAACTTGAAGTGGTTCATCAGGTGATTCTTGAACACTGGGAGGTGTGGATTCTTTGGTAGCTTCATGGAGGTCCACTACTATAGATGGAGGCTGTGTAGAAGCTTTTACCTCTATGGATGTATTACATGAGGAGCTAGAATCTTCATGGGACTCCCCCCTTCCTGAGCTAGGTGGAACAAATCGTTCTTTCTTTGGTACCCAAACTAGCTCGGGAGCGGGTGTGTAGCATTCTGTGATTTTTTTCTTTCCACGATCATTGATTCGTTTTGGAGCTACGGGATTGGGCTCACTTGGGTCAGGTGATAGGTAAGAGCACAATCTACGTTTTGGCACCCAGATTTGATCATTTCCTTGATAGTAGCCTTGGGCTTCCAATAGTCGTTTAGGAATCCATCGCAACATTTTCTTACTTTTCTTGGAGCGAGTGGTACGTTTCTTACAAGGCTTCTGTTTTTTAGCACTAGCTATGGTCACTAAAGAAGCTTTAGGGACCCACTTGTATGTTTTCTCTGTTATATTAGGATGGTTCTTGTGTGTCTCAAGCTTTCTTTCAACTACATCAGTTGAAGCTCTAGAGAGTTGGGCTATGGGGACGTATGGTTCAATCTCCTGGACATGCAATGTCTTGGGTTTTATTTCCTTGGGCAATATCTGAGGGACTATGGCTTGAGTGGTAGGGCTAAGAGTTGGTTTTTGCGTTGTAACACCCCCAGTCCCCCAATCAATAGTGCATTTGGTGGCTATCATCCACGTGCGGCCTAGGTTTATATTACCCTCCATAGTTCCAGTAGGCATGACCAAAAAGTCTTGAGCTACCACCCCATTGTCATAACTGACAGAAGTGTGCCAGATTCCAAAAACCGCAGTTTTTTTCTTGTTGACACCCTTGACTTGGATAATACTCTCAGATAGAGGTGGCTTCCCTAACTGACACCACACCCCATAGGATAGCAGATTGTATTTAGCACCCGTGTCCAATAAGGCGTTATATAGCACTTTTCCATAGGCACTATTTAACTCAATGGGGTATCGTAGAGGTGTGTCAGAGTCCAACCCATCCTCTTCGTGTGCTTCATTTGCATCAGGTTCCGAGCGAGTAGCTCTACCTAATGTTTCCATGAAACGGCTAAACATACTAGTACTAGGCTGTGGAGCTTCGGGAGGTGCATGGCCTTCTCTCTCAGTGTTTTGGGTAGGGTATGCTTCCATGATTTCTGAGTCGGAGGAGGAATCACTAGCGGCTATTTTAGGGTCTTGGGTGGTGCTACCTTGTGTCCCCGCTGAGGGTCTAGAGCTTATCGTGGATGGGTAATGGGTGTCCGTATGAACAGAGGCACTCTCAATATGCTCGTGTTCTAGCACCCGCCCAGAGCGTAAGTGCATGTGCTTTTGATACCCTAAGGTGTCAAAAAGCTGCTCTATGAGGCCTTGTGACTAGTTTTTAGCGTGTTTTTTGTTTGTTTTTTTGCTAGATTTTTTAGAGCGTGTCGTGGAATGGGCCGTGTGATAGCTCAAAACGAGCGTATCGGTCAGAGGGTCGTGCCGTGCTTTACAGCCCTCCGTTGGGTCACTCTATGCCCTCGGAATCCCTAAAACTGTCAATTTCCAGTAGGGAACTAGGCCCAAACTAGAAAGTCTAAGGGTGCAAGTGGGAAGAGAAAGGAGGAGAGTGGAGGACTTGTCCCACATGCTCTCATTCTCTCTTGAGGGAGTAGGGTATATATATAAGAGTGAGTGTAGTGTATATCATAAGTCTGAGGACTGAGGCCTGGGCCTGGGCTTGGGCTTGGGCTAGGGCTTGGGAAAACGATCCCGATCTATCTTTTATACAAACCAACCCGTCCGTTTTAAGAGTCACGTTTTTTATTTTCGAAAAATTTCGCCGCTCGCTCGCTCGCGTTTTTAATTTCCGAATTTTTTTCCTTTTAAATATTTTTTTTTTCAAAATTATTTTTTTTTTCTCAAAAAACTTTTTTTTTCCAAATTTTTTTTTTGTTTTTTTTTTTGTTGATGCAGAAAATACAGAAATTGAAAAAAATGCAGAAAAACGCAGAAATTGCAGAAAATGCAGAAAAAACGCAGAAAGTGCAGAAAATGCAGAAAAACGCAGAAATTGCAACAAATTGACAGAAATGCAGAAAATTGCAGAAATTGAAAACACCGAATTTGAAAATGCAGAAATTGCAGAAACTGAAAAAACGCAGACAATAGCAGAAATTGAAACTTGACAGCAATTGCAGAAAACGCAAAAAACAGAAATCTTCCACACACTCCTTCCCTGCCTTTCCTATGATAGAAATTGCACCACAAGGAAGCGTAAAGTGCTAACCGAGCTTAGTGTAAGGCATATCCCCGGCAGCGGCGCCAAAAATGTGCGCTCCTTGCCGCACTGTCGAAGCAAGGGACTTGCCAATACACCGTATGCGAGCCACAAACGGCTCCAAGCACACAACAAGCCTAAACTAGCAAGCTCAAGAAAACAAAGGGTGTGTCACTCACCGCTCTATGCTCGCCTTCGTGGTGGATTCCTCGCCGCGATGAAGAAGAAGCTGCAGTCGTGCCGCGCTCAACCGCTTCGCCGCCGTCGTGCCTTCGTAATGCTCGATCGCACACACACTCTCCCTCTCTCTCTCTCTCTCACACACACACACAAGGAGGTGAAGAAGAAGAAGATGGAGATGGAGCAAGAGCACTCTTCAATTGCACAAATGAGAGAATGAGTAAAAATTAGGTTTAGTTGGCTTTTATAGGAGCTCACCCCATTCACACTTGGGCGCCCATGCTTAACCAACTAATCCCTTGAATGTCCAAGTTAAAGTGCGCCTCTCATCGGCGATCACTCTACCTTTCCCTATTGGACCGACAAGCCCGGTACCTGACTCTACCAAATACATAATACGCGTCCATCGTAGATGATGGGGTGTCCGTGAGCCGTGAGGGTTAACAACTTCTAAGGTGTGTTCATTGGTTTTGCAGGCAGACAAGCAACGAATCTTCTCGAACGAACGAATTTGGGAAGATTCGTGTGTAGAAAAACGAAGAAGTTGCCAGGTACCCACGAGTGTTCGCAAAATATAGGGGTTTAGTGTATTTTAACTTTAAAGAAAACCGATAGAATTTTACAATTTACACGTTAAAGTGTAAAGATGGGCAAATTGGAAGAGTTTTAATTATGTCCTTGTTTTCTTGGGTTAGAGCTGGGTCGCACCCAAAAGCAACGGGAGGAGTGGGGAGATTGTAACTAAATCCAGGGAGGCCAAAAGTGCAGCCATGAAAATTGAATGAAAATCGTAGCCCTGTTAGCCTTCGTAAAAACGTAGGGGATAAGCTATAGTCTTGCTGGGCGGCTCCTCTCCTTGTCCGTGGAGAAAGCATAATTCATCAAGCTTTTCGACTAGTTTTGCGCTGAGATTCTAGCTCTCTGAGAGTGCGACCTCAAGCTAAGTTTTCCCCTCAGCTCTTAGGAAAATTTTTATTGGCAAGGCCTGGGTCAAGGGTGTTTTCAATTCTCCATGCTCTCGCTCCCACCGGGCTGGCAGCCAAATAGGGCACCCACATGCTGGAGTTTGGTTTATCTAAATAAAAAGGACGCTTTGGAGTATGAAAAAATGAAGGTGACAAACTTCCTATTTTTTTTAAAAATAGCAAGGCGGAGCTAACCGCCTGCAAAAATATCCCGGCCCCCCAACACGTTCTCTGTATGTGTGCGTGTGCGTTGGGGGGGCGGGGTGCGTGACAGGCAGCAATGGCTGTAGAGGGGATCTCTCTCTTTGTCTCCCCTTTTGTCTGTCGGACGCGCTAACGCACGACGTCATTGTTGTTTGTGCTTAGAGTCGACGCCGACAAATGCGCTGCTCTCCCCGTCGCATCGCCCTCCAACATTGCAAAATGCCACCTTAGTGGCATATTGTAATGCCACTAACTAATACTAACTAATATTAACCTTTGTGTGCCATAAAATAATTAATTAAATGGCACCGTGTGAGTAAGCCACACAAAGGTTAGTATTAGTAGCCAATTATGAGCAGTTTTGGAAGGGCCCTCTTAGACTTTGCGTGGTGGGAGCTCTTGCATGTGCATGGCCTCTATGAGCGTATCAGTATACACACCGCAGGGTGAGGTCGACGTGGCAACAGAATCGGGAAGATGAGGCGGAGAAGAGCACACCTGAACGGGTTGGGCCACCAAATGTTTCGCTCGCGCGCAAACAGGTGGCCGGGCAAATTAGTGCCCGGCCGCCGAGCGACCTACTCTCTCCCCCCCCACCCCCTCTCTCTCTCTCTCTCTCTCTCTCTCTCGGTAGTCGGCTTTCTCTGCTCTCAGCCCTCATTCTCCTTCGACCTTTCTGCCATCGTCGCCTGCTTCACTCCTCGAAACGCAGCACCGCCGTTTACCCTTCTCCTGCTGCAGGTTTAACCCTTCAAGTAAACTTCAACTGTAACATAGCCCTTCCTCCACAGTCCTTTGTAAGTCTCTCTCTCTCTCTCTCTCTCTCTCTCTCTCTCTGCTCTTGTATTTTCTGCATGTTGCTAAGTTTTCTTTCTCGCGAACAGAGATCCCGGAAGATACCAGTTTCTTGCTCTGCTGCAGCAGATCATCCTCATTTACAACCCGTAGTGATTTCATTTGATATCAGGATGGATTGTTCTCTCTCTACGTGGCCTTCCTTCACTCAGGTATGTTCTCTCCCCCATTTTCTTCTCAATTGGGATTGATCATCATATCCTCCGTTTCGTCATCTTCCCTGTTTATTCTTCAACTGAGGAGTAGATATTTCTGTCAGCTAATTCTTCATCGAGAGATAGAAGTTCTTCCCATTTGTTGTGCAGTAGGGCCCCTTTTTACTCTCTAAACAGCCCCTTCATCTGTGTATCGAGCTAGTTGCACATGCCTTTCATTTTCTCTGTTTTTTGATACATGGGCATAGGAAACTCGTTTGTTTTGCAGAAGTAACTTGAAACAAGTTACGGCTTTTTTTGACAGTTTGATGATTTAACTTGGATGGGGCTTGGTGACATAGATCCCCTCGAGAGCTTGGACAGGAGCTTCGATAATGATTCTCAATACACTGAAACCTCCTTCTCGAATCCAGGAAAACCCGTGTCACCTGCAGCAAAGACTTCTCTTAGTCACACCTCACCTCAACTTGTCCACACCAAGAGCGATGATTTCTACAGGCTAACATCGGCAGAATCACTAGTGGCCACAAGATGGGAAAGCATCAATGTGGTCGACCTTGCTTCGGTGTTGGATAACTTCCCTTCAAACAAGGACTCACCGACACCTGGGGACGAGGATGTGTATGACTTGTACAGCGAGAGCATTGTCATGCAAGGGGAACCACCACTCTCTGGCGATGTGGATATGTTCATGTCGGATTCCATGTCAGAGATGGCTGATGTCAACAATACAGTGCTCACGTCTGACGATAAGAGCCCTATGAATGATGCCACTGTGATATCTTCTGATCACTCATCCCTTTCAAGCACACAGGAAGATACAAAGTGCGAAGTTAGTGTAGTTGATGATGACTCACCGCCAGCCTCAGTCAAGTAAGTAGAGAACCAATTCCCCCTGTAAGCTGCATTCTACGTTGTGATAATGATGTATTAATATGGTTGTCCCCTTATGTAATATGGATCTGTTGGTGGCAGTGTTTCGGGGTCTCTCTCTGGCAGTTTCTTACAAAAGGACATGGAGAATCCAGGGCGTGTGCGAGGGGACTGCTATGCACAGCATGTGAACTATGTGGAGAATAGGCGTGGGGGATCACGGACCAATATGGTGCAGCCCTCAGGTTGTTTTGCACTTGACCCCATGAATTTACATGGATGTGCAAATGCAATGCCCTCTAGCCATGGCGCTCTGAATTTGAAGCAGTCAATTGCACCACAGCAGCATGCCTGCATTCAGCCAGGCATGATGATACATCGGTCGAACCCACAGCCAACATCAGGGACCGCCCAATTATACGATAGGGAGCAGGTCTGATTTTACAAGGATCTCATAGATGTTTGTGGTGCATTAGGGACCATTGTTTTTTGTTGAGAAAATGTTTCATGTAATGTTCAACTGCTTATTGTCATTTATATCAGGCTTTGATTAGTTTGGTTAAGGTATTTTGAGTTTTTTGTGCGGATGATTTATTGCTTCCTGTGCTCTTCATTTTGTGATGAAGGTGGTTCAGCATAGCCCTATGCACATTGGTGAAAACTATCCTGCTATCTTTGACCAGCAGGTAAGGATGGTTGATGCGGCCAGAGTCACATCTGAGCTGAAGCGCAATCGAGCCCAGGTAATTTGTCTACGACATGTTGAATTTTTTTGTACTTCCCCTTAAGGCTCTTTCATGGCATTTTCTAATCACATGAATATCTTGATAGGCAAATCGAGCTCGGCGGCTTGCTGCGAGTCAGCGCAGAGCTAAGAAGTATCCTCTTCAGAAACTCATTCGCATGTCGTCTTCACCAGCAAGCACACGTGACAAATTAGACCAGAATCTTTCGGGTGTCATGCCACATCAGCCTTTACAACCTGTTTCTCAAAGTCATGCTAACACCTCCACTTCAAATTCACAGGCGCCCACTTTCATGCCTGTTGTTCTACAAGGCCCCAGCACCCACTTGGCTTCAAGTCATGAACTACTTTCTCATGCTAATTGCATGCATGGTGCTCCATATTATGGGTACCAGCATCCTTCGACGGTTCATCATGAGGTGTGTGAGTTGCTTGTCTCATTACCGCAGCATCACAATCGCTCTGCAATTATGTCAATTGAAGCTTTTGCCTATGCAGGACAAACTGACACCCTCTTCAGGATGTAATTCATTCCAACCTAGGCACAGTGACCAGGATGCACAGTCGCTAAGTGCTATACCTTCTTCGGCTGCTAGGAACGCAACAAATTCAACTCAATCTTTGGATGTAGTTTTGCTGAATCAGCTGCAAAGTATTGTTAATAAGGTGTGCCTAAGCTATGTTTCTAGTGTTGGAGTGCTTGTAGACAGTTGAGAAAATCCTCATGTATTTGCTACTGTTTGTGTGTCCGCACCTGCGCATGTGTGCATTTGGGTTTGTGCACTAGTGTCTGTGGGTGCGTGTGTGTGCACATACGAACTATGTGTCAAATCATTTTTTTGAGGATTGAGGATCTTTGAATTGAATTGTAGTTTCATTTTGTATAGATGAATGTGGATATGAGGCTCTGCATTAGAGATGCCTTGTACCGCCTTGCAAGGAGTTCGAAGTATCGACAGAGCAGAGCTGAGAATCTTTCAGGCTCGGATGTGAATTCAAGGTTTACAACTCTCTCTCGAACTAGTTCTACTTAGTCATCTCTTTAGCATGTGGGGAAACTTTAGAACGCATGGTTTGAGCTTAAATGCTGAGATCATTGCATGATTTGCATGTGAAAATCTTATCTACCAGATCGTACTAACCCCTACCTTGCAAAAGTTTACCACACCCCACGCCAAAAAGAGAGAGACCCACCCGCCCACCCACCCACCCTTACTCACAGAGTAGCTTAGTAGAGTTCATTTTTAAAACCTGATAATTCTGGAAACAAGTTTTGAATTCTGTTTTTCCTCCTTGAGGTCGCATGGAAAATCTATGTATTTCAACTGAGGAACTTTGATCAAACCATTTTCTGCGTAAAGTGTGCATTTGATGTTTCTAGTTTCTCATATAATGACTTAGGATGATTGCCATGAAAGAACATCTTGTTTGTTTTGAAGACGCTAAGAAATTATGATCACTAATAATTTGTCTCTTGGGTTTGAAACACTAATCAAATTCATACTCTTGCAATTGTTTAGAATGGATGAGTAAGCCTTGCTGAGTTGTTATATTTGAAGTGTTCATTGACCAAGAGTTGTTGTTGTTGTTGGGATGCTTGCAGCCATCTAGAGGCGATGGAGACTAATACAAATTCTATTGACCGATGGATAGTCAACATGTTGTTTTGCAAGCAACCGGCTCCCTTTGAAGCCCATTCTCAACCATATTTCTTGCATGCTTCCAGCAATGTCATGGACAATGCTAATATAGATAGCAATATGCAGCAATGGAATTCATGTGGAAGTCCTTTAAGCTTGCAGGACCAGCCTCTTCATGTACTGACAGGTTTGTGAATATGGAGCCCATGATGGATAAATAAGGAGGGCAGGTGCTGCCTGCTTGTTGTGCAAAACTCAATGAAGGAAATGCTGCACTCGACATGCACATGCAGAAGTTCTTCCGAGTGATGGTATTGCTGATGAAAGGCTGATTTGGGTGTCTTGTAAAGAACGAGCCTGACTTCAGCATTTCACTCATGGACTCGGGAATAGAGAAAATGCAAATCATGAGAATGTGAGTTTCCTATGACTGGCAAGTGCAATCTTGTTAGTAACTTGGTGTCTTGAGTGTGAGAGACTATGGGGTGTTCTGCTGGCCAACACCTGAGCTCTCCCCGCCACACCATGCCCTCTGTTGGGCAGTCAACTGCCTTGTAACTTATAGCCACTGTGAGTGTACACATACAAAATGTGGGCTGTCATCGACCTAATAAAACTGGCTTCATCGCTGAAATGATGGCATGTTCATGAGGACTTATGAGATGTGAATAGGTATGGGGAATATTGTGAATGCTCAATCTTGTGAATAGGTATGGTGAATATTGTGAATGCTCAATCTTGTTTCTTCTACTGGTATCACAATTCATAGCCTCACTAGGCAGGACTTATTATCACTGGAAGAATGTAAGGTATAGGTTGCTTTTTCCGTGGAGTTCCATTTTGCTATGTGGGTGTGCTTGAATGAATGTGCCATTGGAAGCACTGTCGTTGACATGGGCCTTTATTGTGGATGGTACTAATGAAAGTGTGAGCTTTTTGGCTCGAAAAACAAGCTTTAGGGAACAAAGCGCAAGGTCGTGCACCTTAGTGTAGAACAAGAAATGTCCTTGGAAATGGGCTGTAAAGAATCTCTTTTTGGCAGTGTGGGACATGCAAGTAAGAGCTACCTACTTTGTGCATTTGAAGCAGCAGGACGAATCTCCCTACTACATCAGATTTTGGTTGCCGCTGCAGTGCTCCATGTTTGTGCCTCTTGAGTGAGGTTGGGTAATCAGCATAGGCTCATTTTGGTTTTATCCAGCCATAGGCTCTGTCCATCCCACCTCTCCTTTTTCACAGGTGGACCAATCATCACACATACCTAAACCGAGGTCTTACTGACTCTCACGCAGAAAGTCCATGTTCCTGCTTACCGACCTTGGCCACTGGTTGTGGTCCACCAGTCCAGCCAATCATATGACATTGCAACCTGCAGCTGCTCGCTTTTCTCACATCTGTGGGTGAAGGATGTACTGGACAGTTCAAGAGTTGGGTCTCCCATTGGATGTTAGTGTGCAAAGTAGCTGTGCGCAGGCTGAGCGAAGCCTTACGCCTTGTGGAAGGTCAACACTCAGGCATTTGTCCATTGTTGGATCAAATGCCATCAGGCAGGTTTTGATTTCAAGATAGTTGCATGATTATCAATGTCTCATCGGAAAGTAATTGTGTGGTTTGGCGAGCAGGCAGCCATAGTAGAAGACTCGTCTGTCCACTCCATAGCTAGGCTTGTGTGGCAGCTCCATGAATATGAATAGGCGACCTGTCACAGATGTCTCACGTTTGCTTTTGAAATCAGGCGCAATTGCTTGAGAGAGATGGTTGCTTTGGTTCTAGCAAACCTAGCTTCCTAGCTGGGTGTGCTACTTGTATAAATTGATTTATGCTGACCCAACTATATTGCGTCATCAGCGGATATCTATTCTGGCTATAAGAAACTTTTCTACTGCTAAACAATATGCTGCAACTAGTACCCTTGTCACTAATTGACACCCTCATTTTTAAAAGACTGGATCTACGACTGAAAATCAGCGTCTTTTTTTGGCGAAGCTGCTCATCCCAAATGTGAACTTGATATAAACTAGATGTAAACTCGAACAAATGTGAACTCGTTGTGAACGTAAACTTGAAGTAAACTTAGTGTGAACTAAGATCGTGACGGGCATCTAGGACTACAGAATATCATGCTATCATCCTCCGTGCCTTTCAAATCGTGTGCAATAGTGTAGGGGTAGTAGTGGCATTAGAGTGGGGAGGTTGCGAGGTCAAATTCCATCACACCCTTATTTTTTCCTCCATATGAATCGAACGGCCCACAATGAACAATCATTTGGGATCATAGATCCCCTCTTAAAAATGAGGGTGTTAAATAGAGACCTGGCTCTCGCGCGTGCTCGTGCACATGGAGGTATTTCTTTGGCCTTGTGATTTTAGCATGCCTAAGTGGGTTTTCAAACTTTGCCCATGGTCTGTAGTCATGCAAGGTAGGAGGGTAGAAACAAACCTCAAATTATCTCTAGATCAACCATTGTGCGCCCATTGGTTGGGGACCGATCATGAAATCATCCTTCGATATAGGCCTTGGCCCGTCGTGGATTGAGGGCAGGCGCAAGCATATCTAGGTAGCTTAGCAAAAATCGGGGCAGGCGCGGGCAGACCCATGGGCGTAGGCCATGTGCCTCAAAAAAATAGGGAAGCAAGGGATCCCACATGGCCTTGAAGGCCTTTTTTGACTTCTTCAACACCCTTTCAAAGGACACACAAACACCCCTCTTCAAATGACGCGCGTGTGTACACACAATGAGCAAAGTGTAGTCTTAGAGCTTCAATTGTTGACAAATTTAATCAAGCCATTACTTACTCATGCATAATCCAAAAAATAGGGGCTCATTGGAATGACCAAGAACATGTCCAAACCTTGATTAAATCAACGCCTGCAGGTACACTTATTGCTAAGGAGTCTTACGGGAAAATTCTAATTAGCGATTAAGAATATAGTGATGCTCAATCTAGCATAGAGAAAGGATAGAGATTAAGGTTTATGGTCATGCAAACATGATGATGGCTCTGATACCAGTTGAAAGAGAGTTGTAGCTATGGAGGATCATACAACAAACCATTCATGTTAAAAATGAACATAATGTTTGCATTAGACTTCAAGAGGATACAAGTTTAGCTTGTGGCTTTATATAGGCTCAAAATGGAGGTGGTAATTAATGCAGGAAAGAGATAGGCACCACATGTGAAAAAAGGGTCACGTAACATGTTGGTTACACTAAATAGCATGTGACTATAAAGACGCATGTAATTAGGGAAATCTATGTAGTAGGATGTATGGATGTACATAAGGGTGCATGCTTAGTATGCTTGACTTTAGGGGTTGGTCACGTATTGAGTGTCAGCTAAAGGCTTACCCAAACAAGAGCCGTACCCAAGAGGAGTGTGCCAATAAGGTCCACTTGAGAAGCACCATATGGATGATGCTCTCATTGCATTTCAGACGAAGAGATGCCCTTGTTGGACATAGTCTTTAAAATTTAATCTAGTTCCATCAAATGTTTTTAGGAAAACGGACCTTCGGCTCTTTGTTGTGTTGTTGAGAATTGCTAGATCTTGGAGCTTGTGCTTGATGTATGCTTCTCTCTTGGATCTCTTGAATTTGACATTGCAAATCTTGCACCACTGGACCAAAGACTTGGGGTTGTTCCGCTTGAAATTGAGCATTACTCTCACGCTTCTCTGACACAAATCTTGAAGTTGTTGTTGGATGCTTTGCAAGGTGGTGATGACATCTTCCATCACTAACTCCATGAAGGCTTGACAAGATTAAGAGATGTGAGTCTTGCCAAACTATTATAAGTGCGTCTCAGGTTAGAAGGGAGTGAGAGAGGAGGCGTTCACAATATACAAGAGCTTGGGACTTGATAATAAGCTTAACCTTGATTGAAAGACTTAATACTTGATTGAGAGAACTTGATACAAGACTTGGATTACAAGACTAGAGTACAAAGCACGACTTGATTATAAAAACAAGACTCAATAACAAGACAAAAACTAGAACAAGACTTACTTCACATGCGCCTCATAACTGGTGTTGGCAAGATTGAAGGTCTTGTAGCCCAAGATTTCGATTCATATTAAGGACTAAAGAGGTTAAGAATCTTTGAAGTTGTTTCTTCTAAGGAGGTTACGAACCTTCCAAGTTATTCCCTCTAAGGAGGTTAAAAACCTTCTAGGTTTTTTCTTCTAGAACCTTCTCGATTATGTTATAAGTAATGATGCAAACAATGACATAAGCAATGATGCAAACAATGACATAAGCAATGATGTAGACAATGATATAAGCGATAATATAAGAAATATTTTTGAACTTTCCATAAGTTTCTTCAATCTTCTATAAATTTTCACAAAGTTTCTCGAGAATCTTTCAAAACTTTATAGAATCTTCTAGTGCTTTCTTGTAGGAAGCTGAAGAAGACAAACTGTCAAGCATCTGTGAAAACAATGATCACCATTTTTGCTATCTTGCATAGCATCTAGCAAGACAAGTCTAGAAAATCTGTCAACAATGTGAGTGCTTCCTTAGTGTCCATAACATATTAGTTTTTGAGGGATGCATATGTGCTGCATGACTTGTGAGGGCACTAGATAGTTCAATACTAGCTTCCGTTTATCTTTCCATGCTGCAAATGCTATCCATGTTCTTCTTATTGGTATTGGATACTAGGTTGGGTTGATCCTCAAGTGTTAAAGTGGCACTTTATATCTTGTCTCAACCGCTGTCTCGTCTCTAACTGTCATTGTCACCATAAAGTTAAATTTTCAAAGATGGCTTGCGCTTCTTTGGCTGTCACAACCACTCTTGAGGAATTCACTTATCAAAAGCTCCCTATATCACATGCACTCAAGAGATTATTATAAGACCCCAATATACATGTTTTGTTTACAATATGGATCTATTTTGAAAACCTTCATCCCTTCTGATGTATACATAAAAGTATATATTTTGGACTATTAATAATCTCTTTGGTTAAATCACGTGATATAATACACATTTTGAAAAGTGAAGACACGTATTTTGATAGATATAGCAATCAATGAGGTGCATAAATGAATTACCACAACAGAAGAGGTGCACTGAAAAAGATCAATGGAATGGGAGGTGAGAATTGTACATTTGGTCAATATACAACTACTACAACTTGCGAAGATCAATGAAGAATGGTATACCTGAGCCTTCCCACTCCCATTAATCAAATACGAATACCTTTGCCACTAAGCGGCCATAGAGCAAGAGATGACTGAAGCTCATTTCAGTGATCGGCAAGTTGTATGGAGGAAGGCATGCCTTGATAAGAATCCTAAATGGTTGATTTACTTGATGTGAGTTCCCTCTCCACTCTAGGAAGATGTCACTTTTTGTCTAGTGCATAGAGTCAGAACGTGGAGCCAACATGAAACAATACAAAGAAGACACCGCTAAATTATCCAGCATTACTAGGTCTAGATGACAAATGGAAGGTTAGATGAAAAATATATGCTACACATTCACACAATGGTAATAAAGCAATACAAAGGCTTGGCAGAGCTGTCCTACCAGATGCTATGAAAGATATGTCGAATGTTAATAGCCTGCATCAATATGTACCACAAAGCACATGTTATACGGACAATGTGTTCGTATTTTAGTGGATGATGGTGCAATTCATAACTTCCTGAACTATAAGCTAGTCAAGAAATTGAAGCTTACACAAACTCCCTACTCACAAGTATGTGGTCGAGCAGATGTCTGTCAATGATAAAGAAGTATGGGACACGATAGTTCAAGGGGTTGAGCTTATTGTTCAAGATCATATGATGACCCTTGACTTTCAGGTTATGAACATGGACCATGCTGATGTTGTTTTAGGATGGGACTGGCTGCATGGTTTAGGAAACACATTGCACACTAGTTACGAACACAACTCCTTATCCTTTATGGCCAATGGTAAACATGTGCTTTTGCTTGGTGAGAAATATATACCATCTGCACCTCTTATATGTACAGCCGAGCTTTCTATTTTACAGAAAGCAAATTTAATAGATGAAGTCTTTTTGTGTTACTGCTTGGCTCCAAGTCTTGTGAATTCTCACGAGCAAAGTGCTATTAATTTCAGTAATGGTATGCAAAGTGCAATGAATTCTAATGATAAGCAAAGTGTTAACAAATCTAAGGAACAAAGTACTCCCAATTTTAATTCTATTGAGCAACGTGCAACTGTTGTAAAACAAACATTACAGGAATTACAAGATTCTCCATCTCAGCATTTCTCCTTTTGCACGGCAAAAGTTGACTCACTTACTCACGAAGTATAAGTGATGTATTCTCAAGTGATTTACCCCCGGGTTTACCCCCTACACATGTTGCACATCATGCTAGACATGATGTACAACATGGCATAGATGTCTTGCCATGCGCTAAACCGGTGAGTAAACCACCTTATCATATGAGTGCTAAAGAAGCCAAGGAGGTTGAGAGTCAGTTGATTGACTACCTTGCTCGTGGTTTCATTAGACCTAGCACTTCACCTTGGGCATCACCAATTCTATTGGTAAAAAAGAAAGATGGTACTATGTGTATGTGCGTAGATTATTGCAGATTAAACGCCATAATCATCAAGAACAAGTATCCTCTACCTCGAGTGGATGAGTTGTTTGATCAACTCCATGGAGCAAGATACTATAAAAAGATAGATCTTCATTCAGGATACCACCAAGTGCGTATCCTTTTGCAAGATATCTCCAAAAATTTCTTTAGAACACGTTTCGGATATTTTGAATTTTTGGTTATGTCTTTTGGTTTAACCGATGCTCCAGCTCATTTATGATACTCATGGATAGTTTCTTACGTCCCTATCTTTATGATACTCATGGATAGTTTCTTACGTCCCTATTTGTTGTGGTTTTTCTTGATGACATTCTCATTTACAATAAGATTGAAGATGAACACATAGAACACTTACGATTAGTGTTCAAATAGCTATGAGCTCATGCTCTGTATGCTAAGCAAAGCAGTGTGATTTCATTAAAACAGAGATACATTACCTCGGTCATGTGATCTCTTATTCTGGCATCAAGATGGACACTGACAAGGTCGCTATCATTCTTTGGTGGCCACATCCCAACACGGTTGAGGAGCTTCAAATATTCTTAGGCATGGCTGGATTTTATCGACAGTATATCTGTGATTATGCCAAAATCGTTGTTTCTATGACGGATCAACTTAAAGCAAAAGGTAAGACCTTTTCTTGAGAAGAAGCCCAAAAATGCAATTTTGAACAGCTAAACGTAGCTATAGCCATTGCTCCCATCCTAGCAATCGTTGACCCACTTAAGCCGTTTGTGGTAGACACTGATGCTAGTGATAAAGCAATTGGTGCAATACTTCTCCAGGAGGGAAGACCTATAGCCTTTGAAAGTAAAAAGTTAGATAGAGCTCAACAGAATTATTTTGTCTATGAGAGAGAGCTCTATGCCATAATTCACGCTTTACGGAAGTGGCGACACGATTTATATGGTGCCCAAGTTTGAAGTAGTTTTTGACCATGAGAGTATCAAATGGTTTACTACTCAAACGGACTTGAAGAGCCGTAAAGCTAGATGGGCAGAAATCCTTCAAGATTATGATTGTAAGCTATGATATCGCAAGGGGCGATATAATATAATAGCGGATGCACTAAGTCGGATGCCTCACATTAATTCACTTGTTTGCACGAAAATAAAGAGTGGAGTTTTGGAGTCATTACGTGGAAAGTGTGCACAAGATCAATCATATGCTAAAGTGTGGAGTGCAATTTTAAAAGGGATCCCTCACACTCACATGTCTCTGTACGCGCAAACAAAAACTCCAACACACAGAGCTCCACCCCTACTTCGGAAGAGCTTAAGCGATGGAAGAAATTTTCCACTAATGATGGCTATTTACTTCACAAGGGTAGAGTATGTGTGCCAAAGGACTCAGACACTAGACACCAAATCTTATTTGAGTGTCACGATAGTCCAAGTGCTGGTCATCCAGGTATTCGTAAGACATATGCCTTAGTTCGACGGCAATTGTATTGGCCAAGCTTACATCATGATGTTCAAGAGTACGTACTAAGCTGCCAACATCGCCAAGTTAATAAGGAAGAATGCCTCAAGGTAGGTAGACTTTTACATCCTGTAGAGATTCCACAAGGTAAGTGGGAGAGTATCTCTATGGATTTTGTAGTAGGACTACCTACTACAAATTGTGGCCATGATGCCATATGGGTAGTTGTAGACCGTCTCACAAAGATGGGTCGATTCATTCCCACTAAAACTATGTGTTAAGGCTACATCTCGGCGGAGTAGGATTTTGACTTTAAAAGTGACTATGTAATGAACCTTAATATGGGGTGTGTTTTTTGGGATTTGAAGTGTAGGGATGCTTTATTTATGTCAAGAAGTGTTCGGCAATAGGCAGTTTTTCAGTTACGATGACGAAGAAGATGTAATGGCGGATTCCTGCGGGATTAAGTAAATGACAAATGTTTGGTCAACATTGTTGTCTTTTCTCTCGTTCTGTATTCTCATCAATGTCTTATTCTAAATGCATAAAGGAAGCAGTGAGTCTTCTCAGAGTCTGTTTGCAAGTCGGTACTGAAGTTCGTAGCAATGGCAGAATTTTATGAATGTCAGAGTGTTTGTCAGATTGTTTGTCAGAGTAGGATGATGTTTAAATGAGAGAGAGAGAGGACAATAATACACTATGGTTAAGACATCGGAATTAGCATGGCTATTTGTAGAGCATATATATAGACTCTACGGTCTTTCAGTCAGTATCATTGGTGATAGAGATCGCAAGTTTGATAATCACTTCTGGAGAGCTGTGTTTCAAAAGTTGGAAACTAAACTTAATCTAAGTACGACTGATCATCCAGAAATAGATGGTCAAACCGAAAGAGTTAATCAAGTGTTAGAGGATATGCTACGATCGTACGTTATCAAGAAGCAAACCAATTGGGAAGACTACTTACCTATATTGGAATTTGCTTATAATAGTTCCAAGCATGTGATTACAGGGTTTAGTCCATTCAACCTAGATCACCAATTACGGTGGGGTTGGCTAAGGAGAAGATACGACAAGCAAAGGATTTTCTCCAAGACCATTTTGACATGCTTTGAGTTGCTAGACAGAATGTTAAGCAAGCTCAAGATCGATGTAAGAAGTACGCAGATGAGCATCGTTGTCTTGCTACTTTTGAAGAAGGAGACAAGGTTTTCCTCAAGGTTCTGGAGCATTTAGAAAGTCTGAAGACGAAAAAATTTGCTAAACTTTCACCACGCTATTGTGGACTGTTTACCATTCTTAAACGTATAGGTCAAGTGGCCTATAAGTTAGCTCTTCCAGAGCACTCACGAGTTCATCCTGTTTTTCATGTTAGTCATTTACGAAAACAGCTAGGACAGAATGATAATGTCATTGACACAGGTGTGTTAGTTGAACTTATCGAACCGCCAAGCATCCCTCATGAGATCGAAAAGATTTTGGATTCTCATGAGCTTCGCACCAGACATCATGTCAGACGACAGGTGTTGATAAAATGGCTAGATAGACCTGAAGAAGGTTCTACATGGGAGAATGTCTCCGCACTTAAGAAACATTTTCCTACGTTTGTTTTCAAGGACAAAAACGATTCTCCAAAGGGGGGGGGGGGGGATAATGTAAGGATATGGGTCCTTCAAGTGAGGCCATCGGCACCACAGGATAGTGTGTAAGCTAGTGTAAGGCTGTAAGGTAGCACGGTTGGGTGGAGACTAGCACACGCATTACCACCGCCCTTTCAGCCAGGTATTTCATTGTTAGTGAAACCTTTGTGTACATTAAGCATAAAAGGTAAATCACAATAAGCAAACACTTCCACTTGGGGGGAGAGAGAGAGAGAGAGAGAGAGAGAGAGAGAGAGAGAGAGAGAGAGAGAGAGAGAGAGAGAGAGAGAGAGAGAGAGAGAGAGAGAGCAAACATGAGACACAGGAAGGCGGAATTCCTTCCCTAGATGCGTTGGCCCTCAAGACAAGCACCCCCGAAGGGTATTTCTTTTATATTGCAAAAGATGGCCAATACAAGTTGTTGTCACAAGTGCTCAAATCCTTCTTGATCTTCACAAGACTCAAGCCTTTTTTGTCTTCAAGAAATGCTCAATGAGAGAGATCGCCCAAAAATTGATGATCGCGACAAATGCTGTCAAGAGATCTTTATATAGTAAAAGCCTAGCCTTTTGGGTACCCTTGAACCTTAGATTTTCAATCTTTCGACCTTTGGATTTTCATTTGTCCGAACTTTGGCTTTTCATTTGTCCGACCTTTGGATTTTCATTTGTTTGACCTTTGGCTTTTAGTTTTTCCAATCCCTTGGCTTATAAGAAGGAGGGCACCCCACTTTCTAGGATTGATTTGTGTTATGCACTTCACTTTTAGGGCCGATCTGTGACGTTAGAGCATACATAGATAATTTTATCGGAGTGTATTGTGTTTCAATGAGAGATTGATAACCTCTTGGTGTGCCTACATGCCCTACCTGACTCACTTGCTTCCTAGGATTTCCATTATAGATTTGGGTCCATCTCATTGTGAGACGTGACAGATGATGACAATGTAGCCCCTAGACAGTGCCCAAAATAGGGCGCCCTTTTTATTACCTCTCCTCAAATAAGTGCAAAAAACAAATAGCCATGGCTTGGCAGTGCACAAACATTGCAGGGGGAAGGAAAACACGTTTGCACTAGCTTTTTGAGATGTTTATAGACTTTGCAAGCAATGTCGAGTTGTGTTCACCTTGCCAAGGTGCTCCTATTTGCCCCCACCCAGGCAATGTATGGTGTAGATCCACCATCAACCTTGTGTGTGCAAGGGGCGTTGCCCACGACTTCAACAATCTCCTCTTTGACTTCTTTTGGTATCAAGGGACCGTGCCTACACCGTGGCATCATAGCCTCATGCAAGCTTGAGGGAAGGACTGTGTGTGTGTGTTTGAGAGAGAGAGAGAGAGAGAGAGAGAGAGAGAGAGAGAGAGAGAGAGAGAGAGAGAGAGAGAGAGAGAGAACCCATGCGTGACTCCATGCTCCTTCCCTGCTGTCCTTCTCCCTTGTGCTCTGATACTAGTGTAAGAGATTGGGGACTAGAACATACTCTTCACCACCCCACCATGTAATATATAGGCCCTTGTCCTGCTAAATATAGGCCCCTTGTACTACATGTGCATACTAGCCCTTAGCATGTCTAGGCCTATTGACACTTTGAGCAACAACAAAAACATGTCCAACTACACAATATTTAGCCCCTTTCTTTTGTGAAATTGACTCCTTTCCCCATGCATAATCATGCAATTTTTATGTTATCCTCATTTCCACTTGCATAAAGACCTACTAAAGTATCCCAAGACTAATTGTTCTAATTATACTAAGTGAATGTGAGAAATAATAGTCTGCTTCATAGATAATGCAATCAACCAGCTATGCAAAAATTGCACTGACCAAAATTCTACACAAAGGGACAAAATTGCTTGCACAATACTACCTATTGTGGAAACAAAGGCCAAAATGAGCTTGAATGAAAAATTTGAGCACATCAAACTCTATGAGCTTACCCAAAGTATTAGTCGACATGATGACGCTCATCAAAACTCGTAGAAATCCAGGAATGTGAGTGAAGGGGTGCTGGTGACAATACTTGGAGGACGTTGTCGTGCTGTGACACGTACATAGTGGGAACGCATGCTACAAGAGTTATCTTGTAACTTTTTAGATACATAGTTATATTTTCTATAATGTACATATGCATATTTAAGTATAATAATACGCCTTCTATCTCATCCTATTATTTTTCTCAAGTGTAACCTATTCTTACTTTACCATCAGAAAATACTATGGGAAAAGCGTCAATAGCTCCGCCTCTTTAACTTGGGGCAAAAAGAATTGATTCTTTATTTCTACTATCTCATTATCATCTCACACCTTAGCTAGATCCTATATCTAGGGTAAACTCCAATATATATATATATTCTATGTATTTTTCATATTTTTCTTATATTTCTTTTTAAATAGCTACTGGGGGGGAATCAAATCCTAGTGGGACACTAGGTGGCATGATTTCAAAGATACACTTATTTTAATGCATTATTGCAAGCATGATTACAAAACTTTGTCAAGGAGCAATGTCATGCTTTCATATGGCATGAGGTGTCCTTTGGAATCAAATGAAGTCTAAGTTAAGGGGGCCACAGGAAGACTTTTGCTGCCAGAAATGGACCCTATTTTTATGATTTTTTTACACAAGGTTCCAATCCGAATTGAAAAACGATTTTAAAATAAAAATTGTAGCTAATGAGCTGAATTTTCTGCCCATATTTTTACTTTTTTAGTTGGAGCCACGGTTGAGGAGATATGATCAAAATACTGGATCCTAGTCTGCCCACATCATGCAGGGATAGCTCATTTTCAACTTTTCCAATTTCTGTTCACACTGGCTCCTCTCTTCTTGTGCAAACCCTTGGGGGTTCCCTTCACCTATAAAAGGGGACCTCTTCTTCCTTGAAAAGAACTAAAGCATTCAAGCCATTGATGAGAGGAATTCATGCGGGAGTGTGTAGTAATGCTTAATTGTACTTAGCCATTAACATAAGCCCAAGCCTACACTTTCTCCTAGAGAAAGACTAGCCATTCTTGCATGCTATCCACGGAAGATCAACTCTAATCAAATAGGGTCTTGGACTTGGCGTATCAATCAAAGTGGAGTTCTCCCCTCTTCTTCTCTCTCCATCAATAATGGTGCCGAAGGGTTTGTCAAGTAAGATGTGTTCTACATTGATTTTTTCTTGATTTCTTGTTGTTTTCTTTTTCATCTCTAATCCTATATATATATATATATATATATATATATATATATATATATATATATATATATATATATATATATATATATATATATATATATATATATATATATATATATATATATAATCTCATCTCCTTAACCAAACCTATCTCTCTCACTCTTAGTAATTCATCCTCTCTACAAATTTTAGGTTCTCTTTGCTACAGGTACATCTCTCCCCGCACTATCCTTATTGCCTACGGGCAAGAATAGGGCTTGGGAGGGAAAATTATCATCTCTTCAATTCTCTCATATCTACATTTCTCACATAATATCCTAGATGAATAACCCACATGATGATAATTTCTATCGCTTTCACTCTGTACGATCTATTAGAATTAACGTATGGATTAGCCGTAAAATACACTTTCAACAACGTATAGTGTTTCTCTTTGGCCCAGAAAGGCTCAATGAAATATTTCTTTCACCGGATCCCATCATACTACCTCTTATAGACTATAAATTTTCTTTTGATGTAAGCGTAGTTATCTTGCTATGAACCAAGAGGATTTGTACACACAATTAATCCCAATCACTAGACAAAATATATATATTATGGTAAGCACAAAACTACAATTCCAAAGAACAATTCGTAGCCTATTTGGTCAGCCAAGATTGAATGCCATTAACTCATCTATTAACCCTTTCATATTACCCATGATACGATATGACCATAGCCTTGATGTTTTCATCTTTGTGTTGTTTTGACACTCTCTTTTGTGTTCTTTCTTTGTGTGTGTGAGTGCAAGAGAGAAAAAGTGGGACTTCTTTGATTGCACTTCCTTCCAAACCCTAGTCTTCATGGCATCGATGGTTTAACTCCTTCATATAGTTTTTTGGAGTTCTCTCACAAACTCTCACAGCCATAAGCCCGGTGCTTTTCTGGCAAGGCCGCAAATTTCTCGACATATTTTTGGTGAACCCGACGTGAACAAGCCGGGGTGAGAGTACATAAAGATGGCTAGCAAAGTGGAGCAGCTATATGCTAAAATGAAAGAGCTTGCAGACAGATGCAAATGGCTTGAAGAAGAAGACCGGATTCAAAAAGTGATTGAAAGCGCTAGGCAATCCGTATATAATGAGCTTAATATATTTGAAGGCTATGATCCAGAAGGATATCTTGAGTGCTATGTGACAGAGATGAGGATTCAAGCAATTCCAGAAGCTCGGATGATTGCAACATTTGTTGAACTTGTGAGTGATGATTTCAAGCACCAAGTTCAAGACTATGCAAGTGTATATGCAAGCAACTGGGGTGAGTTTTCTACAGCTATAACACAGGTATGCTTGGAACATCAAGACCAAGAGATGGAGCAGAGTGGAAGTGGATGTGACCAGCTAGATTTGGTGTCTCCTGTAAGCCATTCAAGTGTCAACACATCCATACAGGCTAACTTAGAAGCAATAATAGATGCATATCTTTTGCAAGATGCAAATTTATTATATGCAGATGAAGCAGACATAGTGGAAGATATTTATGCACGTTTGGGTCTTGTAACCTTTGTATCTCAAGATAATGACTCTCATGATGCTATCCAAGCCCCTGAAACGGCTCAAAGTGACTTAGAGGATGATGCAAACTCGTCGGCTATGATAGATGATTTGGACGCTCCTTTTGATTCGTTTGAAGATGCACATGAGTGTATATACAAGGATGAGAATGCTATGGTTTTGACAGAGGATGTGAAGGGAAAACAGGTGAAAGACGACTATATTAGTGATGTGCTACAATCTACTTTTGAGCAGATCCAGGAACTTTTACCAAGTTTAGAAGAGCCGGATGCCTACACTGAAGACATATACCAGGATGAAGAAGTCATTATCAATGCTTTCCTATGCGAGTTTGATGCATGTGGTACTACCCAAATGGATATGCCTAGCTGCGAAAGTGCTAATTTAGAGGGGGTGACTGAAAATCTCTTCCTTTGTGAGTATAGCTCTGCTAGCAATGTGCTTAAATGGGGCTTAAAAGACCTAAGGTTCAGCTCCATGAAGACTTCCATAGGCTAAAGTTCCAAAAATTAACTTAATTGTCCAATGGCCAAGCAAGGGGAAAAATGGATTGTAATGGAATTGGCCTATTTAATTTGAGAGTAGTGGAAATTAATGAGAGTACTTTTGAGAAATGACTTTGTGAGCATAGCGGGTGAACATAATTGAAGATAGCAACATAATCATAGCAATTAGCTAACTTGGTATGAAAGATACTTTTGCAAGAGAGAGAATTTAGAGAACATGACAATAGTTGAGGACCGGATTTATGTGGAGCCGGTCCCCCCTCCAATAGGCATTTGTATTATGATTTCTCCCATTAAGAGAGACTTGTTACAATACAATCTTTGTGTTCCTTGTGACCTAGGTGATGCAATGAAGATGGAAAGATTCATGCATCACAAACATAACATAAACTTGAAGAAAAGCTTTAACTATCCCAAGCCTCAGTCCCAAGACCTCAAACACCTTCGAAGGTGGAGAGAGCTAGCAGGGAATGAGGGTAGGGAAGAGGAAGAAGAAACATTTCGTAGGAGAAAGAATTAGTTCCTCACTTATCATAACTTTTGTTGCTAGCATACATAATAGCATAGTAATGAAGAAGAAGGAGATGGCAAGCTTAAGCATTGACGCATGGATCTTGGTTGGATTTGCACTCCATATCCAAGAGTGTTGGTGTAGGCTCTCAACCTCTACTTGCTTGGAGAACGAGAGGGAGCTCTTGCAATTTGCATAGCACACAATGAGAGTGTTTGTGAGTGTGTGTGAGTGAGTATACCCCCTAAGCAACTCCCTAGCTTGCTTGGGTCGACCCCCCCTTGCAGCTCATGCTTGAAGCTCATTGGACCCCTCCAGGCCTAGCCAATCACAAGCAGGAGGCATTACAAGTAGCAAGGGTAGCCTTGAGACAAGTGTCCCCCTTTCCCATTTGAGAGAGAGGGCTAGATAAATGCTAAATCATTTAATTAAATCTCCTAAATTATTATTGGATCCCTTGGGTGGCCAACCAATAGGCTTCAGGCACACCATGAGGGCAACATGAGGAGGAACTTGACAAGTGTCCCTTTTGCTTTCGTTGTAAAGAATGAGGATGCAAGAGAGCTACATAAGACAAGCACAAAGCACACAGAGATGGAAAGCTTCTTCTTCTTCACTAAGAAAAGAGAGTACAAAATGACTAAGTGCTAAAACTGAAAAGTAGCACATATGTACATGCGGTCACTAAGTGTGAACACGCTAGAAGTGTACTAGGCTGGTACTATAAGTGTAGTCCAGTTGTAGAATCACTGGTAGAGATCCTCCGTGTCGGTCACCTAATGTGCCAGTGAGTAAATGCTGTAAGCGGCCAAGACCCGTAGTGGATGCCAGTTCAAGATGTAGAGCTCGACATCTCAACACTCCCCCTCGAGCTCTACATGTCGCAGAGTCCAAGCATAGTCCGGAAACGTTGAATCTTCTCAGCTCCGAGGGCCTTGGTAAAGATATCCGCTATCTGCTCCTCTGTGCTGACGTAGACCAAGTCGATGTCGCCCGCCAACACTCGCTCTCGAACGTAGTGGTAATGGACCTCTATGTGCTTGGTCCTGGCATGGAACACTCGGTTCCTAGCCAACTGCATGCTGCTGAGGTTGTCACAATGGATGACAATCTGCTGGTCCACCTTCACTCCCAAGTCCTCAAGTAATGTGCGTAGCCAAGCTACCTCGCATGCTGCAACTGCTGCACCTCTGTACTCGGCCTCTGTGCTCGATAAAGCAACCGTAGGCTGCTTTTTGCTGCTCCAAGTAACATCAGCACTCCCAAAAGATAACATGAAGCCACTCATAGATCTCCTATCAACAATGCTACCTGCCCAATCTGCATCTGTATACCCATACAATGCTAATGGCACATATGCTGCATAGAACAATGCGTAGTCAAGAGTCCCTTGCACATACCGAAGTGTGCGTCGTACTCCATCCAAATGTGGCTTCCTCAGAAGCTGCATGTACTGACTCTCCAAGCCTACAATGTAGCTCAAGTCTGGCCTCGTGATAGTCAAGTAGATTAGACTACCCACAATCTTCCTGTACATCTTGACATCCTCAACAACATCACCCTTCTCTGCACTTAGCTTTGCATTCACATCCAAGGGAATAGAAATTGGCTTACAATCAGCCATACCATACTTTGACAACATGTCCAAAGCATACTGTCTCTGTGACAGCCATACACCCTCTGGAGTCCTGATCACCTCAATGCCAAGAAAGTAGCGCAACTCACCCAAATGTTTCATTTCAAACTCCTGTTTGAGAAGACCCTTCACATGGTCAATCTCCATAGCATTGTCACCCACAATAATAAGGTCATCTATATATATGGTAATGACCACAATCCCCACATCACTCTCACGTACATAGAGTGAATGATCAGCATGAGCTCTCCTAAACCCAATACTGACAAGATACTTGGCAATCCTGTCATACCATGCTCTAGAGCCCTGCTTGAAACCATACAAAGCTTTGAGAAGCCTGCATACATAATCTGGGTAACCTGGATCGACATAACCAGGTGGCTGATCCATATACACTTCCTCTTGCAACTCACCATTCAAGAAGGCATTCTTTACATCCATTTGATGCATAATCCATCCTCTAGATGCAGCCACTGCTATGACAACTCTCACAGTCGTCATCTTTGCCACTGGAGCAAAGGTCTCCTCATAGTCTATGCCACACGTCTGTGCATAACCCTTTGCGACCAGCCTTGCCTTGTGACGCTCAATGTTACCATCAGCCTTATGCTTAGTTTTATACACCCATTTACAACCGATAGCTTTCTTGCCACTTGGCAATGGCACCAACTCCCATGTGTCGTTTGCTTCCAATGGAGCCATCTCTTCATTCATTGTATCATCCCAATGCACATTTCCAACTGCATCCTCAAAACATGTGGGCTCCACATCCTGTATCACCTTAGCCATGTAGGCTTGGTGATGCGCTAGATACCCATCATAAGTCAATTTCTGAACTGGATTTTTGACTCTGTTAGATCTACGCGGTCCTGGGTCACTCCTTTGCCCTCTAGCATCTTCTTGTACTTTCCTTACACTAGGTGTCCTGACGGCCGAAATTCCAAATTCCTCATCAAGACTTTGTTCAGAACCATCTGAATCCATGTCTACATGTGAAAACCCTGATGATGCATCAGCCATAAAGGGAGGTTCATCAACCTTTTCCTTTCCTTTTCGTGATACATTCCCTGTACCTGCTGGTGGAGTAACCTGTGTACGTAGTCTACCATTCCATGGCTTGTCAACGGAGCCACGAGAAGAGGACTCTTGTGGTCCACTCAAGACTTGTGACTGTGGCCTCACATTTTGTACAACCACATCATCTTTTACATCAGCCCCAATAGTGCCATGTGCATTACTGTACCAGCTGCTCATCTCATCAAAGACTACATCTCTGCTCACTCGTAATTCTCGTGTAGTAGGATTGTAGCACCTGTACCCCTTTTGTTCAAGGGAATATCCCACAAGAATACATTTCTTTGCTTTAGGATCCAATTTCCTACGCAAATCATCTAGTACATGCACGTAAGCTATGCAGCCAAACACTTTCAAGTGTGCCAAATCAGGCTTTGTACCTATAAACTTTTCCTCAGGTGTTACATCATGCACCGCAACTGTAGGTGTCCTGTTCATAATGTACACAGCTATATTTACAACTTCAGCCCAGAAATGATGAGGCATGTTCTTCTCATTCATCAATGCACGTGCAACCTCTGCAATGTGCCTATTTTTCCTTTCTGCGACCCCATTCTGCTGTGGAGTATATCTGCATGTAAACTGCCTGCGTATACCATGCATTTGCAGAAAATCTGTAAAATCATTGGAGAAGTACTCTCCCCCTCCATCTGACCTCAATGTCTTGATTTGCATATCTGTCTCCTTCTCAATCATGACTTTGAAGTTTTGAAAGTGACCAAACACTTCACTTTTGTTACGCATGAAGTAGACCCATACTTTCCTTGTATGGTCATCAATGAAAGAGACATAATACCTGCAACCATGTATACTTGCAGTATCGGTTGGACCAAACATCTGTGTGCACCACCTCAAGTGGATTTTTACATACATTGCGCTCATGTGTAAATGAGCCCTTTGACTGTTTTCCAAACTGGCATGGTGCACACACTTTATGCATACCATCCACCTTGAATTTGGGCAAACCTTTTACAATCTGTTTTGATTGCATGCTGCGCAATCTCTGCTCATTGACATGGCCAATGCGTTTGTGCCAAATGTCAACATCAGCCACAACACCTGTGCCCTGTGCAAATAATGCAGCTTTTACCTCAGGCATGTCTACATTCAGCGTAAACATTCTACCCACACATTTTCCCTCTGTGATCAACTTACAGCCATTCTGGAAATCTTCTACATAACAGCCATTGGGATTGAAGCGAACCTGCAAACCTTGCTCAACCATTTGTCCAACAGAAACAAGATTCTTTGTAATGTTTGGGACATGAAGTACATTTGCTAAGTACTTTGATTTCCCACTCTTCGTATTTAGAGGTATGTCCCCTACATGAGCAATGGGGTGAGCTGTGTCATCTCCTGTCTGCACATAGCTTGACACATCTGGTTTGCGCATATCTCTAAACCACTCTCCACGAGATGTCATGTGATTAGAGGCACCTGAATCCACACACCAAACATCATCTTGGGTGGAATTCTCTGCAGTCATTGTATTCATTACATGCTGCATAACAAACATGCGCTCGTTTTTGCTGTCATTTGCATCTCTGCTAGTAGATGCATAGTTTCCCTGTTCTCTCTTTCCACTTGCTTTTCCCTTTGGACAGTCACGTGACATGTGACCTCTTTCACCACAAGTCTAACATTCTCTGCTATCTGCAGTATGTTGTTGCCTGCTTGATCCTACACCACGACCTCTTTGACTCCCCTTGCCTTGAGATTGGTTTCCCCTGCCACCTGTATTGTTTTGATTTGATTGACCTTCTTGAAATTGGCCCCTGCAACCACTTGGGCCTCGACCATGACCTCTACCTCTACCTCTGTTGGAGTTAGAATAGAAGGCCTGTTCAGAATTATTTCTGCCATGAGAAGAAGATGTGTCAAGGTTCTTCTCCTCAAGAATAAGCATAGAAATCAAATCTTGGAACACGGGGATGTCGTCTCTTGTATTCATGGAAGACCTGAAATGTACATACTCATCTCCTAGACCATCCAAGCATGCACGTACAATGTCATCGTCTTCCACTGAGACTTTAATAGATCCAAGAGCCTCAATGATACTCTTGATCTTCAAAGCATAATCATTGATGGAGAGGTTGTTCCTCTTAACCTGATTTAGCTCCGACTTTAGTTGAAGCTTCCTGGCCTTGGTGTTCACCTCGAACACTCTGCCTAAGTTTTTCCATGCAATGGCGGGGGTTTCAGCATCGTGTAGATAGCCCATCATGCCATCTAAGATGCTCATAGAAAGCCAATACATCACTTTGCTCTGGCCTTGTTGCCAGTCCCTGAAAGCTTTCCTTTGTTCTACTGTAGCATTTGCCTCGGGAATCTCTGGTTCCTTTTCATTATCTCCTTCTACATAGTCCCAATAACCTTTTCCTTTTAGGAAATTTGTTATTCTGAACTTCCATGTAGGGTAGTTATTTTTCTCAAGCTTCTCAGTAACAATCTGACTGAAACCGTCAGACATCTTGAAGCACTAAGACAAAATAGCTGTAATCTGCAAAAACCTGCAAATCTGCTGAACCTGCTATCGTGGTACCTGTAATGCTTTCTACAGTCAACGAGTGTCCACAATCAAGCGTACATACAACCACTGTACTTGTACAGTAAATCTCTGTGTACTGCACTTGGTCGTGGATTGCGAACGAAGAGATTGTGATGCTCTTGCTCTCTTAGCCTCTCTTGCCTGCACCAGGCTCTGATACCATGTAAAGAATGAGGATGCAAGAGAGCTACACAAGACAAGCACAAAGCACACAGAGATGGAAAGCTTCTTCTTCTTCACTAAGAAAAGAGAGTACAAAATGACTAAGTGCTAAAACTAAAAAGTAGCACATATGTACATGCGGTCACTAAGTGCGAACACGCTAGAAGCGTACTAGGCTGGCACTATAAGTGTAGTCCAGCTGTAGAATCACTGGTAGAGATCCTCCATGTCGGTCACCTAATGTGCCAGTGAGTAAATGCCGTAAGCGGCCAAGACCCGTAGTGGATGCCAGCTCAAGATGTAGAGCTCGACATCTCAACATTCTTTGTACCATGCATGCCTTGTGTGAGTGTGTGGGTGTTCTCTCTCATCCCCCCTCATTTAGGGCTCGCCCCCTCCTTGTAGGGATTGAATCTTTGACTTTTTGACACCTCAAGCCCCTCATGCATAGGCCCAATTCCCACCACAAGCTTGGATCATAAGCACTTTAAGCTTGTGCTGGGTTCTCACCTCAAGTGCAACCCTAGCATCTCAAGCATGTCAAGCACCTCAAGCATCTCAATAATTAAGCACCTCAAGCATCTCAAGCACCTCAATCATCAAGCACCTCAAGCACCTTAGTCATCAAGCACCGTAGTCATCAAGCATAACAAGCAGGATGAGCACCTCTAGCTGGGTCGGGTTCCCGCGCCTCAAGCTCAGCCCTAGCTTACCTAAGGTCAAAGGCCTTTTACACACATTATTGGAGGTCTTCAATGAAGCTAACCCTAAGGTCTTATGCTACATTTTTTAGCCTTGATCTTTGATAGACCATATCTCATTTGGGCCCCTTTACCATTGGCCCCGTGTTGAGATAGATCTATAAGCACATGTCTATATCTTAACACTTGTTCCCGTTTATTCTCCCACATTAAGTGATCAATTTAATATGAGAAAATCATTTGGGTTGGTTAGATATTAGATATTAGATTTTATGACATGGATGGTCATGGGAAGACTAAAAAGTCTTCCCACATCCCTAGGAAGGAGGGGGCAAGCCCTTTTAGTAGGGGATGAGAGAGAAACACACACACACACACACACACACACACACACACACACACACACACACACACACACACACACACACACACACACTCTCCAAAGCTTCCCCTTTACACAAAGGGAATACTGGACACGTGTAAGTCTCCCAGTCCAGTTGCCCCCAATCTCCCGTCAAATCCTATTGGATGGCCATAGAGGTTGACCAATGAGAATTAGGCTAGAGTAAAGTTAGTCTAATCAATTTAAAAATGCTTGATAAAAGAACCCATAGAAATTAAGCTCCCTAGAAGACTATTAGACAGTCTACCAAGGGGTCCAATGAGCATTCAACAACCCAATGGCTTGCCTGATTCCTATTGGCCAGAAGACTAAGAGGTCCAATGAGAGTTTAAGAAAATTATTTAAATACCTAAAGCTCTCACAAAAGGGGAAAGGGGGACACTTTTCGAAAGGCTTTCAACTATGCTTCTAATTTGTGATTGGCTAAGCTTTACATGAGCCAATGGGAGGCCAGCATGAGCAATTAGCAAGAGGGGTAGACCAAGAAGAGAGGGTGGGATGCATTTTACTCCAACACATTGCCACACACACACAACTCATGTGTGCAAGAAGAACTCCATCTCCTTCTCTAAGCATTGAGAAGTAGAGGCCTACACCAACAACTCTTGGCTATGGAATGCAAATCCAACCAAGAGCCAAGCTTCAATGGCATGCTCATCTCCTCTACCATGCTAATTACTAAGCTAAGCTATGCTATTAGAGTGATTATGTGAGGAGAATACTTCTTTATCATAAGATACATCTTCTTCCTCTCAATCTATCCTAATTCCCTACTAGCTTTCACCATTTTTGAAGGTGTGTGAGGTCTTGGGAGTGAGGCTAGGGACACTAGGTGTGTTTTTCAAGCATAATTTGGTGCATGAAGCTTCCATCTTCATTGCACCAATGAGTTTTTTCACAGAACACAAGAATTGTATTGTACAAAAGTCTCCTTTGATGGGAGAAGCTATAATACAAAGCCTTTATGGAGGGGGGACGGCCGGCTCCATGTAAATCCAATCCTCAACTGTTGTCAATCGGTCTATTTCCCTCTCTTTTCAAGTATTGTCAATGCCAAATTAGCTAGGTATAAATTGCTATGTTGCTTTCTCAAATTAAGTACTCTCTCTATGCCCATTAGGAACTTGTTCTTAGTGAAATGCTCATTATGTTATCAATTTCCGCTACACACAAGTTACTAGTGCATTAAATGTTACATTGGTATTAGAGCTATTGGTTTCTCTTTTCTTGCTCAAGAAGAGAGGTCCTCAATCTTGCTACAAATGGTTGGTGTTATTAATTGCAAAAGAGTAAGTAGAATAGGAAATTTTCATCCTTGAAGCACGCTTGCTTTATGCAGTTAACGGGGATACCGTCGAGAGCTATGATCTTAATAATGGAGTCCTACGGGGGTTGCTTATGGCTTAACCATTATTGAGCTATTAGAAGCTTGACAGGAACGGGCGCTGTCTTGGCTCTGTTGAACCCTCTCTTCTATTCCTTGCAATTAATAATATTTGAGTCACGGGTATAGATGCTTGAGTGCTTATCTTTGAAGGTAAAGAAGAGTAGCAACTAGGGCTTGAAGTGCCAAAGTATAAGTAAACATTTACACCTAAAATTTGCTAGTATGGCTGACAAGGGAAAAGAGATTGAAATGAATGTTGATAGCTTTGATTTTGCTAATGAATGAGCAACTAATGATGTCCCTATGCTTGTAAACTATCTTGTTTCTAGGCTTCAACAAGCCCTGGGCAACCCATCCCTCCAAGGTGAAGTGCTACAGCAATTGCTCATCAATGGTATTCTCCAAACTCCCCATCAAGAAGAGAGAGTATCTAGGAAAGCTCCTGGTGAGACTTCCAAAAGAGGACTCTCTCCGATAAGGGAACAAGGTTGACCACCAAGATAGGCATCCAAGCCTGTGAGATGGGAAATGTCCTACCTATCGATGGTGCTTTCAAGGGGCAAGAACCCTCAGTCACTCCCTTAATTGGGAAATTGAGGCTCCATTTCCAAAGCTATGTGGACAAGGAGGATTTCTCCATCTCTCCTCTCAAGGATGAGGATGTAATCCTAGGGGCACCATGCTTTGATTGCATGGCTGCCAATGTTAAATTCCCTGAAAGGAAAATCTACTTTAGGTTCAGGGAAAAAGATATGTACATAGATGCTAAGGAGTTGGGTAGTACCATACCCCTTGTACATAAGCAAGATTTCAATAAGTCAATAAAGAGCTCTCTATTTCCGTGTACATGATCTTTGTTAAAGATTCTCAAAATGAACCTAATGCTTTAGCAAAAGAAAATATAAATAATCAAAAGGAATTAGAGTTATGCAGCTTCCTCAAGGGGTTCCAATATGTTTTTATTGATGAAATCCCTTGGGAACTACCTCCCAAACGAGGCAATGACGACCATGCAATTGAACTTCTTCCAGGAAGTTCACTGCCTAATAAGCCTCCTTATAGAGTCTCTCAAGCTCAACAAGAGGAGATTATGCGGCAAGTGCATGAGTTAGTTGAGAAAGGCCTAGCTCATCTCCATTTTGTTCACCAGTGTTATTAATACAAAAGAAAGACGACACATATCGTATGTGTCTCGACTATCTAGCACTAAATAGGATCACTATCAAAAATAGATTTCCCGTTCCACGGGTGGAAGACCTATTTGATAAGCTCTATAGGGGTAGACCTACTTCAGTAGGATTGACCTAAAAAGTGGCTACCATCAAATAAGGATAGTTAATCAAGACATTGTAAAGACCGCATTTAAGACAACGTGCTACCATCAAATAAGGATAGTTAATCAAGACATTGTAAAGACCGCGTTTCAGACAACGTTTGGTCTTTACGAGTACATTGTCATGCCTTTTGGCTTGACCAATGCACCAACCACGTTTAACCACTTGATGGAGAAGCTCACCAATCCTTTATTGGATTGTTCTTTGATGATATAATCATCTACTCTCCACCCTCGGTAAGCCCGATGGATCCTCCATATGTTGTTTCACTAGGGGTCTTAGTACAATCTGAGCCCACAAGTGATAGCTTTCCTTTTCAAGTTTACCTTACCTTTATCTTGATGACACCATGGCTACCATGCCTACCCCAGTGGTGGGCATGATAAAAAATTACGCCACGGACTTCATTTGTTAGTATATCACCGCTACATGGTATCTCAATGCCTAAAATAGTACCTACAAGTGTGTACTAATCATATACACCTATGGGTCCTTGTACTCATGTAGCTGCTACCCCTCCCATTGTTTCAACAACTTATGCTCCACAACCACAACATCCAAGCTCTTATTTCAATGGGACCATACGAGTCACCACGTCTGCTATGCCTAGGGCCGCACATATGAACTTTGGGCCACCACATGGCACGACACCGTACCAAACTTGGAACCCAAGGGCTTCCTATACGTGAAGCCCAATGCCAATACCTACTCCACATGGAGTCTTGGGAGCACCTGTCCCTACTATACTTGCTCACTTAGGTGACTTGGGCAACCTTTGCTCAAGCTATCGCGTTCAATCTATTGCTGAGAATATGGATAACATGCCTGATAGGGAGCCTAGAAGTAAGGTAGTACAAATAGCCAAGCTCACACAAAAATTTAGTGGAGATGGGGATGTGAGAAAGCATATCGAAGTGTTTGAAAAAATATACGATTCCCTAGGAGAACAAAATGACCTGCAGAAGAGTAATGCTTTAAGCCTGACCTCAAGTGGAAATGCTGGGGATTGGTATAGAACCCTAAGGGTGGAAGAAAAAACGATTTACCCTACTCTTAGGAGATTGTTCTTGAAAGAATACATACGCGAGGGAGCACTTTGGGGTGTAGCATATCAGCTCCAGAAAGCCCAATGAGAGGAAGGAGAGTCCGTGAGAGACTTTATTAGTCGCTTGAAGCATTTGAATTCTTTTTGTAATCCAAATGAGTGCTTTAATAATAACCAATTGCTTGATAAATTTATCAAGGGATTACGACATGAGGATATGTACAATGGCCTGGTTAGAGGTATGACCACTTGGGAAGCAGTCGCCACCAATGCAATCCAATTAGAGGATAATCTAATGATTCAAGGAGAAAGAGTGTCTGTTGAGCCTAAATCTACTAGCTCGCAAGTATGAGGGGCATCAACCAATGACCCTGAAGCCTTTGCTAAGGAGCCAAAGATATCTGAGATGACTTTAGCAGATCTCACCAAGGCCATTTAAGAGAGTCTTAGAGACAATTGCGCTCTGCAAAAAGACCATATGTATCCAAGAAGGGAGCAACAATGGTGCTCAGTTTGCTATGGCCCACATAGTTCCAGTAAATGCCCTACATTTATAGTAAAATTTAATGGGAATTGTAATGCCTGTGGGGGAGGTATGATCATCAAGCTAAGGATTTCATAGTATTTATGCGTGTGATGGCCAATAGAACAACCTTAGCATGGACGGACACACCTCAAGTGCTGCATCGATGCCGGACCCACCTCTTGAACAAACATCACAACACATGGTCCCTAGGGCCCAAAATGTTGTTCAAACAACACCCTTACCACCTCTAGTGTTAGGACCACAACCACCACATACGAGAATCACTTTTGTGAGTCAAGTGGGTTGTGGATCATCTATTGCTGGTTTGGAAGGCTATGAGGAAGATATAGATTCTAATATTGCCTATGGGATTGATGCACTTGAAGAAAGTCCACAATATGCTACTGGGTGTGTTTTAGCTCAACCAGGAGAACATATATTGGACTACCCCATTAGCTTTGCAAGTCGTCAATTGAATGATGCTGAGAGAAAGTACACCACTACACTAAAGCAATTTTTCTACTACCTTCTTTCCAAAATGTTTGTTTTCTATGTTGATCATCAAGCATTGTTGTATCTAGTAAATAAACCTTGTTCCACGAGAATAATTACACGATGGTTGTTAATTCTTGTTGAGTTTGATTTTAGTGTTGTGGTGAGACCTGTTAAAAGACATATCATGGAGGATCATTTGTCTTGCATACCCAATGGTGAAGCCCCTACCTGGGGTAGATGATGAATTTCCAGACACCTCCCTATTCCTAGTTGAGACCATGCCTGAATGGAGTGAGAAGATTGTGAACTTTCTAGTTAATGGTTTTCCATCCAAGGAGCTTCGTATAAGGATATAGCTCAAAAACTATTAAAAGAATGTGAACCTTATTCTCTAATTGCAGGAACTCTCTACAATCTAGGGAAGGACAATATTCTTAGACGTTGTGCCTGTGAGGATGAGTATTCATACATACTACAAGAAGCCCACATGGGTATAGCCGGAGGACATTTCTCAGGGGAGCTAACTGCTAGAAAGGTGTTGCAATCAGTCTATTGGTGGCCTACCTTATTCAAAGATGCACTTTTTGGAAAATGTTGTGATTAATGCCAACGTTACAAGATCACACAATGAAAGGATAAGATGCCCTTACATCCTGTTAAAAAGACTCACCCATTTGAAAAATGGGGTTTAGACATTGTAGGCCCAATTAATCCGGTAGCTCGTAACACTCAATCTCGATATATTATTGTTGCCACTGACTATGTGTCAAAGTGGGCGGAAGCCAAGGTGATACGCAAGGCTGATAAAAGGTCAACTGCCAAGTTCATCTTTGAGAACATTATTACAAGATTTGGTTATCCCTTTGAAATTGTGAGTGACAATGGCACTCATTTATAAATGGAGTGATAAAGGAACTCACGACAAACTTCATGATAGCCCACCATAAGTCCATGCCTTATTATTCACAAGCAAATGGCCAAGCTGAGAGAACTAACAAGACCTTAATTTCTATATTGACCAAAACAATGGAAGCTCATCGCACAGATTGGGATTTGAAGCTGACATTAGCTCTATGGGCTTATCGTGCTTCTTACAAAGTGGCTATTTATTGTACACCATTCAAAATAATATATGACCAAGAAGCAGTTATGCCACGGGAGTTTGTAACTCCCAGTCTGCACATAGCTTCACAAGAAAGTTGGGATGGTAATCCTTTATTTGAGCATTTATATATCCTTGAGAGGTTAGATGAAGAAAGACAATTGATTGTGCAAAATGCACTTGTGGAAAAATATAGGAGGAATAAATGGTTTGACCGTCATCTAAAGAACAAAGATATCAATGTTGGTTATAAAGTCCTTATGTATGGAGTGCGTAACAAAAAGAAAAAGTTGAAATATGTGAGAAAAGGACCATATAGAGTATGTGAAATCACCGCACAAGGTACCATTCGTGTGGAGACTCTTGATGGAGTTGAAACCATTGGATTCCTCAATGGGAGAAAATTTAAAAGATATTATGATTCTTTAAGCCAAGAGCCATCCATAAAAAAAGGCAGCCAAGTCACAAACAAAATTGAAGAAGATACGAGCTCAAGCTAAGGCTAAGGAGTGACAACAATGCATAAGACTCCAACGAGAGGCCAACCTTGGAGTTACACATGCATTCCACGTTGAAACAGAGGATGATTGGTTGGACTTTGGCACACCTCTACGATACTCTATTGAGCTAAATAGCACCCATGGAAAAGTGCTATATAATGCCTTATTGGACACGGGTGCTAAATATAATATGTTTGAAGGAGAGGGGCTAGGAGCATAGCAGAAGAGGAAGAGGAATACGCACGTAGACTCACACACACACACCACCATAGCCACACACATAGGTTGGAGGGGGAGAGCCGACACACACTGTGTTCCCCTTTCTTTCTTCTCTATCTTATGCACTAAGGCACAATACACATTGTACTTATTGCTAGTGGCTCACACAAGTGTATAATTGTATACTTAGGGTTAGTAGTAGTTAGTGATACGGTCGGCCACATGGCCACATTAAACCTAACATTCTCCCACTTGATGACCAATGTGGGAGACCACAAGAATGTAAGAGAACCACTCTTCACCCAATACCCATCAACTTATGGCGGTGCTGAAACTGATGGTTGGAGATACTTTTAGTGAGTGCATCTGCTGTGTTCTTTGACATGGGAATCTTCACTAAATCAAGGCTCTTGTTTTCCAGGCATTCACAACTGAAGTGATAACGCACATCAATGTGTTTCATTTTGGAATGAAACACTGGATTGTTAGCCAAGGCGATAGCACTTTGACTATCACAATAAAGAACTTGTGTACACTGCTTCAATCCAAGATCTTTCACTAGGCAAGGAAGACAAATAGCTTCTTTGCATGCCTCACTCAATGCAACATACTCTACCTTTGTGGTAGAAATGAATGTACAGTCTTGAAGAACGGATCTCCAAGAAATAACAGAACCAGAAAATGTGTAAATCCAACCTGTTGTGGATTTACAATTTCAACACAGCCTGCATAATCACTGTCTACAAATCCCTGAATGGATGACTCTCCACAAACATAGCATAACTGTCTATCTGCAATGCCATTCAAGTATCTGAGAATTGACTTGACAACATCCCAATGCTTTTTACTAGGCCTAGACATAAATCTACTGACAACTCCCACTACATGTGCAATGTCAGGTCTTGTAGCCACCATGGCATACATGAGACTACCACAAGCTAAAACATAATGAACCTTAGCCAGTGCTACTTTTTCCTCAAGCAGTAGATTTGAGACAGTCGTTCTTACTAAGTTTCAAATATGCAAACAATGGAGTACTCAAAGCCTTCCCCTTCTGCATGTTGCCTTCTGCATGTTGAAACGATCAAGAACCTTGTGCGCATACTCTTTTTGAGAAAGGTACAACAACCTCTTCTTACGGTCACGAGTAATGCAAATACCCAAAATGTGATTGCCTTCGCCCAAATCTTTCATGTAGAATTGACTTTTTTGCTTGGTTTTCAAGTCAGCAATGTCCTTCTTGGAATGACCAGCAATAAGAATGTCATCTACATAAAGGATAAACATAATAAGTTGTCCATTGGGTTGTATTTTCACGTAAAGACATGGATCCTCATTACTCCACTTATAGCCTAGGGAACGCATAAATGCATCAAATTTTTGATACCATTCTCTTGATGATTGCTTCAAGCCATAGAGACTTTTCAAAAGCTTACATACCAAATGTTCCTTGCCCTTTAGCACAAACCCTTCAGGTTGCTGCAGATAAGTTTCTTCCTTGAGATCACCATGTAAGAAAGCTGTCATGACATCCATCTAATCAAGCTCCATATCTTTAGTGGCAACCAAAGCAAACAACATTCTCAGTGTGGTCATCTTGACCACTGGAGAAAATATTTCCTAGAAATCAACACCATATTCTTGCTTGAAACCTTTGGCCACTACACGAGCTTTGTAATTGTCAATCTTCTTCTTGTAAACCCATTTACAAGGAAATGCTTTCCTACCTTTTGACAGTGGAACAAGTTCCCATGTTTTTTTCTTTGCAATACTGGACAACTCCCTCTTCGTAGCATGTTCCCAATGAACCTTATCATTGGCTAGCATAGCCTCTTTGTAACAAGAAGGCTCACCACTATCTGTCAGCAAAAAAAATCCACGCCTAGAACAAAACATTCTGGCAGATGTGAGACTCTTTGAGATCTCTGCGGGCTGATCAGAACTCATTGAAGTGTGGGAGAGAGTGTGTGTGTATGCAGCAATGGAGAAGAGAAGAGAAGAGGAGACGTTGTGTTTGTAGGGGCTAAAACTCGCTCTCTACATCTGAGCCCCCTTATTCCATTATGTACATAATGAATACGTATAGTGCATGGGCACGCGACCTAACCGACCACATGGAGGCTTTACCCCAACAACCTCCCACGTAAAGGCCAATGTGGCTGTGAGAGAGAAAAAAAAACCGACATAACAAAGTCAAGAGTAAACATGGAAGCAAAGGCGACATCCCTGTCATGTGTAGCCACATATGCTACATCTACTCCCACATCATCCAAAGTGAAAGCATCCCTCTTGTGCTGTCTCCTGCGAAGTCTCATCCATCGAAAACAACGCCTACGTACATGCCCTGTATGACCACAATGCCAACACACAACATCTTTATGTCTGCAAGATCGTCCTTTGACTGTAGGCATCTCTCTAGACTCATTTGTGCCAAAAGAATTGCACAATCTTTGCCATAACTCTCTAGTTTTACATGCATACATACCAGATAGACAGACTCACCAAGGTGTAACATAATCGTCGAACGTGAAAGCTCATCCAACTCCTCCCACTCATCGTCAGTCATAGACTCTGGCCTAGCATTTATGCCTTGTAGTGGCAACACTTGGTCCAACTGAGTCAATGCATCATGCATACCTGCTTTTCAATGCTTAAAGTTTGAACGATCAAACCTTGTATGGAAAAGCACAAACCCCGACAATGATGTACATGCCAAATCCATGGAGATAACCTGTGACAAGACCGAGCACAAATCGATCAACTGACAATAGCCAAAGCCTGGCTAACTCATACACCAAGTACTGTCAAAATACAACATAAGCTGGCATAAGCTGTCTAAGAGAAGTGTCAACAAATATGGCGATCAATGTAACGAAACAAAATGAGCAAAACCGCTCAAATGATGCCAAAAAAAATCCCACTTTTATCCAAGAGCACTATGTGGTAATCAATGAAACTATCATCAACAATCTCCCTCCTGAAGAGATTACCACATGTATGTCAAATGACATAATCCGGTGAGCAAACACTCTCACAATGTGATGCCAAAACACTATGGCAAAGCAACCGTTGAGTGCCAAATGCAATCAAAACACGATTGCAAACCATGCGCATAAACAAATAAACTTGCAAGAAAAATCCGGCAGAGTTTCGGCACTATTTGGCTATCTAACCATAATAACCATACATGCCATAAACGTGCTCAAAACCATGAGCAAACCATGAGCAAAATCTGCACTCAAGTATACATGAGGTGCCCCAAAGTCTCAACTCCTTGAGCATCAAACCACATAAGGCATACATCGTATCCTTTCACTTGTGAGCAAACTTGCACCCATTACCACTCTCACATTCGAGAGCAAACCATGTGTGGAATCCTCGACACACAATAAACAGCTGCTGCAGCAAAAAATTTAGAGGTCAAAATCAGTTCAAATGGACATCACCATTGCATTCGGACCATGCCAAAACCCTAGGTTACACCCTAACCTTGCATAAATCGCATTTCGTATGCAAAAGTTATGCAAAAAACACTGTTTTGGAGCTCGAAAAATGACCTGCGGAAATGAAAATCTGGATCCTTTCTGCAAGTATGGCTGCAAAAAAGCATACACACTTGCAACACACCCTTCTCTCAAGATTGGGAATGTCCCTCAAGCTTCCATGTGTACAACTCTGGTGGTTGCTCACCGATCTCAAGCTTCCACCGAAGGCGAACTCACCATAGTCGAAAGCTCACTTCTCTATAGCAC
The DNA here is from genome assembly GCF_014529385.1 of Adiantum capillus-veneris. Lineage (NCBI taxonomy): Eukaryota > Viridiplantae > Streptophyta > Polypodiopsida > Polypodiales > Pteridaceae > Adiantum > Adiantum capillus-veneris. Next base: position 17,599,767 of record NC_140933.1, read on the forward strand.
TCCATCTGTCGCGAAGCCAAAGCTCCAATACCAGTTGAAGTGGACGAGTGAGAGCATGTGTGAGTGTGTGCAACAATGGAAAAGAGAGGAGAAGAGGAGACCTTGTGTTTGCAGGGCTAAAACTCACTCTCTATATGTGAGCCCCCTTATTCTATTATGTACACAATGAATAAGTATAGTGGACGGGCACCCGACCTAACCGACCACATGGAGGCTTTATGTAAGATGTCATAATAATCAATATCTAATTCTCCTAAATGATTTTGTCATGTTAAACTGATCATTTAATATGGGGAAGTGCAAGGGGAGAAAAAGCTAGAATATTGGTTAAGCTAGCAAACTGGCTAATGCCGCCATGTTTTTAAGGCAGACACTATTGCATAGAGTTCGCGTTCATAAGCAAAATAATTATGCTGAGCTGCATCAAGCTTCTTGCTTTCAAATGCAATCGGCCGTCCATCTTGTAGCAGGACTGCTCCAATAGCACGGTCACTGGCATCCGTTTCCAAAACGAATGGTTTCCAAAGATCTACAATAGCCAGTATAGGAGCCGTAGCTAATGCATCCTTGAGCGTATCGAAACTGTTGTTGAGCGGATCCCCACTGAAAAGCTTTACCTTTTCCTTTTAGTTGATCCATCATAGGAACAACAATTTGAGTATAGTTTTTAACGAACCTTTGGTAAAAACCTGCAAATCCTAAAAATATTTATAATTCTTCCAGAGTTTTAGGAGGAGGCCATTTCCTGATGGTATCCACTTTGGATTGATCCATGTATAGGCCGTTAGCTGAAATAACATGCCCTGAATAATGAATTTCATCTTTTAGAAAATCACATTTAGATTCCTTGGCATATAACTTGTTTGTGCGTAACAACTCAAACACCTGCATGAGATGTTGTAAGTGTTCTTCTTTAGAAGCACTATAGACTAGGATGTCATCGAGGAAAACAATGACAAATTTGCCCAAATATGGCTTCAAGACACTATCCATAAGTTTCATGAATGTTGCGGGCGCATTGGTTAACCCAAAGGGCATTACCAAAAACTCGTAGTGTCCAAACCGTGTTCGGAATGCAGTTTTAGGTATATCGGCAAGTCGAATACCGACTTGATGATATCTTGACCGCAAGTCTATTTTCGTAAAAATGCGAGCATGAGTGAGCTTATCAAACAACTCATCTACTCTTGGCAACAATGGGTATTTTTTCTTAACTGTAAGTGCATTTAAGCCCTGGTAGTCTACGTACATGCGCATACTGCCGTTCTTTTTCTTCACTAAGAGGATAGGTGAAGCCCATGGTGAAGGACTGGGTTGTATAAACCCTCTACTAAGGTAGTCAGTAAGCTGACGTTCCACCTCAACAGCCTCTGAATAACTCATACGGTAAGGTGGTTTACTAACAGGTTTAGAGCCTGCAGCAGCAGCCAAGTCAATGCTATGTTTTACTGATCATGTTGGCGGTAATCCTGATGGCAAATCATTAGGAAATACATCTTGAAATTCCTTTAATAATTTTTGTAATTGACTAGCAACGTTTGCTTGTTTAGAATTAGCAATTGGTGGAATAGAGGAGAGAGAAGCATGCGACGTTGAGGAATGTTCAACAAACTCAATGTTAGAGAGAAAATGAGACAGTGATGAGTAACACAAGAAAACCTGATCTATTTCATTATCAGAAATGAGCCGCATAAGCTCAATGGTACAAAGCAGTGGTGATGAACGTATATCTTTTTCTCCTAACAACAACACATGTGTGTCATGGGAATCAAACATCAAGCTATTGTGCTCATAGCTACGCTTCAATGATGGTCCTAGGCTATGCAACCACTCCCTACCAAGAACCACATCAGCCCTTTCCATGTTCATAACCTAAAAATCCAAACATGTAGAGTACCCTTGTACTTCCAATGGAACAGCTCGGCATTGAGTATCCCATATTTCAGTATCATGTCCATTCATCATTGCTACCATGTAGCGGTGTGTACTTAGAGTTTGAGGCAGTTTGAACCAATCCGTAATTGATGAAATTGTGAGTAGCACTGTCATCTACCAAGATGCGCACCTTGTGCCCTTGCAGATATCCGTGCATACGTACTAACTCATGTGGTCCAAAGGTTGGTTGCCACATGGAAGCTGTGAGACAACATTCATGCACCACCTCAGTGTGTGTTACTTCCACTATAGAGAATCTTGAGGAAGACTCAAGAGGCAGCAGTTGCACTGTGTGCACTCTTTCTCCTTTCCCTGAGCAGTAGATTTCCCCTTGGGACAATCCTTTTTGCCATGACCTCTTCTTAAACATTGAAAACATAACTTTTCTTTCTTGGATTTATCAAAATCCTCAGGAGAATGAGGACCCCTGGACCCCTTGGGTTTTCTAGATGCATCTGAATTAGCAACTAGAAATTTTCTTTTATTGTGCCCATACTGAAGCGTGTATTACCATGTATGCTAGCAGGCACATGACTATTATGTGATTTCTTCTCATAAGGATCATCATGAATATGTGCTTTAACTATGGCTTCCTCAAGTGTTTTAGGGTCTTGGGTCTTGACATACTTCTTAAGCTCGGGTGTCAGACCTTGTATGAACCCCCATACTTGCTGAAAGGTATCTAAGCCTTCCAACTTGAGGATAACATCCCGATAGTGAGAGATATATTCAAGGAATGATGGTTATTGGCGCATGGAACATGTGTCCCAAGCCGTCCAATTCCAAACGGCCTCATTTGTAGGCAAAAATTCCTTGCTAAACATTGCTTCAAAAGCTGCCCAACTCTGTGGTATGATGTTCTTCTCCTTGAGAGACATCCACCATTTGTAGGCCTTGACTTCCAGAGTTAAGCTCGTTTGTAGAGCTCTGACTGCATTCGGAGTACGCCGTAAGGCGTGAATTCCATCCCACTTGCTGAGAAAGATATTCATTGCATCCTTATTGCGGTCGTCTTCTCCCTTAAAATTCGATGGTTTAGTGTTCTTTAACAATTCATCCACCTCTTTGGCAGTGAGAGTATGCAATGTATCACCATTTGGGCCTTGCCCTAGATTAGAATTGCCCTGCCCTTGTGTGGCAACATGCTCATGCATGTGCGTGTCAGCAGGACTCTTAGACTGCTGATGCATTAATTGAATTACTAATGTGGATAGTTTAGTAACATTTTCATTTAAAGATTTAAAATTTTCATCCATGACTGCCATGCGTGTCTGAAGTGCACGAAAGTCTTGAATATCAAGCAATTCGTAAGTATCTTCTCCTGCAGTAGCATCGCGGATACTCTCCTTGATAGGATCCAGCCGCGGGCAATCATTGGTAGGATCAGGAGTACTTTGCTCAAAATCGAATGTCATATTGATATCCGAATCCATGGCTGCACAGTGCGGTGAAAGAAGTACTCAGAAAAAAAATACGTGATATTGAGAGCACTCGCAAAGTATAGGAGCCTTGCTAACTCCGTCAAAATCGAGAGTAGTCCGGTGGAAAGTGATTTGAATTGTCTGCCGTATATGGAATTCCACTAGTGCTTGATAGCCGAATCAATTAGGCTTGAAGGCGATAATTGATTCCACAAAAAACTTGTACTGCAACTCCGCCAATATGGTTGTCTTGAAATCTCCGAGTTTCTGCGTAATATGGAGGAAATTGTTGTCGGAATGCGTGCCGGATTCATCGATTTCGTCCTTTTCGGCCTTGCCGTACTCACACGTAGTGGAGTAGGGGGGGGGGGGTGGGGTACCCACTGTGGGTACCACCCCTTAAGCTTAAAATGTTTTGTGTATGGCCACTACCCCTAAGGGGGTGGGTGCCCTTCAAGTGGGAAAAAGAGCTCACAGTCGGCTATGGTGCCAAATGGGCAGCGCGCAGAGGCTTGGAGAGCTTGGGGCGGACAATGCAAAGCCCGAGGGGCTTCGGCCCTATGTCGTAAAACCCCCATCAGGCCCTTGCGCCGCTAACGAGCATGCGCGCCGGGTGATCCTGACTGTGTTAGACCCCGACATGCAAGCCTTGAGTGGCTAGAAAGCACCACACCCTTCACCCTTTCCCAAAATAGACACAAGCTCTGATACCAATGTAAGACAAGGGAAGCTAGAGCCTGAGAGTCCACCACCCAACCACCCATTATAAAGGCAAGCCCCTGGCCCTTTGCCCTAGTTGGACTCCCCGTTCCACACCGCCTAGCCCAGACCTGTCCTTGTCTAGTGCGGCCTTGCCAGTGTCCTGACACTTTACCCCAACACTCGTTTCCCTAGCCTGTGTAGTAAGTGGCTCGGGAGCTATTTGGACAGGAAGTGATTACATCAGAAAATGTCACTTTCCAAAATTCAACCTCTTTCGCTGGCTGTCTATGCATCTTAGTCTCATTAAAGATAACATCACTGCTACAAATCACTGATCAACTTTTTGGATCCCATAAATAATAGCCAAATTGACCATCTACACCATAGCCAATGAAGATGCATTTCCTGGACTTAGGATCTAGCTTAGCATGCAACTCCTTGGGTACATGTGCATAAGCTTCACAACCAAATGTGTGGAGTTTTTCATAAGACAATTTATGTCCTGACCATAACTCCAAAGGTACACAAAACTATAATGAAGCATGTGGTGATCTATTGATCAAGTACACAACTGTGTATAATGCTTCAGCCCAAAAAAGCATGCTGTAAATTAGCCTGTGATAGCATAGACATAATCCGCTCTTGGATGGTCCTATTCATTCGTTCTACAACACCATTTTGTGCAAAGGTATAAGGAGTTGTAAACTCATGCTTAATTCCCCTACTTGAATAGAAGTCTGTAAACTCTTTGGAGACATATTCTTCACCATTTTCTGAGTGCAAAGCTTTCAACAATGAATGTAACATAATAGGATGCACCACCATGGGATTTAGAAGGCATAGGCCCACATAAAACACTGTGCACAAGCTTTAAGGGTGTTCTTTCTTTGTCAAAAGAATGTGTACGATGTGTCCGTGTTTGCTTTCCATATTGACAGTGCTCACAAAAGGGAAAAATGAAAAAATGAAAAAGAGGGTAAGTAGCCCAAACAAGAGAGTGTCTCCATTTCTTTCTTTGACATATGTCCTAACTGGCTATGCCACAAAGCAACGGTTGGCAGCTCGGTTACAGAAAGAAAACTTCTTTTACCAGATACATAAAGAGGATAAAGTGAACCAACTTTAGAACCATGGGCTATAATAAGATGACCCTTTGCAACACGCCAAGACTGCTGATGAAAAGTGACTTTGTAACCCAAGTCATCAAGACGTCCAACCGAAATCAGATTGCGTGTCAAGGCTAGAACATGATACACATTATGGATGATAAACTTCACCCCATTTGCCATAAACATGGCAATATCACCTACGCCGACAATGTCACAAGAGTAACTGTCACCAAGTGTAACAAAGCCAATGGTTTCCTCGTATGTTGTAAACCAATGCCTATGAGGTGTGACATGCAACGAAGCACCCAAATCAAGAATCCATATATGGGCCCAGGGGATTCACCAGGGAAAACTTACCGCACCATGTAAGTGCAAGAGAGGGTTTCCTACAAGTTACATAAGCATATAAGTTAGGCGCAGGCCCCCAATACTTTATCTCCCAAGATCAAAAATAAGGGAGGGGGGTATCATATTTAAGGGGGGGGGGGGATGAGAAGAGGGAAAAATGAGAGGAAGTTTTTTGTTTCAAAATCATGGCTTCCCAAAAGAGTCTACCCTCGAATTTGTGAGTCAATAGCTACAAAGATACATGCAAGAACTAACACTGCTTTGTATCAATCGCTTGTTTTGTGATTATAGTTCATTGGTTGAGGGTTGAAAGCTATAAAGAGTTTATATGGATGCAAATTTACGCGAAGAACCTGACACAAATTTATAACCATGTTTTTGAGTAATTTAGATGGGCCAGAATTGGATGAGTAGCTAGAGTGCAGGCTGAACGGGCACATAGTTTGAAAGTCAAATATTGAGGATACACTTATCAACATAAGTGGTTCCTTAGTACGTTGCTAGTCACTATGCAATACGCTCTTTGATTAGTTTTACTCAGTTAGATCATGTGATACCTAAATTTTATATGTAAGATAGGGGCATGATAGTTTTTTGCATTGATTATTGTATAAGGGTAGAAGGGCGATCATATTCCCTAATATGAGTCGTATATAGGATTTTTTTTAAATTTGTCTGCTCGTAGGTGGCGTCCCGTTTTGTATATAGAGTGAATCCCTCGGGTGTATGGGATACTTCACCACTAACAAGGAGTTCAACTGGCATAGAACTCTGCAAAGATAGAGTTTCCTGTGCATCATAAAAGACATAATTATTTTTAGTCAACATATCAATGTCTTGCGCATCACTGTCATTGTGAACTATGTTCAATCCTTCAATCTTAATCGAACTCTTTTGTTTCTCCTCTTTATCATCAGGATCTTTGCTTTTAGCTTTGCCATTCTCTTTGTCATGCTTCCAAGCATAACAATCCTTCTTTAAGTGACCAAACTTACCACAATAATTGAACATTGCGGCGACCATGAGACTTTTATCTACCCTTTGATGCATCTCTATTGCCCTCTTTCTTGGATTCATGTTGTGAAGAAAGGCCCTTATGTTGCTTATCATCCCTTTGCACATAATGAGCTTCACTAATGCGAGCTACTCATGGTCTTCCGACGCATCTCATCTCCTCTGACAGAAGTGCACTAGTAACATCATCGTATTTTAGCGTACCATTAGGAGCAGATCTACTAGCAGATGCGCAAAAGATATCCCAAGAGGGTGGCAACGGGAAAAAAAAAGTATTGCTTTCATCTCATCATCAATGGTCATGCACTGTGCACGAATCTGGGCAAAAAGAGAATCAAAATCATTGATATGGCTCGCAACGCTAGCTAACTCCTTCATACAAAGATTGAAAAGTTTTCGCATCATGAAAACCTTATTGCTAGCCATATCCTTTTCGTAAGTGTCGCATAATTTTTTCCATAAAGCATGAGCAATCTCGCATTCTAACACTGAAAAGTACACCAACTCACCAAGGTGCAATCTAATCGTAGATCTGCATAGCTCATCAAGCTCCTCCCACTGAAACTGAGTCATGTGCATATCTTCAGTTCTAGCCGCATAGGTAATAGGCAACATTTGCTTCTTTTGGACACACACATCATGCATTTGGTTCTTTCAAAGTTGAAAATTAGTGCCATCAAACTTCTCTATGTCATAAGAATGTCACGATCTTTGCTACTAGACATGGTGACAAAACTACCAAATACTCAGGGAAAATTTTGGTAGAGTTTCCTTTGTATTTGGGACTATGTCAACCAAAATACAAGACAAAATGACCAAGTATGTCACTCACAAAGCATAAAATAGGGAAATGCCTCTCAAAAGCACACTATATAGAGACCAACTGAGGTGCATAAACTATAAAACTGACCATAGACTGCCAACTTGGCATCAAAAGCACCTATACCACACTATACATGGCCTATGGCGAGGCCTCGTAAGGGATGCTCCAGCTACATGTATCACCGAAGGTATCTCCACATTTGAAAATACCCCAGCTCAATGAAACTCTCACGCTATTGACCCTTAGCAATGTAGGTTATGCAACAAAATGTATAGCCAAGTCTCATAAATGGCTATCATCCGGACCAAGTCTAAAAAATGGCCAGAATTTCTGTACTAGCCAAAAGATGGCTCCACAAAAGCGTACAATGGTAGTATCCACAAAGACGTACAAGTCTGTCACAACGATCAAACAGTCGCCAAAACCATGTGCATGCAAAGAAATATCCCTACGGGACGTCAAACTACTTACAAAAGAGCTCAAACATTGTCAAAAGTGCCAACATATGCATGTAAGCATAAAAAGATGCTCCCACTGGAACCAGAATACCGCAAGCACTGAAACTTGTAGCCTGTGAGTTGATGTCAATGCCGTAGCCAAAGCCGAAGCTGAGATCGAGGCTAAGAAGCACAAAGAAAGCTAACCAAGTCGCTCTATGTACCTGTACCTGTACCTGTATCTGTACCTGTAGTCGAAGAAGACAATGCCGTCAAACTCTCACTCTATATGTGTGTATGAGGCCACCCCAAAAGAGGCTACATACTATTGAATGAGCCGTGGGCTCTTGTAGATGGAAAAGACTGCGACAATGGTACTTGTAATGGCTATGTAAGCTCTACAACACAAACTACCAAAAGAGGACTGAAAAATGCAGCTCCTAAACCATAGCTCAAATGAGGTTTCTAATGGCATGAATGGTTCCAAAAGGAGAGTAAAACCTCAGGACACTTGCTGGAAACGCTCTCGGAATGATGAATTTGCCGATGTCAAAGTCAAAAATTTGTTTGCACTCTTGAAAACGCGCGCGTGCAGAAGCGATTTTGAGAATGAAGCAACTCTGATCCAAGATGAAGGAGAGGAGTCGGGAGCACAATGGAAGAGGAAGAGGAATACGCACGCACACTCACACACACACACACCACCATAGATATACACACATATTGGAGGGGGAGAGTCAACACACACTGTGTGCCCCCTTTCTTTCTTCTCTATCTTATGCACTAAGGCACAAAAAACATTGTACTTAGTGTTCACACAAGTGTATAGCTGTACACTTAGGGTTAGTAGCAGTTAGTGATGGATGATCAGCCACATGGTCATTAAACCTAACAATGTTGTCATATGCGGTGTGGTGTTAGTTAGGAAAGCCATCTCTATCTGAGAGTACTATCCAAGTCAAGGGTGTCAACAAGAAAAAAACCATAATTTTTGGAATCTGACACACTTCTATCAGTTATGACAATGGGGTTGTAGCTCAAAACTTTTTGGTCATGCCTGTTGGAACTATGGAGGGTAATATAAACCTAGGATGGACGTGGATGATAGCCACCAAATGCACTATTGATTGGGGGACTAGGAGTGTCATGATGCAAAAACCAACTCTTAGCCCTGCCACTCAAGCCATAGTCCTTGAGATATTGCCTCTTGAGGAAATAAAACCCAAAACATTGCATGTCCATGAGGTTGATGTTATGGAAGTGATATTTATCCATTTATTGCAGCTGACAGGTGGCAAAAGAATTAGTAGATAATAGATTATGCAGAAGGATATTATATTTTATGTATATTTGATTATTCAAGTGCTCTTTATGAGCTTTGGACATTTATGACCGGCAAGCCAATTTGTACTCACTTTGACCATTCAAGAAATCTATAAATGAAATACGTGCAAGAGGGAAATGGTCACTCTTGCACGGGGGGAGATTGCACCCAGTGTCTGTGTATTCTTCTCCCCTCTCCTCTCTTCTCTCTCGCCGTGCTAGCGTAGCACTCCACTCTAGGAGGTGCACCTACACGTGCTCTTTTGCTCTGTCTTGCTCGCAGTGTCTCTCTGTTCGCATACGTCGCGGTTTATATGCTATGGGAATTGCCAGGTATGCAAGTTTGTCAGTTTATGCTGTGTTATCTTGGGTATTTTGCAGGGCAGCCATGTTTCCATCTGTAGCAGTGGTATCAAAGCAAAGGCTACGCTCCCAGATTGAACAATCTGAGAAGCAACAGCTAAGTGGTTTTTGTTTCTTATGTTAGCAGATTTTGCTAATTGCTTCAATTAATGTTGATTGCATGATGTAATTAATGTTTTTTTGTTGAAATTTAAGAGAGTCCCTTCTTTATCGCCATAATTTAGTGCTTATTAATGTAAATATTGTGTTAATTAAACACAATAATAAAATGGATTAAACTAAAAACCATGTAGAGATAATTAGTATAGAAAAAAGAGGAATAGTACATAGCATTTAGTAGGATATTAAGAAGAGCAGAATCTTACTCGAACATTATAGGATTACGAGGAGAAATTTTAAGGTCGTAGAAAAGTTGAACGTAGACAAGAATAGAGGCAGAGGAAGATTAACGATCCCGAGTGAACCTTTGAGCTGTGCTCAAACTTGATCGTGAAGTGGATGATGACGAGGAGATAAGCACAATCGTTAGCTCCGGAATTAGTATTATTATTATTATTCTTATTTAGAATAATATGACTGACTATAGTAAAGAAATCCGTTGTGATGACTAGAGGCATCACACCACACATGATCAGCACGATGGAGCTTGCGAGCGATAGGGTGGACTATTGACATTGCTCGTGGAAGACGATGCAGGCATTAATTCCCCAACTCGGGTGTTGATTCACTTGCGGCTCCAGATAGGTCCGTCAGCCCCCCATCATAACAGGCTTCAGAGACAGTCCCCAATCAACTCAGTATACTCTCTCTCTCTCTCTCTCTCTCTCTCTCTCTCTCTCTCTCTCTCTCTCTCTCTCTCTCCCCTCCACTGCACGCGAATTACCTCTCTCTCTTTCACCCAGTGAAAAAAGAAAACGATGCATAGGACAACCCATTCTCTCTCTCTCTCTCTCTCTCTCTCTCTCTCTATCTCTCTCTCTCTCTCTCTCTCTCTCTCTCTCTCTCTCTCTCTCTCTCTCTCTCTCTCTCTCGTTTGTAAGTCATGCAGCCACCCCTTTTAGACTCTTCTCAACGACACTCGCCCACCTTTCCCTCATTTTTTTCTGGCTCTCAATCACCAGCTAGTCAAAACCAAACCTTACTCCCTCTCTTTCTCCACTCCCTGTGGCTATCGTCTACCAACCCACCCATGCAATCATGAGCTGCCCACAATCACCACCACCTATCGCATGGTACGCATGCCGGCGCCCACACCCACACAACAACCGACCGTCCCTCTGATCTGCCTCTCTGAACTATCCCTCACTCTCTCTTTGGTGGTAAACCACCCACCCACTTACTCTCTCTCTCTCTCTAATCAACCACCGCGATGACTATGCCTGCATGTAGCCGCCAGGCCAGCCGACCCATCACCCGCCACCATGAAACATTCACTCTCTCTCTCCCTCTCGGTTATCACCCACCCGCAGCCACCTAACTCTTTCTCTCTCTTTGATCAATCTCTCCATTGTGTACTGCGGGCGCCCACACTCCCACCAGAGCCACGGATGGCCACTCAGACAGCGCATGCAGCAATAACGAGCATGCAGGCCACCATGCAAGCATAGCCAGTCGGATATTCTCCCTTTCTCTCCTCTCTATCGTGGGGATGGCTGCCATACCGTACAACGAATATACGGGCCTTTCAATCCCACCCTTATTCGTTTATGTTCCTCCCTGTCCAACTATCTAGAGAGGCAACCCACACCGTTCTTCACAGACTGACGCCTCTCTCTTTTCCACCCTCGACTGCTTGCAAAAGTGAACATTGACGAGCTCTTCAGCGGTCACTGCAATACTTTCTTGGATAGCAATGACGCCACCCTCAAACTCCGATGTTCATTTGACCTTATTTTATTTCCTTTTATTTTGTACCCAAACATTGTATTAGACTCATAAGGTTGTATTAGCTTGTTCCCATAGGCATGTCGAGGACAGGGTCATATAACATTTCATTTCTCTATCTCTTTTCCCCACCCTTTCTGACTCCCAACAGAGCTGGACATTGACGAACCTCTTCAGTGATTGCTGCAATACTTTCTCAGGCGGATCGTCCGCTACCATGCATCCACAGGCCAGACGACGATGCTTTTAGTCTGATCACGTCTCAGACTTGCAGTTTTAGGTTTTTTCACTTTACTTCATTTTAAGTTGTACCCCATCATTGGAGTAGATTCACACTGATTGTATCTGTTTCACAACATATGTAATTTTGGCTTTTTGAAGACGCGTAATATAGAATTTCATTTCATTTTGCTTTCTCTCTTCCCCCCCCCCCCCCCCCCACTACGACTCCCTCCAGACGCACACATTCACAGAGCTCTTAAGCGACTGTTGTAATCCTTTATTCGACAATGCGTTGTTGGGCATTGATGATGATGATGCTAGCTTTTAATCCGTCAGTCTTTCACTTTACTTCATTTTAATTTCTTCACCAAGAATTGGTTTAGATCCACAAAGATTATACTAGTTTGGTCCCATAGGCCTTTTGCAGCAGGTTCATATAACATTTCATTTCATTTCGCTCTTTCTGTCGCCTCCCAGTATGTATACCTATATAGGTGGACATTGATGACGCTCTTCAATGTCATATATTATCTGACATACGTCCTTGCCGAGCATTCTCACGCAATGAGGAAAGCATGAAATCTAGTCGATGTTTTGCTATTTTAGCTAGTTTCAAGAACACTGGTGAAATTTTACTAGCTTCTCATTTTATTGCGACAACAATCAATGTTTGAAAAATTATTGACATATACTGTCCTATCTGACACCCATCTGTATGACTTAAACTTTATGGCATGTGTACTTTGATTTGTTCTAACTTGTATAACATTACTCAAATGCTGAATTTTGCTGTTGACCTTTATTTTCAAGATATTGTTTAGCGTTTGTTGACAATTTGGATGCTAGTCACTTCTTTAAACCACCTCCAGGTACGTAATTTATTGTTGTTTTCTACAGTATTTTTTAATTCTTCTTAATGAATCCATTCCTATATATATATCTATGGCTATCATATTTCTTAAGATCTCATCAATTACGCAACATATCTCATCTGCCTATACTGCAATGACATCCCTTAATATACTCCTACAATATTACTCACTTTCTCTACTTGCTTGGAAGTTTATTTTTTTGGTGCATATATTTAAGGACACAAAATCAAGCAGTTTGCAATAGGGATAATACCATTGGACAATTTGCAAGAAAACAGATCTTTTACTTCTTTGTATTTTCTTATGGCATATGAAATTAAGCATCCCTAAAGTTCTGGGTCAGTGTGCTTGCACTGCATGTACTTTCTATTGAGAGGATTTTGCATTAAGCTATGCAACTACTCATATGAGCTATGGTTCTTTGAGTTAGTGAACAAAAATTTGTTAGTACTCTGCTACTCAATTATACTCCAATATGGTGTCACATAGGTAATAGATTTTTTGTCCTTTTTATGTCTAGCCTAGTCCATTGGTCACCAACACACAGATTCGCCGATTTAGGCAGTGTGTAGATACTCATCTTGGTGCAGATCCGCCAATTTAGGCAGCACATTGATAAATTGAAATTCATGACTTTTAAACAATATCAAATGCAGATTTTCCGATTTAGGCAGCATTATTGCAGATTCGCCGATTTAGGCAGCACTAGTGCAGATTCACCGATTTAGGTAGCACGTCTTATTGGTGTAGATTCGTCGATTTAGGCAACACCGATCACAAAATCATGTTGCAGTGGTTGGCCACCACTGCAATTGGTATGATTTTGTTACCCGGGTATAGAAAATGAAAGATATTTTGGATTTGGATTATATTGTGGACTTGAAATTGGATGGGAATTTCGTATCTGATGATTATTTTGTCATGGCAGTGTTTATGTGATGGGACTTGACATTTATGGGATTGACGATGAGTGTGACCAATGATATCCTGATTCATTAGGGTATGACATATACTGCTTATTCTAGTGGTATAGGACACTAGAATAGGTAGTATGTAGATGACAGCAGGCATAAGCAATGTTGTCTAGTTTTATGGATTTTTTACTATTTGATATAACAAATTTCTAATCATTGTTTTTGCCAAGTATTGTTTGCAGATTTTTATCTTCGCAACTGAGGACAATTGCTTTCTAACGGAGAGGTATGTTATGAATTGATATTTATCCATTTATTACAGCTGACAAGTGGCAAAAGCATTAGCAAATAATAGATTATGCAGAAGGATATTATATTTTATGTATATTTGATTATTCAAGTGCTTTTTATGAGCTTTGGCCATTTATGACCGGCGGGCCAATTTGTACTCACTTTGACCATTCAAGAAATCTATAAATGAAATATGTGTAAGAGGGAAATGGTCACTCTTGCACGAGGGGAGATTGCACGTAGTGTTTGTGTATTCTTCTCCCCTCTCCTCTCTTCTCTCTCGCCGTGCTGGCGTAGCACTCCACTCTAGGAGGTGCGCCTACACATGCTCTTTTGCTATGTCTTGCTCGCAGTCTCTCTCTGTTCGCATACGTCGCGGTTTATATGCTATGGGAATTGCCAGGTATGCAAGTTTGTCAGTTTATGCTAGATATTGTGTTATCTTGGGTATTTTGCAGGGCAGCCATGTTTCCGTCTGTAGCAGTTGAACCATATGTCCCTATAGCCAAACTCTCTAGAACCTCAACTTCTATAGTTGAAACAAAAAATGAGACACATAAGACCCATTGCAATATAATTAAAAAAACATACAAGTGGGTCCTTAAAGCTTTTTTAGCGACCATGGCTGATGCTAAAAAAAAGGAGCCTTGTAGAAACACCCCACTCGCTCCCAGAAATGTACAAAAATGTTGCCTTGGATTCCTAGACGACTATTGGAAGCCCAAAGCTACTATCAAGGAAATGATCAAATCTGGGTGCCAAAACGTATGTTGTGTTCTTACCTATCACCTGACCCATGTGAGTCAAATCCTGTGACAAAGCCGATTGAATATCATGGGAAAGGAAAAATCACAGAACACTATACGCCGGATCCGGAGCTAGTATGGGTACTCAAGCGAGAAAGGCTTGTTTTGCTCAGCTCAACCATAGAAACAACGAATGAAGCTTCTTGCTCTTCATGTAGTTCATATACAAAAATAAATGCTTGACACAATCTCCATCTACCATTGTACATATCCATACAAACAAGAAAGAGTTTTCCCTTCTCGTTGTAAGTTCACACCGCCTAAAACAACATTGCAAATAAAATCATGGGAGAGTACCTTACCACCCTTGCAACTAGATGAAATGCCTAGGGTGGTCAAAACTATTGGTCAAAGTCTTCACCCAAGACAACTTGGAACAATTGGTTTCAAAAGGTGACGACATCATTCCAAAAGGTATGATCTGCCCAAGGAAAGGGGGAGTGTTTGCTAAGATTCATCATTCACTTACTCCCCTCTTAACCTTCCTCCCTGACCTCTCAATCTCCCAATCTTAGGGAATGCATATATAAAGCATTATACTCACAAACACAAGATAAAAAGCATGTATGAAATATATTTATCAAGTTAGAGCACTAACCTTGAGTGATGTCTTCACTTGAACAAGTTTGTATTTGAGGTATAGGACAGGACCTTTTGACACGTCCCTTATAATATTTGCACTCTAACCATTATCTATCTGTGTATATAGATATGGCTAGTACACTAGAGTCATCCACTTCTACCTTGGGTGAGAGGTATCCTCTTTACTTTTCACAAGTGTTTCACATAGTCTATCCGGTGCTTGCCTGTGAATGAGATCTGGTAGGTACGCTAGCATGTAAGAGGAATTTTGAGGAGTTAGAATGGCTGATATGTCTCTTGACCACGACTGCTCCATACTTTGTAGAGGACATCTCTTCGATTGCACAAACTTACCCTCTTGACCAAGATGACTATAGACATCTAGTGATGTTATTAGTGAATATTGGTGCCTCTAATGATAAGGAAGAGTTATATGAGTACACAGATGTCACACATGGTCTCACAGATGATGAATTTGTTTTTTTCGATGATGATGAGGGCAGGGGTTTACACTTAGGGTTACCTCTCCATCTCTACAATATCCTATTTCCTTGATTCTCTAGGGGGAGGTGCAAATAATTAGGTTAGGGTTCCTTATGTTGTTTGATTATGTTCAATAAAGGTTGGTGCTTCTTCCCACTGATGTGCCTCCTAGAGATATTCTTTGTGTTTTCTAGTGTGTACAAAAATGTGCTGTTGTTGTTAGGATTTGGAATTTCATGGATTCTTTCTCTCATTTACTCTTCAAATAAAGCACGATCATCAACACGAACATGTGTTTCTTGTCCATTAGCATTGTCCCTTGTCTTTTTTTTGCATCCATGTTTGTCTGCTTTAATTGTGATTGGTAGCATAATATTCCGCGCATTTGCTTAGTATAAACATTAGATTTGATATAATTTTTTGTCATAATCCCTTGTCTAGGTTAAATAGTCAAGCAGTCCGAGTAAACTAGTTTGACCAATTTAGGCGTTAGAGATCTTCTCTTAATACATGGGGAATGCCTTCCTAATAATCAATGGTTACTTTAGGCTCTTAATCGATTTAGGCAGCATTGTGTACAATGTACTAGGGCTGTCTAGTGGGCTTAGTCCTTATTCACCTCCTTTAGCTTAAGTATATAAGGGAGTTTATAATACTTATAGAGGGAGTTTATTAGTGTGATGAGCATGGGGAGGGTAATAGTGCTATATGACCCCACAAAGTTACAAAATTAAAATGCTGAAAACGAACAAACAAAAAAAATCAAAAGTGCCACAATGTAAAATCTTAAGCTGGAAGAGAAATCCTAGCTTGATTTGGCACTTCACTCACATGTATCACCTATGGTAGTATAGTCCTAGAGGTTCCCAGTGTGGGTGCTTTTCCTTGAAAAGCAAAAAACCCAAGGCATACAAAATAAGCACACACATCAAAATAGAACCAATGTGAAAAGACTTTGGGGGGTCAAAAAAAAGGGAATAAGTCAGGTGATGATTTCATGAGCAATTCCTTTAATTGTAGCTTAACTTCAAGGTCTTTTAGGTATATCCTCTAGTTAGCCCTTGGACATGAAATACTTGGCTCTCGCGATTAAACAACTTAATTGACCATAAAAAATTGAGAATCTTGCCCATGGTATTAATAGTTAATATCTAGTGCCTTTTGACCATTAAATTAGCGACCCCAAACTTGTTTAGTTTTTGACCTTTACAAATGTTTATGCGTTTGATTATATTATAGTTTAATGTTTACTACTGACAAATTGTTTAATATTCTGTTACCAATCAATTTGTGTGCCTACAACTGCATATGCTTTTTAATTGTATATGAGAATGCAGTTACTGTGCCAATTTTGGTTGATTTTATAGTGATTGAAGAAGGCTAAGGACGCTCAATCTTGGATGCTCTTCCACTTTGACAAATGATTTTCATCTCAATAGCTTTCGAGGACGGAATCTACATCAAGGAGGGGGGCATGTTAACCCTCACGGACACCCTATCACCTTTGATAGACACATATTATTTATTTGATTGAGTCATGGACCGGGCTTGTCGGTCCAACAGGTGTGCAAGTGATCGCCGATGAGAGGTGCACCACTTGTCTTATTTTTACAGTAGTTTTGCAACGATTGGCCACTGTGGGCGCCCATGTGTGAATGGGTGAAACTCTTATAAAAGGTCCATTTGACATAAAATTCTTCATTCTTGGAGGTGTAAGCTAAGAAGTGCTCTTGCTCCATCTCTGTCTCCTTCTCTTTCGTGTGCTCACAGATGTGTGTGTGTGTGTATGCTAGAGAGAGAGAGAGAGAGAGAGAGAGAGAGAGAGAGAGAGAGAGAGAGAGAGAGAGAGAGAGAGAGAGAGAGAGAGAGAGTGATCGAGCATTACGGCGGCATCAATGGTGGCGAGGCGGTTGAGCGTGACATTGACAGCGGATCCTTTTTCTTCACAACACATAATCCTTCACGACGGAAGCATTGAGCGGTGAGTGACACACCCCTACCCCTTTAAGCTTGCTAGGATCTTCTGGTTGTGTGTTTGCAGCCTTTTGAGGCTCGCTACACAGTGCACAAGCAAGTTCCTAGCTTCGACACATACAGAAAAGCGTACAGCTGGGGACAATAGGTGTGTTTTGAAAGAATAATTTGGTGCATGAAGCTTCCATCTTCATTGCACCAATGAATTTTGTCAAGGAACACAAGAATTTTATTGTACAAAAGCCTCCTTTGATGGGAGAAGCTATAATACAAAGCCTTTATGGAGGGGGGACCGGCTCCATGTAAATCTGGTCCTCAACTGTTGTCAATTGTTCTATCTCTCTCTCTTTTCAAGTATTGTCAATGCCAAATTAGCTAGGTGTAAATTGCTATGTTGCTTTCTCAAATTAAGTACTCTCTCTATGCTCATTAGGAACTTGTTCTTAATGAAATGCTACTATGTTATCAATTTACGCTACACACAAGTTACTAGTGCATTAAATGTTACAATTGATACATTGGCTTAACCTAAGATGACCGTCGTTTCCTGAATGGATTCTCAAAGCTCGATCTTGATTGGTGTCAATATCTCTACTGATAGCTTTAAGTATGTCGAATGCTTCATGGCATTAATGCACACATCAATATCCACAAGTGCTCATTCTATTGAAGTATCTGTCAGCTCGATATTGATATGTATATCCATACCTTCAAGCCAATAGGGCTATTTTTGAATTTCTTTGATAGGAGGAGATGGTATTTCCAATTATCAAATCTGAGTTGCAATCATTTTTCCTCCGAGCTCACCGGAACTTTTTATTTTCTTGATGGGCTCGCCGATTAAAGGACGTTGCTCGATGGGCTCACTGGGAAAGTAACAAATCCTGGTAGGAGTAATTATATAAAGTAAATCTCCTTCTAACCATGGTGCTTTGACTAGGAAAATCCCTTGGGAGTGTATCCGAGCACTGGGTACAATCATCTCCTTGTTAATTGATCTAAGGTTACAAAGTCACAGGTCCTTTTTTTGGACCGAACATGATTCTTAATTTGGTAACCACTTCTAAAGATATTTAAATCCTTCACCAAACATAAAGGTACAAAACCAAAACAATCAAGAATTTGGAGAGTCATGCTCATTGTGACGAAGCATTGGTCCATAAAAGGGATGAAGTTGGTTTTCAAAGATGAGCATATGTAAATGACGAGTTGATAGTCAAGGGTCAGATGCCCTGTGCTAATGTATTGGGTATATAAAGATCCTTGAAGTCTTGCATTTTTCACCATCATAGATTTGAGTTGATATACATTATCACTGTACAATATAAGAGCTATAGTCCGTAATTGGGTGAAATTAGCTTTTATATATTGAATTGGATGCATAAGGGGGCTACAATCCTTGATTGGTTACAAGTAGTCCTCAATTGTGTGGTTGTATTTAAGATTTCATTGCGTTGTTTTATGCATTGGTTTATATAGGGAGTGCATTATGTATTATGAAAGATTGTTAGTGCGTGACATGACCAATCATAGATATTATTGCTTTCGTGTGTGTTTTATAAATAATTATAATCGTTTCAGTGTAGAAGTTGATTATTCTTTGTAGCATTTTAAAATAGATGTATATTATTGTTTGAACATCTAAGAGGATGTATAAATAATCATCATATTTATAATTGCATTGAAAAATTCATAGCATTGATGTATTCATAATTCAGTGTAGAGAGTGCAATGCAATGTGTATGTTTGCTCACAACATATGTGATCAAAATGTGGATTGACTAGAGTGCATTGCAAATCTCATGCTGTATAGATTTGATTACTTTCTTAGTGAATGTTTTTCTAATATATATTGAGAAGAAGAATTTTTTTAAAAAAACTGAACATCTAGTTCTTATGCCTTCAGTATTAAAGTGAAAGCAATGTAGAAAAATGTCGGACAAAGTGGTACAAAGAAGGCAAAGAATGAAAAAGCCCCTGACAAAGATTGGGATTATGCTCACAACATATGCGGTTGATATAGAGTGGCAATGTAAATTTTGCTTCACCACAAAATCAAGCGGTGCACCACGTATTAGGGACCATTTTTTGGCTAGCATTAAAAAGAATTATAAGAAATGTGAACATCCTCAGGCACTTGCAATTGGAAAGCATTTGAAAGAAGAGCTTGCCAAAAAGGGTGGCAAGAGATAGCGAATACATAGCTCTGTTATGAATGCAAGCCAAGAGTAGTTATAGCCAAATATTAACTCTGCTGATTTTGCGTTGACTCCAACTAACCTTGCAAAATAACATGCACATGGAGAGCAAACGTCAATCAATGTTCCTTTTAAGCGTCACAATGAAGGTGGACTTGGGCAAATGCTTCAAAAATCATTGCATCAAAGCTTTCAAATAGAGTCTCTAGAAGAAAAAACCACACTCGTCGAAGCAATTTTCTTCACTTGAAGTGCTCTAGTCATGGTAGACAACAATCATTGGAAGGCTGTCAGGAAGAAAATCGACGAGTTTCACCCAGGATTTTCAGCCCCTTTGTATCACACGATACAAAATGATCTTTGGGACAAATGTTACATCGAATCAAAGAGTGTTTTTCCAAAATAATACTTGTGAATATTTCGCTTTCAGGATGCTCAATTGTGAGTGATGATTGGTCTAATGTTCAAAGAAAACCACTGATCAATGTAATGTTGGTTTGTCCAAGGGGATAAATGTTCATAAATACGATTAACAGTTTTGGTACAATTAAAAGTAGCAAATACAATTTTGAGGTCTTGATTAATGTAATTAAAGAAATCGGAGCTGAACATGTCGTTCAAGTAGGCATGGACAATGCAAAGAACTGTAAAAATGCTAGCAAATTAATAGAAAAGTGCTTTCCACACATTTTGCCAATGGTTGTAATATGCACAGCTTAAACTTGGTGCTGAAGGATCGCCAAAATAATTGACATGGTGCAACAAGTTGTGAAATTTATCTTGAAACGACAGAGTGCTCGATTTGTAGAGAACCGTTGCTGGGCGCATTTTTGACACCCTGTTTTTTGTAAATTTTTACATACAGACATGCCGCCTGATGTCAAAAATGTATGTGGGCTTTCTTCTTGTGGTCTTTTTAGCTTGCTTTAGCAAGCACTTGTACATGCAGGGCAAGTCACTAGTATAGCGCCAGCTGCTGGGCTGCTGTAAGTGCCCGTGAGTGAGTTTTTTGAAGTGAGACCATTAGGAAGAGTATGGGATCTAGGAGGGCCTCTTTATTTGCCATGAGATTATGGAGGTGATTAACATTTGGATAAATAGATACATGCCATGTGTGCAAGAATGGTGGGTGTGTAAGAGAGGTGTAAGAGTGGTCAAATGATGCACTTTTCCCCCAAAAAGGGGGAGGAAAAATTTATGATTTTCGGCCTTCCATAACTCCTACATATGATCTTCGATTTTAGCGGAGATTATAGATCTAGAATCTAGACGTCAAGCTCTTTCCATAGATATGATTCATGATATACTTTTGTCCGCTAGATTTTAAATTTCATTTTGGGGGAAAATTTTAATTCAAATAAACTAGCCGTTTCACGTGTTTGAATATAAAAGTTGTCCTTTGATTACTTTCTTAATACTAAAGGTTTGACTCCCTTAAACTGCCAAATAAAGAGGCTCTCCTAGACTCCATTCTCTTCCTAATGCTTATATATAACTCAAACTCGTGTACAAACTTTAAAAAGTTCAACCAAACTCCAAAAAATTTCAGGTTTGAGCTCGTTGTGCCTCCTTGATGGTTTCTATTGCAGTTTTTGCCCTTGCCTTGCATACTCTACGTGTAGTCGTGTTGGGACAACTCACTGTTCGTGTCAATTTTGCATATAGCAGTGTGGAGATTCAATTTTTTTCATATTCAGCTTGTAAACATTCATTTTACAAGCTTTTGAAGTGCCCCAATTGGAGTTGTGCTCTTCAGGTTACGACTAGTTCTCTGCAGGGTTATGGCTATGGCAGCCTAGTGGCAAATTGTGTGCAGACAGATTGGGAGGGCATGTATCTATGAATTGTGAAATTGATGTTGAAGTTGTGGGTTTTTGATGTTCAATTGTGAAAGGGGAGGTATTTGTCTTCATATACATTGGTCGGCGTGTGCTATAAATCCGTGCTTTCACAAGGTTTTGCTCCTATGTGACATAGTCTCTTGGGTGGCGACAACCAATAAATTCCCAAGGAGACTACTCTTGTTGGATTAGTGGTGTTTCAAAGGGGTTTTCCAAATATTTTGGTGTTCTTGTAGTGCTCTTTCAATGCTCTTGGGTGGCATCACTATAGAGGTGTTCTTGTTTGCTTGTTTCAAAACAGCGTATGTCAGTGATGTTAAAACTTCTTGCAGAAACTCAGTTTTGCACGCACTTTTATACATTGGAATCACTAAGTGCGATGTAGTCGTTGATACTTTCAATTGCACGGACTTTGACGAATGGCAACTTGAGTAGAAAGAAAAAGTGAAAGAAAAAATTACATGTCTACGTGGGTCCATAAATAAGTCTGCTTGGTGGAGGAGTGTAATGGATGCATACTATGTAATGCTACCTGTTATGTTCATGATTTGCAACCTTGATTAGAAGGTGCCAAATATGGGCAAACTGTGGATGACATGGTGGTCAATCCAACAAAGTCTTGAAAATCCTGAGGAGCTAAAAGAGTCTGTAGTAGAGAAGGAGTGGCGACTACCATTCTTTGTCAAACAACAAAGAATTTTGGCCAAGTATTTTCATGCAAGATGGAAGAGAGCTCATAGTCCACTCCACAGTGTGGCTTACATGATCGATCCGGAGTATTGGAATTTGAATCTACTATCGAATATATAGGTGGTCAACAATTTCTATCACGTGGTTAACACGTTCCACTCCAATGTTCAGGAATGAATTGATTGTATCAAAGAAATGAGTGTATATACACTAAAATAAGGTTCTTTTGTAAATAATTTTGTACAATCAATGGAAAAGGAGAAACCTACATAGAAGTGGTGGATGATGGATGGTGGAGAGCATTACTCGACCTTACGTCCCCTTGCAATGAAAGTACTAGCGCAATGTGAAGCAAACTCAAGTTTTGAGAGAAATTGGAGTATGTACAAGTATGTTAGCAGATAGAGCAAAAAAATTAGTGTATATGTCTTTCAATGAAAAGATAATGCATCACATCTCGAAAGTGCTGGCTACGAGGAGAAAATGCCAGTCTGGGTGTATAATAGTCAAAACAAAGACGAAGAAGAGTTCAATGCTATTATATCTCAATGAACTATAGACAAAATAGAAGATAATATGATAATAGATGTGGAAGTTGAGTTACAAGAAGACCCACAACAATCGGACTCAGAACAAGATAACAACTTCACAGATTCAATATAGCTTGAGAGTAGAATGAAGATTGTGTCAAAAATCATTATGAAAGATCTTGTATTCAATACGTTTTGATTATATATAATGTTGCATAGTACGATTATACATAATCTGTCGATCTCAATTGTTGTGCTCAGAACCTGTTTCTTCCTTACCAAATAGATTTCTAATTGTGCTAGGGATGTCTTGGTGGGTTTGCTTGAATTTACACTCATTTTTCATGCCAAACATATAATATAATCCTTGTGGAATATCTTGTGAACAAATTGAACATTTGCTACTATTTTGCATGAAACAAATTAAACATACGAGGTCATAATAATGACCACATGCCAATGTATAGAATCCACTCCATCCATCAAATTTTTTGTAGCAAACTGAACACTAGGAAGATGAAGATGCATCCGATTGTGACACGAGAACCAACTCTACATGCAGGATGAGGTGACTAATGTGTGTCCCTTGTACATGTGGAGGATTCACTCGCTGTATCAAATTCTAAACATCTTGGCTTAAGCGATGAATACTTTTCTCCATTCGGACCTGGGATTCTTAGGGTGTTTAGGTTGCTACAGATAGCCGTGTTATTTTTTCATCTTTCTCTGCCAGTTGTGACATTGATATATCTTTCTCCTTTTTTCATTGTATGTCGGCCCCTTCAACTATCAATGGTCGAAGGGGCCGACATTGATAGTTGATAGTCTAATGGTCTAATGGTCGAAGGGAACTCCATCTCCTTCTCCAAGCATTGAGAAGTAGAGGCCTACACTAACAACTCTTGGCTATGGAATGAAAATCCAACCAAGAGCCAAGCTTCAATGGCATGCTCATCTCCTCTACCATGATAATTACTAATCTAAGCTATGCTATAAGAGTGATTATGTAAGGAAAATACTTCTTTCTCATAAGATACATCTTCTTCCTCTAAATCTTTCCTCATTCCCTACTATCTTTGAAGGTGTGTGAGGTATTGGGACTAAGGCTAGGTCCACTAGGTGTGTTTTTCAAGCATAATTTGGTGCATGAAGCTTCCATCTTCATTGCACCAACAACTTTTGTCAAGGAACACAAAGATTGTATAGTAAAAAAGTCTCCCTTGATGGGAGAAGCTGGCATCTGATCAACCACCCATAGCCGCTTGTGCATCTTGGGCCATCTTCAATCTCTTGGGTAAGGAAGATTGGTCTTTAGATTTCACCTGCTTCATCTTGACCCTCTGCCCCTCCCATAATTTGTCCGACATCTCTATTTTTTCCATATCGCATCTGGGAGGGGTATCTTCTTTTTATGTCTCTGCAACATACTTTCATATTGCCCAGCACTGTCCTGACCTTATGGTGGGGGTAAAATTATCGGATACCTGTAGGAATCAAGGACTCATACTTGCCTTCACCTTGCAACCTGCACTTTGTGTTCTCCCATATAGCGCTATGAGGATTTGACTTTGTGAGAAAAGCTACAACGTTCTCATTGGTAGAGATATACTTGAGGTGGATGAAGTTATCCTCACCTAGCTCTTTGATGAAGTGATACGCCAGTTTGATGTGCTTTGTGTGCTTGGTAAGTTGAGGACTCTCTGCCATAGCAATTGGTGGTTGATTGTCACAGTGGAAAATGACTTGAGAAATGGCACATGGAATGGGTAGCTTTTCCATTCGTTTATGAAGCCATAATGCTTCACAAGCGGCAAGGGATGCTGCAACATACTTGTCTCGGCCGATGATAGAGCAAGAGAGGTTTGGAGCTTGGTGTGCCAAGATATAGCACCACCTGCGAGAAGACAAATATGCCCAAAATAGGTCCTTGCGGCCCAATTGCATTAACAAATCCTTGAAGTTGCATTGGTGATGTAGGTGAGAGAATGATTGCAAGAGTGATGTAGATAGTGTAATGATCTTTTGGTAGCTAGACCATGGCATTTGTGGGATGCTTGCATATGACGACATAGTACATGACCACTGAAGCTTATGCCAAGTCTTGTGCATGAAATGAGATATCTTTGTTGGCCTATCAAACGAGCATAGGAAAAACTTGAAGTGGTGTAAGTGTCATTGGTAGATGGCGGCATAGATGTGAAGAGCTTATGCTTGACAACAAGGAGAGGTGTTGTGAGTTGTGCATTAGAAGATAGAAGACCATACTCACCCAAGATGTCTTCAATATATTTCCTTTACGAGATCTTGATGAATCAACCATTGGGATCCCTGTTAACTTCAATGCCCAAGAAGTAGGTCATAGGACCATTGTCATGCACAAGGAACTCCTCTTTAAGCATTTCAACAACATGTAGGATATATGTCTCATCACTTGCCACAATCGAGATGTCATAAATATACACAACAATGATTACCCACCCATGAAAGATAGTATGATAGAACAAATTAGGTTATGACGTACATTGAATTCACCCCCATCGGACTAGGAAAGCATGCAAGTGCTTGAACCATTATCGTAGACTGTTTAAGACCATATATGGGCTTATTAATCTTACACACACAGATATTGAGATCATCAAAAAAGAAATAGGGCGGTTGAGATATATAACTAACTTCATTGAGCCATCCATGAAGAAAAGAAGTGTGAATGTCAATACGATGAAGAGAAATATCAAAGAATGCGGCTATTACAACAAGAATAAGAAATGAGGTGATGCCCATGATAGGAAAATATGTATTAGTGTAGTCTGTACCATGTTTTTGTGTATAGCCCTTTGCAACAAGCCTTGCTTTGTAGTGTTTGACAGAACCGTTGGGGTCGTGATTCTTTTCTAGTATCCATTGGCATTCGATGACATTGGCCTAGGTGTAATCATCCATGTCTAAGTGTCTTCATGTGCTTGAAGCTCTTTTTTCATTACTTCAATCAAATGCTCGCCTTTGGGAGGTCAATGGCATCCTCTATCGAAAGAGTGTTTTCCTCGAGTGGGTCGGGTATGTCGATGAAGATATCCTCTTCTTTTTGGATCAGGGAGGAGGAGAAAGATGTATCTTCATAGACTTATTCAAGAAAATGTTGGCGAGGGCGAAAGGGTGGAAAAATTCCTTCATCATTCATTGGAATGGATTTGGAGGGAGCGTTGGAGGCTTTAAGGGCTAAGGAGAAAGATGAAATTATGATGGGATTTTTGGAGTTTCTACCAGGAGTAGAAGAATGAGGTTGTGACAAGGATAAGGAGAGTATGAGGGGTGACTCAGACATGCCTGATGAAGATGAACTAGGAGCTGAAATAAGGGGGTTTTTGGGGCAATTTTTGATGAGCTATGGGGTTGAGCAAGATTGCAAAAGTGGGAAGTGCATGAGAGAGTGGCAGATAGCACTCATGAAGAATGAGGTTGTGAGAAGGATAAGGAGACTATGAGGGGTGACTCAGACATGCCTGATGAAGATGAACTGGGAGCTGAAATAAGGGGGTTTTTGAGGAAATTTTTGATGAGCTATGGGGTTGAGCAAGGTTGCAATAGTGGGAAGTGCATGAGAGAGTGGCAGATAGCACTCATGAATGACTGCACTAGCTGGGACAGTGGGCTGAAAAAAAAAATGTGTGTGGCCATCTTGTAGTGCCCTAGATTGAGAAGGGATTTGTTGAGGAGTGTGTAAGGCTAGTGGTGCAAGGACTTTCCAACTGGTGGTGCTAGTTGTTGAACTGAGAAAATGAATGTTGGAATGTGTGTGTGTGTGTGTGTAGATACAAGTTGCACCATGTTGTGATTTTTGACAGCATTCAATAATAAGCTTGTGGGCTTATTATTTTGAATGAAAGTTTTAGAGGTGGTGTTCACACTACTAAATAAAGGTTTTTTTTACTGTAGTTGTCATGGGTAGGCAATGCAAGGGATTTTTAGGGTAGGAAAAAGAGGTTCATGGGATGAAGAAGGCGCGGAAAGACATGCGGCCATAGCTCTCTTGGGAAAATGATTGTCTTGACCTTGGGTCCATCATCATCTGTCTGTGTTAGAAGCTCGACACACCCCACGGCATCTAACTACTCGGAGGACTATTATTTTTTGTAATTATTCATTCATTGAGGAAAACCTGATTTTTCACCTTGTAATTATTGGGACTTATAGAAGTTTCCAGATTGTATCTCAGTTTTGATAGTTAGATTGAGTAGATGGTTGATTTTGGAACTTTAGGGTTTGAGAAATTGTAAGGTATATATACCACTTTTTGACCCTAATGAAAAACCTTTTGTCATTTTAAACAAGTTTTGAAGTCTGTGAGTGAGCGTACTGTGTACGAGAGAGAGAGTGTGAGCTTCATCTTGACGCTACGTGTGCTCCGGAGGTCGGAATCGAGTGCGGAGAAGTGGAGCGTGTTGCCCCCGACTAGAGCTACGCGCCGATACCAACATTGCGCGTGTACGGTCCGGCTTTGTGAGCTCCTTCTACGAGCTTCATCGGTTGTTTGGGTGAGCATACGTTGTCCGATTTTGCATTGCAACATATCCACGCGTTCACATTGAGTAGAACAACACATTAGGAGCTTTAGATTTTGGAAACGAAGACCTGCAGATTTTGGCCAGACATCCTACGTGTTTCTGCACCAGGTTTTTTTGGGTCGGGATTTTGGTTCATAGACCTTAGGGAGAGCGACCTATTGGTATTAGTAGGGTCTCCTTTAAGTTCTATGGTGTTTCGAGATTGTTTGATGGGTGTTCGGCTCTAGGGAGCGTTGTAGGAAGTTTCCTCTTTTGCACTCTTGAAGGCTGTGACTTAGACAATTGGTAGAGACCTCTGTAGGAATTAGTTAGGAGTCGGTCTAGGAGTCGGTCAAGTGTAGGTTGACACCTTATGCTTGCTTTCACGCGCCTGCGTGTCGAGCTTCGTCCTTAGCTGACATTACAT
Source organism: Adiantum capillus-veneris (assembly GCF_014529385.1). Lineage (NCBI taxonomy): Eukaryota > Viridiplantae > Streptophyta > Polypodiopsida > Polypodiales > Pteridaceae > Adiantum > Adiantum capillus-veneris. The sequence goes on from NC_140933.1 coordinate 17,627,497, forward strand.
GTTAGGTGAGTTCTCGATGTGCTGACGTCCATCGCGGTGTATCCATCCAACATTGGCGCCGTTGTCGGGGACGAAAACCTTAGGTAGGTGACCGAGACTAATCCTTGAGGATTGGGATTTTTGGCTTGCCAAGAGTCTCGCTTTACATTTAGATAGGATCAGAGGGTGGAGGACTCTCTAGGTCTTAGAGGGAGTCTAGGAAGCGTGTGTCTGGCCTAGATCCTTCGACTTAGGGAGACGGGGTTGACTTAGGTAGTTTTAGGTAGTAGTCGAGTTCTAGAGTAGGAGTTGGGGTGGTAGAAGCGGTGAGAGGAGAGCTTGAGAGTCCGGAGAGGCCAAAAAGCAACCAAAAACACCATTATCACCATTTCACATGATACGTAGGAGTAGAGTAAGTTGGACATCATGATTCAAGATCTAGAGCATTTCATGCATGTACACTTGCTTGTTAGAATCATTATAGGTTTATAAAAGACGCAAAAAGATGCAAAAGTGTGTTTGAAAGCCTAATTGAAGTCCAAAAGTTACTGTGAGTGTTTCTGATAGATCTACAGAGCATCAGGAGCATTCCTGCCAGAAAAAAACTTTAATTTTAAGCCAGGAGACATCCTACGCGTAGGATGTCTACAAGCCCATCTGGGAGGAATTTTGGGATTTTGAGTTGACCAGTGTGTTCAGGAGGTAGGGTTTACCCTAATTTCAAATGGAAAGTGGAAATTTGGCCATATCTTGACAAGATAAGGCCAGATAGACTAAAATTGCCAGACATCCTACCCAAATAGTGCCAAAACATTATTTTGGGACCAAAACCATAAGATGGCTACATGAGCATGTCTTGCATGATATATTGAGTGACTGAAAGGGGTTTCACCTCATTTGGGTAAGAAAATTGGGTTCAAAGCGGACTTTAGCACTTTTGACTAAAAAAGAAAAAACAGCTGAAATTTGGGACTTTTGACATCCAAAACAAAATCTAAGCATACCACTGGGTTACTGACATCAAAGGGAAGCTGTGGGACAAATCTGGGGTCAAACAGGCCAAAAAGACATCCTACGCGTAGGATGTCTTCTGAGTGATTTTGGACTCCAAACTGAATTCTAAGTATACCAAAGTGATCAGCAACTCAAGGGGAGCCTGGTTTTGAGTTTGAAGCCACTCTGATGAAAAAGATATCCTACGCGTAGGATGTCTAATGCAAGAAATTGAAGCCACACTTTGACTTTGAGCATAGTAAGGTGTTATATAGCCTAAGGCAAGCCTCCTAGTCAATTTTGGTCCAATTTGGAGTTGATTAGATTGATCACTACCATCAACAGGCCTTCGGAACAGATTTCTGACTCTTTGACCAGCTAATAGGTGTCCAAATCAAAAAGTAAAAGCAGCTGCAAGCTCAACACAACAAGAGGAAACAACAGTGCAAAAATCGAGGCAAAACACAGCAGGAGAAATCCTACGCGTAGGATGTCTATTGGGGCATACTGCAAAGAAAATTTGACCTGGCATAAACAGTGAGGTTCCATTTGGCTTAAGGGTTCCAGAACATCTTTCATAAGTGAATTTGGACTTTGTTTGCCCATTTGACGAAACAAAGACTGAATTCAGACTTTTTCGCGTAAATTGACCAACATCTGAGGGAAGTACTATTTCAGATTAGCAAACCTAATCCACAACCTCAGCAGTGTATAAAATACAGTAGTGGTTGAGATTAACTCTCCAACTTATACCAATCATTACTAAGATAACCTCTAGCAGATAAATGCTTTGATTCGATAACCAAAATTAAAACGCCTGTGTACAGGTATATTCAGCAAAACAAAGCAAGAAGTTGTGCAGAAACTGACCCATTGCCAGGTGAGTGGTTGAATTTGTGATAAATTGCATTGATAAGTTTGATGAATTTAAGATCAGGAAGATACATTGTTAGAGACCAGAAAGTGGTAGGTGACCAAAGTAGCTTAGTGTCCACCGAAGAGACTGTAACTCAGGCAAGGCCAGATCCGCTAGCACCGATTATTGAGGAAGGTAGTGATACTGACACTTCGTTAGAAAAATCTTTCTTTATGATGGGTAGTCAACAGCTAGGAGGTTTCACCTATGATGGACCTATGCAAGGAGGAAACACCTCCCAAAATCCTTTGAATGATTCCAGGCTCACGGTGATCTTCTTAGAGGGAACAAACTCGAGAGGAGCCCTAGTCTATTCTGACTATCGAGGCCGCAAGTGCATTTGTATCGAAGAGAGGCCAGCTCAAACATTGGAGATAATCCGAGTGTATGATGATGGAGATAGATTCCGAGACGAAAAGGGGAACCACTATTTAATAGTTAGTAACCCTGAAGATTACAACAGATATGGAGATAACGTGGCTAAAGGGAAAATGGTTTCAGAAACTCAAGAACTGCCACCAAACATTGATCGACCCGAAGTCATTTTTATGTATGATAAGAAAACAACCAGGGTTCCAACTTATAACGAGAATGTGGGAATCTACAAACATGAAAGCGACGGTAAAGTCTCTTACTTTCGCAGCAAAGAACCATACGTAAACGAATTAAGCAAAGACAAGGTTATTTACTTATTCTCTTATGAAACTGCTATGGGGAAGGGCATAGTTTTTGTTGATAGATACGGGCGAGAATACCAACGTATTCTCCCAGAGGAAGTAGAGAGAGCAACAGGTCCAGGAGCATCAGCATATGCCCCTGAGGAAGTGCCAAGAGCCGCCCACACCCCAAGCAAGTCAATGAATCCTTTTTCAGATGAGTATGACACTACCTCACATTCCACCCGACCGCAAGAATTGAACAACCAAGACCAACCAGCAAACCGACCATCATTGCAGGCATGGCTTCGACAGAGTGCAATGATGGAACCATACCGAAACCGAGATGGTTATTAAGCCGCACTAGGGCTCAGGGATTTGCAAGAACCACCACTCTATTCAAGGTATCAAGCAGAGAGTAAGCCAAAGACACAAGGGTCGACAGAGCCTGGAGGACCCATAGAACGAGTTCGCAGAGAAGAACCACCTCCAGCGAGAACCGTTAGAAATTATGGCTTAGGAGCACCATTGGGAGAGGAACCAGCCTATTACAGAAGGCCTGAGGAGGTGTATCGACTGGGACGGGGTGATCCAATGATGAGGTTTGTAGACCATCGCAGAATTAGATCTTCTCAAGTGCAAAAATGGGTAAACAAGAAATACACACGAAGCAGAGACCCAAGAAATCATGTAGCAGCCTTTGTGCATGTAATTAGAGCCGAAGAGGTGTTAGATTTTCCCACCCAATTTGCAGGGTTTGGACTAAGCCTAGAGGATGATGCTGCCACTTGGTTTGACTCTGTAGAGCGTAGAGACTTTGAGTCGATGGAGGAAGTGTTTGACGAGTTTATTGAGGAATTCTCTCAAAGGGGAATAGCTCATAATACCGTCTCACAAATCCATAAATTCAAACAGAAAGATGGAGAATCTGTACGAAAGGAAGCCCTAAGACTAAAACGATATGTTAAGTTCTATCCTGTTGAAGAACTGCCAACTCAGTCCAGACTTATGCTGATATTCATCCAAGGACTAAGGAATGCAGATCTCCAGAAAGACTTACATATGAAAAGGAGCACGACGTTGAATGAGTTGACCAAGGAGGCTCTGTACCCTGTGGACAATTGTGCGGTCTACAAAGAAGGAGAGTTCAAGGACCTTGATGATGATTCGTCTTCACAGCAAAGTGGAAGCAAGTCTTCCAAGACAGCACCGAAAGGAGAACTAGCGGTAAACTAGGAGCAGCTTGTAGATGACGTGCTAAAAAAGATCAACTTGTACACCAAACCCCAGGCTAAACAGCCCAAGTGGTGTGCTATTGAACAAAAATGGACAAACCATGGGACCGAGGAATGTTATTATAACAAGGGATATGTGAGAGAGAGACCTTACGCTCCCCAAGCTCCAGTAGCTTCCCCTCAAATTCCACCGATGCCTAGATATCAAACAGGCAACTTACTAGGACCTGTAGGTGTAGAAAGACCACAACCGGTGTTGGGGCAACAACCACCCCTACCAGGATTACGACCAGTTGGTATAAGATACACACCAACAGTAACTGAATCAGAGGAAAAGGCTTTGGTGCCTATGCATGCGTATTATGAAGATCCCAATGGATATGCGGAAAACCCTGTCTATTATCCACCAGAAGAACCCTCGCCGCCAGAACCATGGAGCATGATAGGGAATCAAAGACCACCAATTGCTGCATAGGCCACAGGAGAAGGAAGATATAGCCTAGATGAACGAACACTGATGTTCATAGACAATGGAGGCATGGGCGGACAGAGACATGCTTACCAACAAAGAGAGGCTCAAGGAGCACCTCAACAACCCAAGGGACCCTGTTACAAGTGTGGTGGAGACCATTGGCTGAGAGACTGTCCTCATGATGAAATCATTAGAGTCAATGCGTATTGCCCAGAATGTGGAATTACTCATTTGATTCCCGATTGCCCTAAAAACCCGAACAAAGGAGAAAAAACCACCTTGAACATGTTAGAACAGTACCTTCCAGTGGAGGATCGGAAAATGAAAAAATCATAACTATTCAGGCGGTAACACGGGCCCAAGCCCAAAGAAGGACGAACGAACGCATAGTTGAAGAACCAAAAACCGATGCCCAAAGTTCAGAAACGAAAAATCAGAGAAGCACTTGGAAAGCTAGAAAGGCGCGTAGGAAGGCCAGGAAGGAACGAGAGCAAATAGCCCTATCCGAGGAGTTGAAACATACAAAGAACAGATTGGAGCGGTTAGAGGATCTAGCTAGCTTAAGCTCACACACCACAGCATTCATAGCACCCAAGGAAATAGCAGAGCCCAAAAGTGCAGGATCAGGAGGATCTGTACTGGCAGACAAGGTAAACGAGCAGTTGGATGCGCTTCTAAAAGCTTATAAAGCTCAACTTAAAAAGAACCAAACCCAGGAGCAAAGGTGGATGACTTATCGATATGCAGAAATAGAAAAACAGAGGTTGGATATGGGTAAAAAGATGATCGAGACGGCTCAATCATTGATGGAAGACCCGCTGGGTAAACCGGCAAATTGTCATGAAGCACCAACTCCAACCCCTATCCAACCAACATTAGAGAAACATGAGGAAACAAAGGAAAGACTCACTAATGACCATGAGTCCAGAAAAGAGCCTATCATAGTGCCAAATACCACCGATGGGGCAAGTGACAAGTTCCAGCCTAAAATATTGGCAGAAATGGGTAAGGACTGTAAAGGTCTAGATGATCTGTGGAAGCAAATCCGTGAGGCCAACGAGGCTAATAGGATGAGTAACCACCTGAATAGCGCGAGAAAAGAAAAGAATATGATCTTACCTCCTATTGAAGAATTTGAGGCAACGTCGCAAATGAACTTTGAGATACATTCACAAGGGGGAGATCAAGGATTAATTAGTTCGGGGCATAGCCAACCAGACTCTTTGAGAACTTTACCCTCTTACCTATGAGACTACGAAGCTAAGTCGGAAGTGAGAGCAATCCCATCTCAAAGACTTTCTTCTAACAAGGTGATGGATTCTCAAGGATTGATTGAGTTGTTATCCACTCCGGTGGCATGCACAATCACGTTAGCAGAACTCCTGAGGTTAAGGCCAAACATGTGGACCACAATAGGAAAATGCCTAAAAAAATTTGGAGTGAAAGACCCCACCTTGAAGCTACAAGAAGGAATCAGAGAGTTGGACAGAACTCAACTAAACACTAGGCCAATACCATTGAATAAGGTTGGATAATATTGTGAGGGAGAAGACGAAAACACTACGCTACTAGTAGAATTCCAAGGAGTAGTTTCCAAAGCTATTCTTGACAGTGGAGCGGGAGTTGCTATCGCCACCAAAGAAATCTGGAAAAAATGGGAAAAACCAGCTTTGAGAGCTACCAGAATGAAACTGCAATTGGCAAATGGGTTCATGGAGAAGCCGTTGGGACTCCTAGAAAAAGTGATTGTCACTTCGTGCGGAATTGAGTATGAGCATACATTTGCAATAGTCAATTTTGACAAAAAGAACAATTATGAGATAATCTTGGGACAACCATTCGTGCGACAATTGAAGATGGTCCAAGATTGGGGTTATGACCACATATACCTCAGACATGGCGAAACGACAACTAAAATACACCTGAAAGACCATAGTTACAAGGATGTGAACCAAACACCGGTGGAAGAGTTTGATTCGGCTACAGTAGCAGGATCAGAACTACTAGCATGGTTAGGGCAACCAAAAGAGCTATGGATGTGCGGAGCTTCACATTGTGGAAGCTTAAGAAGAGAGGAATGCGTCTTAGAAAGAGCAATTGAGGACAAGGAGTATATTTCGGAACCTTTCCCTGAAGATGCCTTAGAACTTCTAGAATGGGAACACATACTGGCAACATTGGATGTCTGTACCATTACCGACAGTCCAACAACAAAATTTTGCGATAAGGATGGCTGTGATGTGTTACCCTATTACATGGTAAGCGTTATACCAGAAAAGGAGACGGTAGAACCACCGGAACAAGAAGAGTTTTACAACTCCTCTGAACATTTGGAAGTAAATGATGATGCAGATAATGAGTGTTCAGATACCTCAAGTGAGAGTGGAAATGAAGCCGAGAATATCAAGTTTTATGATTTTGCTAATCAACATCCTAGACGCCAAGAATGCTATAGGAGGAAACGAGCAGGAAACAAAGCGAGAGAGAACCTGATGCCCAGGATAAAAGGTAAAACTCAATTTTTGATGCTTGTAAGAGCAGAGGATTGTGTAAAAGATCAAATATCAAGAAAATTCTCAAAAAATTGAATAGAACGAACGCGAGAGGAAATAAAACAGGTACAAAAAGCTAAAACCGAAACAAAATCACAAAAATCTCAAAATTCAAAAAAAGAAATAACAAAGGACCAAGAGTGGATCAAACTGGAGCGTAAACAGAAATACCAAGAACTGAAACGTTCTTTGAGAGAGATATGGACTACGGAAGAAGATAGTGATGGTAAAGGGGAGTCAGAAATGGGGAACATGAATGTACCATCACACTATCGGAAATTTACTATCCAGGACAGAAAAATCATCATGACACCACCAGTCAGGGAAAGAACCAACCAAGAATCCTACGATGGGCCTGAAAAGGCAAAAAAGATAGACCTCGCAGAACCAGGTGAAAAGCCTCAGCCGGTCTATATAGCTAACGATTTAGAGCCTGAGGAGGAAGCACAGCTAACACAACTTCTCAAGAAGTATAAAGATGTGTTCGCTTGGTCCTATAAAGACCTCAAAGGAGTTGATCCATTGATATGCCAACATACAATTCGTTTAAAATCGGATGCAAAACCTAGCAAACAACGTCCTTATACATATAATGACACATTTGCTAAAAGAATCAAAGAAGAGATTGATAAACTAATGGAAGCTGAATTCATCTATGAAATCGAACATACAGATTGGGTGTCACCCATTGTGGTAGTTCCCAAAAAGAATGGAAAACTGCGAGTGTGTGTAAACCTCAAGAAGGTGAATGCAGCAACCATAAGGGATAATTATCCCTTGCCAATTACAGAACATGTACTTGAGCGAGTGGCCAGGAAACTGGCTTATTCCTTTCTGGATGGGTTTTCAGGATACAACCAACTGGCAATAGCAAGGGAGGATCAACACAAAACAGCGTTTGCCACAGAATGGGAGATTTATGCGTATCGAGTTATGCCATTTGGCTTAACTAATGCACCAGGCACTTTCCAGAGGTTAATGACTCACGCATTCAAGGAATACCTAAGAATATTCTTAGAAATTTACATAGATGACCTGTGTGTACACTCTCTTTTGCGAGAGGAACATATGGACCATTTGCAAAAGGTCTTTGAAAAGTGCAGGACATATCGAATCTGTTTTAACCCGAAAAAGTGTGTATTTATGGTTAAGCAAGGACGAATCTTAGGACACATTGTCTCAAGAAATGGCATAACCACAGACCTAAACAAAGTCAAAATCATTGTAGACCTGCCCAGGCCTACTAATGCGAAACAAGTGCAATCCTTCATGGGACACTGCGGATATTATCGAAGATTCATATACATGTATGCGGTTATTGCACAACCTCTGTATCGTTTGCTAGTCAATTTCGAGTGGACCGAGGAGTGTGAAACTTCATTCCAAAAGCTGAAGGAAAACCTTATATCAACACCTGTACTAAAGGCACCAGATTGGGAAAAGATATTCCATGTGCACATTGATGCTTCAGCATAGGCCATTGGAAGTATTCTAGCTCAACCTGGAGATGGAACAATGGATTTTCCAGTTTGCTATGCAAGCCGACAGCTAAACAGTGCAGAAAAGAACTACACAACCACCGAGAGGGAAGGGTTAGGAATGATTTATGCTGTAACGAAATTTCGGCATTATTTGCTTGCAAACAAATTTGTGTTCTTCACAGATCATCAAGCTCTTTTGTACCTAGTAAATAAACCTTGCAATACAAGGAGAATCGTACGCTGGTTTATTATATTGCTAGAATTTGACTTCACAGTGGTGGTCAAAAAGGGTAAAACCCATCTACGAGTGGATCATCTTTCAAGAATACACAATGGGGAAGCTCTTGAAGGAGTAGATAATGACATACCAGATGCTTATCTTTTCAACATTGAAATGGTACCCAAATGGTCTCAAGAAATTGTTCTAGCATTCTTTCTTGTGGAAGTAGGTTTGATAATACGGAATGCAGATCCAAACAGTAAACAATTTGACAAACAAAAAACTTCCAGTTGATAGCAGGACGGCTGTATCATCTTGGATCTGACCTAATCCTACGATTATGTATAAATTCGGAAGAATTCGAGTGCTAACTTGAAGAGGCACATGTCTAGGGTTGTGCATTTCATTGTTCGACAGTGAAGACGCACCAGAGAATGAAACAGTTAGGGGTTTATTGGACAACTATGTATGCGGATACACATTCTTATGTTACCAATTGTACTATATGTAGTGCCAAATGACTAGTGGATCACGCAACTTTGTTTCAGGTAAACATAGCACCTGCATGGAGTCAATATATCATTGACTTCTTAACCACTAGGACGTTCCATGAGAACATCACAAGAGCACGGAAAAAAGCTATAGATCTGGAAGCACGTGACTTTCAGTTAATTGGGAATCAACTCTATAAGCGGGGAAAGGACAATCAAATTAGAATCTGTGCAAGTGAAAGCGAATACCTGTTGATTCTAGAACATGCACATAGCGAAATACGTGGAGGCCATTTTTCGGGCGATAAGACGGCAAAAATTGTCTTAACCGCAGGAATTTGGTGGCCTACATTGCACATGGATGCTGAAGAGTTTGTAAAGCGTTGTGATGCATGTCAACGCGCCAAGATGCCAATAAAAAGAGATGAGATGCCATTACGGCCAATGATGGGAGCAAGAGCATTTGCAAAATGGGGCATTGATTTTGTGGGACCTATATCACCCCATGCATATCGCACCCATACCCAATATATCATTGTGGCTACGGACTATCTCACAAAATGGGTCGAAGCCAAAGCAACACAAAAAGCTGATGCACGCACCACGACACAATTTTTGTATGAGAATGTTTTTGTACGTTACGGGTTACCAATAGAAATTGTCAGTGACCGTGGAACACATTTTCTCAATGAAGTCATTGAATATCTGCTAGAGGAATTCATGGTCATACATAGGAAATCCGTACCATACCATCCACAGGCCAATGGGCAAGCTGAGGCCACAAATAAAACACTATGTACGGTTCTCACTAAAATAGTGTCAGAATCAAGAACAGATTGGGATCAACAGCTACACTCAACACTATGGGCATACATGGTAGCTTACAAAACATCAATAGGAACAACACCATACAACATGGTATTTGGCCTAAATGCTATACTACCCATAGAGTTTTTAATCCCAACTCTACGAGTAGCAAAAAGCTTGGAATGGACAGGGCATGAGCTCCCTTCCAGGATTGATGATCTTGAAAAGCTAGATGAACTCCGCTTACGAGCTGTCGCTTCAATCTATGCTAAAAAGAGAAGACAAAATGAATTTTTTGACAAACATGTGTGTATCAAAGAGTTCAAAACGGGTGATTACGTACTTGTTTATACTTTGAAGCAACATGCCAAGAAACTTAAAAAGAGAGGGATAGGACCATTTGTGATTAGTGATCTATCACAAAGTGGAGCTATCAAGCTTGCTACATTAGTAGGTGAAGAAATGCTAAATTGGATTAGTGGATGTCGACTGAGGAGGTATCATCTACCACTCACACAGGAGATGCTCCAACAAATTCATCAAGGAAAACAAAGAATGAAGGAAAAACAGAGAGTACGGGAGGAAGCTCAAGCCGAAGCACAAGAACGCATTGCAAAAATACGGCTTCTACGACAACAACAACAAAGTGGACCACCATTGAGAATCAATGCCATTCGACTGACGAAGTTGGAGGAGGAAACAGTGGAGCCAATAATTGCGGTCAAAGTTGGCAGCAATCAAGTTGAATCAACAGCATTGCTTGATTCGGGTGCTCAAGCAAATTTAATCTCTTACGGATTATACCAACAGCTCAAAGTCACAGATCAACTTCATCCTACTCCTCAAGTGCTGGAAAGTAGCATATCACACCCATTGAAAACATTGGGATGGACTATATTGCATGTACAGCTACATCAATATATTTACCCACACAAATTCTATGTGGTAATAGATGAAAGAACACAACACCCAATGATGCTGGGGCAACCTTGGCAAAAAGAGTACAATGCGCAGATAGATTGGAAAGCAAAGGCAGTCAAAATTCAGCGTGAACATGAACAACAGCTGATAGCTTTTACTCAACAATACCAGCATGATCAACAGCAAGCCATGCAATCACTGGAAACAAAGCCCAAAGCACAAATGCCATTAAAGAACATGATACCCGCGACAAACAATCAAGTAAAAGCCAACCATGCTAATTACAGACATATGAAGTCACTGGCCGCAATGAAAAGATCTAGGCTACCAAAACAAGGTAAACAAGTATGGATGCGGAAGGATAGAAATGCCATGGCAGACAGAGAACAATGCAACTATAAAATTCCAAAAAAGCAGATGGTTCAACCACAACCCAGGGTCATAAAACAGATATGGATCCCGAAGAAAATGCTTAGCCATAACCCAAATGTCACTCACAAAGCAAAAACAAAAGGAATTACCTTCAGTACAAGCAACAATGGAAAGCAGGCAACGGCATTTCAAAAAGGAAAACCGGCATATGTGGATGCCTATGAAAGACAAACCAGCGGCAAACAAGAAAGAGCCAAACCATCTACAAAAATCAGCAGCAACAAAATACCAATGGAAAGCCAAGGTCATAAGGCCCATAGCCATTACATCACAGCCAATTCTATTCTTAGAAACAGCTACGACTCCATCAACAGTGTCGGCAAAGCAATTGCCTTTTGCAAAAAAGACAATTAAACAGAAAGCAGTAGAGTTACAGTTGTTACTTGCAAAGAAAGCAGAAAACCTCGATGGCGAATGCCAATAAGCATCTTGCTTATTCCCTTCTCTTGCACAACATTAATTTTTCCATGCATTGACAGAGTATGCATAAAGTAGGGCCACATTAATCGGCCAGGCATTAGCACAATTTTTTAAACCTATGCACGGCACATACTCTGAGGCGAAACCTTGTCGTCCGGGAGGACTCTGGCTAGGAGGGGGGGAGGCATTCTAGAGGCACTCTCAAATGTGGAACCAATGACAGAAACAACAAAAAAAAGGGCATGATTTTTGACTATTTTAAGGGTTGTTGTTTGATTGCGAAATTTTCTGGAGTAACCCAAGTACATATGCCCTTATACAGCATGAATCTACAGGTATATGGGGCCAAACGCCAAATCAAGCCCCTAGGTGTGTGTATATAAGTAGAAATAGCAAATTTTCAGGCAAAATATTGGTAAAACTGAGAAATCCGACCAAAATTGCATGTGAGTGTATATAATGTGTTGCGGTGATGTTTGTGATTTATTATGATTTTTGGGTTTGATTTTCTATTTTCCTTTTAATTTTGCTAATTTTCGACATAAAAACTTCAAAAATACAAAAAGCAGGTGACAAACATGAAAAACAAAAAATATGGTGATGATCAGTGACTATAGGACAACCTATGGTACAGTGGGGGTGCAATTATGAGACTTGAGCGGAAAGCGTGTTTTGGCTAGGTTTTGACCAAAATGCCAAATTTCTGGTAAACAGAGCAAATGGAGTCCAAATCAAGAAATTTTTGAGCATAAACCGTATCTCGCAAGAAGATAGGAGCACATGTCAAATTTTATGAAAAGTGATTCGGGGACCTCCATTATAAGAAATTTTCACCCCATTTTTAGCTCATTCTCGCTATTGACTTTGTGGAGAGAGCTTCTGCGACCTAGAGCGGATCGACCTTCCAGCAGCTTCTACGATGCGTACGACTACCCGACCAGTTCCAGACATGAGAGGTAGGCTCACCACCTTGAGCTTTTCGCGCATGTTTGTCATTATGTCGCGAAAACTAGCATAGGGGTCACACACAAAGCGAGCGGTAGAGACCTACAAGTAGAGACGGCGGCCTAACGGCTAACCCGAAAGCAACAAGACTTCATCGGCAACTTACCCTAGTCTAGGAGACCAATCTTGGATGTCCAAAGGCCGTAGGAAACCATCAGGAAAAACCCTAATTCCCAGAAACCCGCAAGAGGCCACCAAATGGGAAATCGGCGAAACGGCGATCAACCCATTTGGACATCAATTGCTACCTATGATGGACATTCTACCCAAATTGTGACATAAAGCCTGAATCAGCCCAAAAATCAACTTTTTGATATCCAAATTCAAATCCAAGCCTATAGCCATGTTCCATGAGACTTACACTACCTGCATGTCAAGTATGAACAATTTCTGATGAAAAAGACATCCTACACGTAGGATGTCTAGATGAAAATTTTTGGCCAGATTTGCACTGTGAGCACATGCACAACTTCACAAGTTGCTTTTAAGCTTTATTTTAAATTTTCAAGTCATTTGGATAAGTAAAACTCAGTTTAGCAGCTAATATGTAAAAAACGCTAACTTCAGACTACTGAGTGCAACATGATCAATGGCAGCTTCGAAGTCACCAGCAAAGAGGGAAAGAATGACCATCAAAGATTATTTGGACGAAGTGGAACCCTTTGTCATTCCAGAAGGAACATTAAAGCCCACCAGGACTTGGATACAAGAAGATCTATTAGAGTCAAACGACCTAAAGATCTACCAGGGAGTGTTCAAGGACAATGAAGGCAATGTCATAGAGCTACCAATGCTGCCGAGAGAGCTCAATGAGTTTGTACGAAGCAAAATGGCCGGCTACTTGGAGAAAATTGACCTCCATAACTACTTCGAAGCAATGCTGGCAGGAGTGGACATCAAAAGAGTATGGGAATTTGTAACAAGCATCAAAGAGGATGGATTGGCCAAGGTAACAGATTTACAAGGCAGACCAGATATGGAGATCATAATCACGGAGCGGGTTGTAGCCCATGCACTAGACCTCTCCAATGAGGGGGACAACGTCACAAAAAGAAGGGATGAAGTCAAAGTGTACAAAGAGAAAAAGGCAAATTACACCTTTGAAGACATTGCCAACCCAAAGGTGGCAATTATGAGCCAGTTGTACAACCAGTACTTCCACATGTGCACTAAGAGGCCATAGAAGTACAAGATGCCGCCAGGTGCAATTGCCACAACGTTTACTTGGGAAATGAAAAAAGGCACCCCAAAGATAATCAACTATGCGGCATACATACATGACAGCTTAGTAAAGATGGGCAACAAAAAGCCAACCTACATAGTGCCAGGAGAGCTGATCACCAAAGTGGTTTATGGGGAACTACACGCTAAAGGAAGGTGGCCTGACCCCCCATCTCAGAATGAATGGTTGAGAGTAAAAGAAGACAAGGAAGATGAGCCGCAAAGGGCACCAAGGGTGGCTACGAGATTGAAGAGACGGATGGAGCTAGTTGAAGAGGAGCAACCCGAGCAGAAGAAAGGAAAGAAGGAGTTTGCTCAAGTGCCGGCCAAAGAAACTAGGTCTCAGAAAGCGGAAAGACTCGAGAGGCTGATGGAGAGTTTCCGAGCAGAAAGAGCCCTCAAGGGTGATTTAAACGAACTCTAGAAGCCATCTCTCGAGTCTATGTCCGGATCATCCAGAAGAGTGCAAAGGGACCGCTTTGAAGATTATATCAAGAATTTCGAGATTCTTGATGCTGCAGTGGAAAACATTCCCCATGTCCCTTTCATCGAGGAGGAAGTGGAGCAGATAAGGCAGACACTGCTAGATGAACAAGAAAGCCAAGAAAGAGAAAGAAAAACAAAAGCAGACAGAGACTTAAAGGGCAAACCGACAGCTTTACCAGATAGCCCTAAACCCAGCCCACAACCATCACCACCGCCATCACCACCTCCTAGCAGCCCTCCACCAGAAGATAAGGAGGATGAGGACAAACAAGATGAAAGGCAAGCTGAGAAGCAACAGCAAAGGCAGGAACCTGAGCCAAAAGAAGAGGCCAAGCCTGAGTCTGAGCAAAAAGGATTAGATGAGGCCTACTACGCATTTTTGGACCTGCTAGTTGCAGGCTATACAAAGGAAGAAGCTGCCACAGTCGCATTCGACTTGGCGAGGACAGGGCATAAGAACAGATGCAAGGCATGCGGCTAGCGGAACTAAAAGAAATTGCTACCGACACGGTAGACCTGCACCCGCCCTCCAATGACTGGGACGTGGTGATGACAAAGCTAGCCGGATTGAGGGCACAATCTATGGCTTCAGAGAAAGAGATGATAACTCTCAAAGCCACCAAAGAAAAGACCAAAATGGAAAGGGATTCTCTGCAGGCACAAAGCCAAGGGAAAAAAGAGAGAGAATCTGACCTCCAGGCCAGCTTGGCAACGACTCTACAAAACTGCCAAGAAATGAAAGAAGCAAATGAGGTAGCAGCAAAAAGAATACAAGCAGCTGAAGAAGAGTGTCTGCAGCTCAGCAAGTCATTGCAAGATGCCGAAAGAGAAAGAGATAATCTGACACTACAGCTGGCCGAAGAATCGAAAGAAGTAGAGGCCATGAGAAACGTCAAGGAAAAAGCAGAGATAGAACAAGAAGCAAGCCTGGATGAAGTCCTTGAGCTCAAGGACCAATTAAAAGTCAAAGATCAAACCATCCAGAGGCTGCGAGCATCACCTGCTAGAGTCAGAGCTACGAGCTCGACTCAAATCATTTCCAAGAGTCAACTATATGAAGAGCAAATGCAGGAACTTCAGAAGGAGCTGACTCTTGAGAAAAAGCAGAGGTTAATGATGGCTGAAGGTTCTATCGTAATGCAAACAAGAATGGAGGAGGGCCAAAAAGCCCTGCAAGAAGAAGTGGAAAGCATAAAGAAAAAGCTCGAGGAGGCGGAAAGGGTAAACACTGAACTTAATGACCTCCTCGTGAATATGGGCGGAGAAGCTGAAGCGGAAAAGCAAACACTCCTCAGGCAAGTTGAGAAGTTGAAAGGCCAGCAAGGAGGAGAGGCAGAAAGCTCAGGGCCAGCCGCCAATGAGGGCATCAACCTTGACAATGTGGCAGATCCTGTGGACACACCCATGCAAGACAAAAGCATAGCAGGATCCTCTCAAGA
Organism: Adiantum capillus-veneris; assembly: GCF_014529385.1. Classification (NCBI taxonomy): domain Eukaryota; kingdom Viridiplantae; phylum Streptophyta; class Polypodiopsida; order Polypodiales; family Pteridaceae; genus Adiantum; species Adiantum capillus-veneris. Next base: position 17,643,223 of record NC_140933.1, read on the forward strand.
GCCACAGGATCTAACACAAGAAGAGGAGAAAAAATTGCGTAAGGCAATAGAGGAAGAGCTAAGAGAAAGCACGAAGGAAGCCTTGGAATGGGAGCAGAGGGTCTTCAAATCTATGACAATTCAGAATATCGACGCTAGCAATCTCAGGTGTGAGCGGCTTCAACCCTCTCTCCCATATCCATTGCTAAAATATGAGGTAGCTACAATAAATAAGCGGATCAAAGAAGAGCCAACGGTACCTCTTTACAATGCAGACACCTCGAAGCCAGAAGGAGTTAAGCTTATAGTGGATTCTCAGCCAAAGTGGAGGAAGGCTTGGCTTACAAAGTACCCACAATACCTAATCCACCTGGTAGAGGCACCTAAAGATATCAGAGACAATCTCAGCTTCTGTCCCCTACCAAGGGTTAGGACGTGGAAGGCACAGGAAATTTTGCAAAGAAGCCAACCCACTTGGCTGAATTACCCAAAGCTGTCGGGCGTGAAGGCAGGTGAGAGAATAAGTGTCCAATACATCGTGAAAACCCTAATGGACGCCATAAAGTTGTTCACTGGCTCACCTGATCTTACATGCATTATGATGAGAAAAATCTGCAGAACCATCTTAGCAGTGCTCGAGACCTTCAAGCCAGGCCAGGTGACCGACAACATATTCTTCTTCTAGGATACATACAGATGTGCTTATGATCTGTCAGGTCAGCCTTCCAAGGAGGTGATACATGCACTGTATCAAAGAATCATGTTTCTACCATCCTATCACCTCCAGGATTTTGAAGAAGCATTCTATACGGGGTTCTTCACCATGAATACAGATATCTTTGGCCCAACAATACTGAACCTACATGCCAGGTACGAATCACTGCTAAAGATGAGGGAAATGATAAAATGAAGCAGCTGATCAAGTCCATGTCGGGGACGACATGAGCAAGGAGGGGGGTAGTGTTAGAAGCTGGACACACCCCACGGCATCTAACTACTCTGAGGACTATTATTTTTTGTAATTATTCATTCATTGAGGAAAACCTGATTTTTCACCTTGTAATTATTGGGACTTACAGAAGTTTCCAGATTGTATCCCAGTTTTGATAGTTAGATTGAGTAGATGGTTGATTTTGGAACTTTAGGGTTTGAGAAACTGTAAGGTATATATACCACTTTTTGACCTTAATGAAAAACCTTTTGTCATTTTAAACAAGTTTTGAAGTCTGTGAGTGAGCGTACTGTGTACGAGAGAGAGAGTGTGAGCTTCATCTTGACGCTATGTGTGCTCCAGAGGTCGGAATCGAGTGCGGAGAAGTGCAATGTGTTGCCCTCGACTAGAGCTACACGCCGATACCAACATTGCGCGCGTACGGTCCGGCTTTGTGAGCTCCTTCTACGAGCTTCATCGGTTGTTTGGGTGAGCATACGTTGTCCGATTTTGCATTGCAGCATATCCACACGTTTACATTGAGTAGAACTACACATTAGGCACTTTAGATTTTGGAAACGAAGACCTGCAAATTTCGGCCAGACATCCTACGTGTTTCTGTACCAGGTGTTTTGGGTCGGGATTTTGGTTCATAGACCTTAGGGAGAGCGACCTATTGGTATTAGTAGGGTCTCCTTCAAGTTCTATGGTGTTTCGAGATTGTTTGATGGGTGTTCGGCTCTAGGGAGCATTGTAGGAAGTTTCCTCTTTTGCACTCTTGAAGGCTGTGACTTAGACAGTTGGTAGAGACCTCTGTAGGAATTAGTTAGGAGTCAGTCGAGTGTAGGTTGACACCTTATGCTTGCTTCCACGCGCCTGCGGGTAGAGCTTCCTCCTTAGCTGACATTACATGTTAGGTGAGTTCTCGCTGTGCTGACGTCCATCACGGCGTATCCGTCCAACAGTCTAGAACTTTTTGATGAACACGTTCGCAGGGATTTTTGTCAATTCCTCATCTATAAGGTGAGCGTTTTCATTTTACTATATGTCCACCACTTCATACGGATCAGTTCCCACTCCTTTTGTTTAGCTTTGAAAACTGGTCAAAAAGTTGTCAAAAAAAGAGGACTAAAACTTGACCATAAAATGAAAAATGAGCATAACTTGGTCAAAACAACTCTAAATTTGACCAAACTTCACTAGTGCAACTAGGACAACTATGGACACTAGGTCATGTGGTTACATGTTAATTCTTGGTCTAAGGTACATGGATCACGATCCATGTTAGAACACATTTGGGAATTCTACTTACACCATCTGATAGAGTATGTTATGGCGATTATAAGGTTCAAAAATTTTGTGATTTGGATCACTAGTTAGGGCTTTAAATCAAATCTTGAAAATTTTCCACAAAGTTAGAGGATTTTGGCATTTTTTCTAGGGTTTTAGTGTCCAAATGACTTCATACTTTAGGGTTAGACTTTATTTGGCATTTAGGAGTTTATGTTGAGGTTTTGGCTTGAAAAAGTGAAAAGGATACATGGATCTTGATCCATGTTTGACCACATTTTGGGGCGAAACTTGGCAGGCATGTCCCTATAGCCTATCCTAGTACACTCGTGAAATCCTTTCAAATTTGGATATGTTTTTTCTAACTTTATCCAATTTCCCAGTATATGGCCCAATTTGGTCCGACTTTGCAATATTGGAATTTTTATACCAGCTCTGATACGTCCCTATGGCTAGACTGATTTGTGTTTTGTGGTTTTGATGATTAGATGTTGAAGTTTACTCCCCGGACTAGTTTTCTGTTAACTTTCAGAGCATTTGGGATCTTTTTGACCACCCAAGCCCTGCTGGCAAGTTTTGTAAATTTGACAAGTACTTTAAAGCTTTACAAACAATTTTTCATTAACACGTAGAACTCTCAAGCTACTCAATCACTACAATTTTAATTCCTTTGTGCACAAAACATTGAGGAACTGCTATATTCTTCTATAATTAACATGTACAAGCACTGTTATCTCTCTCTCTCTCTCTCTCTCTCTCTCTCTCTCTCTCTCTCTCTCTCTCTCTCTCTCTCTCTCTCTCTCTCTCTCTGGCTATGGCCCTGACAAATGAAATGAGCTCTATCCTGCCCAATTTTGCCTAAATGTTCCCAACCTACTCGGAGTGTTGAATGTATACTTACCTTGTTTGCTCAAATTTCTCCTAGAATACCACTTGCGGCTCAAACAATTCATCATTTGGATGTCCAATCATTAATTGACCTCAATATTGCAATTTTGGTCCACCGTAAGTTGGCTCAAATTTTGACTTGTGTCAAATCCTTCGATTCAAAGCTTGCTTTGTAGAATGGCGTTTGGTTTTAGAACTTGATTCCGATCTTTTTGGCTCAATTTATTATTTTTTAATCCTTATTAGGTTAAAAAAGAAATAAAATTAATAAAATTTGTTATTATTTGGCCAAAATTCTTTCATACACTCATTTATACATACTCTCACTCTAGGTATCATGTTTGTCAATTTTTTTTGTTATGGTTCATCATTATGCTCGATAAGGGTTAAATCTCATTAAAAAGCAATCAAAAAAGAAAAACTTTAAGTGGAAAATACGCTTTGCATACTATATACATAATTTTTCAATCTTGCAGCTATAGATTTTGCAATAAGTTTCCTAAGCTATTGTTATATTGCCCTTCCCATTCTGAGTCATCCCGGATGAAGGTTTGTGCAATGTGTATGGGCGTGAACAATCTGTCTATGCAAGGCCATGTAATGTGGCCTATTATGTCAATAGAAGAGATCATTGGGTAACAATATGCTATGCAATATGTGGGTATTGAACCGACTATTCAATGACTTTCTTTGGCAAAGTTCCATCTAAATTGTGTTTTTCGGATTGGAATTGTTGAAGATGGGATGCTCTTTCCTTGATTGTTGGCATTTGAAGTACTTTTAGTAGCATGATATTTGGCTTGATACTTTTAGTAGCATGATATTTGGCTTGGTTTGGATTTTGGTGGTCACTTGTATTTTTGTTGCGGAGACTGCAAATACGATTATCCCCTTGTGAAAAGAAGGCTTATTTTTTAAAGAAGAAGGGAGCTCTACAAAAAGTACGCTCAAGCTACTAAGCTGCTCCAAGTTGTAATCAACGTTTTTAATGATTGGGTAATCCATTTTCAATTCAAAAACTTGCATTTTGTTCCTCTTCCCCTGATCTTTCAATTAAGTGTAAGCATTGTCAATTTTATTGAGATTCATGACTACGCATTAGTGAGCTTAATCTTCATATTTGAGTGCTTAAATCACTATTTTTTGACGTTTTGACTACAGGAGAGTGTTCCTAGACCACAAGGAAACCTCTCTAGATAGTTTTGTTGCAATTTTCAAGACCTTTTCCATGATGAATCGTGATTTTGGTACCTGGTCAAATTGTGACTAGACTTGGTGGGATAGTGCCCCTAGTTGTCCTAAACCTCCTCCTAAAATTTCGTTGCATTTTGAGTCCATTGAAGTGTGAAAATGGTGTGATGACCTAGAGCAATGAGAAAGGACATAGGCATATTTTTCGATCATTGAGTGATTAATTTCCTTGTTGAGTTGGTGTGCTTGCTTGTTAGGTTCCCTTCTTGAGATTGACAACCTCAAAGAGGGCACCACTGCCGGGGTATTATCCTTAGATGGTGAGTGACCTAGTAAGTATTTAGAGCGTTGTCTTCCAAATATTTTCGTTGCATTCCATTTACACCTTAGCAATGATGTAGCTAGATGTGGGACGCATGTCTAACCTCACTATCCTATCTTATTGCAGTATTAGCAAGAACCACGATTAATTTGTCAAACCATGGGACGAAGCTGACTCGACTAGTGCATAGAGGCTACAAGAGGTTGTCAATCTCTTGGAAAACAACTAACAACTCTCATCTAACTCAAGCTACACTCAAGTGACTGAAATCACCAAAAGCCAATCGCTCATCGACAAGCAAATCACATCCGTTACAGCATCAAATGACATCCAACCGTAACGAAACTTCTAGGACAAGTGTATAAGACCTAAGCACACATGCCTATGGTCCCAAACCCCACATTAGGTCAAGTTCCAAAATCGCGATTATTAACAGTAGTGGATTTTTGACCTAGTGGTTTTCGACCCAGAATGCATCTAAATGCTTAGCAATGATGCCCCAATACCCTGCATATGCTTAGTTTTTTATTTGAACATGTAAATTATTATTTATGATGAAATTAGGCCGCGGGTCGGCGATGCCAAAAGCTACGAAATACTATGAATGGCTTACGTCAATGCGTAGAGCTCTTACTTGCGGTGCAATGCAACAAACGCATTCGCAATGTGACAACCGGAGAGGGAGTAGGAAGCGCAAGAAGGAGAGAAGTGAGCGCCGTTAGTTTAGGCTGTGTATTTCTTATCCAAAACTTATAAAAACTTACAAAAATTGGCTTTTTTACCTCAGCCAAGGTTTTTGGGTGGTCAAAAGTAATAATCTGGAGCTCTATCAAAGCTGGGAATTAAATGGCTGATACAATCTAGAAGCTTGTAGCCCCGTCTCATTAATTACAAGGTTTATCAAGAAAACAAGAGTTATAATATTCCCGATTTATCAAAATAATAATTGTTTTTACAAGGAGAACTCCGAAAACGAAAAATGGTGTACGTGTTAGCTTGCTGCTAACATTCCCCCCTCCTCACCTATGTCGTCCCTTGACACAGCTTTATGGGCTGAAGTAATCTTCGGGTTGATGGCGGGAGAGGCGGTCCTTCAGTGCTTCCAGTGCCTTTTCGTATCTGATTTTGTGTTCTTTGTCTAGCACTTGCAAAAACTGCATGGTGACTTTGTTTTTTAGTTCCACTGCCGAGTATCCTACAAATCTGGGTGTGAGGTTGCTTATCACTGGCGCAAATATCTTCGTTCGCTAGGTGAAAAAGCCAGTGTAGAAGGCCTCCTCAAAAGCTAGAATATTGTGCGAGGGCAGAAACATGCATCGGGCGTAAAAGCCATAAAGAACTTCCTCTGAGGGCTGCCCACTTAGATCATAGCAGAGGCCTTTGTTTCCTTCAAAAAATGAGAGCCATGGTGCTCCTCTCTGCTCAGGATCATTGAAGACTTGTATGCAAGTAAGTAGCATCCTGCAGATTTTGTATAGCATTGCGCACGAGAGATTTGGCAGACTTTTGAAGAATGTCATGGCGCCCGTTAGGGTTTTCACCATGTATTCTTCGGTTGCTTGGCCTCTCTCTGGAGCTGGCATCCTGGGAAAGTTTAGCCATGTTGGCCTCTTCTTCTACAGTGCTTCATGTGCTTGCCATGTCCTTACTCGAGGTACAAGGAAAAATGTTGGATCTTTTTGTATGGCCGCAGGTGCTCTCGTGAACAGAATCAAGTATCTTGGATTCTTGTTCAACCAGCTTAGCCTCCATTTCGGGTGGTCTTGATCTGGGCCATCTTCTTGCATATCTCTGTATAATCTTTCCTTTACCTGTAAGAGTTTAACCTTGATGAGAGGGTATGGCAGGGATTGTTGGTGCCATTGAGCATTGATTTGATTGGGAGTGAGTTGTGTGATGTTGACAGAGTGTAAAACTCTCAACTCCCAATCCATAGCTGCCTTCCACTTCTCATCTACCTCCAAGGAAATCTTCTCCTTTAGTGCATCTTCTTCAGCCTTTGATAGCTGGACCATCGGCATTGTGTCTTCCTCTGTGATTTGGACTTGAAAATCTTCTCCCCGACTCGGCTCTGCTGTAGACTGCGTCTCAAAGTCAGCAAATGAGATCGAGGGGATTTCCACTTGGGGCGGCTCTAAAGTGCCTGCCTCTTCCTGTATGTCTGGATTTCCATCTATGAGGAGTTGGTTTACTCTTTTCAATTCTGCAATCTCTTTAAGGATCTCCTCCTCTCTTTGGACCCGCATGAGTGCCAGGTCTCTGCGTTGTGACTGCTCTAGCTTCAACTCCAACTCTCAATCTCTGTTTTTCTTTTCAAGTGCTTTATACACCTCATCTGTTCCCTTGATCGAGTCCACGGCTAGATTTTCTCTTAATTGCCGCAAGAAAGTGGCCTGATCATTAGTCCTTTGTTCAGAATACTACAGAGATGCGTTTGCTACATCTAATTGTACTTGAATCTTTTGAGCTGACATAGAGGTGGTAAGAAGTTCATTTTTCACTTCTGTCAATTGCTCATCTTTCACTTTGCAGGCATCAGATATCTTAGTCAGGAGGTCACCCAACTCCTCCATTTCCTTCTGTTGGCTGTCCCTGGCTATCTGATGTCGTTATGCTTTAGTCTTTAGCTCTTGTACCTGATTTTGGAGATCAGTAATCGTAGCCATTCCGTCTTCGAGATCTCCTTGAAGAGCATCGATGACCATTTCTAATTCTTTGGCTTTAGTACTGCGGTTAAAGGCTGCTGAGCGGAGTTTCTCTGTCATGATCTACATCTGCCTTGCATACTCGTTCACTTGTAGAATGACTTCATCATTGGACTGACATTGTCTTGCAAGTTGAGATGGGCCGGCAGCCTCTTGTGTTGCTTCTTGCTGTGTTGTTATTGCTTGTGTTTCTATAGAAATGGTTGCTTCCTGGACATCCTGAGGTTTTGAAACCTCGACAGTTTCTGGCTGAGTGGAAACAAGCTGTGTGGTCTCAACTTTCTTAAGTTGTAGGCCTTCCTGCCTTCTCAATGTCAGTTTCTTCCTCATGTGTAGTGGTTTGATCCTTTTCTTTATCTTCTTCTTTATCAGTTTCATCCTGCCGGCTTGTGAGTCTCCTCGGCTGTCTGTTCTGGTTCTTGTTCAGCTTCCTTTTCTTCCTGTTGTTCGGCGTGGTCAGCTTGCTGTGTAGCTTTCGTTTGGTGGGTGAACTCAGACTCTCTTTCCTTGTCAGTCTTGGATTCTTCAGTGGTTTCTTGGCCTGGCGGTGATGATGGTGGAGTGGGCATGGGCTGGTCCTGTTGTTCCAGCGGCGGTGACGTGGGTCGGGGAGATGCCTGCAGGGCCTTGCTCTTGAGTTGCCGCTTCCTCAGCTTTCTTGGCCGCTTCTTCCGCTTCTTTCAGCTTCAAGGCCTCTACCTCTTGGTAGATTCTTTCTAAATGATCCTTGGGATCCTCGGCCTCTTTCCTTGAATGATGTTTCGTTCGAAGTCCCTTCAAGCCGGTGGGTACCCACTTTTTTTGGGTCTTTTCCCTGCACTTGCCTAGTGTGCTGATACGCCTGTTTTTCTCTTTCAAATCTCGCTTGCTTTTGAGCTGGCTCCTCTTGGTGGGCAGCCACAACTTTTTGCTTCATTTCTTCCCTCCTAGCTCTTTTTTCTTCGTTGTCAGAGCTTTCACTGCTATGCTAATCGGATGAACTGTCATCGAATTCATCACCTGATTTAAATGATCGCTTACCAGATCTTGTAGATCTTGGAGAGGGTGGAGTTGCCAAGATCCATGTGTTCTGATCCGGGGCAGGCGGTAGGTTGTCGGTCATGCCAATGGCATGATAGGCTATTTTGGTCAAGACTTCAGGTGCGCCCAAGTAGGTTATCTTTCCCTCCTTGGTGGCCTTCAATGTTGTTAACACATATTGTGCGTGGTCCACAGGTTATCTGGTGGTTGACTTCAGAACTTGTGTAAAAGTTGTGGCCACGGCGTGATTTGGTGTCGTACACCTTGGTGGCCTTTTTGCCAGGAAATGGAAATGTTGATGGTACAGACAGGCTGGCTCTTCCACCTGCTTGTGGATGAGATCGACAAATGTAGCCGCAGCTGTTTTCTTTGTAAATGTTCCCATTGTTTTCCTATCTCTTGCCCGCACGATCATCCCTTCAGTGGGCAATCTGAGTGCCTCTACCACTATTTCCTTTGTAATCACAACCTCTACCTTATTTCCTTGGTTGTCTGAGAGTTGGGTAGTTCCGTCTTCTTTGATGGTGGATAGAAGATCGTAAGCTTTCTGAAAGTCTACTCCGCAGGGCTCTTATTCATAGAAGTGTCAGAGTCCCAACCTGCGGTTAGCCTCTTTGGTTTCTGGCTTTGCTGTGACATCATAAAACTCTTTGGGCAAGAGCTGCAACTCCACCGGATGCCCTTCTTCACTCTTAAATCTGCCCGTGAAGACCCGTGGTGTGGTGTTCTTTAACTGCTCTTTAGAAAGATAAGATGCCTTTGCTGCCTTTACTGACTCGGGGTCCAATTGATACGAGGGCAGTTCTTGCAGTTTCTCCTTTTGGTTTAACTTCTTCTTGGCCTTCTCCCCGGCTTGCATTACTTCTGTTCAGTGAATAGAGTGCAAAGTTATCGGAGTTGTCAGATTTTTCTCCAAAATGTCCTTTTAGACTGAAATGCTGATAATCTGGTCCAAATTGCTTCAAATCAATTTTTGAACAAGCAAAGATGCATAAAATCATGCAAGGAACAAAACTGTATGGTCAAAACAAAAATTTGCAACCAAAGTAAATAATCGCGATTATTTACAGCTGGAAAAATTTTCAACTTTTTTGCAATTTTGGCTTTATAGGCTTCAAGTATGTGCCAATTACATGCTCTGAGGGAAATTTGGGCTCATTTGGATGTACAGGGTGAAAATGGTACCAGATTTTGGCTTTAGGTCTCTGAAACAGTAGATATAAAGGAAATTTGAGATTTTGAAATCCAAATTGACTCAAAATTGGCTAGTGGGTTTATCACATCATGTACTTTGGATGTATGATGACAAATTTTCAAAATTGCCCCATTTTGGCCAAAAAGTAAATAATCGCAATTATTAACTTTTCTTCCCAAAATGACATTTTTTGGCATAGACTGGTTCTAGGCATGGTATAGACCTTGGGTATGAATTATGAGGTGATTTGGATCAAGAAAAGTTTGTTCAATTTTGGCTTTCACAAACTTCTCTGCGTTTTTTGGCAATTTTGCAAGTAAAGGTTGGTCATTTTGGCTCATACTTGATTTTTGGTATGTAATAGGTGTGTACACATGATAGGTGAGGTGAATTGACAATTTCCATGCAAAAATGTTGCAAAAGTAATAATTGCAATTATTTACAACAATGACAAAAACTTTGCATTTCACATAAATTTTGACCTAAACATGTTTCATACACCTAATATAAGTCCTAAATTGAATTTGGTCAAGTTTGGTTATGCCGGCACCACTTTGTGCTCTGTCGACTCTAAATTCACCTTTTTTTGTGATTACTTTGTCTTTTAGGTTGGTCGGTCAACCATGAGGCTTTAGACTTGTCTGCAACCTACTCGTGAAGCTACCTGTCCAATTTTGACAATTTGGAGTCAGTTTGGCCTCGTATGGAAAATTTGACGCTTTGTAACCTTCGAGCCGTTTTTCGCTTTTCGAGGGCTTTACTTGATGGATTTCTCCAAACCAATCATATACATTGTATATGAGCCTCATTAGCAAGCCATCTGTGGGGTCAGGTCGGAATTCTGGCCTTTCCCAAAAAACCCTAATTCTCTACTGAGGACCCCCTTGACCCCAACCGAATGATCATCTGATGGTATGGAATGGTTCTATTATGTTAGGGAATGCTATGATTCAAATCCCATCCGATTTGGTCAAGGTGGCAGGCCGCTATGGTCACTTTTAGGTCGTAGGTCTTCGTACACTGCTTGGCTTCTATGGTTTTTCTAGGGCTTTAAACTAGCCACCGGCCGTACAAAATGGATCATTGATTAGTAAGGAACTTACCCCTCATGTATCGTGTGAGACGGCACTGAAAAGGTCAACTGTGGGCTCTGAAAATGACGCGCGAAAGAAGCCGATATGCTCTCTCTGCAAAGCTCCAAGTGGAAATGAGGTGGTTTTAGCCTAGGCTGGATATCTATATCTGGACTTCCCAAACCAATATTACCCAGATTCCCCCGTTAGTCCTATTAGGCCGTGAAATCTATGTTAGGCTAAAAAATTTCCAAAATCGGATTCCTGTTGCTCATTCTGCAAGAATTTTGCAGAAGTAGGCTTGGCCGCCTAATTTGGCCTTCCCGCTTCTATCTTCTGATTTCGTTGAAAATTTTTGTGCTTGTCTGCCTTGTCTTTCTGATCACCATCGTGTCTTCCATTTTTCCATATGAGCTTCCCTGCTATTTATTATTATTTTTTGACCTTTTTATTTGAAAAAATCAAAGAAAATAGAAAAATGCTCTAAAAAAGCAAAGTGAAAATCTAGTAATTAAAAAAATCCCTTGAAAAACACAACTTTATTGTTTTTTGTTGGATTCCTCCATTTTTAAGCCTCCTTTTCAACAAAAATGATGAAAAATATACAAAAAAGGACTATTTTTGATGATTTTCTGAGAGTATATACACTATTTACACTCATCGGGAAGATATTATTAGTGAATTTTCCCTTGTTTATGAATTATAAGAAAATTATTAGGTAGTTTTGCAGAAAATCACATGTTAACATGAAACTTTTTCCTCCCTCTTCAAACATTGCCCTTAATTACTTAGTATTTAGTAGTACCCTTCCACCCCTCCTAGATGGCGTTCTCCGGGACGACTGCATGCATGGGTTGAACAATTGTGTCTATGAATAGCTGTGATTGGCTCTACCATGATATCAAGATCAATGCAATTCAACTCAATATGCTGTGCAAGAGCTGGGTCTTGAGTAATTAACTCAAGGGTTTCCGATGTCGAGGTTTGCTGTTGATGTCTTCCAAAGAGAAAATCTTGTGGCCTTTGTGCTCCCTGTATGATAGTACCATCAAGGTGTTTAAGAAATCTGATTGCTTGAGCTGTGGGGAGCACTTTAGACGGTTGTCGAGCTTTTTCTCGCCATTGGTAGCTCGGTCTGCTTGGTGCATGGTTCTTGAGAGTCTATTGAGACTTAACTCGCCACTGTTTGATTGGTTTCACATTGTGTGGAGAAGATAAGTGCTTTTTTTTTTCCAAACCTTTTTCATGTTAGGTTCCTTATTCATAGATGCTCGATTCTGTGCTTGAATCCTTGGAACCGTCTTCTGTTTCTCTGGTGAAATTTTAGGCACCCAGATCTGATTTGGTTTATCCACAAGTTGTGCCTTTGGTACCCAAATTTGCCTGACTCCTTGCATGCTACTTGTAGCATTTGTTTGTCGAGGGGATGGAGAAGATTTACTTTGTGGATTGGTACTCTGATTGCATCTTTTCCATTCCTCTTTGCTAGGTGCAATAGGAACAATGAGTTGCCCTCCCTTAAGTGATAGCTTTAGCTGATTTGTATCCCAATGTGGTACTGCTTTGTATGTATGCATCCAAGGAATGCCAAGAATCATCATCTCATTCATGTGTTCATCTGGCAAGCATACAAATTGATGCGGACATGAGCATCCATGTACTACCACGTTCAAGTTGACTACTCCCAATGTTGGAGTTGGATTCTTGTTGCATCCTTTGATTGTCGTTATTCCTGCGGCGGTCAATGCTTGACTTGTTGCTTTCTTGCATGTGGAATAACTGAATGCATTCACTCTAGCTCCTGTATCTACCAAAGCATTGGTGCTATGATTATTGATCTGTACTTTGATGTGGAGATCCATTCCATCTAACCAGTCGTCATCTGTTGAAACTGCGTCTTTAGGTAATTCCCATTGTCGATCATCTAGTTTCAAAGTGTTGATGGGAATCGGTATCTGTTGATTCTTGAGAGCAGCTTTACGCTTGAGCACCCAAAGTCTAGCTTCCTCTGGGGCTTCATCAATAACCTACTGTCGCTTCATCTTCCTTTGTTTGGCTGCATGCATTCTCTCTAGCAGTTCATTGGTTAGTGGCAAATTGTATTTCTTTAAACGACATCCACTAATCCAATTAGCCATTGGTTCACCATCTGTGGTTGACAATTTTACTGCTCCACTTGGAGATACATCTTCAATGATAAATGGTACATTTCCCTTTTTCTTAAACTTGGGAATGTGTTGCTTAAGGGAATAGACTAGAACTAAGTCCCCTTTCTTGAAAATTTTGGTGATTAAGTGGGAATCAAAAAATTGTGTTTCATCTTTTGTGCATAGATATGAGCTACAGCAGCTAGCCTTTGCTCGTCTAGCTTTTCCAAACCTTCAAGTCTTTCTGACAATTCATGTCCAGTCCACTCAAGAGTTTGTGCTACCCTTAAAGGTCAGCAATAGAAATTCTATTGGCAGTATGGCATCAAGACCATAAACAAGGTTAAAGGGTGTAACATTTAAAGCCATTTTGAATGAAACTTGATAAGCCCATAGAGCAGCATGGAGATTCATTTCCCAGTATGTCCTTCTTGAACTAACCACTTTGGTCAGTACCGAGCTAAGAATTTTATTCGTATGCTCAGCTTGTCCATTTGCTTGTGGGTGATAGGGAACTGATTTGTTATGGATAACCATAAACTCATTAAGAAAATACTCTATTACCCTGTTGAGGAAATGAGTTTCCCGATCACTGACGATCTCTATTGGCAGTCCATACCTTACAAATACATACTCATATAAGAATGCAACAATGGTTCTGGCATCATTCTTTTGGGTTGCTTTAGCCTCGGTCCACTTGGTCAAATAGTTCGTAGCTACAATGATATATTGAGCTTGGGTTCTATAAGCAAGTGACTGTATCGGTCCAACAAAATCTATACCCCATTTTGCGAAGGCTCTAGCCCCCATCATTGGTCTTAAGGGCATGTTGTCTACTCGTGTTGGCATTTTTTCTCATTGACAAGAATCACACCTTCGAACATATTCTTTGGCATCTGACAAAAGTGCTGGCCACCATATGTCTGCCATCAAGATTGCTCTTGCGGTGGACTCACTAGAAAAGTGACCTCCAACTAATCCAGCATGTGCTTGTTCTATAATCAGAATATACTCGTTTTCATTTGCACAAAGACACAAATGTTGATCTTTACCTCTCCGATACAATTGGTTTCCAATGAGAGCATAGTCTCTTGCTTCCATTTCAATTGCTCTTTGACGACGCTTACTCATATCATCAGGAAATGTTCGGTTCGATAAGTAAGTAACCAAATAGTTACTCCACGTAGGAACAGGTGACATTTGAAACAATGTCACATGGGGAATGGGTGGTTGTTTCTGACATTGAGGGCAATCTTTTACAAAAGATCGAACATCTCTTCTCATAGTCGGCCAGAATACTCCAAGTCTCAAGATTCGTTGCATAGTTTGGTCTTCCGCTGTGAGCGGGATGGAAACACAGAAAACGCCTCTATAATGACCTGACACACACTCTTGGAATGATACACACACACACACACACACACACACACACACACACACACACACACACACACACACACACACACACACACACACACACACACACACACACACACACTATGGGGAACCACTCGGCTTATACAACCCACCTGGCCGAGACACGGAACACACCTATGGAGTGAGAGGAGAGAGACTACCCAGTTACCCACTCCACACAGACACACACACACACACACACACCCAAAAAACTCAGCTCAAAAGAGGAGAACTTATGATGTTTAGATACAATAGAGCTTGGGCCAACACCAATGGGGCAAATAGCTCACACAATATGGGTAAAATAAGCCAGATACAATCACAAACTGGAGCAGAAGCTTCGCTCATAGGAGAAACTTACACAGCCAAAACAGCAAAAAAAAAGTGAGGAATTTGGCAAAATGGACAGCACTATCACATCTGGAATGGCACAAAACCCCACTTTACAATGTCAAAGTGCTCAAATCCGACCTCGGATGAGCAGTTTACAGCCAAAATAGGCTCCAAAAACCCCAAAAACACACCTGCGGTTGTTCCTCCTCTTCTCTCCACTTTTTTTCTAGTCTTATCTCTGTTTTTTCAGTTCCCACACTTAAATTTATTACTTGGTCACCCTTGGTCTTTTAGATGACCTCAAACGGACCCCGAACATGCCAAAAACTGACCTCGCAGTGCATAGTTGGCACCCTGCTGCATCCATACGCACACTTGGCACTCAACTTTTTCCAATAATGCATCCCACAACCACATGAAGTGGCCCCAAAAGATGGTCCCCATGATGACCTTTCTGTATAATTATCACAAGAAAACACCCACGTTGTATCCGTACTTATCCACGTGCAAGTATTGACCCCATTCGGCCTCCTGACGCCACTAGATGCCATCTGACACACTTACTTACCTCATGTCGTTGACCCGCGGATAGCTTTCTCGAGAAGTTTTACGCACTACCAACTCCTCATTATTATAGAAAAAACACACTGGTACTGGTGATAGTGAAAATTGATGCACTATGTACATGCTGTCCTACCTGTACACATGTGGGCCCCACGTAACCACCTGGCTCTGGAAAATGGGCAATTCCTTATTCGATGCACCATGCATGTGTATGTACATATGCGCAATCCCTTGATCCAAAAAACTCCTGACATAATTTGCCCATCCCCTAGCCTGCTAGGTCATTCATGATCAGCAGGCAGCAAAAAGAGATATGAGACTCACCGCATCACAAGTCTCCTCATCCCTCACAGAAAGCTCATCTTGCTCCACCATCATCAATCTAGCATGATACAATTTAAGACGCAATCCTTACCCTTGAATTATATAGGATTCCATCCAGGTTAGCCAATTGATATGTACCATTCGAAAAACACTCCACTACCTTGAAAGGGCCTTCCCACTTAATTTGAAACTTCTTTTGGAAAGTGTTGTCCAGCTTACTGTTGTACCGCAAAACCAAGTCATGCTTCTTGATACCCTTACTTTTGACCTTTTCATTTATCTTTGCCAAAGCCTTATCCTGCATTTTCCCATAATGTTCCAATGCACTCATTCTATCCAGCTGAACCTCTTGTAACTGTAAGAGCCTCTCTTTGAATGCATCACTAGGCGGCCCAAGTAACTTCTCTAGCATCTTTATTGCAGGCAACTCTACTCCCACAGGAAATAGTGCTTCCTTTCCATATACCAAATGAAACGGAGTAAACCCTGTACCTGTCTTCACTAAAGTACGATAAGCCCATAATGCACTAGGCAATTCCAAATCCCAATTCTTTCCTTGGTGCTCTGTCACTTTCGAAAGGATTTGTACCAACTCACCATTGAATCTTTCATTTAAGCCATTACACTGCAGGTAATAAGGAGTGGTATGCTGGTGCCTAATCTTCATCTTTGTGCATAAAAA
The DNA here is from genome assembly GCF_014529385.1 of Adiantum capillus-veneris. Lineage (NCBI taxonomy): Eukaryota > Viridiplantae > Streptophyta > Polypodiopsida > Polypodiales > Pteridaceae > Adiantum > Adiantum capillus-veneris. The sequence continues at coordinate 17,659,283 of NC_140933.1, forward strand.
ATATAGCAGTTTAGCTCTAAATCCTGGCCCCTTATCTGAAAGAAGCTCCAGTGGCACCCCAAACTTGCAACATATTTCATCATACACAAATTTTGCCACATCCTTTGCAGTGATTTGTTTTACTGCTATAGCCTCTGCCCATCTAGAGAGATAGTCCATTATAGTCAAAATATAGCTTTTGCCCCTGCTTATGATAGGTAGCGGGCCTATTGCATCAATCCCCCACTTTTCAAACACATCAAACGCCATAATGGTTTTCCGTAGCTCTGGCTTCAACACTCTCTTCCCAAATGCTTGACACCTATTGCAAGATCTACACCAATGGTGAACATCCTTGTGCAAACTAGGCCATACATACCCCTCTTGCAAGATCTTATGCAAGGTGATCTTTAGAGAAAAATGGCCACCACATGCACCTTCATGATTCCCTTCCAACACTTTATAAATCTCCTCCCGCCAAGGTACACGTCTCAACACGAGATCAGCCCCTTTCATGTATAAGACATCACCAATCAATTTGTACCTGTATGCTCTACGCACAAAGCCATACTTCTTAGACTTCTGAATGTCCTTTGGAATGATTTTTGTTAGCAAAAACTCCTCTTCTTGAGCCAAACTTTCCCGGCCCTGATAAAGAGGTAAAGTGGTCCTCAACACAAATAGCTCTCCAATCATGCTTTGAGCTGCTTCATGTGCCTCTCCATTTAGAGCACGTTCAATGTGTCTGATGCTCCATGCTTCAAACTTTTTTAACGGGCCTTTAATTCTGAAACACATTTCCTTCAATGAGGTGTTCTTGCTCTTCCACACACCCAGCACTTGCTTCACAACTAACAAGGCATCACCTTTTATACTCAACCTTTTAATCCCGTGCTTCAAGCAAATGTGTAATCCAGCTTCCAATGTAGCATATTCAGCCTCATTGTTACTATGCGCATCCAATTTGAACCCTCTCTTGCATACTAGCTTCCCCTTTGGATCATAAAGTGCTATACCCCCTGAAGCTGCATCATGGCTCTTTCTGTATGATCCATCAAAGAACAACACATGTGCATTGCTGATCTGTGGTATTTCTTCAACTACCTTTCTCACCACCTCTTCCTTAACAAGAAGGGGATTCTCCTTGTAGGTCAACAAATCGGCTAGGGTAGCCCTTGTACTGTCTTCCACTAAAAAAGAGAACTCAAACTCTTGCAACTCAATTACCCATTGCTTGACCACATTTGACATGGTAGTGCCATTAATTAATTGTATAAAAAAGGCATAGCTCGTCAAGAAACAAAAGGTCGTGGTAGCAAGTAATGACGAAATCGTCGACAAGCAAATATTACACTGGCCATCACTAGCTCTACTTCGGAAAATTTTCTCTCTGCTACCAACTTCACTGGGCTTGCACAATACATTGGCCTCATATAATGGCTGCCCTTCCCCTTTTGCAATAGCATGGCTCCAATGGCATCATCTCCTACTGATGGATTTACATAAAAAACTTTCTCCCAATCAGGAGCCTGCATGGCTGACAACCCCCCTAACACCTCTTTCACCTCTTGAAACACTTCTTCACACTTGTCATCCCATTGCAATGGATCATGCTTTGCCACTTGCTGTAATGGATAAAGGAGTTGCGAAGACAATGGAATAAACCGTGCCATGTACTTCACTTTGTGTATAAAAGTTGCCAATTGCTTCGTACTCGTAGGAGATGGAAGAAGAATAATAGACTTAACCTTGTCTGGATCAGCCTCAATGCCATTTTCTGACACCATATGGCCCAATAACTTCACCCTTGGCTGTGCTAGATGAAATTTCTTTGGATTTAGTTGTCCTCCACATTCATCATATCGAGCCAATACCATCTGCAACTTCTCATGGTGTTCAGCCCTACTGCTGTAGACACAGAAGTCGTCCATAAAAGCTTTAACACAACTACCAATGAATGGTGCCAATACCCAATTTGCTCTCTTTTGATAGAAAGACGGTCCATTTGACAACCCAAATGGCAATACCGTGTAGCAATAGCAGCCCCATGGCATAATGAAAGTTGTTTTTGTGCGGTCTTTAAGAGCAATCTTCAATTGAAAATAGCCTGAAAAACCATCACACACACTATACCTCTCATAACCTGCCACTGAATCCAAGATCTGATCAATGAATGGAAGAGGATATGAGTTCTTCTTAGTGGCTGCATTTAAGGGTTTAAAATCTACACAAATCCTCCACTTCCCATCCTTCTGTGGACCGACTACTACTGGACTCACCCATTCTGTGGTTTCCACAGGGACTATGAACCCTGCCTTCAATAACTTGTCCACCTCTTCCCGCAAGGCTTCCATTTGCTCTTGACCCATCCTTCTTAGCCTTTGCCGCACTGGCTTAGCACCTTCTTTCAGCTCTATATGCATCTCTTCTCCTTTGAACCCTCTAATCTCTTCATATGAAGTAATGAACAAATCGGGAAAACTAGCCAGCATGTGCAAATATATCTCCTTCTCCATAGCTGAGAGGTCTCCACTAATCATTTGTGTCATCAATCATTAGGGCCAAAAACGTCTAAAAAAGGGCTGTTTGGTAATCCATGGATTAAGAGATAGGCCAATACTCACTTGACACGTATACAAAAGTATGGCATTCCTGTCTCCTCTAGCTTGAGCTTTTGTGCTTCCACTTTAGCGGAAAACGTCTAAATGTCACTTTCATTTGGCTAAATTGCCTATACTTGATGGCGTTCCTGTTATTGTTGATGTATAACATCATATTCTGGGCCTGATGTACAAGTTCTCTTTTCTATTTAATATTGTACAATACTAAGCTAGAAGATACGAAATCTTTCTTTTCAAACAATGATGATGACGCCTATTAATAACATCATATTCTGGGCCTGATGTACAAGTGCTCTTTTCTATTTAATATTGTACAATATTAAGCTAGAAGATACGAAATCTTTCTTTTCAAATAGTGATGATGACGCCTATTAATGACTAATCCGTATTTGTTGACGCCTATTAATGACTAATCCGTATTTGTTTTAATGTCTACTTTTCACTTAGCCTCTACTTCTAAGCACCGCATCAAGAGCTTGCACTCAGCACGTGCGTACAAAATATCTACATCAACATGGGACCACACGTGAAGACATCCTTTCTCACATTGTTTTGAATCAATGACCACACTATGCGATTGTGGCTTGATTGAACTACACTCTACCCCCACTCGCCCCGTTTCGTTAGTGTACCCACATCGTGTGCAAAAGGACTCAATGAATTTTTCACTCCTCCCCCTATCGCATCGGTCCAGCTCTTGCCCATAGTGCTCTTGTCATGTGTGAGCTTGTCACCCTCCTATCGTGTTGTTCTAGCTCTGCGGCCACACCACATAAGAACCTTGAATCACCTTGTTAATCGGATTCCTAAGGTTTTTCTAAATCATGTACAAAAGCACTTAGAGACTTTGACACTCCCCGTGTTGCGTCATTTTAGCTCCTGCCCACACCGTGCGAAGAGGGCATCATACAACTTGTCACTCCCCCCCTCATCGCGTCGTTCTGGCTCCATGCACACACCATGCACAAAAATCTTGAGTGACCTTATTATTTGGACTATTTTTCTAAATCATGTGCAAAAGCGCTCAAAGACTTTGACACTCCCCATGTTGCATCATTTTAGCTCTTGCCCACACCAAGCGAAGAGGGCATCATACAGGTTGTCACTACCCCCCTCATCGCGTCGTTCTGGTTCCATGCAAACACCATGCAAAAAAATCTTGAGTGACCTTATTATTTGGACTTATTTTTCTAAACCATGTGCAAAAGCGCTCAAAGACTTTGACACTCGCCATGTTGCATTATTTTTGCTCCTACCCAAACCGCGCGAAGAGAGCATCATACAGCTTGTCACTCCCCCCCTCATCGTGTCGTTCTGGCTGCATACACACACCATGCAAAAAAATATTGACTGACCTTGCACAACGGGATAGGGAGTATTTTTAGAATCTCACTACCCCTTCATGTTGTGTGGGTCATTTTTGGAACACCAATTTGGTGCCACATTACCCCAGGATAGGGGGTTAGTTTTAGAATCTCATTACCCCAATCATGACATGTGGGTTATTTGCATTCACAGATTCACCTTTCTTGCTTAATATAGATGTATTTTTATATATAGATCTATTAAGCATATTGGACCCAAGCATAGTCACAAAATTTTTACAATACATAACACTTGTAACTTTTAAAAGCTATATTATTTGAAACTTTTGAAATCACAGATGAGTCCGAAATGCCCAAAAGGCCCGAAAACGACTGGCTATATGCCTCGTTCTGAAACCCGGAGAAGTCGGTATGGCCAAAAAAGGCCTCCGAAGGCACTACCCCGTACGGTGAGAGGAGAGGGCTACCCCCTCTCCTCTCACCGTACGGGGTAGTGCCTTCGGAGGCCTTTTTTGGCCATACCGACCTCTCCGGGTGTCAGAACGAGGCATATAGCCAGCCGTTTTCGGGCCTTTTGGGCATTTCGGACTCATCTGTGATGTTAAAAGTTTGTCATTTCGCTCTATTTGAAAGTTGTAATTATAAGTTGAGTCAAAAGAGCTGAAGCAACAAAGTTTTATTAACATGGCTTAAAGGCAAAGGGACTCTGGAGGGTGATGAAGATTCTAATAATGATGGTCCATGCCAATGGTTTCTAGATGTCATGTTATAGGATCATGGTCACATGGAAGTCTACATAGAAGAGTGAAAAAATTTCAAGCTCAAGTTTGATCTCACACAAATGTTAGAATAGTTAAAGGGAAACTTGTCTTAGGAGTTATAGATGAGTAAAATGATTGTGTGGCAAAGGGGAGATAAAGTGGTAATCCTGATGTTGCAATGCTAGAGGAACATATGTTGTAACTTTACAAGGTATTATATTGTGAAAATGCATGTTTTGCAAGGAGATTGAAAGTAAATTTACAAGGAGATTTAAGGTAAATTTACAAGTAATTATATTGTTAAAATGATAGTCTTTTGCAAGGAATGATATTGTAACTTTGCATCTAAATAGTCTCCTCCTTGGAAGGATTGTGACGTTTACAGCAAGGTGGTTGTTGTTGGCTCTTTGATCTCATCCTCTATAATTGCCTCCCTTGGTATCGACTTAGTTATTTTAGCGCATTGCTTCTTCTTTGTCATCCTCCCTTTCTTGCTGATATGAAAAATGAAGTTTGTGCTTGATAATGTGACTTCTGAGAAAACTAAGTGAATCTTTTAGCTTTCAAACCTCCTGTTGAAGAATCTTGCAAAACATTTTCTGTACTTTTAGAAATAGTTGGATCCTTCTTCAAATGCAGATGGCCACCATGGAAATCTATTTATGAAAGTAAGGCTTCAAATTTTTCTATTTACCTTCGACTTCGTGGACCAATAGGATACAAGTTGACTTCTGTCCATATCCATTTGCTTGCTCTGTTGGCTTTGTAATGCTTGAGCTCAGAGGCCTGCAACCTTTGATACACAACCCTCGCGGTTTCTTACACTTGGTTGAGCTTGATTTTCATATGGAACAACTTAATGAGTTTCTAGGCAGAGTGCAAATGGTGAAAAAGCTTGTGAGGCTGAAGAGAGCTTCTAACCAGAGCAAAACTAGTGAGTTTGGAAAACTTGTGAGGCTAAACTGAGCTTCTAGGAAGAGCAAGACTAGTGAGAAAATTTGGAAATCTTGTGAAGGTGACGAGAGAAAAATGGTTTCCATGAAGAGTAGAAATGATGGGAAAACTTGTGAGGTTGAAGCGAGCTTTTGGCCGAGCAAAACTAGTGAGAAAAATTGGAAAGCTTGTGAGGGTGAAGAGAACAAAATGGTGGTTCTCTTGCAATGGTGAATAGAGAAAAACCATAGTGGTCCTTCTAGCTAGACCAGAAATGACGGTCCTCTTGCGAAGGTAGAGACATCTTGAAAGCTTGTGAGGGTGAAGAGAGCCTAATGAAATGGCTTGAGAGAAAGAGTAGTGAGGAAAACCATCATTCAAAAGTGAAAATTTTGTATTTGCCGCCAAGCCAACAAAATAGGTCCAGTAGGGGACAAAGTAGTGTGAAAATGACATCTTTTGTTCATATTGAAAGATCTGTACCGGGATACTCTTTAAATGCTCAAGATATGCTTTGAATACCCAAAACGGTCAAATTTGGAGCCGTTTTGACCGTCAAATGCTCCGCTAATTAGCAAGCTAACCAATTCCTTACACAACCCTTTTTGAGTCCCTTTCGGCCCTAATGTTCCTGTTTCTTTGACATTTCAACTTTGGTTTGCATTAGCCCTTCAATCACTTTATAAGGCCCTTCACTTTCATCTTCGATGTCATTTGCAAATGCGACTAAACCAGACTCCTGGATTCCTTTGTCCATCAAAAGAAATGCAACATTAGCATCCTCATCACTGTTGGTAGTACTTTCACTGTGGAATAGTCTTCATCACTAGACTCGTCTTCATATTCATAAAGCTCCTCCAATAGTTTCCTTGTGTCCATATTATATAGCTTCTTGGCATCTGTCTTTCCATAGAGGCTAATCGTACCACGTCTCCAATCCTGAACAGCTCCCACTGCACGTAACCATGGTCTGCCCAGTATAATAGGATATGCTCCCAACCCCGCTAGCATCACATGAAAATCAACCACCGCCTTTGCATCATATGCCTCCACTTCTAAGCTCTTTACAACCCCCAAACATTTTACTTTCTGATGGTTTGCCAATCTGATCCGAAAGCCTGACACCCCACTCAATGTAAGACCCATCTTCTCAACGCATGAGTGTGTTATGACACATATTTGGGCTCCGCCATCAACATAACCTTGTCCCATATTTTTTCTTTATGCCACAGATCTGACAAATGTCTGGTAGCTCATCCATTGCCAACACCTTCACTGAACCCCTCTCTGGCTCTTTCTCCATTGGGTTAACCATTCTCTTCCACTGTCGCTTTAGTTTAGGCACCATCTCTATAAGCTGCCCAAAAGTAACATCGGCTTTCTTGCTCGTCAGATCCTCCTTCAAGTCATAGCTTAATTGCCCATCCCCTAGTGGAAAATCTGAAACATGAAACTTGCGACGAGCCCTTCTTTTCCTCTTGGCCTTGACATCCTTGCCTTCATGACTCTTTCCTTTCTTCTTACTAGGACCTGGGGCACTTCTTCCTTCCTTTTCCTCTGTGGTCCTCTTCCCAATAGGCATCACTAATGTATCCTCTAGCTTTGATGCCTTCTCCAAGGTGACCACACTTATCACTTTTGTCTTTCCCTTTTTCTCTTGGGTTAATCCACTGGTTCCTTCATCTCCCTTAATTTCAATGCCATAATCATTGGACCTAGATAGCACCTGTCTTGGCAATGGATACATGTCTCCCCCCATCCTTGGTGGCTTATCACATTGTGGGCTGATGTGTCCCAACTCTCCACAATTATAACATGTGGATGTCTGCCTCCAGAACCTACCATTGCTTTGTCCAACACCATTCCTAGGTCTTTCTTCACCTCCTGGCTGATTTGCAAACCTCCCTCGACCTCGATTATTTCCCACTTGACCTAGCAAGTTAAGACTGAGATTCTTCATTAAGTCTACCACTTGCCTCATGTCTTGCCTTAATACATCATCTTGCACTGCTGTAGTGACCACTGCAGGAATAACCTGAAGAGTAACAGAAATGTTAAGTATGGAGCCTGATTTACCCTTGTAATTTTCTGTGGTAAAAGCGCACATTTGTAAGGCACCCATAAGCCATCGTGCGTGAAGGAAAATCACTCACCGGAAACCAAAATTTTCACGGACAAGAATCAGGGGCAACTTTAGAGGCCTCGGAGACTTTTTTTTCCGCCGGAATATTCCTTTTCTCCGGAATATTATGGCCGGACGGCAGCCGGAAAGTGGTCGGAAAACAACCGGTCGGTTGGCCGGTGGCTGGTAGTCAATGGCCGATGGCCGGTGGTCGGAAGTCAATGGCCGGTGGCCGAATTCAAAAGCGAACTTGTCTTCTCAAGGGCAGCCACACATGGGCGGAATGGAGGGTCCGATTTGGACTTATTTGCACAAGGGTGGCTACACATGGCTGTCTCTCATAAGAGAGGGCAGCCCTTTTGACCTATAAAAGGAGGCCATTTCTACACACATTAGATAGTGAGAAGTTGATGCAACAAGGTGAGTGTGAGGTGGTGAGAGTGAAGCAAGGCGGGAGCTCTATCAAGGGTTTAATCCCTTCGTAAACTACTTCTTCTTTTGAAGTGCTAAAGCCATTGAGTGGCTGCTTTCCCATGGACGTAGCCCACATTGGGTGAACCATGTATATCGTGTGTACTTTCTCTCTCTCTCTCTACTCTATAATCTCTTGTGTGTGAAATCTATCTCTCTCCATTAAGTAATCTACTCAAAAATCTATTTAGCTACGTCTTATTTCTTAACAACTGGTATCAGAGAAGGGTTTGCTCGTAGCTAAATTATCTCAAGGAAAGGATTCCTTGAATTGAGTGGGAGTTATGGTGGAGGAAGGGAAGCTCAAGATTGAGAAGTTCAACAGTAAAAGCTACCAACATTGGAAGATGCAGATTGAAGACTATCTCTACCAGAAGGACCTCTATTTTCCACTAGGCGGTCTTGCGAAGAAGCCCGCAACAATGGCAGATGAAGCATGGATTGTCCTTGATCGAAAGGCACTGGGAACAATCCGGTTAAGCTTGGCGTCAACAGTGGCCTTCAATTTTTCGGAGATGAAGACCATGGAGGAGTTGATGAAGTCACTTGACGACTTGTATAAGAAACCATCGGCATCCAATAAGGTATTTCTTATGAAGCGCTTGTTCAATCTAAAGATGGCAGAGAATGGTTCAGTTGCAGAACACCTAAATGACTTTAACACAAACATAAGTCAACTTAGATCAGTGAAAATCAATTTCGATGATGAAGTGCGAGCTCTCCTTATACTATCATCTCTATCGGATAGTTGGGACAGCCTTGTGATGGCTGTAAGTAATTCTATCTCTGGTACAAATACTCTTAAGTTTGATGATGTTGTGGGTGTTCTCCTAAGCGAGGAAATACGAAGGAGAAGCACAGGAGAATCATCAAGTGCTGCATTGTCAGTGGAAACAAGAGGAAGGCCTAAGGAGAGGTTCAAAAGCCAAAAGGGTTGTGATCGCTCAAGACGGAGCAAGTCACTCACAAAGTCAGTTCTTGAATGTTGGAACTGCGGCAAGAAGGGCCACGTCAAGAAGGATTGCTGGTCCAAGAAGAAGAAGGAGACAAAGTCTCAAGACAACAAGCCAACATCGGAGGCCAATGTGGCAGGTAAAGTAGAGCAAGATGCTCTAATTCTCTCATTAGACAATGTGTCTAATTCTTGAATAGTAGATTCCGGGGCTTCATTCCATGCGACACCACACAAGCAACATTTCCAAGACTACACCAAAGGTAATTTTGGGTATGTATACTTGGGAGATGATGAAGCTTGTGAGATTGTCAGCAAAGGTACAGTTTCTGTCAAAACTGCTAACGGAAATGAATGGAAGCTTAAAGATGTTAGGCATGTTCCTTCTCTTCACAAAAATTTAATCTCTACAGGACAATTGGACGATGAAGGTCACAACATTGCATTCGGAAACAAACGGTGGAAGATCTCAAAGGGATCTTTGGTGGTTGCCAAGGGAGAAAAGGTCGGTACACTTTACTTGTGTACTATTAGCACGCAACCTTCAGCTTGTGCAGCAACTACATTAGTTGATAGTGCTGTGTGGCACTATCGACTTAGGCATATGAGTGCCAAAGGAATGCAAATCCTTCAAACAAAGAAGCTTCTACCAGGTTTGAAAGAAGTGGACTTAGAGTTCTGTGAAGATTGTGTTTATGGTAAATAAAAGAGGGTAAAATTTCAAAAATCAGGAAATGAAAGAAAAAATAAAAAACTTGAGTTGGTTCATTCTGATGTTTGGGGTCCTGTAAGTACACCATCACTTGGTGGCTCATTGTACTATGTAACATTCATAGATGATGCGACTAGAAAAACATGGGTTTATGTCATGAAGAATAAATCCGATGTATTTTCCATATTTCAAAGGTGGAAAGCCTTTGTGGAGAATGAAACAGGTACCAAGGTTAAATGCCTCAGATCCGACAATGGAGGTGAATATTGCAGCCAAGATTTTGAAAGCTTTTGTGCTAGCAATGGCATTCGTAGGCAAAGGACAACCCCAAGGACACCTCAACAAAATGGGATTTTGGAAAGGATGAACATGACAATCATGGATCGAGCACGAAGCATGCGGCTACATGCAGGCCTATCGCTTGAGCTTTGGGCGGAAGCTATAAGTACGTCTGTGTACTTAATCAACCGGTCACCCTCAACGGCATTGGATGGGGGAGTTCCAGAAGAGGCATGGACAGGTAAACCGGTGAATTATGCATTTCTCAAAGTGTTTGGGTGTGAGGCTTTCATGCACATAGATAGAAGCCTAAGATCAAAGCTAGATGCAAAGTCCAAAAAGTGTTTCTTCATTGGCTATGGAGAAGGTGACTTTGGGTATCGCCTATGGAATCCTGAAGATGGTAAAATCTTAAGGAGTAGGGATGTAATTTTTAACGAACAAAATATGTACAAAGATTACTTGGAAAGAAAACAAACAAAAGAAACAGGTGATGAGTACATGGAGCTTGAGGACAGTGAAGACTCAAGGACTGCAAACGGTGACAAGGTGCAACAACGTCAACCAAATGAGGAGCCTCAACCTATTCCCCGAAGATCTACAAGAGCAAGTAGACCTCCAGAAAGGTTTGTTCCTTCCTTCAACCATCTCTTGATCTCAGATTCTGGAGAGCCGGAATCATACGAAGAAGCTATGCAACATGAATCCAAAGAAGAATGGACGAAGAGCATGCAAGTGGAGATGGACTCACTACATCGCAACCAAACATGGGAGTTGGTTGAGTTGACTAAAGGTAAGCGGGCACTTCAAAACAAATGGGTGTACAAGCTGAAGGAAGAAGAAGGTGGGAAGAAAAGGTACAAGTCTAGGCTTGTGGTAAAAGGGTTTTTTCAAAAGAAAGGTATCGACTTTAATGAAATATTTTCTCCTGTTGTAAAAATGAACTCAATTAGGGTTGTCTTAAGCCTTGTGGCTTCTCATGATTTAAATCTCGAGCAAATGGATGTAAATACGGCATTCCCTCACGGTGACTTAGAGGAGGAAATCTACATGCTTCAACCAAAGGGGTATGAAGTAAAAGGTAAGGAGAAAATGGTTTGCAGATTAAAGAAGAGCTTGTATGGTTTAAAGCAAGCATCAAGACAATGGTACTTGAAGTTTGATCGATGGATGTTGGATCATTGATTCACAAGATGCAACTCGGATCACTGCGTCTACACGAAGAATTTGGGAGATGGGAAGTTCATCATCCTAATGTTGTATGTTGATGACATGCTGATTGCAAGTGCTAACATGCAGGACATCAAAGACCTAAAAGAGGAGCTGTCTAAATATTTTTCAATGAAAGATTTAGGTGCTGCAAAGAGGATACTTGGTATGAAAATATCAAGGGACAGAACGAAGAAGACAATAAAGCTATCTCAAGAAGATTACATCAAGAAGGTACTAGAAAGGTTTGCAATGCAAAATGCAAAACCAGTTTCTACACCTTTGGCTGGTCATTTTAAACTAACGAAGGATATGTGTCCAAAGACACAAAAGGAGATAGCCTATATGTCTAAAGTTCCATATGCTGCAGCGGTAGGTTCTCTAATGTATGCTATGGTCTGGACAAGGCCAGACATTGCACATGCAGTGGGAGTTGTGAGTAGGTTCATGGACAACCCAGGTAAAGAGCATTGGCAAGCTGTGAAGTGGATACTTAGGTATCTAAAAGGGACAACAACAAATGCTTTGTATTTTGGAGGAACTGATATTCTTCTAGAAGGGTATGCTGATGCAGATATGGTAGGTGACAAAGATACTAGAAGGAGCACTACTGGCTATGTGTTCACGGTTGGAGGCACAATAGTAAGCTGGGCTTCAAAGCTACAGAAAGTGGTTTCACTTTCTACCACGGAAGAAGAGTATGTAGCAATGACGGAGGCAAGCAAAGAAATTCTGTGGCTTCACAGATTCTTAGAAGAGCTTGGATTCAAACAAAACAATTGTGTCTTGTACAATGATAGCCAAAGTGCTATCCATCTTGCAAAGAACTCAGCCTTTTATTCAAAGACAAAGCACATTGAGGTGAGATATCACTTCATACGCACTCTTTTGGAAGAGGGACAACTAAAGCTAGGAAAGGTGCATACAAGTGAAAATCCTGCAGACATGTTTACAAAGGTGGTCAACAAGGAGAAGTTGAGCTTTTGCTCATCTTCAATCGGCATTCAAGGATAAGAAGCCAGAATGGAAAGCAGTCACAGGTTTGGTTTGGAGATCAGTCTCCAAGTGGGAGATTGTTAAGTATGGAGCCTAATTTACCCTTGTAATTTTCTGTGGTAAAAGCGCACATTTGTAAGGCCCCCATTATGAGGAGAAGCCATCGTGCGTGAAGGAAAATCACTCACCGGAAACCAAAATTTTCACGGACAAGAATTAGGGGCAACTTTAGAGGCCTCGAGACTTTTTTCCCGCCAGAATATTCCTTTTCGCCGGAATATTATGGCCGGATGGTGGCTGGAAAGTGGTCGGAAAACAACCAGTCGGTTGGCCGATGGCCGGTAGTCAATGGCCGATGGTCGGTGGTCGGAAGTCAATGGCTGGTGGCCGAATTCAAAAACGGACTTGTCTTCTCAAGGGCAGCCACACATGGGCGGATTGGAGGGTCCGATTTGGACTTATTCGCGCAAGGGTGGCTACACATGGCTGTCTCTCATAAGAGAGGGCAGCCCTTTTGGTCTATAAAAGGAGTCCATTTCTACACACATTAGATAGTGAGAAGTTGATTCAACAAGGTGAGTGTGAGGTGGTGAGAGTGAAGCAAGGCGGGAGCTCTATCAAGGGTTTAATCCCTTTGTAAACTACTTCTTCTTTTGAAGTGCTAAAGCCATTGAGTGGCTGCTTTCCCGTGGACGTAGCCCACATTGGGTGAACCACGTATATCGTGTGTACTCTCTCTCTCTCTCTCTCTCTCTCTACTCTATAATCTCTTGTGTGTGAAATCTATCTCTCTCCATTAAGTAATCTACTCAAAAATCTATTTAGCTACGTCTTATTTCTTAACAAGAAACCACTGATTCATGATGAACCCCTGGTATGCGACCTTGTAAAGACTCCATAGGCTGAAATTCAGACCTCATGGACAAAGACTCCACCCCTAACTGGCTCATTTTCCGCAGCTTCCACTCTTTGTTCCTTGCTACCTCTAGTGCATCTTCATATGTCCTATGCTTCTTTAGCTCCACTCTCCAACGTATATTCTCCCAAAGACCAGCCAAGAACCTGTCCTTCTTAATCATGTCAGGCGGGGGTACTTGTGGTGCTAAGGCCTTGCACATCCTCTCCCATGCCAATGAAAACTTATGTATGTACGCATCTACGGGCTCACCTTCCTTTTGCACCAAAGCCTGTACTTCTTTCCACACTTTGTTAGGATCTTCTATCTTCACAAACTCCACTTCCAATCCATGCCGTAGATTGTCCCAAATCAACCTTACGGGTGGATCAGCCCCACGCAACTCCTCTTCAAATGCTATAGACCAAACTCGTGCATCACTCTTCAAACAGATTTGGAGAAGACGCAACATCTGCGCAGGGGCATGAATCTGGTTGCTAATGCAGGCAACCTCCATCTTTTCTAGAAAGTCTTCCACCTCTTCGTCACTTCTGTCATGAAACTCCGGATAAGAGAAAGCCATGGCTAACCAAGCTTAATGCTTTGAGAACCTCTTCGAACACACGTGCAAGAACCCAAAACTTTTGACTGACTCAATTCCCTGAAACTTCAATGGAGCTCAACTTTAGATAAGGACAAACACATGCACATCAAATGAGTTTTCATAGTTAATCATCGGAATTACAACATGCAAAGGACATTCCAGGATCTCTCGTAATCTTCTTGGCCTGGACATAAAGACTATGCGTTGTTGGAAAAAAATCTTCCTGGACACATGAACATTTATCTGGATTCTTTGAGTGAAATGAAAAGGAGTGAATTGAGGTCCATTTTGATCATCCGTTAAAGTCAACCATGCAGCTCCCAAGAAAGCACACCTGTCTTATCCTCTGATTTTGCCAAAATTTCAGCAATGTAACAGCATAAATGGCTCAAAAGACCAAAAAACTAGCCATCACAATTTGGAAAAATTTTGGCGGAGTTTTCCCAGAAGTAGAGCTGTGTGAACCCAAAATATAGACTATATATGTATGCATAAACTGCCAACAATAGAACCCGAGCATCAAATAGGAATCACTAGTACATAGCCTATGGCGAGGTCATGAAAAGGGTGCTCCAGCTACCTGTATCACCGAAAGGATCTCACATTTGAGAATCCCCCAGCTCAATAAAACCTCACGCTATCGACCCTCACACGAAGGCTAATGCAAATCGCGTATAGTCAAGTCTCAGAAATGACTATCTTCCAGACCAAGTCTCAGAAATGGCTGGGACTGCCAAATAAAACCAAATATGGCTCCACAAATGCGTACGATGGCAGTTTCCACAAGTAACGTATTATACCAGCAGACACTGCGCTCAAACATGCGCCAAATGATGCATACCCACAACAGTTGCAAGTGACACCACTGCTAGTATATCACTATACTCCAGCTACCTGTACCTATGTGAATCACCTGTATCTGTACCTGTACCTGTACCTATCCCTGTAACCTGTCTCTGTAACCTCTAACCTGTAATCTGCAACCTGTAATCCCGACTCTCGAAGCTTGAAGCTCGAACCAAAAGGTACTCGAAGAACATCCTCCGTGGGGGCGCCAAAAGAATGTGAGCGGGATGGAAACACAGAGAATGCCTCTATAATGACCCGAAACACACTCTTGGAATGATACACACACACACACACACACACAACACACACACACACACTATGGGGCACCACTCGGCTTATACAACCCACCTGGCCGAGACACGGAACACACCTATGGAGTGAGAGGAGAGAGACTACCCAGTTACCCACTCCACACAGAGACACATACACACCTAAAAAACACAGCTCAAAAGAGGAGAACTTATGATGTTTATCTACAATAGAGCTTGGGCCAACACCAATGGGGCAAATAGCTCACACAATATGGGTAAAATAAGCCAGATACAATCACAAACTGGTGCAGAAGCTTCGCTCATAGGAGAAACTTACACAGCCAAAACAACAAAAAAAAGTGAGGAATTTTTCAAAATGGACAACACTATCACATCCGGAATGGCCCAAAACCCCACTTTACAATGTCAAAGTGCTCAAATCCGACCTCGGATGAGCAGTTTACAGCCAAAATAGGCTCCAAAAACCCCAAAAACACACCTGCGGCTGTTCCTCCTCTTCTCTCCACTTTTTTTCTAGTCTTCTCTCTGTTTTTTCAGTTCCCACACTTAAATTTATTACTTGGGCACACTTGGCCTTTTAGATGACCTCAAACGGACCCCGAACATGCCAAAAACTGACCTCGCAGTGCATAGTTGGCACCCTGCTGCATCCATACGCACACTTGGCACTCAACTTTTTCCAATAATGCATCCCACAACCACGTGAAGTGGCCCCAAAAGATGGTCCCCATGATGACCTTTCTGTATAATTATCACAAGAAAACACCCATGTTGTATCCGTACTTATCCACGTGCAAGTATTGACCCCATTCGGCCTCCTGACGCCACTAGATGCCATCTGACACACTTACTTACCTCATGTCGTTGACCCGCGGATAGCTTTCTTGAGAAGTTTTACGCACTACCAACTCCTCATTATTATAGAAAAAACACACTGGTACTGGTGATAGTGAAAATTGATGCACTATGTACATGCTGTCCTACCTGTACACATGTGGGCCCCACGTAACCACCTGGCTCTGGAAAATGGGCAATTCCTTATTCGATGCACCATGCATGTGTATGTACATATGCGCAATCCCTTGATCCAAAAAACTCTTGACATAATTTGCCCATCCCCTAGCCTGCTAGGTCATTCATGATCAGCAGGCAGCAAAAAGAGATATGAGACTCACCGCATCACAAGTCTCCTCATCCCTCACAGAAAGCTCATCTTGCTCCACCATCATCAATCTAGCATGATACAATTTAAGACGCAATCCATTTACCCTTGACTTATATAGGATTCCATCCAGGTTAGCCAATTGATATGTACCATTCGAAAAACACTCCACTACCTTGAAAGGGCCTTCCCACTTAATTTGAAACTTCTTTTGGAAAGTGTTGTCCAGCTTACTGTTGTACCGCAAAACCAAGTCATGCTTCTTGATACCCTTACTGTTGACCTTTTCATTTATCTTTGCCAAAGCCTTATCCTGCATTTTCCCATAATGTTCCAATGCACTCATTCTATCCAGCTGAACCTCTTGTAACTGTAAGAGCCTCTCTTTGAATGCATCACTAGGCGGCCCAAGTAACTTCTCTAGCATCTTTACTGCAGGCAACTCTACTTCCACAGGAAATAGTGCTTCCTTTCCATATACCAAATGAAACGGAGTAAACCCTGTACTTGTCTTCACTGAAGTACGATAAGCCCATAATGCACTAGGCAATTCCAAATCCCAATTCTTTCCTTGGTGCTCTGTCACTTTCGAAAGGATTTGTACCAACTCACCATTGAATCTTTCATTTAAGCCATTACATTGCAGGTAATAAGGAGTGGTATGCTGGTGCCTAATCTTCATCTTTGTGCATAAAAAATATAGCAGTTTAGCTCTAAATCCTGGCCCCTTATCTGAAAGAAGCTCCAGTGGCACCCCAAACTTGCAACATATTTCATCATACACAAATTTTGCCACATCCTTTGCAGTGATTTGTTTTACTGCTATAGCCTCTGCCCATCTAGAGAGATAGTCCATTGTAGTCAAAATATAGCTTTTGCCCCTGCTTATGATAGGTAGCGGGCCTATTGCATCAATCCCCCACTTTTCAAACACATCAAACGCCATAATGGTTTTCCGTAGCTCTGGCTTCAACACTCTCTTCCCAAATGCTTGACACCTATTGCAAGATCTACACCAATGGTGAACATCCTTGTGCAAACTAGGCCATACATACCCCTCTTGCAAGATCTTATGCAAGGTGATCTTTAGAGAAAAATGGCCACCACATGCACCTTCATGATTCTCTTCCAACACTCTATAAATCTCCTCCCGCCAAGGTACACGTCTCAACACGAGATCAGCCCCTTTCATGTATAAGACATCACCAATCAATTTGTACCTGTATGCTCTACGCACAAAGCCATACTTCTTAGACTTCTGAATGTCCTTTGGAATGATTTTTGTTAGCAAAAACTCCTCTTCTTGAGCCAAACTTTCCCGGCCCTGATAAAGAGGTAAAGTGGTCCTCAACACAAATAGCTCTCCAATCATGCTTTGAGCTGCTTCATGTGCCTCTCCATTTAGAGCACGTTCAATGTGTCTGATGCTCCATGCTTCAAACTTTTTTAACGGGCCTTTAATTCTGAAACACATTTCCTTCAATGAGGTGTTCTTGCTCTTCCACACACCCAGCACTTGCTTCACAACTAACAAGGCATCACCTTTTATACTCAACCTTTTAATCCCGTGCTTCAAGCAAATGTGTAATCCAGCTTCCAATGTAGCATATTCAGCCTCATTGTTACTATGCGCATCCAATTTGAACCCTCTCTTGCATACTAGCTTCCCCTTTGGATCATAAAGTGCTATACCCCCTGAAGCTGCATCATGGCTCTTTCTGTATGATCCATCAAAGAACAACACATGTGCATTGCTGATCTGTGGTACTTCTTCAACTACCTTTCTCACCACCTCTTCCTTAACAAGAAGGGGATTCTCCTTGTAGGTCAACAAATCGGCTAGGGTAGCCCTTGTACTGTCTTCCACTAAAAAAGAGAACTCAAACTCTTGCAACTCAATTACCCATTGCTTGACCACATTTGACATGGTAGTGCCATTAATTAATTGTATAAAAAAGGCATAGCTCGTCAAGAAACAAAAGGTCGTGGTAGCAAGTAATGACGAAATCGTCGACAAGCAAATATTACACTGGCCATCACTAGCTCTACTTCGGAAAATTTTCTCTCTGCTACCAACTTCACTGGGCTTGCACAATACACTGGCCTCATATAATGGCTACCCTTCCCCCTTTTGCAATAGCATGGCTCCAATGGCATCATCTCCTACTGATGGATTTACATAAAAAACTTTCTCCCAATCAGGAGCTTGCATGGCTGACAACCCCCCTAACACCTCTTTCACCTCTTGAAACACTTCTTCACACTTGTCATCCCATTGCAATGGATCATGCTTTGCCACTTGCTGTAATGGATAAAGGAGTTGCGAAGACAATGGAATAAACCGTGCCATGTACTTCACTTTGTGTATAAAAGTTGCCAATTGCTTCGTACTCGTAGGAGATGGAAGAAGAATAATAGACTTAACCTTGTCTGGATCAGCCTCAATGCCATTTTCTGACACCATATGGCCCAATAACTTCACCCTTGGCTGTGCTAGATGAAATTTCTTTGGATTTAGTTGTCCTCCACATTCATCATATCGAGCCAATACCATCTGCAACTTCTCATGGTGTTCAGCCCTACTGCTGTAGACACAGAAGTCGTCCATAAAAGCTTTAACACAACTACCAATGAATGGTGCCAATACCCAATTTGCTCTCTTTTGATAGAAAGACGGTCCATTTGACAACCCAAATGGAAATACCGTGTAGCAATAGCAGCCCCATGGCATAATGAAAGTTGTTTTTGTGTGGTCTTTAAGAGCAATCTTCAATTGAAAATAGCCTGAAAAACCATCACACACACTATACCTCTCATAACCTGCCACTGAATCCAAGATCTGATCAATGAATGGAAGAGGATATGAGTTCTTCTTAGTGGCTGCATTTAAGGGTTTAAAATCTACACAAATCCTCCACTTCCCATCCTTCTGTGGACCGACTACTACTGGACTCACCCATTCTGTGGT
Organism: Adiantum capillus-veneris; assembly: GCF_014529385.1. Taxonomy (NCBI): domain Eukaryota; kingdom Viridiplantae; phylum Streptophyta; class Polypodiopsida; order Polypodiales; family Pteridaceae; genus Adiantum; species Adiantum capillus-veneris. The sequence goes on from NC_140933.1 coordinate 17,678,393, forward strand.
TTCCACAGGGACTATGAACCCTGCCTTCAATAACTTGTCCACCTCTTCCCGCAAGGCTTCCATTTGCTCTTGACCCATCCTTCTTAGCCTTTGCCGCACTGGCTTAGCACCTTCTTTCAGCTCTATATGCATCTCTTCTCCTTTGAACCCTCTAATCTCTTCATATGAAGTAATGAACAAATCGGGAAAACTAGCCAGCATGTGCAAATATATCTCCTTCTCCATAGCTGAGAGGTCTCCACTAATCATTTGTGTCATCAATCATTAGGGCCAAAAACGTCTAAAAAAGGGCTGTTTGGTAATCCATGGATTAAGAGATAGGCCAATACTCACTTGACACGTATACAAAAGTATGGCATTCCTGTCTCCTCTAGCTTGAGCTTTTGTGCTTCCACTTTAGCGGAAAACGTCTAAATGTCACTTTCATTTGGCTAAATTGCCTATACTTGATGGCGTTCCTGTTATTTTTGATGTATAACATCATATTCTGGGCCTGATGTACAAGTTCTCTTTTCTATTTAATATTGTACAATACTAAGCTAGAAGATACGAAATCTTTCTTTTCAAACAGTGATGATGACGCCTATTAATAACATCATATTCTGGGCCTGATGTACAAGTGCTCTTTTCTATTTAATATTGTACAATATTAAGCTAGAAGATACGAAATCTTTCTTTTCAAACAGTGATGATGACGCCTATTAATGACTAATCCGTATTTGTTGACGCCTATTAATGACTAATCCGTATTTGTTTTAATGTCTACTTTTCACTTAGCCTCTACTTCTAAGCACCGCATCAAGAGCTTGCACTCAGCACGTGCGTACAAAATATCTACATCAACATGGGACCACACGTGAAGACATCCTTTCTCACATTGTTTTGAATCAATGACCACACTATGCGATTGTGGCTTGATTGAACTACACTCTACCCCCACTCGCCCCGTTTCGTTAGTGTACCCACATCGTGTGCAAAAGGACTCAATGAATTTTTCACTCCTCCCCCTATCGCATCGGTCCAGCTCTTGCCCATAGTGCTCTTGTCATGTGTGAGCTTGTCACCCTCCTATCGTGTTGTTCTAGCTCTGCGGCCACACCACATAAGAACCTTGAATCACCTTGTTAATCGGATTCCTAAGGTTTTTCTAAATCATGTACAAAAGCACTTAGAGACTTTGACACTCCCCGTGTTGCGTCATTTTAGCCCCTGCCCACACCGTGCGAAGAGGGCATCATACAACTTGTCACTCCCCCCCTCATCGCGTCGTTCTGGCTCCATGCACACACCATGCACAAAAATCTTGAGTGACCTTATTATTTGGACTATTTTTCTAAATCATGTGCAAAAGCGCTCAAAGACTTTGACACTCCCCATGTTGCATCATTTTAGCTCTTGCCCACACCAAGCGAAGAGGGCATCATACAGGTTGTCACTACCCCCCTCATCGCGTCGTTCTGGTTCCATGCAAACACCATGCAAAAAAATCTTGAGTGACCTTATTATTTGGACTTATTTTTCTAAACCATGTGCAAAAGCGCTCAAAGACTTTGACACTCGCCATGTTGCATTATTTTTGCTCCTACCCAAACCGCGCGAAGAGAGCATCATACAGCTTGTCACTCCCCCCCTCATCGTGTCGTTCTGGTTGCATACACACACCATGCAAAAAAATATTGAGTGACCTTATTATTTGGATTCCATTGGTTTTTCTTATATGTACAAGATATTAGCAAAAGGCCTATTTGGTGCCACACTATGCCTTGCTTGCACAACGGGATAGGGAGTATTTTTAGAATCTCACTACCCCTTCATGTTGTGTGGGTCATTTTTGGAACACCAATTTGGTGCCACATTACCCCAGGATAGGGGGTTAGTTTTAGAATCTCATTACCCCAATCATGACATGTGGGTTATTTGCATTCACAGATTCACCTTTCTTGCTTAATATAGATGTATTTTTATATATAGATCTATTAAGCATATTGGACCCAAGCATAGTCACAAAATTTTTACAATACATAACACTTGTAACTTTTAAAAGCTATATTATTTGAAACTTTTGAAATCACAGATGAGTCCGAAATGCCCAAAAGGCCCGAAAACGACTGGCTATATGCCTCGTTCTGACACCCGGAGAGGTCGGTATGGCCAAAAAAGGCCTCCGAAGGCACTACCCCCTCTCCTCTCACCGTACGGGGTAGTGCCTTCGGAGGCCTTTTTTGGCCATACCGACCTCTCCGGGTGTCAGAACGAGGCATATAGCCAGTCGTTTTCGGGCCTTTTGGGCATTTCGGACTCATCTGTGATGTTAAAATTTTGTCATTTCGCTCTATTTGAAAGTTGTAATTATAAGTTGAGTCAAAAGAGCTGAAGCAACAAAGTTTTATTAACATGGCTTAAAGGCAAAGGGACTCTGGAGGGTGATGAAGATTCTAATAATGATGGTCCATGCCAATGGTTTCTAGATGTCATGTTATAGGATCATGGTCACATGGAAGTCTACATAGAAGAGTGAAAAAATTTCAAGCTCAAGTTTGATCTCACACAAATGTTAGAATAGTTAAAGGGAAACTTGTCTTAGGAGTTATAGATGAGTAAAATGATTGTGTGGCAAAGGGGAGATAAAGTGGTAATCCTGATGTTGCAATGCTAGAGGAACATATGTTGTAACTTTACAAGGTATTATATTGTGAAAATGCATGTTTTGCAAGGAGATTGAAAGTAAATTTACAAGGAGATTTAAGGTAAATTTACAAGTAATTATATTGTTAAAATGATAGTCTTTTGCAAGGAATGATATTGTAACTTTGCATCTAAATAGTCTCCTCCTTGGAAGGATTGTGATGTTCACAGCAAGGTGGTTGTTGTTGGCTCTTTGATCTCATCCTCTATAATTGCCTCCCTTGGTATCGACTTAGTTATTTTAGCGCATTGCTTCTTCTTTGTCATCCTCCCTTTCTTGCTGATATGAAAAATGAAGTTTGTGCTTGATAATGTGACTTCTGAGAAAACTAAGTGAATCTTTTAGCTTTCAAACCTCCTGTTGAAGAATCCTGCAAAACATTTTCTGTACTTTTAGAAATAGTTGGATCCTTCTTCAAATGCAGATGGCCACCATGGAAATCTATTTATGAAAGTAAGGCTTCAAATTTTTCTATTTACCTTCGACTTCGTGGACCAATAGGATACAAGTTGACTTCTGTCCATATCCATTTGCTTGCTCTGTTGGCTTTGTAATGCTTGAGCTCAGAGGCCTGCAACCTTTGATACACAACCCTCGCGGTTTCTTACACTTGGTTGAGCTTGATTTTCATATGGAACAACTTAATGAGTTTCTAGGCAGAGTGCAAATGGTGAAAAAGCTTGTGAGGCTGAAGAGAGCTTCTAACCAGAGCAAAACTAGTGAGTTTGGAAAACTTGTGAGGCTAAACTGAGCTTCTAGGAAGAGCAAGACTAGTGAGAAAATTTGGAAATCTTGTGAAGGTGACGAGAGAAAAATGGTTTCCATGAAGAGTAGAAATGATGGGAAAACTTGTGAGGTTGAAGCGAGCTTTTGGCCGAGCAAAACTAGTGAGAAAAATTGGAAAGCTTGTGAGGGTGAAGAGAACAAAATGGTGGTTCTCTTGCAATGGTGAATAGAGAAAAACCACAGTGGTCCTTCTAGCTAGACCAGAAATGACGGTCCTCTTGCGAAGGTAGAGACATCTTGAAAGCTTGTGAGGGTGAAGAGAGCCTAATGAAATGGCTTGAGAGAAAGAGTAGTGAGGAAAACCATCATTCAAAAGTGAAAATTTTGTATTTGCCGCCAAGCCAACAAAATAGGTCCAGTAGGGGAGAAAGTAGTGTGAAAATGACATCTTTTGTTCATATTGAAAGATCTGTACCGGGATACTCTTTAAATGCTCAAGATATGCTTTGAATACCCAAAACGGTCAAATTTGGAGCCGTTTTGACCGTCAAATGCTCCGCTAATTAGCAAGCTAACCAATTCCTTACACAACCCTTTTTGAGTCCCTTTCGGCCCTAATGTTCCTGTTTCTTTGACATTTCAACTTTGGTTTGCATTAGCCCTTCAATCACTTTATAAGGCCCTTCACTTTCATCTTCGATGTCATTTGCAAATGCGACTAAACCAGACTCCTGGATTCCTTTGTCCATCAAAAGAAATGCAACATCAGCATCCTCATCACTGTTGGTAGTACTTTCACTGTGGAATAGTCTTCATCACTAGACTCGTCTTCATATTCATAAAGCTCCCCCAATAGTTTCCTTGTGTCCATATTATATAGCTTCTTGGCACCTGTCTTTCCATAGAGGCTAATCGTACCACGTCTCCAATCCTGAACAGCTCCCACTGCACGTAACCATGGTCTGCCCAGTATAACAGGATATGCTCCCAACCCCGCTAGCATCACATGAAAATCAACCACCGCCTTTGCATCATATGCCTCCACTTCTAAGCTCTTTACAACCCCCAAACATTTTACTTTCTGATGGTTTGCCAATCTGATCCGAAAGCCTGACACCCCACTCACTGTAAGACCCATCTTCTCAACGCATGAGTGTGTTATGACACATATTTGGGCTCCGCCATCAACATAACCTTGTCCCATATTTTTTCTTTATGCCACAGATCTACTATTGGACGAATGTCTGGTAGCTCATCCATTGCCAACACCTTCACTGAACCCCTCTCTGGCTCTTTCTCCATTGGGTTAACCATCCTCTTCCACTGTCGCTTTAGTTTAGGCACCATCTCTATAAGCTGCCCAAAAGTAACATCGGCTTTCTTGCTCGTCAGATCCTCCTTCAAGTCATAGCTTAATTGCCCATCCCCTAGTGGAAAATCTGAAACATGAAACTTGCGACGAGCCCTTCTTTTCCTCTTGGCCTTGACATCCTTGCCTTCATGACTCTTTCCTTTCTTCTTACTAGGACCTGGGGCACTTCTTCCTTCCTTTTCCTCTGTGGTCCTCTTCCCAATAGGCATCACTAATGTATCCTCTAGCTTTGATGCCTTCTCCAAGGTGACCACACTTATCACTTTTGTCTTTCCCTTTTTCTCTTGGGTTAATCCATTGGTTCCTTCATCTCCCTTAATTTCAATGCCATAATCATTGGACCTAGATAGCACCTGTCTTGGCAATGGATACATGTCTCCCCCCATCCTTGGTGGCTTATCACATTGTGGGCTGATGTGTCCCAACTCTCCACAATTATAACATGTGGATGTCTGCCTCCAGAACCTACCATTGCTTTGTCCAACACCATTCCTAGGTCTTTCTTCACCTCCTGGCTGATTTGCAAACCTCCCTCGACCTCGATTATTTCCCACTTGACCTAGCAAGTTAAGACTGAGATTCTTCATTAAGTCTACCACTTGCCTCATGTCTTGCCTTAATACATCATCTTGCACTGCTGTAGTGACCACTGCAGGAATAACCTGAAGAGTAACAGAAATGTTAAGTATGGAGCCTGATTTACCCTTGTAATTTTCTGTGGTAAAAGCGCACATTTGTAAGGCACCCATAAGCCATCGTGCGTGAAGGAAAATCACTCACCGGAAACCAAAATTTTCACGGACAAGAATCAGGGGCAACTTTAGAGGCCTCGGAGACTTTTTTTTCCGCCGGAATATTCCTTTTCTCCGGAATATTATGGCCGGACGGCAGCCGGAAAGTGGTCGGAAAACAACCGGTCGGTTGGCCGGTGGCTGGTAGTCAATGGCCGATGGCCGGTGGTCGGAAGTCAATGGCCGGTGGCCGAATTCAAAAGCGAACTTGTCTTCTCAAGGGCAGCCACACATGGGCGGAATGGAGGGTCCGATTTGGACTTATTTGCACAAGGGTGGCTACACATGGCTGTCTCTCATAAGAGAGGGCAGCCCTTTTGACCTATAAAAGGAGGCCATTTCTACACACATTAGATAGTGAGAAGTTGATGCAACAAGGTGAGTGTGAGGTGGTGAGAGTGAAGCAAGGCGGGAGCTCTATCAAGGGTTTAATCCCTTTGTAAACTACTTCTTCTTTTGAAGTGCTAAAGCCATTGAGTGGCTGCTTTCCCATGGACGTAGCCCACATTGGGTGAACCATGTATATCGTGTGTACTTTCTCTCTCTCTCTCTCTACTCTATAATCTCTTGTGTGTGAAATCTATCTCTCTCCATTAAGTAATCTACTCAAAAATCTATTTAGCTACGTCTTATTTCTTAACAACTGGTATCAGAGAAGGGTTTGCTCGTAGCTAAATTATCTCAAGGAAAGGATTCCTTGAATTGAGTGGGAGTTATGGTGGAGGAAGGGAAGCTCAAGATTGAGAAGTTCAACAATAAAAGCTACCAACATTGGAAGATGCAGATTGAAGACTATCTCTACCAGAAGGACCTCTATTTTCCACTAGGCGGTCTTGCGAAGAAGCCCGCAACAATGGCAGATGAAGCATGGATTGTCCTTGATCGAAAGGCACTGGGAACAATCCGGTTAAGCTTGGCGTCAACAGTGGCCTTCAATTTTTCGGAGATGAAGACCATGGAGGAGTTGATGAAGTCACTTGACGACTTGTATAAGAAACCATCGGCATCCAATAAGGTATTTCTTATGAAGCGCTTGTTCAATCTAAAGATGGCAGAGAATGGTTCAGTTGCAAAACACCTAAATGACTTTAACACAAACATAAGTCAACTTAGATCAGTGAAAATCAATTTCGATGATGAAGTGCGAGCTCTCCTTATACTATCATCTCTATCGGATAGTTGGGACAGCCTTGTGATGGCTGTAAGTAATTCTATCTCTGGTACAAATACTCTTAAGTTTGATGATGTTGTGGGTGTTCTCCTAAGCGAGGAAATACGAAGGAGAAGCACAGGAGAATCATCAAGTGCTGCATTGTCAGTGGAAACAAGAGGAAGGCCTAAGGAGAGGTTCAAAAGCCAAAAGGGTTGTGATCGCTCAAGACGGAGCAAGTCACTCACAAAGTCAGTTCTTGAATGTTGGAACTGCGGCAAGAAGGGCCACGTCAAGAAGGATTGCTGGTCCAAGAAGAAGAAGGAGACAAAGTCTCAAGACAAAAGCCAACATCGGAGGCCAATGTGGCAGGTAAAGTAGAGCAAGATGCTCTAATTCTCTCATTAGACAATGTGTCTAATTCTTGAATAGTAGATTCCGGGGCTTCATTCCATGCGACACCACACAAGCAACATTTCCAAGACTACACCAAAGGTAATTTTGGGTATGTATACTTGGGAGATGATGAAGCTTGTGAGATTGTCAGCAAAGGTACAGTTTCTGTCAAAACTGCTAACGGAAATGAATGGAAGCTTAAAGATGTTAGGCATGTTCCTTCTCTTCACAAAAATTAATCTCTACAGGACAATTGGACGATGAAGGTCACAACATTGCATTCGGAAACAAACGGTGGAAGATCTCAAAGGGATCTTTGGTGGTTGCCAAGGGAGAAAAGGTCGGTACACTTTACTTGTGTACTATTAGCACGCAACCTTCAGCTTGTGCAGCAACTACATTAGTTGATAGTGCTGTGTGGCACTATCGACTTAGGCATATGAGTGCCAAAGGAATGCAAATCCTTCAAACAAAGAAGCTTCTACCAGGTTTGAAAGAAGTGGACTTAGAGTTCTGTGAAGATTGTGTTTATGGTAAATAAAAGAGGGTAAAATTTCAAAAATCAGGAAATGAAAGAAAAAATAAAAAACTTGAGTTGGTTCATTCTGATGTTTGGGGTCCTGTAAGTACACCATCACTTGGTGGCTCATTGTACTATGTAACATTCATAGATGATGGGACTAGAAAAACATGGGTTTATGTCATGAAGAATAAATCCGATGTATTTTCCATATTTCAAAGGTGGAAAGCCTTTGTGGAGAATGAAACAGGTACCAAGGTTAAATGCCTCAGATCCGACAATGGAGGTGAATATTGCAGCCAAGATTTTGAAAGCTTTTGTGCTAGCAATGGCATTCGTAGGCAAAGGACAACCCCAAGGACACCTCAACAAAATGGGATTTTGGAAAGGATGAACATGACAATCATGGATCGAGCACGAAGCATGCGGCTACATGCAGGCCTATCGCTTGAGCTTTGGGCGGAAGCTATAAGTACGTCTGTGTACTTAATCAACCGGTCACCCTCAACGGCATTGGATGGGGGAGTTCCAGAAGAGGCATGGATAGGTAAACCGGTGAATTATGCATTTCTCAAAGTGTTTGGGTGTGAGGCTTTCATGCACATAGATAGAAGCCTAAGATCAAAGCTAGATGCAAAGTCCAAAAAGTGTTTCTTCATTGGCTATGGAGAAGGTGACTTTGGGTATCGCCTATGGAATCCTGAAGATGGTAAAATCTTAAGGAGTAGGGATGTAATTTTTAACGAACAAAATATGTACAAAGATTACTTGGAAAGAAAACAAACAAAAGAAACAGGTGATGAGTACATGGAGCTTGAGGACAGTGAAGACTCAAGGACTGCAAACGGTGACAATGTGCAACAACATCAACCAAATGAGGAGCCTCAACCTATTCCCCGAAGATCTACAAGAGCAAGTAGACCTCCAGAAAGGTTTGTTCCTTCCTTCAACCATCTCTTGATCTCAGATTCTGGAGAGCCGGAATCATACGAAGAAGCTATGCAACATGAATCCAAAGAAGAATGGACGAAGAGCATGCAAGTGGAGATGGACTCACTACATCGCAACCAAACATGGGAGTTGGTTGAGTTGACTAAAGGTAAGCGGGCACTTCAAAACAAATGGGTGTACAAGCTGAAGGAAGAAGAAGGTGGGAAGAAAAGGTACAAGTCTAGGCTTGTGGTAAAAGGGTTTTTTCAAAAGAAAGGTATCGACTTCAATGAAATATTTTCTCCTGTTGTAAAAATGAACTCAATTAGGGTTGTCTTAAGCCTTGTGGCTTCTCATGATTTAAATCTCGAGCAAATGGATGTAAATACGGCATTCCCTCACGGTGACTTAGAGGAGGAAATCTACATGCTTCAACCAAAGGGGTATGAAGTAAAAGGTAAGGAGAAAATGGTTTGCAGATTAAAGAAGAGCTTGTATGGTTTAAAGCAAGCATCAAGACAATGGTACTTGAAGTTTGATCGATGGATGTTGGATCATTGATTCACAAGATGCAACTCGGATCACTGCGTCTACACGAAGAATTTGGGAGATGGGAAGTTCATCATCCTAATGTTGTATGTTGATGACATGCTGATTGCAAGTGCTAACATGCAGGACATCAAAGACCTAAAAGAGGAGCTGTCTAAATATTTTTCAATGAAAGATTTAGGTGCTGCAAAGAGGATACTTGGTATGAAAATATCAAGGGACAGAACGAAGAAGACAATAAAGCTATCTCAAGAAGATTACATCAAGAAGGTACTAGAAAGGTTTGCAATGCAAAATGCAAAACCAGTTTCTACACCTTTGGCTGGTCATTTTAAACTAACGAAGGATATGTGTCCAAAGACACAAAAGGAGATAGCCTATATGTCTAAAGTTCCATATGCTGCAGCGGTAGGTTCTCTAATGTATGCTATGGTCTGGACAAGGCCAGACATTGCACATGCAGTGGGAGTTGTGAGTAGGTTCATGGACAACCCAGGTAAAGAGCATTGGCAAGCTGTGAAGTGGATACTTAGGTATCTAAAAGGGACAACAACAAATGCTTTGTATTTTGAGGAACTGATATTCTTCTAGAAGGGTATGCTGATGCAGATATGGCAGGTGACAAAGATACTAGAAGGAGCACTACTGGCTATGTGTTCACGGTTGGAGGCACAGCAGTAAGCTGGGCTTCAAAGCTACAGAAAGTGGTTTCACTTTCTACCACGGAAGAAGAGTATGTAGCAATGACGGAGGCAAGCAAAGAAATTCTGTGGCTTCACAGATTCTTAGAAGAGCTTGTATTCAAACAAGACAATTGTGTCTTGTACAATGATAGCCAAAGTGCTATCCATCTTGCAAAGAACTCAGCCTTTTATTCAAAGACAAAGCACATTGAGGTGAGATATCACTTCATACGCACTCTTTTGGAAGAGGGACAACTAAAGCTAGGAAAGGTGCATACAAGTGAAAATCCTGCAGACATGTTTACAAAGTGGTCAACAAGGAGAAGTTGAGCTTTTGCTCATCTTCAATCGGCATTCAAGGATAAGAAGCCAGAATGGAAAGCAGTCACAGGTTTGGTTTGGAGATCAGTCTCCAAGTGGGAGATTGTTAAGTATGGAGCCTAATTTACCCTTGTAATTTTATGTGGTAAAAGCGCACATTTGTAAGGCCCCCATTATGAGGAGAAGCCATCGTGCGTGAAGGAAAATCACTCACCGAAAACCAAAATTTTCACGGACAAGAATTAGGGGCAACTTTAGAGGCCTCGAGACTTTTTTCCCGCCGGAATATTCCTTTTCGCCGGAATATTATGGCCGGATGGTGGCCGGAAAGTGGTCGGAAAACAACCAGTCGGTTGGCCGATGGCCGGTAGTCAATGGCCGATGGCCGGTGGTCGGAAGTCAATGGCCGGTGGCCGAATTCAAAAACGGACTTGTCTTCTCAAGGGCAGCCACACATGGGCGGATTGGAGGGTCCGATTTGGACTTATTCGCGCAAGGGTGGCTACACATGGCTGTCTCTCATAAGAGAGGGCAGCCCTTTTGGCCTATAAAAGGAGGCCATTTCTACACACATTAGATAGTGAGAAGTTGATGCAACAAGGTGAGTGTGAGGTGGTGAGAGTGAAGCAAGGCGGGAGCTCTATCAAGGGTTTAATCCCTTTGTAAACTACTTCTTCTTTTGAAGTGCTAAAGCCATTGAGTGGCTGCTTTCCCATGGACGTAGCCCACATTGGGTGAACCACGTATATCGTGTGTACTCTCTCTCTCTCTCTCTCTCTCTACTCTATAATCTCTTGTGTGTGAAATTTATCTCTCTCCATTAAGTAATCTACTCAAAAATCTATTTAGCTACGTCTTATTTCTTAACAAGAAACCACTGATTCATGATGAACCCCTAGTATGCGACCTTGTAAAGACTCCATAGGCTGAAATTCAGACCTCATGGACAAAGACTCCACCCCTAACTGGCTCATTTTCTGCAGCTTCCACTCTTTGTTCCTTGCTACCTCTAGTGCATCTTCATATGTCCTAGGCTTCTTTAGCTCCACTCTCCAACGTATATTCTCCCAAAGACCAGCCAAGAACCTGTCCTTCTTAATCATGTCAGGCGGGGGTACTTGTGGTGCTAAGGCCTTGCACATCGTCTCCCATGCCAATGAAAACTTACGTATGTACGCATCTACGGGCTCACCTTCCTTTTGCACCAAAGCCTGTACTTCTTTCCACACTTTGTTAGGATCTTCTATCTTCACAAACTCCACTTCCAATCCATGCCGTAGATTGTCCCAAATCAACCTTACGGGTGGATCAGCCCCACGCAACTCCTCTTCAAATGCTATAGACCAAACTCGTGCATCACTCTTCAAACAGATTTGGAGAAGACGTAACATCTGCGCAGGGGCATGAATCTGGTTGCTAATGCAGGCAACCTCCATCTTTTCTAGAAAGTCTTCCACCTCTTCGTCACTTCTGTCATGAAACTCCGGATAAGAGAAAGCCATGGCTACCCAAGCTTAATGCTTTGAGAACCTCTTCGAACACACGTGCAAGAACCCAAAACTTTTGACTGACTCAATTCCCTGAAACTTCAATGGAGCTCAACTTTAGATAAGGACAAACACATGCACATCAAATGAGTTTTCATAGTTAATCATCGGAATTACAACAGGCAAAGGACATTCCAGGATCTCTCGTAATCTTCTTGGCCTGGACATAAAGACTATGCGTTGTTGGAAAAAAATCTTCCTGGACACATGAACATTTATCTGGATTCTTTGAGTGAAATGAAAAGGAGTGAATTGAGGTCCATTTTGATCATCCATTAAAGTCAACCATGCAGCTCCCAAGAAAGCACACCTGTCTTATCCTCTGATTTTGCCAAAATTTCAGCAATGTAACAACATAAATGGCTCAAAAGACCAAAAAACTAGCCATCACAATTTGGAAAAATTTTGGCGGAGTTTTCCCAGAAGTAGAGCTGTGTGAACCCAAAATATAGACTATATATGTATGCATAAACTGCCAACAATAGAACCCGAGCATCAAATAGGAATCACTAGTACATAGCCTATGGCGAGGTCATGAAAAGGGTGCTCCAGCTACCTGTATCACCGAAAGGATCTCCACATTTGAGAATCCCCCAGCTCAATAAAACCTCACGCTATCGACCCTCACACGAATGCTAATGCAAATCGCGTATAGTCAAGTCTCAGAAATGACTATCTTCCAGACCAAGTCTCAGAAATGGCTGGGACTGCCAAATAAAACCAAATATGGCTCCACAAATGCGTACGATGGCAGTTTCCACAAGTTACGTACAATACCAGCAAACAATGCGCTCAAACAGGCGCCAAATGATGCATACCCACAACAGTTGCAAGTGACACCACTGCTAGTATATCACTATACTCCAGCTACCTGTACCTATGTGAATCACCTGTACCTGTACCTGTACCTATCCCTGTAACCTGTCCCTGTAACCTTTAACCTGTAATCTGCAACCTGTAATCCCGACTCTCGAAGCTTGAAGCTCGAACCAAAAGGTACTCGAAGAAGATCCTCCGTGGGGGCGCCAAAAGAATGTGAGCGGGATGGAAACACAGAGAATGCCTCTATAATGACCCGAAACACACTCTTGGAATGATACACACACACACACACACACACACTATGGGGCACCACTCGGCTTATACAACCCACCTGGCCGAGACACGGAACACACCTATGGAGTGAGAGGAGAGAGACTACCCAGTTACCCACTCCACACAGAGACACATACACACCTAAAAAGAACAGCTCAAAAGAGGAGAACTTATGATGTTTATCTACAATAGAGCTTGGGCCAACACCAATGGGGCAAATAGCTCACACAATATGGGTAAAATAAGCCAGATACAATCACAAACTGGAGCAGAAGCTTCGCTCATAGGAGAAACTTACACAGCCAAAACAACAAAAAAAAAGTGAGGAATTTTTCAAAATGGACAACACTATCACATCCGGAATGGCCCAAAACCCCACTTTACAATGTCAAAGTGCTCAAATCCGACCTCGGATGAGCAGTTTACAGCCAAAATAGGCTCCAAAAACCCCAAAAACACACCTGCGGCTGTTCCTCCTCTTCTCTCCACTTTTTTTCTAGTCTTCTCTCTGTTTTTTCAGTTCCCACACTTAAATTTATTACTTGGGCACACTTGGTCTTTTAGATGACCTCAAACGGACCCCGAACATGCCAAAAACTGACCTCGCAGTGCATAGTTGGCACCCTGCTGCATCCATACGCACAATTGGCACTCAACTTTTTCCAATAATGCATCCCACAACCACGTGAAGTGGCCCCAAAAGATGGTCCCCATGATGACCTTTCTGTATAATTATCACAAGAAAACACCCACGTTGTATCCGTACTTATCCACGTGCAAGTATTGACCCCATTCGGCCTCCTGACGCCACTAGATGCCATCTGACACACTTACTTACCTCATGTTGTTGACCCGCGGATAGCTTTCTTGAGAAGTTTTACGCACTACCAACTCCTCATTATTATAGAAAAAACACACTGGTACTGGTGATAGTGAAAATTGATGCACTATGTACATGCTGTCCTACCTGTACACATGTGGGCCCCACGTAACCACCTGGCTCTGGAAAATGGGCAATTCCTTATTCGATGCACCATGCATGTGTATGTACATATGCGCAATCCCTTGATCCAAAAAACTCTTGACATAATTTGCCCATCCCCTAGCCTGCTAGGTCATTCATGATCAGCAGGCAGCAAAAAGAGATATGAGACTCACCGCATCACAAGTCTCCTCATCCCTCACAGAAAGCTCATCTTGCTCCACCATCATCAATCTAGCATGATACAATTTAAGACGCAATCCATTTACCCTTGACTTATATAGGATTCCATCCAGGTTAGCCAATTGATATGTACCATTCGAAAAACACTCCACTACCTTGAAAGGGCCTTCCCACTTAATTTGAAACTTCTTTTGGAAAGTGTTGTCCAGCTTACTGTTGTACCGCAAAACCAAGTCATGCTTCTTGATACCCTTACTTTTGACCTTTTCATTTATCTTTGCCAAAGCCTTATCCTGCATTTTCCCATAATGTTCCAATGCACTCATTCTATCCAGCTGAACCTCTTGTAACTGTAAGAGCCTCTCTTTGAATGCATCACTAGGCGACCCAAGTAACTTCTCTAGCATCTTTACTGCAGGCAACTCTACTTCCACAGGAAATAGTGCTTCATCAATCCCCCACTTTTCAAACACATCAAACGCCATAATGGTTTTCCGTAGCTTTGGCTTCAACACTCTCTTCCCAAATGCTTGACACCTATTGCAAGATCTACACCAATGGTGAACATCCTTGTGCAAACTAGGCCATACATACCCCTCTTGCAAGATCTTATGCAAGGTGATCTTTAGAGAAAAATGGCCACCACATGCACCTTCATGATTCTCTTCCAACACTCTATAAATCTCCTCCCGCCAAGGTACACGTCTCAACACGAGATCAGCCCCTTTCATGTATAAGACATCACCAATCAATTTGTACCTGTATGCTCTACGCACAAAGCCATACTTCTTAGACTTCTGAATGTCCTTTGGAATGATTTTTGTTAGCAAAAACTCCTCTTCTTGAGCCAAACTTTCCCGGCCCTGATAAAGAGGTAAAGTGGTCCTCAACACAAATAGCTCTCCAATCATGCTTTGAGCTGCTTCATGTGCCTCTCCATTTAGAGCACGTTCAATGTGTCTGATGCTCCATGCTTCAAACTTTTTTAACGGGCCTTTAATTCTGAAACACATTTCCTTCAATGAGGTGTTCGTGCTCTTCCACACACCCAGCACTTGCTTCACAACTAACAAGGCATCACCTTTTATACTCAACCTTTTAATCCCATGCTTCAAGCAAATGTGTAATCCAGCTTCCAATGTAGCATATTCAGCCTCATTGTTACTATGCGCATCCAATTTGAACCCTCTCTTGCATACTAGCTTCCCCTTTGGATCATAAAGTGCTATACCCCCTGAAGCTGCATCATGGCTCTTTCTGTATGATCCATCAAAGAACAACACATGTGCATTGCTGATCTGTGGTACTTCTTCAACTACCTTTCTCACCACCTCTTCCTTAACAAGAAGGGGATTCTCCTTGTAGGTCAACAAATCGGCTAGGGTAGCCCTTGTACTGTCTTCCACTAAAAAAGAGAACTCAAACTCTTGCAACTCAATTACCCATTGCTTGACCACATTTGACATGGTAGTGCCATTAATTAATTGTATAAAAAAGGCATAGCTCGTCAAGAAACAAAAGGTCGTGGAAGCAAGTAATGACGAAATCGTCGACAAGCAAATATTACACTGGCCATCACTAGCTCTACTTCGGAAAATTTTCTCTCTGCTACCAACTTCACTGGGCTTGCACAATACACTGGCCTCATATAATGGCTGCCCTTCCCCCTTTTGCAATAGCATGGCTCCAATGGCATCATCTCCTACTGATGGATTTACATAAAAAACTTTCTCCCAATCAGGAGCTTGCATGGCTGACAACCCCCCTAACACCTCTTTCACCTCTTGAAACACTTCTTCACACTTGTCATCCCATTGCAATGGATCATGCTTTGCCACTTGCTGTAATGGATAAAGGAGTTGCGAAGACAATGGAATAAACCATGCCATGTACTTCACTTTGTGTATAAAAGTTGCCAATTGCTTCGTACTCGTAGGAGATGGAAGAAGAATAATAGACTTAACCTTGTCTGGATCAGCCTCAATGCCATTTTCTGACACCATATGGCCCAATAACTTCACCCTTGGCTGTGCTAGATGAAATTTCTTTGGATTTAGTTGTCCTCCACATTCATCATATCGAGCCAATACCATCTGCAACTTCTCATGGTGTTCAGCCCTACTGCTGTAGACACAGAAGTCGTCCATAAAAGCTTTAACACAACTACCAATGAATGGTGCCAATACCCAATTTGCTCTCTTTTGATAGAAAGACGGTCCATTTGACAACCCAAATGGCAATACCGTGTAGCAATAGCAGCCCCATGGCATAATGAAAGTTGTTTTTGTGCGGTCTTTAAGAGCAATCTTCAATTGAAAATAGCCTGAAAAACCATCACACACACTATACCTCTCATAACCTGCCACTGAATCCAAGATCTGATCAATGAATGGAAGAGGATATGAGTTCTTCTTAGTGGCTGCATTTAAGGGTTTAAAATCTACACAAATCCTCCACTTCCCATCCTTCTTTGGACCGACTACTACTGGACTCACCCATTCTGTGGTTTCCACAGGGACTATGAACCCTGCCTTCAATAACTTGTCCACCTCTTCCCGCAAGGCTTCCATTTGCTCTTGACCCATCCTTCTTAGCCTTTGCCGCACTGGCTTAGCACCTTCTTTCAGCTCTATATGCATCTCTTCTCCTTTGAACCCTCTAATCTCTTCATATGAAGTAATGAACAAATCGGGAAAACTAGCCAGCATGTGCAAATATATCTCCTTCTCCATAGCTGAGAGGTCTCCACTAATCATTTGTGTCATCAATCATTAGGGCCAAAAACGTCTAAAAAAGGGCTGTTTGGTAATCCATGGATTAAGAGATAGGCCAATACTCACTTGACACGTATACAAAAGTATGGCATTCCTGTCTCCTCTAGCTTGAGCTTTTGTGCTTCCACTTTAGCGGAAAACGTCTAAATGTCACTTTCATTTGGCTAAATTGCCTATACTTGATGGCGTTCCTGTTATTTTTGATGTATAACATCATATTCTGGGCCTGATGTACAAGTTCTCTTTTCTATTTAATATTGTACAATACTAAGCTAGAAGATACGAAATCTTTCTTTTCAAACAGTGATGATGACGCCTATTAATAACATCATATTCTGGGCCTGATGTACAAGTGCTCTTTTCTATTTAATATTGTACAATATTAAGCTAGAAGATACGAAATCTTTCTTTTCAAACAGTGATGATGACGCCTATTAATGACTAATCCGTATTTGTTGACGCCTATTAATGACTAATCCGTATTTGTTTTAATGTCTACTTTTCACTTAGCCTCTACTTCTAAGCACCGCATCAAGAGCTTGCACTCAGCACGTGCGTACAAAATATCTACATCAACATGGGACCACACGTGAAGACATCCTTTCTCACATTGTTTTGAATCAATGACCACACTATGCGATTGTGGCTTGATTGAACTACACTCTACCCCCACTCGCCCCGTTTCGTTAGTGTACCCACATCGTGTGCAAAAGGACTCAATGAATTTTTCACTCCTCCCCCTATCGCATCGGTCCAGCTCTTGCCCATAGTGCTCTTGTCATGTGTGAGCTTGTCACCCTCCTATCGTGTTGTTCTAGCTCTGCGGCCACACCACATAAGAACCTTGAATCACCTTGTTAATCGGATTCCTAAGGTTTTTCTAAATCATGTACAAAAGCACTTAGAGACTTTGACACTCCCCGTGTTGCGTCATTTTAGCTCCTGCCCACACCGTGCGAAGAGGGCATCATACAACTTGTCACTCCCCCCCTCATCGCGTCGTTCTGGCTCCATGCACACACCATGCACAAAAATCTTGAGTGACCTTATTATTTGGACTATTTTTCTAAATCATGTGCAAAAGCGCTCAAAGACTTTGACACTCCCCATGTTGCATCATTTTAGCTCTTGCCCACACCAAGCGAAGAGGGCATCATACAGGTTGTCACTACCCCCCTCATCGCGTCGTTCTGGTTCCATGCAAACACCATGCAAAAAAATCTTGAGTGACCTTATTATTTGGACTTATTTTTCTAAACCATGTGCAAAAGCGCTCAAAGACTTTGACACTCGCCATGTTGCATTATTTTTGCTCCTACCCAAACCGCACGAAGAGAGCATCATACAGCTTGTCACTCCCCCCCTCATCGTGTCGTTCTGGCTGCATACACACACCATGCAAAAAAATATTGACTGACCTTATTATTTGGATTCCATTGGTTTTTCTTATATGTACAAGATATTAGCAAAAGGCCTATTTGGTGCCACACTATGCCTTGCTTGCACAACGGGATAGGGAGTATTTTTAGAATCTCACTACCCCTTCATGTTGTGTGGGTCATTTTTGGAACACCAATTTGGTGCCACATTACCCCAGGATAGGGGGTTAGTTTTAGAATCTCATTACCCCAATCATGACATGTGGGTTATTTGCATTCACAGATTCACCTTTCTTGCTTAATATAGATGTATTTTTATATATAGATCTATTAAGCATATTGGACCCAAGCATAGTCACAAAATTTTTACAATACATAACACTTGTAACTTTTAAAAGCTATATTATTTGAAACTTTTGAAATCACAGATGAGTCCGAAATGCCCAAAAGGCCCGAAAACGACTGGCTATATGCCTCGTTCTGACACCCGGAGAGGTCGGTATGGCCAAAAAAGGCCTCCGAAGGCACTACCCCGTACGGTGAGAGGAGAGGGGCTACCCTCCGAAGGCACTACCCCGTACGGTGAGAGGAGAGGGGGTAGCCCCTCTCCTCTCACCGTACGGGGTAGTGCCTTCGGAGGCCTTTTTTGGCCATACCGACCTCTCCGGGTGTCAGAACGAGGCATATAGCCAGTCGTTTTCGGGCCTTTTGGGCATTTCGGACTCATCTGTGATGTTAAAATTTTTTCATTTCGCTCTATTTGAAAGTTGTAATTATAAGTTGAGTCAAAAGAGCTGAAGCAACAAAGTTTTATTAACATGGCTTAAAGGCAAAGGGACTCTGGAGGGTGATGAAGATTCTAATAATGATGGTCCATGCCAATGGTTTCTAGATGTCATGTTATAGGATCATGGTCACATGGAAGTCTACATAGAAGAGTGAAAAAATTTCAAGCTCAAGTTTGATCTCACACAAATGTTAGAATAGTTAAAGGGAAACTTGTCTTAGGAGTTATAGATGAGTAAAATGATTGTGTGGCAAAGGGGAGATAAAGTGGTAATCCTGATGTTGCAATGCTAGAGGAACATATGTTGTAACTTTACAAGGTATTATATTGTGAAAATGCATGTTTTGCAAGGAGATTGAAAGTAAATTTACAAGGAGATTTAAGGTAAATTTACAAGTAATTATATTGTTAAAATGATAGTCTTTTGCAAGGAATGATATTGTAACTTTGCATCTAAATAGTCTCCTCCTTGGAAGGATTGTGATGTTCACAGCAAGGTGGTTGTTGTTGGCTCTTTGATCTCATCCTCTATAATTGCCTCCCTTGGTATCGACTTAGTTATTTTAGCGCATTGCTTCTTCTTTGTCATCCTCCCTTTCTTGCTGATATGAAAAATGAAGTTTGTGCTTGATAATGTGACTTCTGAGAAAACTAAGTGAATCTTTTAGCTTTCAAACCTCCTGTTGAAGAATCCTGCAAAACATTTTCTGTACTTTTAGAAATAGTTGGATCCTTCTTCAAATGCAGATGGCCACCATGGAAATCTATTTATGAAAGTAAGGCTTCAAATTTTTCTATTTACCTTCGACTTCGTGGACCAATAGGATACAAGTTGACTTCTGTCCATATCCATTTGCTTGCTCTGTTGGCTTTGTAATGCTTGAGCTCAGAGGCCTGCAACCTTTGATACACAACCCTCGCGGTTTCTTACACTTGGTTGAGCTTGATTTTCATATGGAACAACTTAATGAGTTTCTAGGCAGAGTGCAAATGGTGAAAAAGCTTGTGAGGCTGAAGAGAGCTTCTAACCAGAGCAAAACTAGTGAGTTTGGAAAACTTGTGAGGCTAAACTGAGCTTCTAGGAAGAGCAAGACTAGTGAGAAAATTTGGAAATCTTGTGAAGGTGACGAGAGAAAAATGGTTTCCATGAAGAGTAGAAATGATGGGAAAACTTGTGAGGTTGAAGCGAGCTTTTGGCCGAGCAAAACTAGTGAGAAAAATTGGAAAGCTTGTGAGGGTGAAGAGAACAAAATGGTGGTTCTCTTGCAATGGTGAATAGAGAAAAACCACAGTGGTCCTTCTAGCTAGACCAGAAATGACGGTCCTCTTGCGAAGGTAGAGACATCTTGAAAGCTTGTGAGGGTGAAGAGAGCCTAATGAAATGGCTTGAGAGAAAGAGTAGTGAGGAAAACCATCATTCAAAAGTGAAAATTTTGTATTTGCCGCCAAGCCAACAAAATAGGTCCAGTAGGGGAGAAAGTAGTGTGAAAATGACATCTTTTGTTCATATTGAAAGATCTGTACCGGGATACTCTTTAAATGCTCAAGATATGCTTTGAATACCCAAAACGGTCAAATTTGGAGCCGTTTTGACCGTCAAATGCTCCGCTAATTAGCAAGCTAACCAATTCCTTACACAACCCTTTTTGAGTCCCTTTCGGCCCTAATGTTCCTGTTTCTTTGACATTTCAACTTTGGTTTGCATTAGCCCTTCAATCACTTTATAAGGCCCTTCACTTTCATCTTCGATGTCATTTGCAAATGCGACTAAACCAGACTCCTGGATTCCTTTGTCCATCAAAAGAAATGCAACATCAGCATCCTCATCACTGTTGGTAGTACTTTCACTGTGGAATAGTCTTCATCACTAGACTCGTCTTCATATTCATAAAGCTCCCCCAATAGTTTCCTTGTGTCCATATTATATAGCTTCTTGGCACCTGTCTTTCCATAGAGGCTAATCGTACCACGTCTCCAATCCTGAACAGCTCCCACTGCACGTAACCATGGTCTGCCCAGTATAACAGGATATGCTCCCAACCCCGCTAGCATCACATGAAAATCAACCACCGCCTTTGCATCATATGCCTCCACTTCTAAGCTCTTTACAACCCCCAAACATTTTACTTTCTGATGGTTTGCCAATCTGATCCGAAAGCCTGACACCCCACTCACTGTAAGACCCATCTTCTCAACGCATGAGTGTGTTATGACACATATTTGGGCTCCGCCATCAACATAACCTTGTCCCATATTTTTTCTTTATGCCACAGATCTACTATTGGACGAATGTCTGGTAGCTCATCCATTGCCAACACCTTCACTGAACCCCTCTCTGGCTCTTTCTCCATTGGGTTAACCATCCTCTTCCACTGTCGCTTTAGTTTAGGCACCATCTCTATAAGCTGCCCAAAAGTAACATCGGCTTTCTTGCTCGTCAGATCCTCCTTCAAGTCATAGCTTAATTGCCCATCCCCTAGTGGAAAATCTGAAACATGAAACTTGCGACGAGCCCTTCTTTTCCTCTTGGCCTTGACATCCTTGCCTTCATGACTCTTTCCTTTCTTCTTACTAGGACCTGGGGCACTTCTTCCTTCCTTTTCCTCTGTGGTCCTCTTCCCAATAGGCATCACTAATGTATCCTCTAGCTTTGATGCCTTCTCCAAGGTGACCACACTTATCACTTTTGTCTTTCCCTTTTTCTCTTGGGTTAATCCATTGGTTCCTTCATCTCCCTTAATTTCAATGCCATAATCATTGGACCTAGATAGCACCTGTCTTGGCAATGGATACATGTCTCCCCCCATCCTTGGTGGCTTATCACATTGTGGGCTGATGTGTCCCAACTCTCCACAATTATAACATGTGGATGTCTGCCTCCAGAACCTACCATTGCTTTGTCCAACACCATTCCTAGGTCTTTCTTCACCTCCTGGCTGATTTGCAAACCTCCCTCGACCTCGATTATTTCCCACTTGACCTAGCAAGTTAAGACTGAGATTCTTCATTAAGTCTACCACTTGCCTCATGTCTTGCCTTAATACATCATCTTGCACTGCTGTAGTGACCACTGCAGGAATAACCTGAAGAGTAACAGAAATGTTAAGTATGGAGCCTGATTTACCCTTGTAATTTTCTGTGGTAAAAGCGCACATTTGTAAGGCACCCATAAGCCATCGTGCGTGAAGGAAAATCACTCACCGGAAACCAAAATTTTCACGGACAAGAATCAGGGGCAACTTTAGAGGCCTCGGAGACTTTTTTTTCCGCCGGAATATTCCTTTTCTCCGGAATATTATGGCCGGACGGCAGCCGGAAAGTGGTCGGAAAACAACCGGTCGGTTGGCCGGTGGCTGGTAGTCAATGGCCGATGGCCGGTGGTCGGAAGTCAATGGCCGGTGGCCGAATTCAAAAGCGAACTTGTCTTCTCAAGGGCAGCCACACATGGGCGGAATGGAGGGTCCGATTTGGACTTATTTGCACAAGGGTGGCTACACATGGCTGTCTCTCATAAGAGAGGGCAGCCCTTTTGACCTATAAAAGGAGGCCATTTCTACACACATTAGATAGTGAGAAGTTGATGCAACAAGGTGAGTGTGAGGTGGTGAGAGTGAAGCAAGGCGGGAGCTCTATCAAGGGTTTAATCCCTTTGTAAACTACTTCTTCTTTTGAAGTGCTAAAGCCATTGAGTGGCTGCTTTCCCATGGACGTAGCCCACATTGGGTGAACCATGTATATCGTGTGTACTTTCTCTCTCTCTCTCTCTACTCTATAATCTCTTGTGTGTGAAATCTATCTCTCTCCATTAAGTAATCTACTCAAAAATCTATTTAGCTACGTCTTATTTCTTAACAACTGGTATCAGAGAAGGGTTTGCTCGTAGCTAAATTATCTCAAGGAAAGGATTCCTTGAATTGAGTGGGAGTTATGGTGGAGGAAGGGAAGCTCAAGATTGAGAAGTTCAACAATAAAAGCTACCAACATTGGAAGATGCAGATTGAAGACTATCTCTACCAGAAGGACCTCTATTTTCCACTAGGCGGTCTTGCGAAGAAGCCCGCAACAATGGCAGATGAAGCATGGATTGTCCTTGATCGAAAGGCACTGGGAACAATCCGGTTAAGCTTGGCGTCAACAGTGGCCTTCAATTTTTCGGAGATGAAGACCATGGAGGAGTTGATGAAGTCACTTGACGACTTGTATAAGAAACCATCGGCATCCAATAAGGTATTTCTTATGAAGCGCTTGTTCAATCTAAAGATGGCAGAGAATGGTTCAGTTGCAAAACACCTAAATGACTTTAACACAAACATAAGTCAACTTAGATCAGTGAAAATCAATTTCGATGATGAAGTGCGAGCTCTCCTTATACTATCATCTCTATCGGATAGTTGGGACAGCCTTGTGATGGCTGTAAGTAATTCTATCTCTGGTACAAATACTCTTAAGTTTGATGATGTTGTGGGTGTTCTCCTAAGCAAGGAAATACGAAGGAGAAGCACAGGAGAATCATCAAGTGCTGCATTGTCAGTGGAAACAAGAGGAAGGCCTAAGGAGAGGTTCAAAAGCCAAAAGGGTTGTGATCGCTCAAGACGGAGCAAGTCACTCACAAAGTCAGTTCTTGAATGTTGGAACTGCAGCAAGAAGGGCCACGTCAAGAAGGATTGCTGGTCCAAGAAGAAGAAGGAGACAAAGTCTCAAGACAACAAGCCAACATCGGAGGCCAATGTGGCAGGTAAAGTAGAGCAAGATGCTCTAATTCTCTCATTAGACAATGTGTCTAATTCTTGAATAGTAGATTCCGGGGCTTCATTCCATGCGACACCACACAAGCAACATTTCCAAGACTACACCAAAGGTAATTTTGGATATGTATACTTGGGAGATGATGAAGCTTGTGAGATTGTCAGCAAAGGTACAGTTTCTGTCAAAACTGCTAACGGAAATGAATGGAAGCTTAAAGATGTTAGGCATGTTCCTTCTCTTCACAAAAATTTAATCTCTACAGGACAATTGGACGATGAAGGTCACAACATTGCATTCGGAAACAAACGGTGGAAGATCTCAAAGGGATCTTTGGTGGTTGCCAAGGGAGAAAAGGTCGGTACACTTTACTTGTGTACTATTAGCACGCAACCTTCAGCTTGTGCAGCAACTACATTAGTTGATAGTGCTGTGTGGCACTATCGACTTAGGCATATGAGTGCCAAAGGAATGCAAATCCTTCAAACAAAGAAGCTTCTACCAGGTTTGAAAGAAGTGGACTTAGAGTTCTGTGAAGATTGTGTTTATGGTAAATAAAAGAGGGTAAAATTTCAAAAATCAGGAAATGAAAGAAAAAATAAAAAACTTGAGTTGGTTCATTCTGATGTTTGGGGTCCTGTAAGTACACCATCACTTGGTGGCTCATTGTACTATGTAACATTCATAGATGATGCGACTAGAAAAACATGGGTTTATGTCATGAAGAATAAATCCGATGTATTTTCCATATTTCAAAGGTGGAAAGCCTTTGTGGAGAATGAAACAGGTACCAAGGTTAAATGCCTCAGATCCGACAATGGAGGTGAATATTGCAGCCAAGATTTTGAAAGCTTTTGTGCTAGCAATGGCATTCGTAGGCAAAGGACAACCCCAAGGACACCTCAACAAAATGGGATTTTGGAAAGGATGAACATGACAATCATGGATCGAGCACGAAGCATGCGGCTACATGCAGGCCTATCGCTTGAGCTTTGGGCGGAAGCTATAAGTACGTCTGTGTACTTAATCAACCGGTCACCCTCAACGGCATTGGATGGGGGAGTTCCAGAAGAGGCATGGACAGGTAAACCGGTGAATTATGCATTTCTCAAAGTGTTTGGGTGTGAGGCTTTCATGCACATAGATAGAAGCCTAAGATCAAAGCTAGATGCAAAGTCCAAAAAGTGTTTCTTCATTGGCTATGGAGAAGGTGACTTTGGGTATCGCCTATGGAATCCTGAAGATGGTAAAATCTTAAGGAGTAGGGATGTAATTTTTAACGAACAAAATATGTACAAAGATTACTTGGAAAGAAAACAAACAAAAGAAACAGGTGATGAGTACATGGAGCTTGAGGACAGTGAAGACTCAAGGACTGCAAACGGTGACAATGTGCAACAACGTCAACCAAATGAGGAGCCTCAACCTATTCCCCGAAGATCTACAAGAGCAAGTAGACCTCCAGAAAGGTTTGCTCCTTCCTTCAACCATCTCTTGATCTCAGATTCTGGAGAGCCGGAATCATACGAAGAAGCTATGCAACATGAATCCAAAGAAGAATGGACGAAGAGCATGCAAGTGGAGATGGACTCACTACATTGCAACCAAACATGGGAGTTGGTTGAGTTGACTAAAGGTAAGCGGGCACTTCAAAACAAATGGGTGTACAAGCTGAAGGAAGAAGAAGGTGGGAAGAAAAGGTACAAGTCTAGGCTTGTGGTAAAAGGGTTTTTTCAAAAGAAAGGTATCGACTTCAATGAAATATTTTCTCCTGTTGTAAAAATGAACTCAATTAGGGTTGTCTTAAGCCTTGTGGCTTCTCATGATTTAAATCTCGAGCAAATGGATGTAAATACGGCATTCCCTCACGGTGACTTAGAGGAGGAAATCTACATGCTTCAACCAAAGGGGTATGAAGTAAAAGGTAAGGAGAAAATGGTTTGCAGATTAAAGAAGAGCTTGTATGGTTTAAAGCAAGCATCAAGACAATGGTACTTGAAGTTTGATCGATGGATGTTGGATCATTGATTCACAAGATGCAACTCGGATCACTGCGTCTACACGAAGAATTTGGGAGATGGGAAGTTCATCATCCTAATGTTGTATGTTGATGACATGCTGATTGCAAGTGCTAACATGCAGGACATCAAAGACCTAAAAGAGGAGCTGTCTAAATATTTTTCAATGAAAGATTTAGGTGCTGCAAAGAGGATACTTGGTATGAAAATATCAAGGGACAGAACGAAGAAGACAATAAAGCTATCTCAAGAAGATTACATCAAGAAGGTACTAGAAAGGTTTGCAATGCAAAATGCAAAACCAGTTTCTACACCTTTGGCTGGTCATTTTAAACTAACGAAGGATATGTGTCCAAAGACACAAAAGGAGATAGCCTATATGTCTAAAGTTCCATATGCTGCAGCGGTAGGTTCTGTAATGTATGCTATGGTCTGGACAAGGCCAGACATTGCACATGCAGTGGGAGTTGTGAGTAGGTTCATGGACAACCCAGGTAAAGAGCATTGGCAAGCTGTGAAGTGGATACTTAGGTATCTAAAAGGGACAACAACAAATGCTTTGTATTTTGGAGGAACTGATATTCTTCTAGAAGGGTATGCTGATGCAGATATGGCAGGTGACAAAGATACTAGAAGGAGCACTACTGGCTATGTGTTCACGGTTGGAGGCACAGCAGTAAGCTGGGCTTCAAAGCTACAGAAAGTGGTTTCACTTTCTACCACGGAAGAAGAGTATGTAGCAATGACGGAGGCAAGCAAAGAAATTCTGTGGCTTCACAGATTCTTAGAAGAGCTTGTATTCAAACAAGACAATTGTGTCTTGTACAATGATAGCCAAAGTGCTATCCATCTTGCAAAGAACTCAGCCTTTTATTCAAAGACAAAGCACATTGAGGTGAGATATCACTTCATACGCACTCTTTTGGAAGAGGGACAACTAAAGCTAGGAAAGGTGCATACAAGTGAAAATCCTGCAGACATGTTTACAAAGGTGGTCAACAAGGAGAAGTTGAGCTTTTGCTCATCTTCAATCGGCATTCAAGGATAAGAAGCCAGAATGGAAAGCAGTCACAGGTTTGGTTTGGAGATCAGTCTCCAAGTGGGAGATTGTTAAGTATGGAGCCTAATTTACCCTTGTAATTTTATGTGGTAAAAGCGCACATTTGTAAGGCCCCCATTATGAGGAGAAGCCATCGTGCGTGAAGGAAAATCACTCACCGAAAACCAAAATTTTCACGGACAAGAATTAGGGGCAACTTTAGAGGCCTCGAGACTTTTTTCCCGCCGGAATATTCCTTTTCGCCGGAATATTATGGCCGGATGGTGGCCGGAAAGTGGTCGGAAAACAACCAGTCGGTTGGCCGATGGCCGGTAGTCAATGGCCGATGGCCGGTGGTCGGAAGCCAATGGCCGGTGGCCGAATTCAAAAACGGACTTGTCTTCTCAAGGGCAGCCACACATGGGCGGATTGGAGGGTCCGATTTGGACTTATTCGCGCAAGGGTGGCTACACATGGCTGTCTCTCATAAGAGAGGGCAGCCCTTTTGGCCTATAAAAGGAGGCCATTTCTACACACATTAGATAGTGAGAAGTTGATGCAACAAGGTGAGTGTGAGGTGGTGAGAGTGAAGCAAGGCGGGAGCTCTATCAAGGGTTTAATCCCTTTGTAAACTACTTCTTCTTTTGAAGTGCTAAAGCCATTGAGTGGCTGCTTTCCCGTGGACGTAGCCCACATTGGGTGAACCACGTATATCGTGTGTACTCTCTCTCTCTCTCTCTACTCTATAATCTCTTGTGTGTGAAATCTATCTCTCTCCATTAAGTAATCTACTCAAAAATCTATTTAGCTACGTCTTATTTCTTAACAAGAAACCACTGATTCATGATGAACCCCTGGTATGCGACCTTGTAAAGACTCCATAGGCTGAAATTCAGACCTCATGGACAAAGACTCCACCCCTAACTGGCTCATTTTCCGCAGCTTCCACTCTTTGTT
This sequence comes from Adiantum capillus-veneris, assembly GCF_014529385.1. Classification (NCBI taxonomy): domain Eukaryota; kingdom Viridiplantae; phylum Streptophyta; class Polypodiopsida; order Polypodiales; family Pteridaceae; genus Adiantum; species Adiantum capillus-veneris. The sequence continues at coordinate 17,706,021 of NC_140933.1, forward strand.
CCTTGCTACCTCTAGTGCATCTTCATATGTCCTAGGCTTCTTTAGCTCCACTCTCCAACGTATATTCTCCCAAAGACCAGCCAAGAACCTGTCCTTCTTAATCATGTCACGCGGGGGTACTTGTGGTGGTAAGGCCTTGCACATCCTCTCCCATGCCAATGAAAACTTACGTATGTACGCATCTACGGGCTCACCTTCCTTTTGCACCAAAGCCTGTACTTCTTTCCACACTTTGTTAGGATCTTCTATCTTCACAAACTCCACTTCCAATCCATGCCGTAGATTGTCCCAAATCAACCTTACGGGTGGATCAGCCCCACGCAACTCCTCTTCAAATGCTATAGACCAAACTCGTGCATCACTCTTCAAACAGATTTGGAGAAGACGTAACATCTGCGCAGGGGCATGAATCTGGTTGCTAATGCAGGCAACCTCCATCTTTTCTAGAAAGTCTTCCACCTCTTCGTCACTTCTGTCATGAAACTCCGGATAAGAGAAAGCCATGGCTACCCAAGCTTAATGCTTTGAGAACCTCTTCGAACACACGTGCAAGAACCCAAAACTTTTGACTGACTCAATTCCCTGAAACTTCAATGGAGCTCAACTTTAGATAAGGACAAACACATGCACATCAAATGAGTTTTCATAGTTAATCATCGGAATTACAACAGGCAAAGGACATTCCAGGATCTCTCGTAATCTTCTTGGCCTGGACATAAAGACTATGCGTTGTTGGAAAAAAATCTTCCTGGACACATGAACATTTATCTGGATTCTTTGAGTGAAATGAAAAGGAGTGAATTGAGGTCCATTTTGATCATCCATTAAAGTCAACCATGCAGCTCCCAAGAAAGCACACCTGTCTTATCCTCTGATTTTGCCAAAATTTCAGCAATGTAACAACATAAATGGCTCAAAAGACCAAAAAACTAGCCATCACAATTTGGAAAAATTTTGGCGGAGTTTTCCCAGAAGTAGAGCTGTGTGAACCCAAAATATAGACTATATATGTATGCATAAACTGCCAACAATAGAACCCGAGCATCAAATAGGAATCACTAGTACATAGCCTATGGCGAGGTCATGAAAAGGGTGCTCCAGCTACCTGTATCACCGAAAGGATCTCCACATTTGAGAATCCCCCAGCTCAATAAAACCTCACGCTATCGACCCTCACACGAAGGCTAATGCAAATCGCGTATAGTCAAGTCTCAGAAATGACTATCTTCCAGACCAAGTCTCAGAAATGGCTAGGACTGCCAAATAAAACCAAATATGGCTCCACAAATGCGTACGATGGCAGTTTCCACAAGTAACGTACAATACCAGCAGACAATGCGCTCAAACAGGCGCCAAATGATGCATACCCACAACAGTTGCAAGTGACACCACTGCTAGTATATCACTATACTCCAGCTACCTGTACCTATGTGAATCACGTGTACCTGTACCTGTACCTATCCCTGTAACCTGTCCCTGTAACCTCTAACCTATAATCTGCAACCTGTAATCCCGACTCTCGAAGCTTGAAGCTCGAACCAAAAGGTACTCGAAGAAGATCCTCCGTGAGGGCGCCAAAAGAATGTGAGCGGGATGGAAACACAGAGAATGCCTCTATAATGACCCGAAACACACTCTTGGAATGATACACACACACACACACACACACAACACACACACACACACTATGGGGCATCACTCGGCTTATACAACCCACCTGGCCGAGACACGGAACACACCTATGGAGTGAGAGGAGAGAGACTACCCAGTTGCCCACTCCACACAGAGACACATACACACCTAAAAAACACAGCTCAAAAGAGGAGAACTTATGATGTTTATCTACAATAGAGCTTGGGCCAACACCAATGGGGCAAATAGCTCACACAATATGGGTAAAATAAGCCAGATACAATCACAAACTGGAGCAGAAGCTTCGCTCATAGGAGAAACTTACACAGCCAAAACAACAAAAAAAAGTGAGGAATTTTGCAAAATGGACAACACTATCACATCTGGAATGGCCCAAAACCCCACTTTACAATGTCAAAGTGCTCAAATCCGACCTCGGATGAGCAGTTTACAGCCAAAATAGGCTCCAAAAACCCCAAAAACACACCTGCGGCTGTTCCTCCTCTTCTCTCCACTTTTTTTCTAGTCTTCTCTCTGTTTTTTCAGTTCCCACACTTAAATTTATTACTTGGGCACACTTGGCCTTTTAGATGACCTCAAACGGACCCCGAACATGCCAAAAACTGACCTCGCAGTGCATAGTTGGCACCCTGCTGCATCCATACGCACACTTGGCACTCAACTTTTTCCAATAATGCATCCCACAACCACGTGAAGTGGCCCCAAAAGATGGTCCCCATGATGACCTTTCTGTATAATTATCACAAGAAAACACCCACGTTGTATCCGTACTTATCCACATGCAAGTATTGACCCCATTCGGCCTCCTGACGCCACTAGATGCCATCTGACACACTTACTTACCTCATGTCGTTGACCCGCGGATAGCTTTCTTGAGAAGTTTTACGCACTACCAACTCCTCATTATTATAGAAAAAACACACTGGTACTGGTGATAGTGAAAATTGATGCACTATGTACATGTTGTCCTACCTGTACACATGTGGGCCCCACGTAACCACCTGGCTCTGGAAAATGGGCAATTCCTTATTCGATGCACCATGCATGTGTATGTACATATGCGCAATCCCTTGATCCAAAAAACTCCTGACATAATTTGCCCATCCCCTAGCCTGCTAGGTCATTCATGATCAGCAGGCAGCAAAAAGAGATATGAGACTCACCGCATCACAAGTCTCCTCATCCCTCACAGAAAGCTCATCTTGCTCCACCATCATCAATCTAGCATGATACAATTTAAGACGCAATCCATTTACCCTTGACTTATATAGGATTCCATCCAGGTTAGCCAATTGATATGTACCATTCGAAAAACACTCCACTACCTTGAAAGGGCCTTCCCACTTAATTTGAAACTTCTTTTGGAAAGTGTTGTCCAGCTTACTGTTGTACCGCAAAACCAAGTCATGCTTCTTGATACCCTTACTTTTGACCTTTTCATTTATCTTTGCCAAAGCCTTATCCTGCATTTTCCCATAATGTTCCAATGCACTCATTCTATCCAGCTGAACCTCTTGTAACTGTAAGAGCCTCTCTTTGAATGCATCACTAGGCGGCCCAAGTAACTTCTCTAGCATCTTTACTGCAGGCAACTCTACTTCCACAGGAAATAGTGCTTCCTTTCCATATACCAAATGAAACGGAGTAAACCCTGTACCTGTCTTCACTGAAGTACGATAAGCCCATAATGCACTAGGCAATTCCAAATCCCAATTCTTTCCTTGGTGCTTTGTCACTTTCGAAAGGATTTGTACCAACTCACCATTGAATCTTTCATTTAAGCCATTACACTGCAGGTAATAAGGAGTGGTATGTTGGTGCCTAATCTTCATCTTTGTGCATAAAAAATATAGCGGTTTAGCTCTAAATCCTGGCCCCTTATCTGAAAGAAGCTCCAGTGGCACCCCAAACTTGCAACATATTTCATCATACACAAATTTTGCCACATCCTTTGCAGTGATTTGTTTTACTGCTATAGCCTCTGCCCATCTAGAGAGATAGTCCATTGCAGTCAAAATATAGCTTTTGCCCCTGCTTATGATAGGTAGCGGGCCTATTGCATCAATCCCCCACTTTTCAAACACATCAAACGCCATAATGGTTTTCCGTAGCTCTGGCTTCAACACTCTCTTCCCAAATGCTTGACACCTATTGCAAGATCTACACCAATGGTGAACATCCTTGTGCAAACTAGGCCATACATACCCCTCTTGCAAGATCTTATGCAAGGTGATCTTTAGAGAAAAATGGCCACCACATGCACCTTCATGATTCTCTTCCAACACTCTATAAATCTCCTCCCGCCAAGGTACACGTCTCAACACGAGATCAGCCCCTTTCATGTATAAAACATCACCAATCAATTTGTACCTGTATGCTCTACGCACAAAGCCATACTTCTTAGACTTCTGAATGTCCTTTGGAATGATTTTTGTTAGCAAAAACTCCTCTTCTTGAGCCAAACTTTCCCGGCCCTGATAAAGAGGTAAAGTGGTCCTCAACACAAATAGCTCTCCAATCATGCTTTGAGCTGCTTCATGTGCCTCTCCATTTAGAGCACGTTCAATGTGTCTGATGCTCCATGCTTCAAACTTTTTTAACGGGCCTTTAATTCTGAAACACATTTCCTTCAATGAGGTGTTCTTGCTCTTCCACACACCCAGCACTTGCTTCACAACTAACAAGGCATCACCTTTTATACTCAACCTTTTAATCCCATGCTTCAAGCAAATGTGTAATCCAGCTTCCAATGTAGCATATTCAGCCTCATTGTTACTATGCGCATCCAATTTGAACCCTCTCTTGCATACTAGCTTCCCCTTTGGATCATAAAGTGCTATACCCCCTGAAGCTGCATCATGGCTCTTTCTGTATGATCCATCAAAGAACAACACATGTGCATTGCTGATCTGTGGTACTTCTTCAACTACCTTTCTCACCACCTCTTCCTTAACAAGAAGGGGATTCTCCTTGTAGGTCAACAAATCGGCTAGGGTAGCCCTTGTACTGTCTTCCACTAAAAAAGAGAACTCAAACTCTTGCAACTCAATTACCCATTGCTTGACCACATTTGACATGGTAGTGCCATTAATTAATTGTATAAAAAAGGCATAGCTCGTCAAGAAACAAAAGGTCGTGGTAGCAAGTAATGACGAAATCGTCGACAAGCAAATATTACACTGGCCATCACTAGCTCTACTTCGGAAAATTTTCTCTCTGCTACCAACTTCACTGGGCTTGCACAATACACTGGCCTCATATAATGGCTGCCCTTCCCCCTTTTGCAATAGCATGGCTCCAATGGCATCATCTCCTATTGATGGATTTACATAAAAAACTTTCTCCCAATCAGGAGCCTGCATGGCTGACAACCCCCCTAACACCTCTTTCACCTCTTGAAACACTTCTAGCAATAGCAGCCCCATGGCATAATGAAAGTTGTTTTTGTGCGGTCTTTAAGAGCAATCTTCAATTGAAAATAGCCTGAAAAACCATCACACACACTATACCTCTCATAACCTGCCACTGAATCCAAGATCTGATCAATGAATGGAAGAGGATGTGAGTTCTTCTTAGTGGTTGCATTTAAGGGTTTAAAATGTACACAAATCCTCCACTTCCCATCCTTCTTTGGACCGACTACTACTGGACTCACCCATTCTGTGGTTTCCACAGGGACTATGAACCCTGCCTTCAATAACTTGTCCACCTCTTCCCGCAAGGCTTCCATTTGCTCTTGACCCATCCTTCTTAGCCTTTTCCGCACTGGCTTAGCACCTCCTTTCAGCTCTATATGCATCTCTTCTCCTTTGAACCCTCTAATCTCTTCATATGAAGTAATGAACAAATCGGGAAAACTAGCCAGCATGTGCAAATATATCTCCTTCTCCATAGCTGAGAGGTCTCCACTAATCATTTGTGTCATCAATCATTAGGGCCAAAAACGTCTAAAAAAGGGCTGTTTGGTAATCCATGGATTAAGAAATAGGCCAATACTCACTTGACACGTATACAAAAGTATGGCATTCCTGTCTCCTCTAGCTTGAGCTTTTGTGCTTCCACTTTAGCGGAAAACGTCTAAATGTCACTTTCATTTGGCTAAATTGCCTATACTTGATGGCGTTCCTGTTATTTTTGATGTATAACATCATATTCTGGGCCTGATGTACAAGTTCTCTTTTCTATTTAATATTGTACAATACTAAGCTAGAAGATACGAAATCTTTCTTTTCAAACAGTGATGATGACGCCTATTAATAACATCATATTCTGGGCCTGATGTACAAGTGCTCTTTTCTATTTAATATTGTACAATATTAAGCTAGAAGATACGAAATCTTTCTTTTCAAACAGTGATGATGACGCCTATTAATGACTAATCCGTATTTGTTGACGCCTATTAATGACTAATCCGTATTTGTTTTAATGTCTACTTTTCACTTAGCCTCTACTTCTAAGCACCGCATCAAGAGCTTGCACTCAGCACGTGCGTACAAAATATCTACATCAACATGGGACCACACGTGAAGACATCCTTTCTCACATTGTTTTGAATCAATGACCACACTATGCGATTGTGGCTTGATTGAACTACACTCTACCCCCACTCGCCCCGTTTCGTTAGTGTACCCACATCGTGTGCAAAAGGACTCAATGAATTTTTCACTCCTCCCCCTATCGCATCGGTCCAGCTCTTGCCCATAGTGCTCTTGTCATGTGTGAGCTTGTCACCCTCCTATCGTGTTGTTCTAGCTCTGCGGCCACACCACATAAGAACCTTGAATCACCTTGTTAATCGGATTCCTAAGGTTTTTCTAAATCATGTACAAAAGCACTTAGAGACTTTGACACTCCCCGTGTTGCGTCATTTTAGCCCCTGCCCACACCGTGCGAAGAGGGCATCATACAACTTGTCACTCCCCCCCTCATCGCGTCGTTCTGGCTCCATGCACACACCATGCACAAAAATCTTGAGTGACCTTATTATTTGGACTATTTTTCTAAATCATGTGCAAAAGCGCTCAAAGACTTTGACACTCCCCATGTTGCATCATTTTAGCTCTTGCCCACACCAAGCGAAGAGGGCATCATACAGGTTGTCACTACCCCCCTCATCGCGTCGTTCTGGTTCCATGCAAACACCATGCAAAAAAATCTTGAGTGACCTTATTATTTGGACTTATTTTTCTAAACCATGTGCAAAAGCGCTCAAAGACTTTGACACTCGCCATGTTGCATTATTTTTGCTCCTACCCAAACCGCGCGAAGAGAGCATCATACAGCTTGTCACTCCCCCCCTCATCGTGTCGTTTTGGCTGCATACACACACCATGCAAAAAAATATTGAGTGACCTTATTATTTGGATTCCATTGGTTTTTCTTATATGTACAAGATATTAGCAAAAGGCCTATTTGGTGCCACACTATGCCTTGCTTGCACAACGGGATAGGGAGTATTTTTAGAATCTCACTACCCCTTCATGTTGTGTGGGTCATTTTTGGAACACCAATTTGGTGCCACATTACCCCAGAATAGGGGGTTAGTTTTAGAATCTCATTACCCCAATCATGACATGTGGGTTATTTGCATTCACAGATTCACCTTTCTTGCTTAATATAGATGTATTTTTATATATAGATCTATTAAGCATATTGGACCCAAGCATAGTCACAAAATTTTTACAATACATAACACTTGTAACTTTTAAAAGCTATATTATTTGAAACTTTTGAAATCACAGATGAGTCCAAAATGCCCAAAAGGCCCAAAAACGACTGGCTATATGCCTCGTTCTGACACCCGGAGAGGTCGGTATGGCCAAAAAAGGCCTTCGAAGGCACTACCCCTTACGGTGAGAGGAGAGGGGGTAGCCTCCGAAGGCACTACCCCGTACGGTGAGAGGAGGGAGGCTACCCCCTCTCCTCTCACCGTACGGGGTAGTGCCTTCGGAGGCCTTTTTTGGCCATACCGACCTCTCCGGGTGTCAGAACGAGGCATATAGCCAGTCGTTTTCGGGCCTTTTGGGCATTTTGGGCTCATCTGTGATGTTAAAATTTTGTCATATGCTCAATCCCTTGATCCAAAAAACTCCTGACACCGCAAAGTGAAGTCCCACTATGGTAACATGTGCTTGACTTAGGTATTGATCCTTTTCTTTAGGGTTAATGCATAAAAGCAATATCCCGTCTCGATTTCTTTTATATAGCCTCCCAGCTAGTAATTGATACATAGCCAATTGCTTGATTAAATCAACTGTGATAGGAAGTGGTGAATCCACTTGAGCTATTGTCATCAATGACACAATTTTTTCGGACCATCTAGGTATCATTTCCACGGAGAACAAATAGGCATCTGATAGATCATCATCTATTCCTTTAGGTGATTCCCCTGAAACAATCCTGAACAAATGATCTGCTCTTTGATGTGTAGTGCATTTTTTTACAACCACAATGAAATCAAATTTGAGAAGAATAATGAACCATCTCACTATTCTTCCTGTGCTGCATGGCTTGTTGACGAAATATAACAAAGCTTGGTGGTCCACAAAGAACACAAACTTATTGGCCAATAGGTAATGTCTATACTTTTTAACAGCATGGATCATTCCTAGTCCTTCTCTTTCAGTGGTGGTGTAATTCTTTTCTGCCATATTCAGTTTTCGGCTTGCATAAGAAATAGGAAAGTCAATTTTCCCATCTCCTGGTTGGGCTAGTATACAACCAATAGAAAAATTTGAAGCATCTACGTGTACGTGGATTACTTTATCCCAATCGGGTGCTTTCAATATTGGAGCTGAGGTGAGAGCTTGCTTAAGCTTCATGAAGGATTCTTCACATGCCTCGGTCCATTCAAAGTGCGTAATCAAGCTATACATGGGTTTTGCAATTATAGCATACATGTAGATGAACCGTTGGTAATCTCCACAATGTCCCATGAAGGCTTGTACCCCTTTGACTATTGTTGGTCTAGGAAAATCAGCAATGACATGAATCTTTTCATTATCTGTAGCTATGCCATTTTAGACACTATGTGTCCAAGGATTTTCCCTTGTCTTCCCATGAATGTGCACTTTTTCGGGTTTAAGCAAATCCTATAAAGTCTACATTTCTTGAATACCTTTTTGAAGTGTTCAAAATGATCAGCTCGGATTGTCGAATATACACATAAATCATCCATGTATACTTCTAAGAATTTCCGAAGATACTCTTTGAAAGCATGGCTCATCAATCTCTGAAATGTGGCTGGAGCATTAGTTAACCCAAACGGCATAACCCGATAGGCAAATATACCCCATTTTGTTGCAAAAACAGTTTTATGCTGATCTTTTGGGTCAACCAAAAGTTGATTGTATCCCGAAAAACCATCTAGGAAGCTGTAAGCTTCTTTTCCTGCCACTCGTTCTAAAACATGCTCAGTTATCGAAAGAGGAAAGTTATCTCTAATGGTAGCTACATTTACTTTTTTGAGGTTAACGCACACTTGTAATTTCCCATTCTTCTTAGGTACTACCACAATTGGGGACACCTAATCAGTGTGTTTAATTTCGTAAATGAATTCAGCTTCCTTTAGTTTTTCAATTTCTTCTTTGATCTTCCTGGCAAATGTTTCGTTATAAGTGTATGGTCTCTGTCTACTTGGTTTAGCATCATCTCTCATGGGTATAGTATGTTGGCAGATTTCTGGATCAACACCCTTGAGATCCTTGTAAGACCAAGCAAAGATATCCTGGTATTCCTTTAACAAGCTTAGCAAAACATTTTCTTCTTCTTCTGCTAGGTCATTTGCAATGTAAGCCGGCCTAGGCTCTTCTCCTAGTTTGGCTAAGTCTACCCTTTTAGCATTTTCAGGTCCTTCCTAAGACTCGCCTTGTTTCTGTAGTTCCCTAACAGGTTGTTCGATTATGATTTTCTGATCTTGGAGAGTATACTTTTTGTAATGGGATGGAACATGCATTACATCCTTCCCATCCTCTTCCGAGGTTTCCATTTCGGTGGTGTATATCTCCTTTAGAGCTTTTTTCAACTCTTGATATTTCTTTTTCCGCTCGACTTTGGTCATGAGTGCTTTTTTATCCCAATGTTCTTCTTGAGTACCCTTCCTTGTTTTTCTCGATGTCTGAGACATTTTTGAGTTTCCGTTCGAAGGATATCTGCCAGTTATTTTATCCTTGACACAATCTTTAGCATCTATCTACATCAGGAATTGTGTTTTACTGGAGATTGATGGCATAGGTCGTGCTTTCACAATTTTAGTGTCCCTCTTTCTTCTATACCATTTTTGTCTTCTTGATTTTTGGTTTGGAATGTACGAAACTCAAAAAACTTTTCCTCCCTTCCCCTTAAGAGTAGTTGAGCTCTCGTATGTTCTTTTTCGGATCCCAAATCTTCGGAGGTAGCTGAGTGTTCATCCAACTCATCAGTTGCATTCATAATAGAGATCAGAAAAGACTTGTTGAGCTTTCATCAAGTCCTTTGTTCCCTCATCCTTGTTTTCAATGTTAAGAACTGACATTATGAATTATGTCGTAGCCATCCTCATTGCAAAATTGAGTAGGCATAGACGTGTTCACGCATACATCCATTGTCGCTAAAATTTGAGTTCACTCGAATGGTTCAAATAAATGCTCTGGAAAGGGTTTAGGTATATAGGCTTCGTTTGTACAATCCCTTTCTAGGATACATTCCTCTTGTCTTAAGCTTCCGTTTTCTGAAGCTCCGCACATCCAAATAGGAGTGTCTTTGTTTAGCCAAGATGGAAGTTTAGTTTCAGTCGAAGAGACTGAATCAAACTCTTGGATGGGTGTTTTCAAGACGTCTCTATATGTGTGGTCTTTTAGATTGACTCTTGTTATAGATCCCACCTGCTTCAACTACAGATAGTTGTTTCCCCAATCTTGGATAAGCTGTAACTGTCTCATGAAAGGTCTTCCCAATATGATTTCATAATTGAGTTTTTTCCCAAAGTCTACTATGGAAAAAGTGTGCTGATATTCAATTCCACAGGAGTTGACTATCACTTTTTCTAGTAGCCCTAGTGGTCTTTCAATGTGTCCGTCAGCCAGCTTCAATTTCATTCACGTTTGTCTAATGGCTGGCTGTCCCCAGGATTCCCATACTGCTTTAGTGGCTATGGCTATGCCAGCTCCACTATCCAATATTTCCATGGTTTCAATGTCATTATATTTCAGTGGGAGGGTAGTGTTTCCTTCTTCCCCTTCATAATATTCTCCGACCTTGTTCATAGGAACTGATCGAATCTCTTTGTATTCCGTTTCATTTTTCGAGTTTCTCAGATTCTTAGAGATTAACCCCGTTATCCCCACCTTTTCTAGGGTTTTCTGTAAATCATTCCTTAAGTATGGCTTGAGTTTCAATAGTTCCCCCAAAGTAAGAGTGCATCGGATAGGTGTAGACATGATTGAATGAATGTTGTCTACTTCTAGGGTCTGTTTGGCTCTTTTGACTTGAGTGGTTTTGCAAATGATAGAATCATCTTCGTTATCTCCCAAGTAAGAAGGTAATTTTTTTAATGTCATTGGCTTAGATATCCCTGAAGCCTCTGATCCACAATCCCCGTATACGGATTGTATATCCAAGTTTATATCAGATGGTAGGTTATCCAACCAGACTTCCTCTATAGGAGCTGACTTTAAAGTTAGGCTCCCATCATTGATCTCCCTTACCTTTTCCCAGAAGTGTCCTGGCCAATCTTCTTCTATGAATGGAATTCCGTCTAAGGCATCTTCACTGTCCGGCACCAGGAGCTCTAGTTTATTTGTTTCAAGGTGGGGTTCTGCCACCACATCGGATTTTGCTTTCGTTTCTTCTACCGCAATCTCTTCCGGTTTTGCAATACTTTCAAGCTTGGGTTTTTGTTTATCCAGCATTTCCTGCGCGATTCTTATCAAATTTTGATAAGCTTCCAGCTTAGCTGCTTCCATGTCTGGAGATGGATAGTTTTTCCATTTGTTTTCCATGTTTTGGCCCGTTTTAAGTCCTGCTTGGTAGGCTTCCAAGGCGGTGTTGATAGGTTTAAAAATTTTATCAACCAGAATGGATCCTCGAGATTTCACGGTTGTTTCCTTGAATTCACTGCCAATTTCTTTCGACTTGTCCTGGGCTAGAATTTTTGCTTTCTCTTCGTTTTCAACCCGTTGTTTTTGTTTTCTCATCTCATATCTTTTGCTTATGCTCCTTTTGATTCTTTGAGAAGAAACTTTCATGTTCTCCAAATCGTCAAAGGAATTGTGTTTCTTTTTCTTTGCCTGGGCTCTAGGGATTACCTTGATTGGAACAATCGGTTCGCTCTTTGATGAGCTACTAGGCATCACTTGGACTACGTTGACTACAGTTTTTCCCTTGTTCAAAGGATTCTTAGGACAATCTTCCAAAAAGTGTCCTCCCTTTTTGAAACATTGTATGCAATAGGCTCAATCGGTTTGAGGTTTTTGTCAGGCTCTGGACATTCGTTCTTCCAATGGTCATCAACACCGCAGTTATGACAGTTTCCTATTCTGGGCTTCATCATGGGTCTTCCCATAGGAGGTCTGACACCTTCATTAGCTACATAATACATTGGTGCGAGCTCTGGTGGAACATAAGTCATGGTTTCCTCCATTGGTGGTGGGTGTGGACTATACCAATCTCCCTCTACCATTACTGTAGATGGACTAGGCTTTGCATAGGGTGTAACAGGCACTAATGCTTGTTCATCTATGACTGCTTCTGAGTGCATGTACTTTACAGACACCACATTATGTCCTGGATAAGGAGGTTGTTGTTTCAACACAGGTTGAGGTCTCTCCATACCCATTGGTGGTCTTTGAACTTGAGCCATATTAGGCTGATATCTGTACATGGGTTGTCCTTGTGTCCTCATGGGCACGTACTGAACATTCCCATCATACTTTGGTCTGAAGTAGCACTCGTGGGTCTCGTGGTTGGTCCATTTACCCTCGATTACACACCATTTTTGTGGCCTCATTGGTTGTCCTTGTGGGGATATCCCCTATCCTGGTCCTCTCATAGGTTCTTTTTGCATATTGTTCATCATGTCATTCATCCTTTTTGGCATATCTTCTATGGTTGAGAGTGGTGCCGCAGCAGCCGTTCCCACTTGTGCTAGTTTTGTGGATGGAGTCTTCTCGCTTTGGTTATCCTTAGGGACATCCTCTTCATTGAAGATCTTACAATTGTCTCTTAGGTCGATAGCATTAGACACACACGCCTCTAGGGTTGTATGCTTTTTACTATAGAGTATAGCATGAAGTTCTTTGTTTAGCAATCCCTCCAGAAACAATGAGACAAGTCGCTCCTCTGCAGGTATCTCCATCTCTGGGCATCTGACAATGTATTGTTTCATTCGAGTTGCACAATCCCTAACCGACTCACCATGTTTTTGTTTAAAGCTATAGATTTGAGCTACCGTATTATGTTTAATCCCCGTTAGAACAAGCAGCTACAAATCCTTGAGCTAATGTATTCAAATCCATGATTGACCTTGGTGGAATGTTTTGGAACCATGTCAAAGCTTTTCCTTCTAATGTCATTCCAAACCCTTCGAATTGAGTATGGAAATCGAATATACGCTCTGCTCTTAGCACTTGCTTGAAGCTTGCTAAGTGGTCATATGGATCCCCTGATCCACTGTATTTTCTGACCCATTTTTGGAAATCAGCTGGTCTGACACGTCTATTCAGTTCAACTTCAGGTCTTCTGGGAGTTGGTCCTGTTCCTAGTCCTTTAAACCAGTCTGTCGAAAATAGTGACTCATGTAGCCATGGGCTAACCTTAGTGTCACCCGTTTTTCTATGTGATGAGGTGGTTTTTTTTTTGTTTACATTACTCTCGGATGATCTCTCACGATGTTCGTCTCTTGGAGTGATTTCTGGTCCTTGACCCAATATCCAGTCCCGTATGGAATACCCCTGGTATTTGGTTTGTTCTACTTCCTCAGGAATCATCATAACAAAGTTGTTGTTATAACAATCCCTAAACAAGTAAGTTGGTAGATCCGCAGATCCCTTATCTTTGATTTTGAAGATATAGATGATCTTCATGGCCGTTAATTGTCCTGGTCTTGCATGAGAAGTTCACAAAAGATCTTTTATGTTTCTATCTTCCCAACAATAGACTCCGATCCTAAGATTATCCGTACTAAGCCGTTTCAACGGCTTCAAGTCTACTTGATCGTATCCCTCGAATTCCAAAGTTGGTGGTCCTTCTTTTGCTGACATATCCGGGATTATAGTGTTTACTTCTAAGCCCCATTTGTCTACCATATGAGGATTTTCAACTTGTACATATTGAGTTCCGTTTCGATCCATGTACATTTTTCCTTGTTTGTTGGCCCTAACTTCTTCTTCGAACTCAATACCATGATCATCGATGCGAATAGCATACTCTTCGTTAGGATCCAAGTAAACCTGGGCTCCGTGACGATTAGTCTTGTAAAAAGAGAGTATATGCTTGTAGCGCATTGTCGTTCCGGTTTCCGAGTGAGTCGAGTAAGAAGACATTTTGGATGTTGAATCTGAAAAAGTGTCCGAGACTTCTTCAGGAATTGTGTGTAAGGAATTGCCTTGATTTATGCTTTCTTCAGTGGATACTCTACTGGTGTTTTCTCCAAATAGGCCTTGATTTCCTATTACACGACTGGATCTAAGGTTCATATAGACTTATGAAGCCCTGGATAGAGTACTCACCTTAGATTGACTTGTAGTCAATTTCCACTTGACTCAATTTGCAACTTTCTGTCAAGCCACTGATTCCTCGTCTGCAACCTAATTCCTGTACAAAATTTGTCAAATTAGCTATTTTTCTATAAGGATAGTAGAGCTCTTGAGAACTCCAGTGATTGGTCTCTGTATTTCACTTCAATTCGTGCTATGGAAGTCGAAATTTTGACTTTCAAATTCAGCTTAGCAAAATCAAAGGTTTAATCTGTAATCTGTAAACTGAGTGTATCTGTACCAATTTTGATCCGATTGAACCCAAAATTCCCAGTGGTCTTATTTTATGCTGGTCTAACATTGTATAGGCTCAAAAGTCAAATTTGAAGTCTCTAGATAGTAGAAGTAAATAATTGTGATTATTTACTTTTGTCACTTTTTTGCACTTTCTGGATTGGTTTGGCAAGTATACAACTTGTTAAAGCCCTTGGGCAAGTTTCAACAAGTTTGGACAAAATTTGATCAAGTTTAACCACTGGTCCATGTCCATAGACTCTGATTTCGAGAATCTGGCTTAGGTTTCACTTTTGTGGTCCAAATTTCACCAAAATTTATTTGTGGGGTCCAATTGATGTACTTGACCTTGTGGTATACTCAAATTTGCAAAATCACCAAGTTTTGAAGCAAATGTAAATAGTCGTGAATATTTACTTTTGACAATTTTTTACAATTTTTTGTCCCAACTTTGACATAGATCTATTAAGCACCTTATGTTAAGGTCACTAGCCAATTTTCATCAAGTTTGGACAATTTTTGGTCAAATGGTCATCAATTATTTGTCCGCAGACTAACTTTGCAATTTTTGCCACAGTTTTCACTCCAATGATCCAAATCTTACCAAATTTGGTTTGTGGGCTTATTACAACATGGTAAAGCTAGTGGTGTGTCAACTTGGTCAAAAAAATTCAAAAACATGGCAAATGTAAATAATCATGATTATTTACATTTGCCAAATTTTTGCAAGTTTTTGGTCAACTGAGCATACACACATGTTTATCACATCAATATAAGCCTATGAATCAATTTTCAACAAGTTTGGATAAATTTTACCTCAATTCACACTCAAGATTCAAAAAGTCAGTACAAACTTTAGTTTTCACTCAGTTTTTTGCCAGTTTAGTGATCCAAATCTGTTGGGCCTTTACAAAAGTTATTTGTACACATGCAATGACTCAATGATATGAGTCTTGGCTAATTTAGAGCAAAAAGTTAATAGTCGTGATTATTAACTTGAGGCTTGAAATGAGCACTTTTTCAAAATTTTCTCAAGGTCAGTCCTTTTATGATGTGTTTTAAAGCCTATAAATCAAGTCAAACTTAATTTGGTCTAAAATGTCAAGAAAAAGTAAATAATCTGAGTTTTGGTCAACTTCTTGAAGTTTTTACTTCGAATTGTCCTTGAGCTTACCCACTAGTTTGGACAACTCTTAAGCTTACTCCCCAATTGGATTGAGTGAATTCGAGTCTTTTCGTGCTATTTCTAGCTGTAGACTTGAAATTTTGCAACTTTACATAACCACTCACACTTGATTCTTTCAGAGAGAGCAATGCTGTGAAATCCACCTCGGATCCTACTTACCCTACTCCTAGTTTCTCATGCAATGGGGTTGTGGAAAGGGTCCACAAACACTCGTTTTCTTGTGTTTTTTATGTTTTTCAGAGTCTTGATCTTAAGACTTGTTTTGTCTACCAATCATTCTCCAAATCCTAATCTAAATTTACAATCCTACAATCCTAAAGGTACTCAGTAAGTACGATTACTTCCAAGCTACCTCTACACAACAAAAGACGACAATCTTAAGCTATGCAGTTTCTAAAAGAGAGTTTTGAACTCTAGGCGAACCTAGAGGAAGTTAAAGGACAATTACACAAGACACCCGTGTTTTTCCTAGTTTAGGTTTCTTCGATCCCCGGCAGCGGCGCCAAATGTGGGACGCATGTCTAACCTCACCATCCTATCTTATTGCAGTATTAGCGAGAACCACGATTAATTTGTCAAACCATGGGACGAAGCTGACTCGACTAGTGCATAGAGGCTACAAGAGGTTGTCAATCTCTTGGAAAACAACTAACAACTCGCATCTAACTCAAGCTACACTCAAGTGACTGAAATCACCAAAAGCCAATCGCTCGTCGGCAAGCAAATCACATCCGTTTCAGCATCAAATGGCAGCCAAACGTAATAAAACTTCTAGGACAAGTTTATAAGACCTAAGCACTTATGCCTATGGCCCCAAACCCCACTTTATGTCAAGTTCCAAAATCGTGATTATTAATAGCAGTGGATTTTTGACCTAGTCGTCTTCGACCCAGAATACATCTAAATGCTTAGCAATGATGCCCTAATACCCCGCCTATGCTTAGTTTTTTATTTGAACATGCAAATTACTATTTATGATGAAATAAGGCCATGGGTTGGCGACGCCAAAAGCTACGAAATACTGTGAATGGATTACGTCAATGTGTAGAGCTCTCACCTACAGTTGCAATGCAACAAATGCATTCGCAATGTGACAACCGGAGAGGGACTAGGAAGCGTGAGAAGGAGAGAAGTGAGCGTTGTTAGCTCACGCTGTGTATTTCTTATCCAAAACTTATTAAAAACTTACAAAAATTGGCTTTTATACCTTAGCCAAGGTTTTTGGGTGGTCAAAAGTAATAATTTGGAGTTCTACCAAAGCTGAGAATTGAATGGTTGATACAATCTAGAAGCTTGTTGCTCCGTCTCATTAATTACAAGGTTTATCAAGAAAACAGGAGTTACAATATTCTTGATTTATCAAAATAATAATTGTGTTTACAAGGAGAACTCCGAAAACGAAAAATGGTGTACATGTTAGCTTGCTGCTAACACTAAAGACGGGGTTTAGTGCTTGATAGAGTTTAGAAGTTGAGGACTTGCTATAACTATTCTCGAGAGGTAAAGAGGGTTGTAAGTAAGATAGCCAAAAGCATTTCATTCTTCAATTTAGTCTATGGTTTTAAAGTGATGTATCGTTTTCCATTTCAACTTTATTTTGTATCGTTCTGTTTGTTTTTGTTCATGTTTCATTTTAGTACTTAGGAGTAGGGTAATTAGAAACTACCACCATTAAATTTGCATTGAAAGAAGGGCGAAAACCATATTTTGGTCGAAATGACCGTAACTCTGAAATTCTAAAATTTGATGGTAGAGACCTCAAAAGTGATTCAAATTCAAAAAGTTGTGGAGATCAAGGGCATTAGTAGACTCTCTAGAAGAAATCTGGAAAGTTTGAGCATATTTTGTGGTGGAGCGTGGATCGAGATCAATGACCCCCAGAGACCATTTTTGTAAAAAAATGATCAATGACACTGTGCATCAGTGGGACATGGATCTAATCAAGTGTACTTGAAAGAAAAAACTCAAAAATCACATCAAAATTGGCTGATAGGGCAAAATTAGCAAAAGGCATTTCAAACACAAAAATTTAGGACTTTTCAACTTTTCCCAAAAAATCGACTCCAGAAAAAGTGCAAACAAAATCAAATGAAGAAACAAAGTTTTTAAGTTCAACATCAAATGTTCAACAAACGCAACATCAAGAGAAGGACAAGGATACGACAAAAGATCAAGTGTCTCCAATTGTGACCAAATTCAGCATATGTGAAGAAACAAGATTTAAAATCACATGTTCAGCTGTGATACATCAAGAAGCGAAAAAGAATCTAATGTCTTATGGAACGTGGATAATGATGGAAAAGTCGCCAATCACCGAGTTAGAGGAGATAGTGTACACAAGTTCAAAAATACCGATTCCTAGCTTTGGTGTGGCAGAAGCCGTACTCAAGTTGAGTAATGGGGAGTACAAGGATACTTTCCACATAATTGACTCCCATCACATCAAGGAGAGTCTAGTCCTGACAGAAAGCTTAAGGAATATCTTCTTTCAACAACAACCAAAAGCTTAGACAACTACAATAGTAAGACTCCATGAAGCTTCTCAAATCCATGTGGAGAAGGAATCTCCAACCATCATGGAAAAAGGTAAATCTAAGGTAAATACTGAAGAACATCAAGCTCTCAAGATGACTTTACCTTCAACGAGCCTCCATCAAACTTCCTGAATAGCCTCTACATCAAGAGCCACACCATGAACAATACAATGGAAACCAAAGCAAAAAGTTTATCAGCCAAAGTTTCCATTACAAGAAAGCTTCCAAAAGAAGCCAAAGAGAATTAACCAAGTGTTGGTATCCAAAGAGCACATCAAAGTCAAAGACCCAATTTGGATACATGAAGCACCGGTTCAACTTCAACAAAAAAAGGTGACATGGTGGGTAGTCTCAAATGAGTCAATCGCGCCTCAAGGCTACTTCTAAGAAAACACCATTGTTTGGCCCAAAAAGCCTAAAGTAACAACCTCGATCTACTCACCTCAAGCAACAGGTTCTACAAAGAGAAAACGAAGCTATCAATGGAGGACAAACAACTCGAACAAGAGAAAGAACAACCACAAGAGGCAAAAGAAAAGATCAAAGCACCAAGCAATGCGACAAGTATGGGTGCCAAAGTCAGACTTTGACATAGGTACCTAACACAACCAAGTGCAACATTGAACGATTCCAATGAGGCTACTTGAAGCACAAGGATTTTACAAAGGTAATACTCAAATATGGTTACCCAATGTTGTAGATCAACCTGGTACAACAAGCAGGTCAAGAGGAGCCGAAGTATGCTAACCTACTCGACAAAAGGGTGGCATCCATAGACCAACAAAAGTAAAGAGGCCTAAATCTTCACGATCAAAGCACCAAGCAATGCGACAAGTATGGGTGCCAAAGTCAGACTTTGACATAGGCACCTAACACAACCAAGTGCAACATCGGATGATTCCAATGAGGCTACTTGAAGCACAAGGATTTTACAAAGGTAATACTCAAATATGGTTACCCAATGTTGTAGATCAACCTAGTACAACAAGCAGGTAAACAGGAGCCGAAGTATGCTAACCTACTCGACAAAATGGTGGCATCCATAGACCAACAAAAGAAAAGAGGCCTAAATCTTCACGACTTATGGAATTAGGTTTTTTTACCTTGAATAGGTTCTTCCAAATTTCCATTAAAAATACATGGCATAGTAGTCAAAGTTGGGTAGCCAGGGATTTAATATTTATGTGATTACCTAAAATCTTGTGTAATCACAAGGTCTTATTAGCATATTTACATAATCACGCTTAACATGATCACAAACAAGCCAATTGAGAGCAACTGGGAAAACCAACAAAAAGCCCGTCGGGCATCAGTGTTTTCCCTACGGGCCCATCGAGAAAACCCAAATGCTCGATGGGCCTGCAACATAATACATATAGGGCCCCGATCGGGCCCGCTAGGTGTTATTTCTTGAGCCACTGAGAGAGAGAGAGAGAGAGAGAGAGAGAGAGAGAGAGAGAGAGAGAGAGAGAGAGAGAGAGAGAGAGAGAGAGAGAGAGAGAGAGAGAGAGAGAGAGAGAGAGAGAGAGAGAGAGAGAACCACCTTTGCAAGTACGTCAGAGAGGGAGAGAGGGGGGTCGTGTGGAAGCAAGCTTTGCATCACGATGCATGGCAGCGGCAGAGTTCTTGACCACACGACTTGGGTGTGTGTGATGTGTGCGTGTGAATTGTGTGGTAGCACACCTTTTTTTGTATTGCACGGCAGTCATAAGATACCTTACCACACAAGGTGAGTATGTGCGTAATCTATTCTACGGAACAGTGCTTACCACCGGGGCATCATCTTGGTGATGTGGGGAATGTGGTGTCCTTGTGGTAAGTATTGGCTCATTGTCTGGGTACTATGTCGGTAACATGGCGATTGCAGTATGTCAGGACAAGGGTAGGACCAGTCACGGCCAAGGGCCAAGATGGACATGCAGTCAAGGGGGTCCCTATATTTAGCAGGACAAAGGCCTATATAGGGCATGGATGGGTGGAGATTGTTGGTGTTCGAGGCTAGCTATGGTGGGTGTAGCCTGAGGCAAGCCATGGCGTGGAAGATGAGCTGCAGAAAAAGAGAGAGAGAGAGAGAGAGAGAGAGAGAGAGAGAGAGAGAGAGAGAGAGAGAGAGAGAGAGAGAGAGAGAGAGAGACTCGACACCAGTAAAAAATAACGCTATATTCTCTTCTTGTGTATTACTTGTAAAAATTGACCATGCATATAAAGGGTAGCCTTGCCATGCATAACTTGGAGTCCAAGTGAAGTCACCTGCATGCTCCATAAAGGGAATTTCCCATAGGCTAGACACTCAAGATAACTGACCGAGGGCTTGAACCCAACAATCCCCCCCTCAAGCCCGAACTGGACAAGCAACTCATGATACCTCGAGTTTTTGGTATACTTGTCAACCGTGAGTTTTAGGTTTTCTCACAATCAAGGATTGTTGGTTTATCCATAACCTGGTGCTAGGCCAGTAACCCCCCCTTGAACAGAGAAGGTGTAGGTAAAAAAAAGTTAGCTACCAAAAATGGAGTTTTTGGTTCACTGCCAAACCTTGGGTTTATGGTGTACCCAGTAACCTCATGAGAAGCGATAAAAACAGGCTGAGAACTGACAAAAATTGGGAGGTCTTACCATTTATAGATGGCAGTGTCTATATCCCGTACAAGTTTTGATGTGATGATAACCGACAAGCATGACAATAATTGACAACAAGGCTTTGACTAAAAGGAGTATGATTGTTTTGACAATAGACTAAAGAGGACAAATCTATGACACTAAAGGTTTTAAAAAAAAGTTTTGAAAACTTGTACTGCAATCTCAAAGAAGATCTTCATGTGTACGATTAGTTGCCTTATTGCTAGAGCTTGCATATACTTGAATCTTTTCCATGTCGAACAGTCATTTGTGAAGCCCTTTGTTAGGCCGCGCGCACCGCCAATTGCATTTGAAGTGCTTGACTTAGCCAATCTGTTTTCCTTTGTTCTTGCATGCATTTTGACATGATGTTGCAAGTCAGGGACTAAAACTTTGAGCATCAACCGGTAGCAATTTGCCACATCTTCGCCCATGTTTATATGTTGAAAACTATCAGTACCGTAGTTGTGAGTGGTTTTGCGATGCTTGTGAACTGGCTTCATGATTTTGACCAACGGGGTGTGAAGACCCTCGAAGCAAGGCCAAAGATAATGGCCACCTTGTATAAGGTGTGAAAAGGAAGAAAAATAACAAAAACTGACTGTCATGGCGAGTTCTCTGCAGGCGACAGCGCCGTTTACGGTGTGCTTCACAACAGGCGATGGCGAGTGTTTTAGCAGAAGCTGATGTGTCGAAAAAGCCTTACAACAATAGGGCGATCATGTTAATGCCGTTTGTGGTTGGTTTGCTCTGCAGGTCGTCACGCTGCTTCCTCTCTCTGTAAGGTGCCGGTCCCGCGAGGCTTCTCGAGCATAGCCCTCGAGGCTTTGATACCAGTTGTTGGTGTTCGAGGCTAGCTATGGTGGGTGTAGCCTGAGGCAAGCCATGGCGTGGAAGATGAGCAGCTGAAAACGAGAGAGAGAGAGAGAGAGAGAGAGAGAGAGAGAGAGAGAGAGAGAGAGAGAGAGAGAGAGAGAGAGAGAGAGAGAGAGAGAGAGAGAGAGAGAGAGAGAGAGAGAGAGAGAGAGAGAGAGAGAGAGAGAGAGAGTTTTTTATACTCTTCAACTCACAGCAACTGAGCTCTACAAGGAAGTATCGATGCAGCAATCAGTTGCGACAGCATGGCTGTCCATAAGAGATTGGTAGTTCACTTGTGTGGATTTCCTGCTCTCTCTATAGCATTACGACGTGTCTATGGATATATTGTTTTGGGGTAAGACTCGACGGGTGCTTGTTACATCACCCCATAGGCATTAAGGATCACAATTTGATCTGCATTGAGGATCACAGTTGATCTCTCCCAGTTATACTTTCAAGGAAAGAATTCCGCAATCTACCACAAGCGGTAGCGGACGGACACACTTTTCAAGTTGATTCCAATCATTCTGTACACGGTTGACTATGTAGGTTACCGTTACCTGCTAGTTGAGAAGTTTCTACAAAGAATCTTACCAAGGGGTTTGACTACATAGATTCTAATCAACGGGATTTAGATTGCAAAGGCAAAACCCAGGGTTTCCAGTGCAATGTTGCTTGTTTTTTCACAGGTGGGTGACGTGCTCCTCTATATTTGAATACGGGTAAGTGAACATTCAATTCAATCTCCAGGTACACATCTATTGATTTGGTGTTATTCTAGTTTTAGTATGCATTGCTTGTTTTTTTTTTCAAGTCGTTTAAATACGCTTGAATATTTCAGGGCCATTCCAAGGGCATGTCAAAACAAGTATTTTGGGCCGTATTGTTCAAAGTACATTATGTTGTTATGAATCCACTTGTAGGATTCGATTTGGCACATGTTGTCACATGGGATACAACATGGTCTAGGAACTCAAGGAGTTCGGTTTAGCCAGTGTGGAGCAATGAATGAGGGTCCCTCTCACTCTTGTCGCAGAGTGTTTAGAGTTACCTCCACACACAAGTACATCTTGTACTTGAAGGATGTTCTATATTCAGACATCCTTAGTTGAGACATATTCCACATGTGGCAAATATGGGTCTCTAGGACTGACACTGGCGCCCCCTATTTCAATTATGTGTCACGAAAAAGTCCCTAGGTGCTGGTCAAATCTGTTTTCTAGACCATTTTCAGCACGATGTATCAGGAGCAATTTCAATGGCCAGAAATTGTCGGATACTTAGAATGACTTGTTCAGCTACAAGTATTGCTAAACAAAATTACAAATGGTTGTTTATACATATAGCAAGGCTATAAGTTGTTAATGAAAAAGTTTCATTGTATATGTATCTAGAAGTGATCAATGCTTCACCTTCTATTGTGATTCATACATTTCAGCAAGGCTTGCAACTGAAAGTATTTACTTTCTTTTCAGAATTATTTACATTCCTTTTTAATGTGTGCTAGGTGCATCACATTTGCCATAAGTATTGACAAGGATCACCATGGATATACAGGTTCGGATCTGTTTTTTGCTAAATGCATGCACACTAGGTGTTATGGGCCCTAGTGTTTAGCAAAGGCTGATTTGGAACGGCATGCATATTCCTCAAGTTGTTACTTATGCAGCATTTTGCACTCTATGTGCAGTATCTCTATGAGGTTACTTTTGGGTCTACTAATCCCCAATAGAGGTCATGGCTCGGTTTGGGTATTTGTGGATTTCTCAAGTTAACCATGTTGGTTATTCCGGACATTGTTGATTCCTCAACAATGTTACACGATATTGTCATTCCCATTTACCAGTCATTTGGGATGACTGTCTGTAAACCGTGAGGGAACTCACCTCAGTACTGTCAGTTATCCAAGGGGATAGTTCGATTACAAAGTGTAATCTGGTGCTGAAGGATATGCTAAGTGTGTACATTAGCACCAAGCGATCCAATCAGTAAGCATTTATTGCTCTACTTAGAGTTTTCTTACTATAAGTTAAAGCATGTTTGCAACTAGGTGTACTCTCTTCATGTATAACTTAGGTTCTCAATCTTGAACACTCGTTAGGGTGGGGTTGTTTACTGATGATGAAAAGGAACAAGTCAAGGACTTAAACTTGGCTGATGAGTTATGTCAGCAAGTTACTTTCATGGAAAGTGACAAGTGGTACTCTTTTTGGTACATCTTTTTTTGATAAACTCGTTTACCATGCTCATGAGCGTTCTAAATGGAGTCTACACAATATAGGAACCGATACCATCAGATGGTTACAAATGGACAACAATGTAGAAAATCAGGATGTTACTCTTGGTTTCATTGAACCTCCTACTGAACCGGGTTTCGCTCAAATGAACCGTTGGATCCATGAGGTATGCTTAGTGTTCTTATGAATATTACATCACTTGTGTTTTTGCGGACAAAAACGCTTCTCCAAGGGGGGAGTAATGTCAGGACAAGGGTAGGACCAGTCACGGCCAAGGGCCAGGATGGACATGCAGTCAAGGGGGTCCCTATATTTAGCAAGCCAAGGGCCTATATAGGGCATGGCTGGGTGGAGATTAGGATGTTTAGTTCCCTTGCCCTTTTTCAGTATCATGATGGTGAGTCAAATTCTTTTCCCCTTTCCAAAAAATATATAGACATCAATCGGTAACGCGGCTATATAATGCTCGTATGGAAGCCATTATTGCTCTTTAGGTTCGGGCAACACTCGATCGGTAACGACTAAATGAGTGTCGTTTGTTAAAAGCATTTGTTTTTGCATAAATGTGGCATTCAAGTCCTTAACCCAATTGTATGAATGCCATATAATTTGTATATGCATGTGCAGTTCATTTTTTAAGTATTAAGTATATGAAATACTTGGTCGATAACGCGACCGTGAAGAGTATTTCATAAACAAATTAAATGTTTGAATTGTCTAAAATTGTTGTTTTTAAATGTTCTTGTGAAAATATATACTATCTAATCATATCCAAAAGAATGTTTTATTCACCAATCATAGTTGCTATTTTAAATGCTACCTTTACATAAGTAATATTCACACTAATATGTTATTTCTCTATGTCTACAAATAGCTAATATACTTCAACTTAAAGAAGTATATGCACACATTTTGCATGTAAAACATTCATTTTAATCTTTGTAAAGAGCAAGACAATATTGGCAAATTTCAATTTATGAGTGGTTTGTATACTTTCAATGTTTTAGAATGAGCTAAAATGAAATTGACAATATGTACATCACGATGCATATGTCTTCTATTGGCAATTTTTTTTGAAGTGATAACGTGCAAAATATAAAGTCACGTCCTATGTTCTATGTGAAAATTTTAAAATGTTTTGAGTTTTTAACCTAGTCTGTTGGATTTGGATGATTTTCGTGTTTTCAACATTGTTTTATTTGTATGTCCTATTTGCATTTGAGGGGGGATCTCATAGCAAATGCTCTATGGTTTCAATTATGGTTTTGATTTAAGGAGGCATGTGAAAAGTACATAGCACTTATAGGTAGCAAAGAGATTCGAAACTCACCAATGGTTTGTTATCCTTGCGACAACTATATCCCTTGTACACACCTATAAAAGGACTCCTATTGTAATGTTCCCTAAGGAGTTCTAATTCAAGTTTTCCCTCTCCGGTGTCATCTCCTTTTTTCCCTATCTTTTATACGTCTCTCCCTCCTGTATCTCTTATTCTCTGTCTACACTCCCTTTCTCTCCTTCCTCACTCTATTCTCTATAGAGCTCAACTTCACACAGCTCTACATTGTTTTGCTACTACAAGTCACCTCCCTTGGGCAACCCTCTTGTCCTTGGTTTCCCTTGCTCATCATCCCGCCATTCCCCTCTTGTAACACTCAACTATGGCTTCATCTTGCAGCCTCTTACTCCCTTTTGAGCCTCCTCTTTCATGCTCTCCCAAGTTGCATCAGCTTGGCAGCATTTGTTCCTTGGGTTGGCCCTTCGAGATGTGTGCTCTGCTTTCTGGCGTCACCCCTCATGAACCTCTTCCCTTGGCACGTGACCTTTTGTAGCTCTCGAACCCACTTTAACAGCTGCTCACAGGTTCCCTCATGGCCGCCCTCTTCACCTCCTTTGCCCTCCTCATTTCTGGTTTTCCTTACGACCCCCCTTTCCTTATTGTAGCTCTTCTCTTTTCATGTCATTTGCGGGCCTCCTTTTCCATGCAACCAGTGCTTTTATAGACAACCTCCTCTTATCAAATTTCTCCATGAAAGCTTCACACTTGTAGTGGTGGCTCTTTTCTCATGCAAGCTGCACATAGCACGGTGTTTCCTATCAACTTCCTCATGAAATTTCCCAATGCCAGCTGCAGCTGGTGTTGCAATACGCAAATATGAGTTGTGTAGCTCATTTTTGTTTTTATTTCCAGGTAAAGAGCTGAGTCCCCCTATGATTAATTCTTTTCGTGGTATCGAACATTAAAAAGGAAAGCTGGATGGTCTCACACAATATTTGAAGGATAAGTAAGAAAAGGTATACTTACCAAATGTAATAGAAAAGTGACCATGCACGATCTGTGAAAAGAAGGGAGAGAATTATCATTGGTTAACACTTTCAGAAATCCCTTAATACAAATAAATTTTATTGTATTTGTAGCCTTTAAAATTTGACGGAAGTTGTTTTCCTCATCTCACTAACTTCATTAAAGAAATGGGTGACCACTACTTTATAAGATAATATAAATCTTTCAAATCTCACTAATCTCTAGCGAGACTCTGCTCTAAGCTTTATGCTCTTTATTAAAAAAATACCTACTTGGGTTAGTTTCACATGCCCCTCCATGCCGATGCTTTATTTTTTTCCTTCTTATCCATATAGTCTCCCCTCCTATTTATTCAATGATCGGCCGCTTTTGGTGGGTGACCGAGCCTCCCAACTTGGCTGCATATCAACCAAAGCATTTCTTAATACAACATACTTCTCCGACTCTTGCCTAGGAATCTCCCCATTGATTATCTCACCCATATCAAGAGCTTTGTGAAACCGCTTGGCTTCAAGGTACAATCATAGGTGAACTTCATTTAATGCGTCCGATGTGTCCATCAAGAATCTTTTGTGCTTTTGTAATAGCTCCATGTTAGGCATACTTATCCCATTGCCAAGAACGACTATGCTTTTCAATGCACCATAACAAGCATACATATAAACTATGGTAGTGTTGAGCACATCTTTATCCCGAACAAAGCACTACTTTGCTCAACATGCTTTGCCAACAAGCCCCGCCTCACAATCTTCTTGCCTCTTCAAAGTGCAAGGAAAAAGAATTTGGAGAAAGTATTTCCCATGGAGACATGTATAATTGACATACACTGCATTCAATGTGTTTGATGTGGCCACCAAGAACCTTTTTCACTTTTGTAAGAGCATCACATTTGACATATATATCAACCAAGCCATTGCTGACCATATTTATCATGGTTAATGTACTCCAATCGGCTATATTCTAGTCTACAATTAGCTCCTTGAGCTCCTTAAATGCACCATGTTAGGCATAATTTTTTATAATGGTAGTGCCAAGCACAACTTTATCTTGAATTGAACAAAACATTGCAAAGCACAATATCTTGCAAACATGCCTGATTTGCATCCTTTGGCCTTATTTTTTTATCGTGGAAGCGGAGCGACATGACATCCACCCCCGCTAAACCTGCAGATCCTTTGGCATGTGCCAACCGTTAATCAAAACTGCAAGGAGGAATTTGTAAAAATATAGCCACTGCCTCATTGTGAGCATACTATCCATAATATCCCAATGTGCGACTTCATGAGAGCATCTTTCCTCCAGGATAATAGGGAAAATATATTTTTTTCATTAGTGGAGCATAAGCATGCATGAACACATAAGCCATCGTGCATACCACCTTGATCATATGGCATAGAAGTCAATCATCCCTGATCATGCATATACCTATCTCCTCCGAGATCAAATGGCAGATTGAATCATTCCCATAGAAGGAATACTTCACCAGGTTCTCCTGGATCATAAGGTTGATAGGTAAACTACCACATAATGCAAACTATTATGGAACCATAAAACACAAAAGCATCTTCAAGTGGACCATAACAACCCTTGGACCATAGGGTAGCAACAAATCTATATCATCTCCTCCTCTAACAACTTCCTCAGTATGTATAAATAGATCATTAGTATCCACAACAAAAATTACTCTAGTAGGTACCTTGAAAACTATAGGTACCATTTCTATAGTATACTTAAAATCCTTTGCAACCTCATCAAGTATCTGCATCAGCTCGTCATCATCCTCATTATCTCTTACCACATGTACTATAGAATTTTTGAGTGATAAGATCTGACTCAAAATTCCTCTAAAGCATCATCAAGAAGAGCATAAGGTCCATATCATCCTTTTTGTCCAAAGAAACATGTGTTCTACATGTTTCATGGTTAGAACAATCCTGATCTAAATTCTTCAATTTCAAAAGTAAGTTCTGGTCCTTCTCGTACCCTCCATCAAATATTTTTGAACAACAATAGCACAAGAATCAACATGCATCCAAAAAATGATATCAATTTTCCTTTCCATCTCATCATTATAGAAAATCCACTAATAGGTAGAACTGAAGGAGTGCATATCATCGTGCCCCCCTCTCTGAGTAGGAATCATCAAGTTTAGGATCAGCATGTCACATTGTGAGCTTTGTATTATAAATTCGTATTAAAGAAGTATTCATAATCCCCTTTAATACATGAGCTTGGAGTTCTTCAGACCCATACTCTTGGAATTTCAAGCCATGTAAATCTAGTATACCCAAGCCCTGTAAATGCTCTTGTACATCCATAGCCTATGAGCCCTCATGTATGTGCAGACCCCTGTAAGCCTTCATGTCTTTCCCGTCCTTGCAAGTCCTTTTGCGTGTTCAAACTTTGTAAATTGTCATCCATTTTTGGTCCTTGTAAGTCTTCAGATTCTGTGATTGAAAAGGAATTTGCAATCCCAAGCTTTGAATAAACAAATCTAATAACTTCTTCATCATCTTTATCTTGTAGTAGCTTGCCATTCTCAAATAAGCACTCATCAACAACAACTTCAAGTTTATTGCGAATTTGCTTGAAAACCTCATCATAGGTAGGCTCATTAATACAATTCAGATCATCATCCTACATACTTGGATCCTATCGTTCTCAAGTAACAACAACTTTAAACTTTCTCCATCTATAGATTTTCTACTCTTGAAGCTCTTCAACTCGCTTAATAAAATTTGGGATCACGAACTTGTCAAACTTTAGAATCCACTTCTCTTTTAGCACCCCATGTAACTCTAGCTCCTCTTCATAGCACTCCAAGTAACCTGCTGGATCATAACCATAAAAAATGCTCCGCTTAGAAAAAACTGAGCGTTTGCCTTTTTTGAAAGCCAATTGCTGCAACATTTCTTGCTTCTAGATTTTTTCCTTTTTAGATTCCTTCCTTTCTATTGCTGACTGTGATACTTCAAAAAAATTGAATTATCTCATTCTTCAATTCTCAATTCTCAGTCTTCAACCCGGTACCCAAATTTTGATTCATATCCTCCACTTGATTTGCATACCGCTTATTAGAAAATAGCAGCATTAGCTTCATAATGTGTTTCATCTCTTTCTCCTAGCTTGTCAACATGGATGACTCCATCTCCTCCGGTTAGTTTCACGTCCGGGTTCATCAAAGTTGTTGGAGTGCACGATTCTCGAGGGTCGAGTGGGAAATCATCGGGCTTCTTGCAATAGACGGACACGTAGCAGCGGCTCAAACCAAGGGAAAGGAGTAGAGATAGGGATATTTTAAGGATTAATAAGAGAATATAGTGGTGGATAGAGAGAAAATATAGAATATAGACACGAATCAAAATACCTCTTTAAGGTTACCAACAATAAGAAGAAGATAAATAACATGTAAATTGGTGCTGGAACCAAACAGAAAATTCAATAATGAACTGTGATATTCCTAATCCACTATGAAAAATTGTTTATCGTGGACTTTTACCGCGTTTTGTAGAGAGAACGTCCAAAATTAGCTGGAGAGGGAAGAGAGAGGAGGGCAAGGGTGGGGGGGATTTATTTCATTTCAAGTATTATTGCATTTATTTCCACGGTTATTACCATGATAGTTACCTTTGTTATTGCCACGGCAATTGTCGCGTTTATTTTTGAAGCGT
This sequence comes from Adiantum capillus-veneris, assembly GCF_014529385.1. Classification (NCBI taxonomy): domain Eukaryota; kingdom Viridiplantae; phylum Streptophyta; class Polypodiopsida; order Polypodiales; family Pteridaceae; genus Adiantum; species Adiantum capillus-veneris. The sequence goes on from NC_140933.1 coordinate 17,736,049, forward strand.
AATTTAGCGCGTAAACATGTAATGGAAATGATAAATTATTGTATTTATTGTTTATTACAATTGACAAGTGGCAAGGGATAGATGCTTTATGGAATGTACAAAGGATACGAGATTATTATCATTGTAATATTAAAGTGTTTAATGTCCGGCTAAACAGTGTGTATTCATTTTGAGCATTCAAAATCCTATAAAGTAAATACGTGCAAGAGGAAAATGCTCACTCTTGCACGGGGGGAGATTGCACCTAGCGCCAGTGTTATTTTCCTTTCCTCTTCTCTCTTCTCTCTCATCGTGTCGGCGTAGCACTCCACTCTAGGAGGTGCACCTACACATGCTCTTGCTCTTGCTCTCTCCCGCTCTCTGCCTCTCTGTGTTTGCGCACAGTATGGATTATGCGTAGTGAGATTTGTCAGGTATGCAAATTTGTTTGTTTATGGTTTGCGATGTGCTATTTTGGGATTTGGTAGGGTTTTTGTCCCCTCTGTTGGTAGTAGGAGTCCAAACAGATTGTGCATGTGTGGTTGCCATAAGCAAACCAGGGAGAGACATTGAGGGTCGGGTGGTTGCAGGAGGGTGAGTGAGAGAAACTAGTGGTTAGCTAGCAATAGATAGAGAGAGAGGAGATTGAGACTTGGTGTGTGTATGTGAGAGGTTTTGATGCCGACCGCTAAAATGGGTGGTTGGGATAGCTTGGTGGCACCTATGAATGGGTAGGGACTGGAGGTTGTGGTTGGTTAGCAAAGGCATGGGACAACATTGCTAGTGTTAGTGACGATAATGTCCGGGCTTACTGTCGATAATGCTGTTGCCGGTGACTCTGACGGCGACCGTTAGTTGGAGCCCATCAATACTCATCAGATAGATAGTATAGTTTATTACCATGTTAATAATATGCAATAACATCCCTTCTGTGTTATGTCTATTTTTTAAAATTAAAAAGTGGCTATATGATTGTTCTTATGCGACTATGTGCAAGGATTTGGTACAACCTAAGAGCGGCCCCTCTTCTGCTTCACAATCATGGGCAAAATGGTCAGCCCATTTTCCGCAAGAGTAACAAGAGTTGAGTTCAAATTTTATAAAAAAGATCTTTGCGGTCTCTCTACATTGTTCTTAAGACATAAAAAATGACCTAGTTCTTCTTTTCCATATTACTCCCTTTTCTTCTAGTCGTTGTTTTGTTTTTTCATCCAATTAATCATCAAGCCTTCTTCTACTTGCTATGCTAATTTACCTTAAATAAACTCGTATTGAATTTAATCTTTGTTCTCTTCTACTTTTGTACAATTCTCCTACTCTTATCAATCACTAATATCATGATAATAAAGTAGAAATTATCTTCAATTCCAAAATATCCCTAATTGTATCATGCAATTAATACTAATTAAAACAATTAATGAAATCTACAAACATAAAAAAAATACTTAGTTGTTACTTGTTAAAATATTTAGTATGAGGCGTAGCCTTAGCTCCAATACTATTGCTGCTAATAGAGAGTAGTGAAACCTGCAAAATACCCAAAATAGCACACAACAAACCATAAATAGACAAATTTGCATACCTGATGAATCACACAATGCATAATCCATACTATACGCAAACAGAGAGAGACAGAGAGAGAGAGAGAGAGAGAGAGAGAGAGAGAGAGAGAGAGAGAGAGAGAGAGAGAGAGAGAGAGAGAGAGAGAGAGAGAGAACATGCAGACACACCTCCTGGTACCCTTTGTACATTCCATAAAGCATCTATAACTTTGCCACTTGTTTTTTGATAAGTATTATTGCAGATTTTGAACTTTGCAATTGAGGACAATTGCTTTCCAATGGAGAGGTATGTAATGGAAATGATAAATTAATTTATTTATTTCTTATTGCAGATGACAAGTGGAAAAGGCATAGATGCTTTATGGAATGTACAAAGGTTACCAGATTATTATCATTGTGTTATTAAAGTGCTCTGTATGAGCTATGGACAATTAATGTCCGGCCAAATAGTGTGTATTCATTTTGAGCATTCAAAAATGTATAAAGGAAATACGTGCAAGAGAAAAATGCTCACTCTTGCACGTGGGGAGATGCACCTTGCGCAAATGTTATTTTCCTCTCCTCTTTTCTCTTCTCTCTTCTCTCTCCTCTCTTTTCTCTTTTCGTGTCGATGTAGCACTTCGCTCTAGGAGGTGCGCCTACACATGCTCTCTCTCTTGCTCTCTCCCACTCTCTGTCTCTCTTTGTTTGTGTATAGTATGGATTATGCATTGTGCGATTTGTCAGGTATGAAAAATTGTTTGTTTATGGTTTGCGGTGTGCTATTTTGGGTATTTTACACCACGCTCTTTGTTGGCAGCAAAACATTCAAATTATGGCTTAAACATTCCCTCCGCCTCAAATTTTTGAGTTTCCCTCTCCCTTAATAAAAGTTAAAGAATTATTATATGAAATTTTAAAAAAGATATAAAAACATGGAACAATACTTAGCTATGTGGGATTAAACTTGGTTACAGCTAAACTAATCACTATCACTTGATTAACATAATTTAGCATGCTTCACAAAATTAGAGAAAGGAAGAGGAGGGAGAGAGACATGAATGGATGACACGACCAGAAAATTTCATACCTTAAAGTCCCTACAAGAAGCATCATCCAATTCTAAGCCCATGGCTCCTAAATCAATAAAGAAAGAAATAGAATTGTTGTTTGTGGATGCGTTGGCTTCATCATCTTCGAATTTGTCATCTTTCATCTCATCATCATGAAAATCATTCTCGCTAAGACTTGCGACCGTCGGACTTGAATCATCAATCTCCCTCTCCTCTGTCTCCCCCTCATCCAAAGTAGGAGGTGGAAGAGGGTCAAAGATGGAAAAAATGGTTCTCCTCCAAGTTGTTACGGGAATTACGAACCAAAGTTTTGGTTGGTGGATTGTAGGATATAGATGACCTATAGAAGAGAATCTCAAAGTGAGTAACAGTGGTATCATTAATGTTACAAGCAAATAAGAATAAAAAAGGTAGTCACCTACTTGCTCACAATTGTGTGGCAAAACTAAATTGTAATACTTCCCGGTGTGATACACACTAGAGTCCACCATGTAGAGGCTATTCTCATACCATCTAGACACATTTGCAAACCACTTGCACTCAAAGATGAAGGTATAAAAGGATTAACCTTTAGAATCCTCTCAATAGTTCCACAATACCTAGCTTCATCACCATCTATGTCAAAGTTGCCCATGATGTCACAGGGTGGATGCATGAATAGGTGGCCCAGTTTTAACCGGTTGAAAGTTGCTTTTGGAGGCTTAAAATTTAGGGGGTATGAAACTGGTGTTATGGGCAAAAATTGTTTGAATTAAATAATCGTGTGGAGGATACAAAATCTTAATAATCGTTGGAGGATTCAAAAACACGTGTGGAGCCCACGTCAGAAGAATGTTCAGTCGAATGTTTGCATGACTGTACTTCTCCATATCTCTGTGCCTTTCTCCTTCTGCGCCTTTCTCAGCTCACTCTACAACCCCTTGTGCATGCTTCTTATCCTTCACTATGGATAGCAACTTAAGAAAGAGCCCAAGGAATGCAGCCCAACAGGTCTCCCCCACAAAGACCCGACATTCTCCCACAAAGGTATGTCACCTCTCTCTGTCTCTCTGTGTGTTGTGTACAATGGACCTGTATGTGTAGTAGAGTATTGAGGTGTGGATATATTGAGTAATGAATATGGATTTATTCTTTTTAGAGACAGAAGTTACAGCCTCCTCCCAAAATCAGCCGCTTTGTTCACCCCAAGGATGTGGAGGTGCCATTAAAGGCATTCTGCACGACAAAGGAGGATTTTCACAGGGAATATGGGTTAAGTCTTGAGGGGAAAGATGTTAGGAAGTTGACAGATACAGATGTTCCCATATCCGACTGGATGAAAGTTTTCACGTGTGTTCCAGTGAGAAAGAAAAAAGTGCCGATAAAAACAGCAAGGCCGGATCACTACAAGGCACTCTACCAGCTCTACAAGCAGGTGTATCAATCAAAGATGTTAGGAAGTTGACAGATACAGATGTTCCCATATCCGACTGGATGAAAGTTTTCACGTGTGTTCCAGTGAGAAAGAAAAAAGTGCCGATAAAAACAGCAAGGCCGGATCACTACAAGGCACTCTACCAGCTCTACAAGCAGGTGTATCAATCCAAACCACCAAACTATCTACTGGGAGTCAAGTTTGCATGCGGATATGTTTATTTCGTATGCACAGGTCCGGTAAAGTGGACTGAGTTTGCATCTGAGGTGGTGAAGAATATGACCAATGAAGGCCACTTAGATAGGAAAAGATAACAATGGAAGTTAAAGACTTCCCAAGTATCCACAAGAACCCCAAGTGGTTCTGCCATCTTGTTAGTAAATACCCCATCCGGAAGTACACCAACCGGAAGTGGGCTTTTTGAGACTACTCAGTCTGCGTTTAGTGTTGAAGTATCCACTTCCTTGAACTACTTGTTGAGGTTAGAAAATATCATGATAGTGTATCAGCCGAGTGTTAGAAGGCTAAGGATTCTGTGGTCAAATCTATTGTTGCTGATGTGCATCGTTGTGAGGGTGCCCTTGACACCATCCGAATGCACTTCCCTGACGATGCCAATGTACCAACAGGCTTGCTTGATAGCCTCCAAGAAAAATTTGACCAAGCAAAATCCACCCTATAGCAGGAACATGTATGCTTTTAACTCCATCTGATTGTAGTATAATACCTGCAAACTACTGATTTGGATGTACAATATACTATATTCTATATACTATTGTGGAATGATTACACAATAATACCTATAAAGTAGATTGATTACTATAAATAATGGTAACATACCTACAAAGTAACGGTTGCAATACCAGTATTGGTATTCTATTGGTGAACATGTTAATATAAGTTCTATCAATGATCACAATAATGGTATGAAAGCAACATAATACAGGTATAACAACAAAATAATACCAGTATAGTAACAAAACAAAATAGTAGTTTAACACTAAAGTAATGGTATGATTATAATAACCATATTGTACTGAAACTCTAATAGTGAAAATGGTATTATAAGTTTTACAATACCGGTATTATGGCTCTATCATACTGGGATGGGTAGAATGTGGTACCACAAAAATGAATAATAAAAAAACATAATAGTATGACAATAACATCAATTCGGGAAGGGTAGATGACAATACCGATAGGATGTTATCATACCGGTAGGATTATATACTACCGGTATGATTACATCTTACCGGTATGGTTATATCCTACGGTATGGTTAGATCTGACCGGTATGGTTAGATCCAACCGGTATGATTACACCCTAACGATATGATAAAATCCAACCGGTTTGATGTTATCCTTCCGGTATAATGTTATCCTACCAGTATGATGTTATTGGATGTTATCCTATCGGTATGATGTTATACTATCCAGTATAATAACATCATACCGGTGGGATAACATCATACCGACAGGATGTAATCATACCGGTATGATAACATTATTATACCGATCTTCAAGCATTCATACCAATTTTATACCTATTTGACATTGTTTGATAACAGAGGTCTCTTACCTACAAGAAGAATTATCCAAATGTTTGGAGCGTGAGGAAACCTTTGGTCTCTGTGTCACGTTTGTGACAGACATGATTAGTCAACCAATGCTACCTGAAACCATAGACTTGCCTGCACGAGTTTCAACTCCTAGACATAGTGTTGTTCTCATTGATGTGTGCAATGCTTGTGGTGTAAAAATTCATCATCACAATCGCTCAAGCCATGTTGTTCTATTGCCTTGTTCACATGCATACCATGCATTCTGCTATGCTCACTTGGATGCGAAAGGAAAGTGCCTGCTTAAGGATTTCCCCGGAGTTATTTTTGCAAAAGACCAATCCCTTCTAAAGAAAACACACCATTGTTTTAATCAGGTGGTTGATTTTTGTCTTCTCTGATGTTTTTTCAAAGTCAAGCTGCTTCAGAACTACTGCCGGTAAAGACACAGGAAACGATGCAGTGACGCCTGCATACAAGACACCTCTGGAGGTTTTGCTTGATGAAAGTGTCCCTGGTAATGATGAGAAACCTGTTTTGGAAACAACGGAAGAAGAACAAAACTTTGAGGTAAAGGAGCGGAGTACGACTGGTGCTGAAGGGAAAACGCAGAATGAGGAAGACGATGTGTTGCTAGACACTGACGTGCGGGTGACAAGATCAAAGACCCCGAGAAAACAAGGCCAACGTGGCAAGAGTACGTTTTTTCATTGATTAAGGCTCTAATAAGTGATCTTTTGCTGCACAGCTTTCTAAAGCTGATGGTCGTGTAGATGTCAGGTTGGAGGGAAATCCCGAGGAGACCCTTGCTCAACATATGAGAAAGGAAAAAATAAATAAATCGAGAAGACTGCAGATGAGAAGCCTGAAATGGAGCAAAAAAGCAAGGAAGAGGAAGAGACCCAGCGGCAGCCAAAAGAGGAGATGGACATAGAAGACACTAAGGAGATGCAGAATACCGGCACAAGTTCTGACCCTAAACCCAGAGCCTGCAAAATATTATAGTTTGCCCCCCCTATGTTTCTTTTTATGTAACCACTTCTGAAATTAATATAACTTTTTTTCCCATTTGACGTCTCTTTCATCTTGTGCCTAATTTTTGAACATTGTGTATTTTTATTGTATGATTTCAATATGTAGATATGTCCTAATTGCATATTTAAATTTGAGTCTTGTGTAATTTTGCATTTGCATATATGTTTTCAGTTGAAGAATGGCGCCTTACAGATAGGTTCAGGGTTGACAAGCACAATGGCAGGGCTGACATTCGTGCAATATGGAATTGGGTGTTGTCTCCTCCAGTGCTCGTGTTTCCTCTATGGTATAGACTGTGTAAAAGAATCCCACTGATATGGCCAAGGCCACCACCTCCGTTGAGCGTCCAACGTAGGGTTCTCATTTTGGACCTTAATGGCTTATTGCTCAAGAAATTTGATGAAAAATATGGTGAAGAATTGCCCTACTGGCTAGAAATGAGGTATGTTGTTGAAGGGATACACAATTTTGGGTAAGGCCCGATGAAGAAGTGTTTCTGAATTTTTGTTTCAGATGGTTCGAAGTGTGGATATGGAGCTGCCGCGATTTTGAGAAGCTCAAACGTACGCTAGCGACAGTGTTCCCAGACCACCACAAAAGATTCAATAGAGTGGTAAGTCAGGCGCAGTGCACAAGGGCCCCTTTTAAAATGGGCACGACAGATAAACCAGTGTTCCACAGGAATCTCGAAAATTTTCCTGACCTACCACCTGACACACTTGTCTTTGATGATTCTAGATATAAGCTAATGTTTAATTCATTGGGGTCATTTCTTGTTTTTCCCAAGCTAGAAAAGCAGTCTAAAGAAGTGCGTGCCTGTTTTCTATCAACCACTGTCATAAACTGGCTGGCATGCTAGTTGATCTTTAAGGACAGAATTGAGTATACAAAGAGGACTATAATTTGTGAAGACGGATAGGACAACCTGACGACACCTATGTGCGTCATTTTTATTGGAAATGGCGGATTGACTTTTTCCAGAAGAAAGGAACAGATTTTCTTTATAAAACAAAAGCTTCATAAAGTCTATGAAGTGGGTGACTTTTGTCGATGTATTTTTTTGTCGATGGATGTAAATGGAGAATTATTTAGCCTTCTTGTCAATCAATGTAACATAATTCATGTATAATACATTTACAAGCAAGTTGCACAAAAATACGTTGTATTCTATATTTGAAGTATCTTGCAAATAAAGGGAGAGAGAGAGAGAGAGAGAGAGAGAGAGAGAGAGAGAGAGAGAGAGAGAGAGAGAGAGAGAGAGAGAGAGAGTCTGATACCGGTATGATACTGAGAAGTGACCGGTATGATACTGAGAAGTGACAGAGAGAGAGAGAGAGAGAGAGAGAGAGAGAGAGAGAGAGAGAGAGAGAGAGAGAGAGAGAGAGAGAGAGAGAGAGAGAGAGAGAGAGAGAGGGAGAGGGACTTGTATGATACCGGTATGATGCTGAGAAGTGACTCGTATGATACCGATATGATACTGAGAAGTGACTAGTATGATACTGAGAAGTGACTAGTATGATACTAAGAAGTGATTGAGAGAGAGAGAGAGAGAGAGAGAGAGAGAGAGAGAGAGAGAGAGAGAGAGAGAGAGAGAGAGAGAGAGAGAGAGAGAGAGAGAGAGAGAGAGGGACTTGTATGATACCGGTATGATACTGAGAAGTGACTGGTTTCAAGTCATAGAAAGGGATTCTACCATCATGTTTGTACTATTATTGTACTTATAATGTAATCACCAACTTGTATGATACCAGTACAAAACCATTAAATTGCCGCCTGTATAGAACCAGTTTATTTAAAACGTAAGGACATGTAGTGATTCAAAGGGATAAACAAAGGCATTTTTATATTTTAAAAAGGAAGTTTGGTCAAAAAATTTAAATAAACTGATTGCTACAGCTCAAAAGGCATACTATTGTAGATAGACTCACTGACATCAAGTGATATTGTATATAGTTTTGAGTTGCTGGGATGGGGTATCATGGGGATTTTGATTGCCCGAACAAGATGTGAATATATGAACCTCTGGCTTTTTGTCCAAAAGCTCGTAGGTCTTCTCATTTATCATACAATTGTAAAACCCTTTGATAGCATAGGATCCTCGCCCAGTGATATTGCCCCAGTCATCTTCAGCGTCTCAATGAAACTCCTCAATAGTTGCAGTGCATTCCACAATATAGAAATCCACTTTTTCTTCATTGTCATTTGGTGCGGGAGCAGAAAAATTATCACCAACATAAGAGCTTGACTAAGGGTGTCATAGTGTCCTTCATACGGTGCATCCTCATTTATTTTGTCGTCATCATATTCCCCTTCTTCTGTAGGCTCCAAAATAAAGTATGTCCAGAAAGGAACGTGTGACTTGCTCACACATCTCCTCCACTTTTCCTGTTTACATGCACTACAGAAACAAGACAGTGAACATGCTCTCAAAGCAGTTGTATCATGCTCTGAATATGCAGAAATAGAGTGCATTGAGCGGGTATTTTTTATAGCCTTCACATCCCAATTTTTTCCCCTTTTGACATCCCCCAATTCAATCACCCAAAAAATCTTGCTTACATAACGGGCATGGGATGCATAGGTGGTTGTAGCACCATCTGACAAGGTCCGTCTCAACAATTCCACAACATCTGCAACACACCCTATCTTTGGGTAGTTTGGCTGCAATTGGTATTGAGTTAAAGACTTTTTATCACTGCTCCCGCACCGTCGTGTTCTCCCTTACCATGGCCGGATCCAAAAAAGTTCCAAGACATTTTTCATCCCGTAAAAACATTGTATCTGCATTTTATTCAATGTATAGAAGAAGATTAATATACTCTTGGCACGATAAAATCACACAAAAAAAACACGTATTATAATATTACTGATGTTAGACAAGCATTTTATTACAACTTTAATGCCAATATTATAGGTCTCTATATTAAAACCACCTTCAAATAATGTTTGTTAGAACATGGTATACCTGGTAAGGAAATAGAATGGTCTTCTTGCTTTGAATTGTGAAGCTGGCTCCATCAGACCATACCCAATGACGCCTTATGTTTAGACCAAATTGCTTTAGCCATTCTACATGTTTCAGAAAACAGTGTTGAACAAAATGTGTGTCATGTTGCTTGTCATATGAAATGAAGAAGTGAATTGTCTTGTGGATGTCACCTGCATAATATAAAAATCATAAATTATTGAAGGCTTAATACAAAAGAAATAATATTGATCTAGGGTGATGTCGTTACCTGCAATTCGGAAATATGTTATGTGCACAAAAATAGTTACTTGATTTGAATACCAGTGCATGGATTGAATCTCATTTTGTTCTTTGAAACTATAATTTTCAGCAAAGTCAACAACTGACACAACAACATCTTCTGGAAAGCTTTGTATACATTCCTTATATTTTTCCGCTTGCCATCTATACACAAAATTATGCATTATGTATTTCTTAAGATGGTCTTTGAACATGACTGAGAGATCCTGGCATGATATTTCCTTATGCGACAAGACTTTCCTTTTCTTCTTCTAACCGTCACGTGCACTTCCTACTTCTAGGTCCTCAAAAATATTCACCCCCACAATATTTTTAGCAATAAATGCAGCCTCTGCAGCACAAAAATCTAACTATCCGAGCCACACCTTTTACATTGACCACTCAAGCAGGCAAGGGCATGGAAGGTGGACGTATCTGATTTTGGACACACTATAGAGTCCAATAAGGCTGTTACACTCTTGATAGGGTTTTTTGGTGCCTTGCATCCACCATTGTCTTTGCATATGTTGCATTGACATTGGCAAGCTTTTCCATGCAGACCGAATACAGAACTTCGCATGTGATTTATGGCATCCTTTAGGAAGGACATTTGAACATGTGAAATGCAGCAGGAAGTATATCGGTCTCTCAATTTCCGCACAAAATATGGCTTCATGTACTCAAACGCACGCTGCCTTATTACAATTTCAGGGTATTATTCTTTGAAGTTGAGAAAGAGCTCCACCTACAATGAAAAACATATATGGTTAAAGAACATCGAAGAAAACTGTAGGTTTTTATTATCTTTGAAGAAAACTGTTACATTACTATAAACCATTATTTTTATTTCAAACCAGTATGTTTTTTCACTTAATTGGTTAGGCAAACTAGTACATATGAACACATATCCTTGGTACGTACCATTGGTATATAAGTGTTAACCAGTTCAAATGTTCTTACTGCTGATGTAAACCAATATTTTCATTTAAAACCGGTATGTTATTTACCTAACTAGTACATGTGAGCACTTAACTACGATGTATACCAGTGAGAAATAAGTGTTAAAAAAATGAACACATGTCCTTGGTACGTACCAGTGGTATATAAGTGTCAACCAGTTCAAATGTTCTTACTACTGATGTAAACCATTCTTTTCATTTCAAACCAGTACATATGAACACATGTCCTTGGTACGTACCAGTGGTATATGTGTCAACCAATTCAAATGTTCTTATTGCTGATGTAAACCAGTCTTTTTATTTAAAACCGGTATGTTATTTACCTAACTAGTACATGTGAGCACTTAACCCCGATGTATACCAGTGAGAAATAAGTGTTTAAAAAAATTTACTAGATATGTAAACCAGTATTTTCCTTTCAAACCGATATGTTTTTTACCTATCTGACATGACAAACAGTACATGTGAACACTCGACCAGTACATGTGAACACTTAACCACGATGTATACCAGTGAGAAATAAGTGTTAAAAGTTTTTCACTGGTTATGTAAACCAGTTTTTTATCTAACTGGTATGACAAACAGTACATGTGAACACTCGACCAAGATGTTTACTGGCATAAAATGTCTAAACCGTTTTAAATCTATTTATTGGTTATGTAAACCGGTATTGTAATATCAAACCGCTAATAGTTTTTATATAACTGGTCATGTTAAGTAGTATGTCTACTACATACCACATATACACTTGACCGAGCTATAAACTACTGTGAAAATGTGTTAACCAATTGAAATTAATTTACTCGTTATATAACCGATCTTTTCATTTCAAACCGGTATTAGTAAGGGCATAATTGGTCGGGTTAACTAGTATATCTTTCACATACCACATATATACACTTGACCAAGTTCTATACTAGTGGGAAAAAAAGTTAACCAGCTAAAATTAATCTACTGGCCATGTAAACCAGTTTTTTCATTTAAAATTGGTTTTAGTTATTATATAACTGGTTAGGTTAACCAGTACATATTTCACATACCATATCAAGAGTTGTTTAAGATTCTTATACTGGTCACGGAAACCCATATCCGATATTTATCTACTTTTAACTAGGACCAAATACATATTCAATATTTCCATTCATAGTTTTTTCATGCGGCAACCATACTGCATACGCATACGAGTATGAAAGTATGGTCAAACTGCAACCATACTTTCATACTTGACCTCAGCCACTTGTGTATTAGTAAATGCAAACTGCATTCGCTCAGCCCTTCCAATCTGTTGCATCGATTTACACACTACAGATGTTCATGACCCATTGCATACAGAGAACCTAGTGCAAACCTGCAAACTATATTCGTTCAGCCAGTTGAGTACAGAGAACCTAGCACAAACCTGCAAACTGAATTCGCTACTAGTGCTGACTCGGAGCTATCAATATTGGGGAGCAACTACCATGTGGAAGAGATGAGGCAAGGCTGCGAAGCAAGGAAGGGCATATTATGAACGCTATGCATGTAGGAGCAGACTCGCAGAGTACAATTGCTAGGAAATTTGGGGTTTTTAATTTTAGTCCCATTTGTTTATACATATCATACACGTGTGAAAGTATGCGTCTGCAAACGTACGTTTCAGCAAACATATGCGTATGATAAAAACTATGTTTCCATTTATATTCTCCTTCACATCCAATATTTATCTACTCTTAATCTATGACCAAACACAGATTCCCCTTATTTCCAATTATAACTTCCTTCATATCCGATTTCATATCTACTTTTATCAACCCAATTTTAGTGAATATAGGTCATGAATGCAAATATTAGAAAACAAAAATGCATATAGTGAAGCAAGTTATTACCTGAGATTGTTCAAGAAGATGCACAAGATGTTTGACATATGAATTTCTTCCAATACACTTTCTGCACACATCCTTCTTATTGGGTGAAACACAAGTGTTAGACATCCAAAAAGAGAAGATCAACTCTTTCTCATCAGGTGTTATGAAACCACGATCCATGGGCTGTCGAGCACACAAAGAGATTGGCAAATTGCCATCACCTGCTGCCCTCAACAGATTCTTTGCAGCTATGAAGTTCCTCTTGTGCAAATTAAGCAATTTAGATGCAGTTGAAACATTCACTTTTGAGGTAGATGTACACTCAGCATTCATAAGCATTGTGGTGATGAACCTTTTAAGAAAGATCTCTTGTCCGCTCTTGGGTAATTTGATTGCATCTATTGTGTTGCGTATGGCTTCAACGAAGGTTGTTTGTGCCCTGGGCATTTCAAGGTCTCCAAGAGAAGGATGATTGACAAACTTGCACAAAATATATGGGCGTGATGCAACATCAAGGGTCTTTGTACGCCGATTGATGAGCATAACAAGGTCATTGAAAAGTCTTTGACTCTTTGCATCATCAGCACCATTTTGATCATTATCTTACTCATGTGCTACCTGCTCAAGCTTGTTCTTAGCACGTTGCTCCCTCTTTCTCCTAGCATGATATTCCTTGACCACATCAACAGCATACCTAGCACACAGTTCACAGTGAGGCTGAGAGCAGTCACATACAATGTGAGATTCTTGATCCATGCTAGAGAGGGAGAGATTGAGCGAGGTGATAGGCCTACAAAGAGCAAGAGCAGTATATGACAGCAATAGATGTGTGATAGGCCTACAAAGTAAAACAACAATCTGTGCTCCTACACAGAGAGTTAGAGAGAGACATGAAAACGAGAGAGCGGGAAGACAAAGAGCTAGCCGACGTTCATAGTTAAGAGCTACAGAGCCGTCTTCTATATTTGAAAGAGAGGTGTAGAAATAGTAATGGTGTAAAGAGCTAGCTGACGTGCATAGTTAAGAGGTACAGAGCCGTCTTCTATATTTAACAAAAAGCTGTGGAAATTTTATATTTGATTAAAAATCTGTTCAAAAGAATATATCGGATTAAACTAATATAGATGGTTTTATGTACCGGTTATAAAACCTCTATCCAGGACAAGGTTTTTGGTCCACCTATTCCCACAGTCCATGGTGGTTCTACTCTCGTCAATGTGGCATATACAAAAGTGACAACCCTTTGACCACATAGAGTTAAAGGAAAGGCACTACAAAAAATTAGGAAAATATCTTTTCTTAATTACAAAGATAAAATCAAGAAAAAACTATACAATATGGTTTATGTATATGAGTACTCTACCTTTGGTATGCAGCCACGTCATTTTTTAATCGTGGCGTGCGGTCATTGATTACCACAAAGTACCTTTGGTTTTACCACGGTTAAAAATGTGATGATATCGAAAGAGGTTCCACTTGACCTTTGGCACTACTAGCACTTGCTTAGGTCTACTAGTATGTATATGTATCTACATGCTTATGTGCATATATACTTGTGTACATATATATAGATAAGTGAGTAGGGAGAGAAAGATAGATCTCAAATTGATCTTTGTAATGTAGATGTCAGACAAGAGATTACCTGGTGGGGAGCATCCATCTGGTTCTTCTTTTGGTTGGTTCACATTCAGGTGGGCTCCCACCCTGGGTGGACATCGCCTCCAATGAACCCAAGTCTTGAGGCGATGAGACCAAGCAAAGAAATTAAGATTATTTGTGGCTAGTTTTTTGTGACCATGAGCGTTATAGGCTTCTCTTTGTTATTTGCAGGGATGGCCACAGTGAGAGTGGGCAATGCAAGAAAAGAGCAATTAGGCTGCAACGGGCTCATCCTACAGAGACAACAACGCAAAGATCGGGCCATACAAACTCCCACACACTATGGCTCGGGAGGCAAAGCAACATGGAAGGACAAATATGTAAGATTGGTTAAATTACAACCTAAATTGGTGATTATAAAGATTCTAATTAATGATTTGTTGTTGTTATTGTTAACTTAGGAAAATATCACTCTTAGTCGACCAACAAGAGAGATGGTCAAGTTTTGAGAGTGACATACAGAATTTAAAACTTGGTGATGGTTGTTGAGAACAATCACATCTCTCGCAAACAATTCGACGCAGCAATTGGATCACTACAAGCGGTAAGTTCAAACAAATAATTTTGTATCAATGGTTTTGAGCTATTGATATTTGTTCAATTTGGTTTGGGTTTATGTAGAGTCACGATGATCAAACTTACATGCCTGTGGACGACAATGAGAAGGAGGAGGATTACATAAATTATTTGTCTAAACTCTCATAAAGTCCCAATGTGGTATAATGTATATACAACTATTTTCATTTTATTTGTAACTTTTTTAGATAGTTGATCTTTTGCACATTAAATTGTCAAAGTAAAGTATATTCAATTTCAAATTTTTTATGTTTTTTTGTATACTCCTTCAAAAAAAAATTGATATTTCATATATTTTATGCATGTAAAAATAAAAGTGCTCATTTGAGCCACCCAAAATGAGGATTAGATAGAAAATTATTCGTCTAAACTCTCATAAAGTTCAATGTGGCACAATGTATATACAACTATTTTTATTTTATTTAAAACTTTTTAAAATAGTTGATCTTCTATACATTGAAGTGTCAAGGTAAAATATATTCAATTTCAATTTTTTGTTTCTTTTTGTATACTTTTCAAAACACAATTGATGTTTCATATGTAGGTAAAAAATAAAGGTGCTTATTTGGGCCACCCAAAATTGGATGGCTCAAATGAGCACCTTTATTTTTAATAAGCGTTTAGTGGTAATATACACGGTAATAGAAATGACAATACACATGGGTATACCCACGACTATTATCGCTTATATTGTTGTTTAACCACTAGCATGATTTTGCTGTTGCTATTGTTGCACACACAATATTTTCTCTTTCTATTTTCCTTTGTTTTTTTGCCACAATGCTAGCGGTTCTGGAATTTTCCTCTTATAGTGATACAAATTGATTGCATACTCATGATTGGCATGCCTTCCACTTTGTTAGGGAATGAGATAAATAACAAGCTACCCCCCTTTCCGTTTTGTACATGTGGACATTTTGAGAGAGAGAAGGAAGAAAGCAAGCAGGGCACGAAAGCCTTCAGGGGGGTTTCCATCACGACAGAACTGCTGCAAAGGAGAGCGCCTTCAGGGTGCATGACCCGCGCTCTCACTCGCCTCGCTCAATGCCCTGCTCCCTTCGCACCTAGCTTTGCTCTCTGTGTGTGAGAGGGGGGCGGGGGGGGGGCTTTTTTAATTGCCACGTGGATAAAAAGACAAACAAGGGAGCTTGTGATTTATACCAATCCATTTTTTCCCAAATTCTTTCTATGAGCTCAACTACGGCTCCATCCTGTAGCCTGTTACTCCCTTTTGAGCCTCCTCTCTTTCATGCTCTCCCAAGTTGCATCAACTTTTTTTGAAATTAGGGTTGCAGAGAAACGCACAGAGCTTGGAGAAGGTGAAGGAAGCTCAAGGCACACAATCGAGAGTGTGTTACTTAGTGTGCAATAGAAGGATAGATAGCCCTAGAGTGATGGGAGTATATACAATGCATGGGGGGAAAAAACTCCTAAAGAGGGAAAAAGTGCCCCGGCGGTCCTAGTGTGTTCACACACATCACTACCACATGTATATGGTAACAAATCCCCCCTAGAGTGATGTGGTGAATGAGAGTTGGCACATGAGTAAAGGAAAGTTCCATGCCCTGAGGACATGCTCAATCCACAAAGGGGAGTACGCCCAAAGCTTGTAGAAAGCTTCGGCTTTTCACAAGACAATGCCTTTGTGAAAAGATCTGTAAGGTTGTCCTGTGTTGGCACATAAGCCAAGCTGATCTCTCCTGCTGAGAGCCTCTCCTTGACATAGTGGTAATGCACTTCAATGTGCTTTGTGCGAGCATGAAAAATTGGATTCCTTGCAACTGCCAATGCAGTGTGACTGTCACTGTAGATAGTGTTGGCAGTCTCATGTACAACACCCAAATCATCCATAAGGCGTATGAGCCATAGACATTCAACCGTAGCTGTAAAGACTACCCTGTACTTAGCCTCACAACTCAAAGTGTCCACAGTAGGTTGCTTCTTGCGCAACCATGATATACATGAACTACCAAGCATGAAACAAAAACCACTTGTGGACACTCGCATGTCAAAGCAACAAGCATGTAAGTCTAGGGGCAATGATCCCCCCTTTGGGATAAAACAAGCCAAGATGGAAAGTGCCACTAAGGTAGCAAAAAATCCTCTTGACAACCTGTCAATGCTTAGACCCTGGGCTATGCATAAATCTGCTCACCTGTGAGACTGCAAACTGAATATCCGGCCTCGTGTTGCATACATAAATGAGGCATCCAACAACAGTTTGGTAAAGAGTGACATATGTAGGATCACCAGCATCATGAAGAATCAATTTCAAACCTCTTTCCATGGGAGTGGCAATAGTTTTGCAATCCTCAAGTCCAAACTTACATAGCAATGTCTCTATGTAACTTTTCTGACACTAGGCAACACAGTGCTTAAATTGTATACCCAAGTAATGATGCAACAGTCCCAAATCTTTCATCTTGAAAGAAGCATTCAAATCAGCTGTAAATTCAGCAATATGTCTCTCATTTGGTCAGTGAGATCAACAAATCATCTACATAAAGAACCACAATGAGAAGTACATCACCCTCACGCTTTACATACAATGTGCTTTTTGTTGGACTGTTACGAAAGCATCATTTGACCAAATGAGTGTCAGCTTTCTCATACCAAGCACAAGGAGATTGCTTCAACCCATACAAAGCCTTCTTACATCTGCACACTTTGTCCTCTTGTCCTTTCTTGACAAAACCGCGAGGCTACGTTAGATAAACTTCCTCAAATATGTCACCATTCAAGAAAGTGATAACAATGTCTGATTGATGTACATCCCAACAAAAATGAGCTGCCAATGCACATAGAAAATGCACAGTAGTCATACGACAAGTGGGAGCAAAAGTCTCTTCACAATCTATGCCTTTTTGTTGTGCATAACCCTTTGCAACAAGTTGAGCCTTATGGAGATTGATCTCACCATTCGGCTTGCATTTCAACTTGTAAACCCACTTCATACCAATGGCCTTGCATGTGTCATTTTCTATAAGTGCATCATATTTTGATTGCATGGCAGCCATCCAATTTTTTGAATTCTACGCTTCATGAAAAGACAGAGGTTCCTCAACATCATGTAAACTAGACACAACCAAAGCATAACAATCTAATGCATAAGATGCATGGCGAGAGCCTGAACGAGTACAACTAGACAAAGGTGCATCCAATTTATTATCACGCAATGTATGCACCAACCATTTTGGCGTACCTCTAGCCTGCTCATTTTTAGCCCTTTCCTCATCAAGTACATCATGTACATCTGCATCAGTAATAGGCTGATCTGTAACATTTTCAAAAACCCCCATAGGCTGTACATTTGCCTCATTGGAATTTACATTCGAACTTCAACCACTGAAAAGAGGTAACAAAGTGTCATAAATGTCCTGTGAGCTTACATTATTGTCTCTAGTACATGATAGCAAGGGCTGAACAGAATCTTCCACAAATACTACATCCCGTGAAACCAGAATACGCTTTGTTTGTAGATGATATAACCTGTAACCTTTGCTTTCAGCACTATAACCAACAAAAATACATTTGACAACCTTATCATCCAATTTTCTACGTTGTGTTTGTGGCACCAAAGCATATGCCAAACAACCAAAAACACGCATGTGCTCAATAGAACGCTTTCTATCATGCCATGATTTATATGGAGTAATAGACTGCAAAGCTTTCGTAGGACACCTATTAAGTACATAAGTAGCACACATGATGCCCTCAAGACAAAAAGAATGCCGCAAAGCTTGACTTTTGACCATACATCGTGCCATTTCCGTAAGTGACCTATTTTTCCTCTCAACAACATCATTTTGCTGAGGTGTATAAGGCACTGTACATTGGTGTTTTATCCCAGGACTAGTTAAAAATGCATTAAATTCATGAGACATACTCTCCCCCCCCCGATCCGAACGGAGCGTGCCCATAGTACATTTGGATACATTTTCAGCCATAGCAAAAAATAGGTGTGCTTGGCGGTTTTTGGTCTTGAATTACTTTTTCCCACTTTTTGAACTTTTTTTACTACCTTGATTTTGGAGATTTTTGTTTTCAATGTTCTCTGTTACAAGCTGGTATGGTCTCTGTCCAAAAAATCAAAAAAGGTACATGGATCACGATCCACGTTCCATCAAATTTGGACCTCAAATTTGGCTTGCTGGTTACTTGTAGTGTCAATAGTCTACTCTCAAAACGGTTTTGGATTTGGACAACTTTTTTCCAATCAAAAGAAAAATTTTGTTTTTGCTTAGCGGTTTTTGGCTTGTTTTTTATGTTTTACTAATTTGACCAACTTTTTGGAACTTTTTGCTATTATGCCTTTTGAAAAAGTTGTTTCAAATGATAGTAGCTATCTATTGGTTGAATCTCACTCTCAAATGATAAAAAAGTACATGGATCACGATACATGTTTGACAACATTTTGACATAAAATTTGGTCAGTTGGTTCTCTATGCACTTTAGAGCTCAATTCCCTACCTTTTTTGAATTTGGATGACTAAAAGTTGATACCCCCAAATTTTGATCAATTTCCAAAGCTTTTGCAAATCTTGTCTATTCTTTTCTATTTTGAGTGTATTTTTTATGTCGATTTCACTCCAAAGTTATGGATTTTGTTGCGAGTAAGCACTCTTAACCCAGTGGGATCAGTTTCAGGTCAAACTGTCACAGAGGTACATGGATCGTGATCCATCTTCCTCCACCAAACATGATGAAAATATCTAGTTTGCCTCGTGTGTTTGGCACCAGATTTTTGAATTTCGATAAACTTTCCAACTCTAACCATCAAATTTTCCAGTTTTTAGAGTTATGGTCTCTTTTGCCAAAATATGATTTTTGATCATTTTTACTTTGAACTTTTAAGCCCAATTTGATGGTAGTGGTTGTTACTTACCCTACTCCTAGGTACTGAAATGAATCTATGAACAAAAACAGACAAAATGATGCAATTTAAAGGTGAAATGGATAACGAAACAATACTTTCAAAGCATTAAAAAAATACATAATGAAATACCTTTTGTATCTCACTCACAAATCTCTATGCCCATCAAGAGTAGATCGAACAAGTCCTTGATCTCTAGCCTCTATCAAGTACTAAACCCCATGTCTAGCTGCTTGACTGCCAAGGTGTAAAGGGAATGGATTTTTTAAAAAAAAAGGCTAGAAATACAACTAGGTTAGTCATCACATATGGATCAATCCCTTGAAACAACCTCAATGTTAGCTGGTCTCCAGCGATCAGGGGATGTCTGCAACATAGCTATATGACATCAGCATAATTTTAACTCTCTTATGGTCAAAATATCATAAAACAACCACTTTTACACTCAAAATTGCAAATTTAGCCTACAAATAGATAGTGGAAAACCACAATTTCTTTTTGAAAGTGATTATACTTAAATCAAAGAATAAGAGATGAGGAACACAATGCACTTTTTGGAATTGAATACTGAGTTGCCACTCTAGCCTCTTAATTGTACACATAGAGCTCTTCAAAAACTTTAAATAACATTACATGGTGTTTTCAAACTAGAAACTTTGAACCTTATACCTAGGGCTTCTCATTTGGCCAATGGCCGGCTTACAAGGATTTTGGGTTCACGACAAAAGAATTACAACTCGGAGTGTATAGAATGCGGCTCAACAATCATGAATTCTCTTCTATACAAAGCTTTTCCAAAGCATAATGTTACGTCAAAATCATGGGCTTTGTGGTAGTGTAGCCGACTAGAAGGATTCCCGTTAGGTAATTTCATCAACAAACACATATTCTATTGCCATAAAGAAGAAACCCATCTTTCAATGTGGATGGGTCGTATGTTTTCTCATTGGTCAATGATAACATAACATCTGTAGCATATGGATCTATCATTGTGATATGCAATAGTTATATTATTAGTTTAAGCTCTACAATAAATCGCATTTGCTACTTGATTATTTTTGCCCAAGATATGAGAAATATGAATATGAAATTGCAAAAGAAAATTTACCCACCTCATTTTTTTGTCCAATAGCTTTTTTTGTCATGAAGTAAATGATGTATTGATGGTATGCGGGAATAATAAATGGGGTACCCAAAAGATGATACTTCCACAAGCTGAGAGCATACATTACCGCGATAAGTTTTTTTCATATATGCCAAGAATATGCTCCCCTTGATTAAAAGTCTTGGTGACATTAGGGATTATTAACATGGGTTGAGATAAGCTTTTGCTTAAGAGTACCAATATCTTCTTATTCTCTCGAAGTTCATTGGTATTCAATTTTCTTCTTGGTTAATTAATGTAATGTCTTAGCTAGTGCAAACAAATTCTCTATGAATCTCCTATAATAAGAGCATATATCAAGGAAACTTCAAAGCTCATTAAGATTCTTTAGGGAAGCCGATGTAATTTTTTGCTTGTATTTAACGTATATCAACATCTAAATTGATTAATTAGTGCAATCATACCACATTAATCAATTGTAGATTTCTATTTAGTTATAGATTTTGTATGCCTAAAAGACACACATGTTAAGTGCTTGAGGATCGACCATGGTAGAACGTATGTTTTTATAGATTCGATTTCTTATGTGATGCACATTCCATTAAGAGAGAGATTATTGTACCTCATACACCTATCCAAATTAGAGTAGTTTGGAGGACCAATGGCATAATTAAAGAAATTTTTTACAATATATTCTCATGCTCAGTTGTCAGATAGCTTTTGAAAATTGCAATTCATGTGACTAACAGATCATCTATGAAGTAACTTGATGGTGGTACTTCACATGAAATTTAGAGAGGATATAAGCCATTACACAATCATTTGAGAATTTTTGGTTTTGAAGCCTTTGTGCACGTGCAAAAGGAGCATAGAAAGAAGCTTGAACCAATAACATAACTATGGTTTTTGTGGCTATGTAGTATGGAAAAGATAGGCATATGAAATATTGTTTGTGAGATCCAATTTCTCATACCATACTTCATAGTAGTTCCCTCCCAAAGAGGCTAATTGTTCAAGGCTGCATTCATGTCACTCTCTATAAACATACTATTGCATCGTGTATGTATGCATTATTTTATGAGGCATAACATCAAGTATGCAATCTCACAAGTGAGAAGATTTATGCATAGCATATAATACAAGCCTTTGCAAGAGGTTAAGAAAATAATTTTCTATGTCAATTGTACCATACATCTTGGGCTTCTTTATCCTAAGGAGAAATTATTTCCACTAGGATCTACATCCTTTTGGACTTGGATTGGACTGGTTTCCATGACAGTGATGTACCACAATTGGTTTTTTCCTTCATCCTCAATAAGTCATGCATATCATGGTGGAGTAAGCATTAGCTTACTCTATCCATTCCTTGTTATGAAGCTAAGCACAATAAAACTTTGGTTGAGATGCCGTGTAACCTATTTAGGTGTTGGACCACAGTCTGCAACCGCTAGCTCCATTGCCAATCACACAGAACCTAGTGCTTTGTGTTTGCTCATCTTTATAAATGTTTTGCTTTGTGAGAATATCAAATCCTTTTACAAAACTTTAGGTTTACATCCATGTGTGGATGGACTACATTTGGAGGGCTTTGCACTTCCCTATGGTAGAAATATGGTAGTGACATGTTTGAACGCACTATGGACCCCAAGGCATTCTTGCTAGAAATTTTTCTTCTCCTAACCTGCATGCTCCCATATTCTTAGGGCATCACTTATCCTTGTACTTGCACACTAGTATTTACTACATGTGGTGTGTACCCTTGAGTTTCTCCTCCAAAGATTAGGTACACACGAGCAGATTAGCTTATTTTTGAAGGTTGATGAAATACCTTAGCACATTGATTTTTCAAACTTTTTGACCATCCATATAAAAAACAAAACATGCAACAAGTTTCAACTAATTTTGCATTTGTGTTGTCATACATGTGCTACGAGCTCTAGGTCAAAAGATAGCACAAGGTCGTTTTGAGCATGGGCGAGTGACCGTGATCATTGCCACACTCAACCTCAACCAAAAGTGACGAATGAGGGGTTGTCACACCACTGGCTTTACTATAGTAGCATTAAGAGCATGCTCCAAGACAAACAATAGGTTGGGATGCATATCAAGATTCAAAGATTCATCAACCATTGATGAAATTCTAACAAGAAACAAAATGCCCACCTAAATGTAAAAATCCACCACATCCAATAGGTTATGAAAAATTAACATTATCTTCTCCACTAGTTTTGCATGGTGGATATGTTGATATTTAACATAATAGGATATATGCAGATTGACATCAAGAATCTAGCATTGAAGTAAAAACTTGCAAAGTGTATTGGTGATTTTTTGAAAAAGAAGTGCAAGTGTACTTATTAAAAGTATTTGATGATTGATTACCTCTATAGTTGTCTCTAATATTTTCCAATTTCATGGCTTTGTCTACAACTATTTGAGCATTGAGACCAAGGCACTCCTCTTGCCATGCATATTTTGATAGGTTTTGGAGTACAATTTCTTACTTGGTTGTGATTGTTGTCACCTTGGTTTTGTTGTGGAACACGAGCGCATTAGGAAAACCAATTGATAGGCAACAACAATAGCTCACCTTGGGACTTGATGAGCATTGGGAAGAAGGAAGTTGTGTGTCATAACACTCATTATAGGGCTACTAAAGGGGGTAATTGAATCAAGGCAAAAGTTGTAGCTTAATCATTCTTCTTAAACCCTACTCCTTAACCTACTTCGGTAGTTGTTTATAGATTACCATTAAGCCTGGTAATATTGGCCATTTAGTCTCTAGACAGAGGACCCATCTTTGAGGCACCCAATCAAGTGTATTAAGGACAAGCACTAGAAGAGATACTTTTCTGATCAATAGTGTGAGCCCATTACCCACCTGTTCTACAAACACCATTAGAACCATCCAAAACTACCTGTATACATAGTAAGCAATCATAACACCTGTATGCATAACAACCATAACACCTATATACATACCACCTGTATATATAGTATACAAGCTAGCGTATACTAAAGGCAATCATAACACCCGTATACATAGTATGCAAGCTAGCGGATACTAACTCTTAGTATCATCCGAGACCAGAAAAACTTCCCTACCTTGGGCCGCATGAAGTAGTAGCTAGTGAGCGATGCAAACAATATTTGGTACCAGATTGGTTGGCAAGCCAAAACCCCAACCAAACGAATCCATGCAACACTTTTTATCAGAAAAGAACCCAAAGAGCAATAGTACGAGAATAACCCCCTCAATTCCTAAACTTACAAGCTTCATTAAATTCATTTTCAATACCACCAGCACTTGCTGTAACAATAAGTCCAAATTCCCTCCCCTTGGGAGAACATATCATGCCTTACCCAAAAAAGTATCAAAAATGTTTGAAGCAAAAAAAATATTTCCTCCTTACCTTAGTAGTATCCACCACGTTTCTCTTGCTAGGGGCCATGCTTTTGTAGACCCTCAAGTGTAGCTTTTTACGATGAACAGACCAATATAGAGTATACACACAATGAGAGAACACACACACACACACTTGCAGAATGAAAACCAAGTGAGCTTGTAGCTCACCTTATATAGCACCGCAATCTCCTCGAATCTTGCTTAGCCAAGCCTATATCCGAGAAAGGATCACATGGAAGTAGCAGTGTATTTAATCACCACTGATTCCCCCAAGTACAGAGTGGCATCCACGCTTCCACCATCCCAAAATAGAGCGTGTCAGAAAGGGGGGAAAAGAAAATGCATCCACCCACGTCCAGATCGTCAGAATAATCAAGGCACTCATGTCGACCAAAGTCACATAATATTGGTTAAATCCTTTTGTACAAACAAATCATGAAAAATGTAACCACAAGGCTCTTTTATCTAAGTAGCAATTCATGCATGTAACCCATGTGGTGGGGCATACAGTAGGTAGCAATTTTTATTAGGAGAGCAAGGTATACTACGTACAATTGGTAGATTTTGAAAGTCAATAATTGCCAAGGGTTAAAGTATACCCGAGGGTTACATTATGGTAAATAGGATAGAGAGTCCGATTATCTCTAGAAGGATAACGCGAGAGAGAGAGAGAGAGAGAGAGAGAGAGAGAGAGAGAGAGAGAGAGAGAGAGAGAGAGAGAGAGAGAGAGAGAGAGAGAGAGAGAGAGAGAGAGAGAGAGAGAGAGAGAGAGAGAGAGAGAGTTACATGTTGTCACACAGAAACTGGTGCGAAAGATATTTGAGAAGGAATAAAGGGTTATCCTTAAGCTACTGAATGGTTATGTAGAGGAGAACGTTGGACTACAATATATAAGATGCATTACCAAACGAGGAAATACGTAGATTGACATCAACCACCTAGGAATAAAGTAAACATGCATAGAGTGCATTGAGAACTACAATACATAAGTTGAATTTCCTAATTATGATAAAAGAAGTGCATGTCTACTTGATATATAGATACGATGATCGAGATTGAGCATGTACTCATGAGGAAAAAATGTAGCTAAACTAAACTTAAGGAATCATTGACAAAGTCAAAAAATACAAAAAGCATCAAAACACTATAAAAATTGAATTGCACTGCCGACCTGATAATTGTGTATGGGTGTCGTCCTATTGTGCAAGCTAGAGGACAATGTTTGTGTCAAGCTACATAAAATTAAATTGCATTGCCAACCTGATAATTGTGTACGGGTGTCATCCAATTGTCCAAGCTAGAGGACAATGCTTGTGCCAAGCTACATAAAATCAATGTAAATAGCTAAACATTTTGTCTTCCGTTGAAGCATCACATAATGAAAATGCTAAATATATAGTGCATGTCATGCAGAAGTACCATACAAAAGTATAATGGAAAGTTGGCACTCTAATCTCTCTGGAAATTATAAGAAATGGAAGTCATGCCCTATTTCATAAGCTTTATGTGTTGACCATGCAAATACATAGGCATGGGTAAATAACGGACCTTGCAATGTTGTGAAGCTGGAGTCATGGTTGTGTAGTCGAAGTGTCCATTGTTGTGATTTATGTGATTTTTGTGACAGACAAAACATGAGTTAACACAAAATACGAAAGATGCACGAGATAGTTTCACCTTAAAGAGAGGCAGAGGTAAGTTTATGTTCTCCACCATAGATGGTGTAGAGTTTATTGTAGTGATGAGTTCTTAGGTCATAAGCTCTGGTGCAATCACTACAGTAGCATGGCTCAATCAGTAGGCTGTGAATACTCAATTGGGGGACATCTCATTTTGTTGTTTCGACTCTACACTATATTGTTTAAATAAAAAAACTCAAAATATTAACTTTGTAAAACCTGCTAAACTAAGGTGGATATGATAGTGGAATTACTCGTAAGCAGTGATAAGGTATCCTCACTTCTCTGTAAGCTAAATTTCTAACTACTTGTATTTTTGGACCTTTAGTACAAGCTCTTGCAATTGTCCCTTGCATTTCATTACCTGATATCTCATTATGCTCCTAAGCGTGATATCACTTGTGGTACTCTAGGTAGAGGTAAGGCAAGTTCAACGGTCTTGCGTGGTCAAAATCATTGGGCCTTGGGCAATGTAGGTGAGGATGTATATCATGGGAGTCATCACCCGCTCCCATCCTCCTATAATTTCTTTCCTCAAAAACTCATGAGGATGTATATCATGGGAGTCATCACTCGCTCCCATCATCCTGCCATTGCTTTTCTCAACATCTCCATTTGTAAGCAATGTCAATTTTGTTGTTACAAGAATCAAGAAGTGGGAGAGTTATTCTGGGAGATGACTGGATTGGATGACCAAGGAAGCTACCCGTTCACTGGTTTTGTCACATCTCAATAGCAACAGCGGTAGTTTCTCTCTAATGCATTCATGAAGGTTTGTGGGTTTTCAAGCCCATTACTCATGGGAACATGCTTTATGGAATGCAGATACACTCAATTATGAGCCACTCTGGAGTTTGTATGGAAAAGTGCATGCCTATCTATACGTAAGAGCTTCATAGTAATAGAATAGCATCTTGTTTCCTTTATTTTTTTTTTAATGTGCCAAAGTATTTGCTCTTCCTTGCCTTGCTCTACACGTTCTCTCTATTGGCATGGATCCTCAGCACCATCAACCCTAGCCACATACCCTACAAGTGGTATTGGAGCTCAAGCGATGGGCGTCAGCATCCGAAGCAAGCTTTGGCATTTGTGTTTTAATAACCGATACTTGTAGGACCAAGGTGTCATTCCTAACAAGGTGACCTTGTAGCGGCATATCAAAATGTCAAGGAGTTGGTGGGAAATTCTCAGGCGGCAAAGCTTCCTACATGCACGAAGTACAACGCGTGTCCAAAACTGCATTGTGTGTAACCAAGCTCTTTGTGCACAACATCTTAAAATGCTATAGCTTGATGGTGCTGCAAGGATTGAAGTGGTTTAAGCCTCTCAAAACATTGTCTTAAGAAAGTTTGTGGTGCAAAGAGGTGAAACACACCTATTAGAATGCTAGAAACGGTGGTGGGCTTGTTTGGTAGTCTTTTGCAGCATCTCAAATAGTTGCATGGTGGTGGTTTTGACCAGCTTTGTAAGCACTCATTGAGAGTTTTCAAAACACCCCATCTATGGAGGGTAGTTCCTTTGGCAAGCCTTGGTGGTCTTGTTGGTGACAAGGTAATAGGAAAAGGGATTCAAGATTATGACTCACGGTTGAAATAGAGGTGATGCATAGATGTGTTCAAAACACCAAATCAATGATTATGACATGCTCAAACACATTGACATCGAAAAGCTATTTTTACATGTTTCGTGTTACAGATTTGTTATGGATTTGCTTGTTATCAACACCATTATCTATTTTTTTTGTCAAATATCTGTTTTAGATTACCAATTATAAGTTACTGTCATGTCCCAATTTTATGGGCCTCATGCTCAAGCTCGTTTTGTAGATCTTTGGTTCTCCTTCTACCATCAGGGACACAAACCCCAGGGAAAGTTGAATCTAATCATTTTTGTCATTGTCCAAAGTCTTAATCAAGTAAGTATTTAATAAAGTTGTAACAATGTGGGCCAAGTGGCTAAAGTATAAGGGTTAATTTGTAGAACTCTACAAGTGTGAAGCATGACCATGTCATCACCCTATGCATACCATCTTTATTCAATGTGTAAATTGCTCCTAGGATAGGCTCTTTGTTAGAGAAGCTAGTGGACTCTCATCCGTGTAAACTTTGGCTAACTCAATGCATTTGCTAGCCAAAATATCCTATCACATGATACCCAACCTCTATGTGTTTTGATTTGGAATGAAGCACGGGGTTCTTTGCTAACGCAATCGTACCTTGGCTATCACAATGTAACACTAGAGTCTCATGTATACCAAGGTTTCCCACTAGATGAGATAACCACATAGCTTCTTTGCTGGCACTGAAAACTGCAACATACTCACCTTCACTGGTGGAGGACGAAGTGTAATTTTAGAGACATGATCTCCAAGAGACTGTCACTCCAACAAACAAGAAAACATAGCTAGATATACATCTCCTAGTGTCCACACAACCTGCATAATCAGAATCAGTGTATCCAACTATGGATGCATCATTGTTCCTAAAGAGCAAGCACTTGCTGGCTGAACACTTGATGTATTAGATATGCTTCATTGCTTCCTAATTCTTCCGGCCCAGATTTTCCATATACCTGTTGTTGACCACTCCCACTGCAAATTCAATGTTTGATCGCATACTAACCATGGTGAACATGAAACTGCCAACTGCCAAAGAATATGGCACCTTTAACATCTCTAAGATATCTCTGTCTTTTCAACATTTGATTTGGGGCAATCATTCTTGATACGTTTTACGTATGTAGCCATTGGGGTACTCAATGCTTCCCCCCCCCCTTGCATGTTAACCAGTTGCAAGACCTTATGAATATACTTTTCCTATGATAGTTCAAGTATTCCATGTTTACGATATCTCTTGATATGCATACCAAGAAAGTGATGTGCATTATCCAAATCTTTTATGGAAAACTGCTTACTTAAGGCATCCCAATCTCATCTTTGGACTTCCTGACTATAAGCATATCATCCACATACAAGATTAGGATGATGAAGGAATCATCATTCAGCCTCTTTGTACAAGTACTGATCCTCTTGGCTCCGTACATAACCTTGGGATCAAATGTACTTATCAAACTTGATGTACCACTGCCTTGAACCTTGCTGTAGCCCATATAAATATTTCTTGAATCTACACACCAGTTATGCCCTACTTGGCTTCTCAAACTTTATCTCAAAAACTTCTAGCTGCTTCATGTAGACATCTTCTTCAAGGTCCCCATGAAGAAACTCCATTTTTACATCCATTTGGACCAATTCCATGTCCTCTATGGTTACCAAGCCAAACAAAAGATGCAATATAGCCATCTTGACCACTGGAGAAAAAATTTCATCCAAATCTATGCCCTTCTTTTGCTTGAATCCTTTAGCAACCAATATAACCTTATAGTTAGGCTCCAGATCTTTGGCCATGTACTTCTTCTTGTATATCCACTTGCAAGGCAATGCTTGTTAACCTTCTGATAACTCTGTCAATTCCTAAGTCTCATTGGCTAAAATTGAGTTATATTTAGATTGCATAGCCTCCTTCCACTTCACACTATCAAGTAAACAACTATTGTAACAACTTCCCCCAAAACTAGGTAAAGTGGCTGTAAACAACATAGAAGTAACCTGTTTCAGGATGGTTCTATCACGTGCACATCTAATTCTATGTGCATGTGGACAAGCTACTTCAGGTCTAGGGTTCAGGTCACCTTAGGAAGTGTTCTAGCACCTTTGTGAGCGTGTACGCAGGCCGTGCATGTTCAGGCACTTAGAGTAGTTGCATATCCTTTGGTTGCTTACAACATGATCATCTGCATTACAGTCAATACCCATCATGAGAATTTTACAGTTCACAAAACCCATTTTTCCTATTTTATCCATCTTTCACTTATTATTAATAAGTGACTTTGTTGAGAAACTGGGTAGGGCATTTTTGATAAGTTACTATATAAGGAAACTAGCGCTAGCACTTTCTGGCAGAAGAGGCAGAAGAAGTACCTACACTTGAAATGCACCTTCTTAGCAAGATCGGCATATTTCCTTAGCGTTTTTAGCCATCAAGACCAGCCATCATTTTTCTACAACAAATTAGTCTTGGAGTTTCTGCAGCAGATTGCCTGCAAGCGTTAGCAAATTCCCAAGATTACCCTGACATTTTTGCAAGTTGCAGATTTTTCTAGTGTTTTGCAGTTTCTCAGCATCAGATCAGCCATTGCATTAGAGTTTCTAGACTTCAGCACTTAGAATCCGTAGTAGCAGCCCCGAACCTTGCAGAGCTCACCTTTTTGCAACAGATCTTTGCCGCATGGTCAAATCAGCCAGTATTTTTAGTTTCAGTCTGTTGTTCGTAGATTTCAACATTTACGTTTTTAGCGCATCGTTGTCACGTCATTTTTATCATCATCCTTGTCGATACAATTGTAGAATTCAACAGATTTGTAGATTTCAGTTCCTAGAGTTTTCCGTTTTCAGCCCGCTTCGTCGCCATCATCATTGTCGTCAACATCGTCGGCAAGTCCATTGCATCTAGACCATTGTATTAGATTTTTGCAATCAACAGCATAGACCTCTCTTGCCATAGAGAGTGGGGCCCTTGGAGGAGGGTTTGCCAACATTCTAGTGTCATATTCTTCTCTCTCTCTCTCTCTCTCTCTCTCTCTCTCTCTCTCTCTCTCTCTCTCTCTCTCTCTCTCTCTCTCTCTCTCTCTCTCTATCTCAGCACCTTCATTCACAATGTCACTCACTTTGTTTGTGATCATTTGCACTCTCTCACTAAAGGAACGGAAGGCTCTCCCTTTCGTAAGTAAAAGGAACCCTTGAGCGTAGTTCGGAGCACTCATCTTGAGCAAAGTTCAACATTCACTTGTGTTGCACCTTACATTGGTACCAAAGCTTTGGCAATGTTCTGTATCACTCAAGGAAAGAACCACATGATTTTTTTTGCTTGTTGCAATTGCATGTAACCCAAGTCCACTTGGGTGTGTTGATTCCTAATCGTGTTTTTGAAGAGTGACAGGTAACCAAAGAAAGAAGGGCTTGTCCCGCCTCCCCTTGTTCCTCTTTTCACTCATTGAGAGTGGACCGTGCACTTAGCGGCCGACCAATCGACATGAGGTGGGAAAAAGAAGCCTTGGTGTGAGCGCAAGGCTCCAAGGGGTGTGCCCGCAGGGAAGAGTAGAGCTCAGGTAAGAGAAAATCCTTCTCTAACACAGATTGCAAGCTAAAGAGAGACCTCAAGAAACTCAAGAACTCAAGAACCTCAAAGATTCAAGAACCTCAAGAACCTCAAGGACCCAAGTTCCTCGTGAACTTAAGTACCCAAGATCTCAGTGTGTGGTCATTACCTGAAGCGGAATGGGTACTTTGCGTGAAGGTGATGAGCATAGAGGTGGAAAAGAAGAATTTTCCCCACCAAGAGGTTTTTTTGACCCTCCGCCTTCCCATCTACACAACTGTTTGCACCAAATCCTATGGAGGCTTTGGTCAAGTTGATGATGGACATGATGCTACAACAAGAGGTGCAACGCACCACCTTTGATTGCGAGCACGAGCAAGCGCGCTTGGTGGCCGAAGAAAGACGGTTAGCCTTGGAGCGTGAGCACGAGTAAGCGTGCTTGCGACCGAAGAAAGAAAGGCAACCTTGGAGCGTGAGCGCAAGCAAGCGTGCTTGGCGGCCGAAGAAAGAAAGGCAGCTTTGGATCCAAGCGTGAGCAAGTGCGCTTGGTGGCCAAGGAAAGAAAGGCAAAATTGGATCGCGAGTACAAAGACAGATGAGTGGCCTTGGAGTTAGAGCATGAGGCGCAAAGAGACCAACACATGCAAGAGTTGATCCTACAGGTACTTATCTCGAAGCCCGAGACGGTCAAATATGTTGGTAGTTCATCAAGTAGCACAAGTAGAGATTGAGACTCCAACAACCCCATCACAGAGAAGTTGACATTCAATAAGTATGACGGTAAGATGGATGCTAGTGTTATTCATTCTTGGTTGCATCAATTTAAGTGTTATTTTGCAGCAACTAAGAAGGCAAGGAATAGCAAGGTTTTGACGGTAGCCATGTACCTTGCTGGTGATTCCATTAATTGGTATCATGCATGGCAAGAAGCACAGTTGATCATGCACCTAGAGGAAGCCAAAGAAGGCGTGCCCCTTTCCTTCAATTGGGCCGACTTCCAAGACAAGCTCGAGGCACGGTTTATGCCTCCTCAATACCTAGCATGGTTGAAAGAAGATTGGTGCAATCTCAAGAAAAATGGTGTGCGAGTCATGTCTTTTTCTAACCGTGTTTGTAGCTCGGCACCCAATCACGCAAATCGGATGATGAGCGCAAAGAGGCATTCCATTTTGGGTTGGACAAATATATCAAGTTTCATGTAGAAGTATTTGACCCCGTGGATCGCAACAAGGTGGTAGAGATGAAGCACAATAAGGGAAATCCTAAGGAGAACAAGTCTTCTCACAATAACTCTTAGACTCCTCAGAACCCACAGAATGGTAAGAATGGTAAGAACGGTAGATCTTCTAACCAATATTCCTCTAGTGTTTTGGAAAAGAACACTCAAAATGAATCTAAGGGCAAAGCTAACACACTTGCTAAACCTAAGCTCACCCCAGATGAAAAAGCTGCACAAGGAATCATAGGAGGATACATCACGACAAAAGAATAAGTCATTTATTCTAAGGAAGGTCGATGTTATCGTTGTCATAGCAAGGGACATATAAAGAAAACATGTCCTAAGATTGAATCTAACGAATCTAAAGATCCTACATCCTTTGTTAATTCCATAAATGAGAACACTCTTGTGTCCCAAGTTTCTCATGATCCCCTCATTGATGAGTCTCTCATAAAATGTTATGGTCATGTGAATGGTCAACACATGGTGGTGCTCTTGTTTGATTCTGGTAGTATGAATGATGTGATTGGTGACACTCTTGTTGAAAGAACCTGCTTGGAGGTTAGCAAGACATCTCCTCTCGAGGTGTCGGGCTTCGCTCCCGCTCCCGATATGGACTCTCTCATTACAAGAGAGTGCCTTGATGTGTTATTCATTGCTCAACAAGCGTCCTTCCACATGAAATTTGTAGTGTCTCCTCTTTCAGGATATGATATGATTCTCGGCATTCGATGGTTTTGTGAGAATAACCCTCTCATTGATTGGGTAGACAATACTCTCACTTTCAATGCCAAAAGTGACTCTCCCATTGTCATTCGTGGGGAGGAAGCTACCCATGCTTCACCTCTCATTTCTAATGTGCAGGAAAATCTTGAAAAGAAACAGGAGAAAGAGACTCTCTCAGTATTTTCTTCTCCAAACCACGACACACATTATTTGCATGATAAAGATGTGATTGTTTACAAGGATGATGGTTTTTCTAGTGAAGCTAACCTCATTGTAGATTTGATCAGTCACAAAGAACCAATCTTGGCTCTTGAGTCCAGATCTAAGGAACCCACTCAGGAAGTATTGTGTGTTCACATGATTAGTCAGCACGCGTTATTCAAGTGTTTCATTCGTGACAATTTCTTGTATTTTCATCACCATCTTTGCATGTTCCCTTTTCATAGGCATGCCGTATTGTACGATGCACATGATTCACTCATGAATGAGCACAAATATATGCGGATTTCTCTCGAAAAGGAAAAAGGTTTGCATTCAAGAAATTCACATTCCATGTCTCTTCCTTGGCATGACACAGTCTCAGAAAGAGCACAAGAAAGATCAACCATCAAGCATCAATGTTTCCATTGTGATTTTCCACAGTTGATAGGTTTAGGCCGAAAAGTCGAGATTCGATCCCACTTTTTGCGTGTGTTTGGTGAACTGCTTGGCACTCCATCACTTTGTTCATCTACATTGCATGCACAATCTTTTAGGACGACTAGTATTTTACCAGTCACTCTACATGGAATGGGTATGTTCATAATTTTGTGTTGGAAGTGGTTTCAAGAATTTTCCTCCTTGAAGATTCTTGAAGAAGGTAGACGCACGACTATAGCCAAAGTTGGACCATTGAAGCAGCCATAGATCCCTTTGTGTCGCTTTCGACGCGGCCCAAAGAAGCAATCATTGTAGACCTTTATAAAGGTTAAGTATCACACGACCCACGCATCAGAGTGGGCCGGCAAAGAGTCCTTTCCAAAATTCCAGATATTGTTGGCATACTCCCTCGATGCCATACAGTTCGGTATCAGTACCTCTCTTTGAAAAGAAGGGGATGTCACATGCACATCTAACCCTATGTGCATGTGGACAAGCTACTTCAGATCTAGGGTTTGGGTTAGCTTAGGAAGTGTTCTAGCAACCTTGTGAGCCTGTGCGCAGGCCGTGCATGTCCAATCACTTAGAGTAGTTACACATCCTATGGTTGCACACCAGCATGATCATCAGCATTAGAGTTAGTGCCCATCATGAGCATTTTACAGTGCACAAAATTTATTTTTCCTATTTTATCCATCTTTCACTTATTATTAATAAGTGACTTTGTTAGGAAATTGGGTAGGGCATTATTGATAAGTTACTATACAAGGAAACTAGCGCTAGCACTTTCTAGCAGAAGAAGTACCTACACTTGCACTGCACCTTCTCAGCAAGACCGACAGATTTCCTTAGAGTTTTCAGCCATCAAGGCCAGCCATCATTTTTCTTTAGCAGATCAGTCTTGGTGTTTCTGTAGTAGATTGCATGGCGTTAGCAGATTCCCAAGATCAGCCTGACGTTTTTGCAATTTGCAGATTTCCCTAGCGTTTTGCAGTTTCTCAGTGTCAGATCAGCCATTGCATCAGTGTTTCCAGATTTCAGCACTTAGACTCCGTAGTAGCATCCCCAAACCTCGCAAATCTCACCTTCCCATCGCAGATCCTCGCCGCACGGTCTTCACAAATTTCAGCATCTGCATTCCAACCCGTTCTTCACAAATTTCAGCATCTGCATTTTAACGCATCATCATCGCGTTGTCGCCGTCCTTGCCGACACAGTTGCAGAATTCAACAAATTTGCAGATTCCAGCCCCTAGCATTTTTATATTTTAGCCTGTCTCATCACTATCATCATTCTCGTTGACATCGTCGGCAAGTCCATTGCATCTAGACCATTGTACCAGATTTGTGCAATCAATAGCATAGACCTCTCTCTTCATAGAGAGTGGGGCCCTTGGAGGAGGGTTTGACAACATTCTGGTGTCGTATTCTTCTCTCTCTCTTTCTCTCAGTCTTAGCACCTTCATTCACAGTGTCATTCACTTTGTTTGTGATCATTTTCACTCTCTCACTAAAGGAACGGAAGACTCTCCCTTCATAAGGAAAAGGAACCCTTGAGCACAGTTTGGAGCACTCATCTTGAGCAAAGTTCAACATTCACTTCTGTTGCACCTTACAGGTCCTATTCATCCTTTCTGTCCCACCATTCTGAGTGGGTGTGAAATGCGTGGTAAACTATCTTCTATTCTCGTTTATTACAGAAGTCCTTGAACTCAGAGAAGATATACTCACCTTCATTGTTAGTTTGCAAAGCTTTAAGCTTTCAAGCTTTCTACGTGACTAATTTTTGACCATTGCTAAGAACAAGAGAATAAAGACTTCACTCTTTTGCTTCAAGATATAAACCCACATCTTCCTAGTAGAGTCATCTATAAATGTTAAAGAAAGAATAATACGCATAGTTCTGCATAACTCGCTATGAATAAGATCTAGAGGACTTCCTAACTCCTTGTCTAAAGGCGCTGAGGTCAACCTAGTCTATTTTCCATGAATACAATGCTCTCATAAAGAAAAGTCAAAGTAATCTAACACAGGGATATAACGAGAATGTTGTACCTTCATTCCTCTCTAACTCATATGTTCCAACCGGCTATGCCACAACTCTATAGACGGCAGCTCAACTAGACAAATAGAATTTTCTTTCACTGAAGAGACAACGTGAATACAACGAGATGGACTTATGGCCTTTAAGCATGACCAGGCTTCCCTTCTTGATGATCCAAGAACCATGTGCAAAAATGGTAGTGTAACCCAAATTGTCTAATTGTGCAACATACACAAACTCTTTGTCAATTTGGGTATGTGTCTGACATTTTGCGAGATAAAATCTACGCCATTATGCATACAAAGATTTATGGCCCCCATACTGCATATATCAAGCTCATAAGAGTTTTCTAGTTTTATTGTACAATATATAACAATATATGTGGAGAACCCACTCCTTATGAGGAGTCACATGAAAGCTAGCACTGAGTCCACTATCCAATTCTGTACATGACACTCGTCAAGAGCTAACAATGCATTGGGACTCAAATTTGCGGTGAAGGGATATCAACACATCCGATGGCTTCATCACATCACGAACAATTTCAACTAGAGACTCAACAACATTAAGTTCTTCTATCTTCACAGTGGTCTTAGGTATATCAAACTTCATTTTTTCTTTGCCTTTCTTTTGCTGCAACAAACAGAAATCCTTCTTCATGTGTCTCTTTTTATGGTAGTGATAACACTCAACATTCTTCATGTCTCTTCCATGAATTTTGCTATGATTGTTCCTGCGATCTTGTGAACGACTGCAACTACGACCACGCTGCTTTGGCTTGTCACGGATGCCACTAACCATATACACATTACCATGCCCACTCGCATCAAGAGACTTACGTTTAATCTCCTCAGTGAGAAACGTGTTGATGACATCACTAAAAACAAGCTTGCTCTTAAGGGGAGTTACTTATGGCTGTATTGAACGTATCCCATGACAATGGCAACAAACATAGCAAGAATATGGCCTTCATCTCATCATCAAAGTTAAAACTTTTGGAAGTAAGCTACAAAAATACATTGTTGAACTCGTTCAAATGAGAGTTAACACTGCTGCCCTCTTTCATATTTGCGCGCATAAGTTTCTTCATGAGAAAAACCTTGTTCGATCCACTTTTATCATTTCATGCTCCACATAAGGCATCCCATAAATCTTTGGCATTGGTTTTATCCATTATTGTGAAGCAAATGGATTCACCAAGGTGCATACAAATGGTCGCCATAGAACACTCATTCAAATATTTCCACTGAACATTAGCGTATACATTCTCCTTTCTCTCATGCGAAGGTGCTATTAGTCTCTTATTGATCAACACATCTTGCATACACAGCTTCCAAATTGCAAAGTTTGTGTCATCAAACTTTTTGATGTAGTTCTCATCCATGTCCGAAGCACTACTAGCAGCCATAGTTCAAGCGAATGCGACCAAAAAGACTTATGGCGAAATTTTTTGGGAGAATTTCGACAAAGTTTTCCCTATAACAAGATTAAAACATCAAGATAATATGAGCAAAATTACTACAAGAACAACCAAATATGCCAAGATGCATATGAGGGACTCCCAAGAAAAATCCAACAGAGTGTCCTTTTTTTGGAGATCAAAATCTCAAGCGAAATTTGACCAAAAACAAGGCATAAACCAATGAAGTATAATCACTTGGCATAGACTAGCATGGGCTACTCAAATAAATTGTCTCGGATGACTCCCAACTCGGCGTCAAAGCACCTATACACATATAAACCTATGGTGAGGCCACGAAAGGGGTCTTCAGCAACCTAATCCACTTCACATTAGGTAACTTGGCCCTCGATGCTCAGCTTCAAAAAACCTCAAGCAACGACCTCACAAAGGCTATACAGACTCAAAGACTAATCACACAGTTTTAGAAAGGGCTCTTTTGGACCTTGTTTCAAAAACAATCAGGTAACTGCCAAGAACAAGCCAAAAAATGGCTCCACAATGTCGTACCAAAAGGTAGTATCTGCAACGCAATGTACATGTTATGAAATACACTGCTAGTGTAGTATGATTTGTGTAGAAACAGGTGCCAAAAGAGATGCAAGAAAATCTATATTAATGTCTCTTCCTACGGGGAGTGGAAAAACCACTCTCAATAGAGCACAATAGCACCACAAGTACTAATCACGCATGAAACAACGCATAAAACTCCCACTAGAGCAAGAATTTACCAACCGTGGACAAATCTGTCAATGGCATAAAGAGACATACACTAGATGCAAGTTCTGATAGAATCTTGACAACATACGACATAAAAGGGCTCACAAAACCAAAAAACCAGCCATAATGAGTAACAATCTTGGAGTACCTCTCGATCGGAATCTCAAACGCAGTCTAGCATGCTACCACAAATGCCATACATGTGCCAGAATTGGTATGACAGAAACAAAACTCTCTGAAAACGGCAAAAAAAATAGTAGATCCGTAGCAAATAAGCTCTGTGAACCTGTCTCCACGTGTACCTGTAAGCCAATGTGGCTATGGCGGAAACTCAATCTCTGAACCATGAACGACATACAACACTAAGCACTCTGATGTGTGCGTCAAAAAACCTGCTCGTCCATGCCAAGGTCGAAAGCGAAAGTGTAGAAAGCTGAAAATCGGCGAGTCGATGCTGTGAACATTGATGCCAAAAGTGTATGTGTGGAGGAAGAAAGGTGGGCCAATTTGTGTATGTGCCAAAATCAGCCCCTCTTCGATCTTTTTGATGCCGGAGCAAGGGGATGCGCCGACACTCTCTCTCTCCTTGCTTCCAATGCCAATTTTCTCTCTTTCGATGCCGAAAATGTGTGTATGTGCATACACATAGGCTCTCGCCAAATCTTCTCCCACTGCTTGCAAACATGTGAGAGCTCACGCTCTCTACTGCTTCTTCTTGCTCAATCTCTCTTTGTAGCATTGCTACACAGTTCCAAGAAACTAACGCTATGCTTTAATTTTCATCAGCGTTATCTATGAAAAAAATAAATGCTACCTGGTATTGCCAAAATTCCAATGCTTCTGTGTTGTGGAAATCAACGCTAACTCCACAGAAACTTCAATGGTGTTTTTCAACTCCAAAAACTCCAAAGTTGCTTTAGATTTGCACAGAGAGGCCAACGTTGCCGTGTTGCTCTAAAACACTTCTTTGCAGAGTGGCGAGCTCTGATTAAATTCACATGCACACTAAGGCTCAAAGCTTAACTCGTTTCGAAGTCCTTGCATGCACCGTCAAAGCCGAGATGAACTACCGTGGCTCTGATACCACTTGTGAGTGTGTGCAAGTGCGCGGTGCGTGCAGTGCACTGTGTGTGTGTGTGTGTGTGTGTGTGTGTGTGTGTGTGTGTGTGTGTGTGTGTGTGTGTGTGTGTGTGTGTGTGTGTGTGTGTGTGTGTGTGTGTGTGTGTGTGTGTGTGTGTGTGTGTGTGTGTGTGTGTGTGTGTGTGTGTGTGTGTGTGTG
Source organism: Adiantum capillus-veneris (assembly GCF_014529385.1). Classification (NCBI taxonomy): domain Eukaryota; kingdom Viridiplantae; phylum Streptophyta; class Polypodiopsida; order Polypodiales; family Pteridaceae; genus Adiantum; species Adiantum capillus-veneris. Next base: position 17,775,239 of record NC_140933.1, read on the forward strand.
TGTGTGTGCAAGTGCGCGGTGCGTGCCGTGCAGTGTAGTAGAGATGTGATCTGGTGGAGCTCTCGTGCGATGAGAAGATTTCTCACTGCTCCTTATTCTTTTATATTATCCAAAGTATAAGTGAATTGTTAGTGATGGGCGGTCAACCACTTGGCCTGAACCCCAACACATTGTTGTGAATATATTATATGCTTCATGTGGCACAAAACACAAGAGTTATAGCAAATGTAGAAGCATGTAGAAGAATTATAACAAGTATTTCTCTAATATTCTCCATGTGCATGTGAGATCGGTCCCTTTGACCTTGTAGTCAACACATGGAAGAACACAGTAACACCATGTAGCATCTACTTAACAAGTAGTAAAAGAGGAGAGTTATGTTCTCTAGCATCTTCATTATGTTGGTGCTGCCCACTGTCCACAGGACCTACTCAGCATGCTTGAGTTCAAACAAGGTGAGTGATGTAGCCATCCCAGATGACTTCGGTATTGGTGACTTAGGAGCCAAATTTGAAATTAGTATTCAAGAGGCTATGTTGAAAGAAGAGGAACCAAACAAATTTATTTGTTAGTATTGATGATGGTAGACATGACAGCGGAAGAGAATGCCACATTCAACATGATGGCACAAGTCGCAGCTGAATTTGAATGCTTACTTTTGTGTTTCTCCTCACTTCCAGTCTTGCTTTTAGGTGAAAGAGCAACATGAATGCTAGTGAGAAAACTTCGGTCAAAGCTGAACTCCATTCCCTTTTAGGCCTTTGGAAAACGTTTCTTGCTTCTCACTCTTCTAGGGGAGGTTACTAATGAACTCTGTTAACGCTTTGTGAGAACATCTGATGATGACTTCTAGATCTGTGTAAACCTTCAAAACAAGGGACAACTCACACAAGTACTCTACAGCTTTCACCTCAGGCTCACCCTTCTATGTACTACCTGGAAAAGCACACTTCTATTGGAGCTTGGTTGTCGACCAAACCTTGGTGCAAGGTCCTTTTGGTTGTTGGATGGCTGTCAACGAGAGCCTACTAGCACTGGGTCCATTTGGCTATCACTAGAGGCTGGCATAGGGTTTGTTTGGCACAGACACAGTGTGACGTGCTTTTGGAGGAGGCTAGTGTAGTTGCATGTTTTGAAAAACCTGGTGCTCATTGCTTAATTTAAGCCTGATGCACTTGATATTGTTTCCTGCATCCTCTAATTGATTGATTGATATTGTATCCTATATTCGTTGATTGATTGATTGATTGGTTTAAGCCTGACGCACTTGATATTGCAGCCTGAGCCTCTACATGGGTAGTACATCTATAATATTATAGATCTAGTACCTTAAGCTAACACCTTATCAACACAAAACACAGTACATTGCAACACCTTATTAACAAAAACAGTACACTGCAGCAAAAAAAAGGTCACAAATCCTTCTCAACAAGCCACACACCTTCTTTCTCTACCTTTTCCACATTTCATAATGCACCACAAAGCAGCATAGAGTGCTATTCGAGATTAATGCACGGAATTTCCCTGGCAACGGCACCAAAAATGTGTGTTCTATCGCACGTGTCAAAGCAAGGGACTTGCCATACACTGTGTGTGAGACACAAATGACTGCAAGCACACAACCAGACTAATCTAGCAAGCTCGAGAGAGAAAGGGTGTGTCACTCATCGGCCTACGCTCGCCTTCGTGGAGGATTCCTCATCGCGATGAAGAAGGAGCTACCGCTATGCCGCTCTCAACCGCCTCGCCGCCGCTGTGCCGTCGCAATGCTCTCTCTCTCTCTCTCTCTCTCTCTCTCTCTCTCTCTCTCTCTCTCTCTCTCTCTCTCTCTCTCTCTCTCTCTCTCTCTCTCTCTCTCTCTCTCGCATACACGAGGAGATGAAGAAGAAGATGTAGATGGAGCAAGAGCACTCTTCAATTGCACAAATGAGAGAATAAGTGATTTCTAGGTTTAGGTAACTTTTATATGAGCTCGTCCATTCACACTTGGACGTCCATTCTTAGCCAAATAACCCTTGAATGTTCCAGTTAGAGTGCGCCTCTCATCACCGATCACTCTTACCCTTTTCCTATTGGACGGACAAGCCCGGTTCCTGACTCAAAACAATGTAATGTTCATGGATGTTTACTGGGCCGATGCCTATTTGCCAAGGTCAGCACCAAGCGATAGGGGACGTTTGGGAAGTCACCAAGCCTCCTATTCGCTCGGTGTTGACTTCTTTTTTTCATGTAATGTCTTTGATACCAAGGTCAGTACCAAGCGATAGGAACCGTTGGGCAATCCCCAAACCTCATATTCGCCTAGTATTGACTCAACTGCCTCTTGTAATGACTTTAACACCAAGGTCAACACCAAGTGATAAGGAGCGTTGGACAGTCCCCAAGTCTCCTATTTGCCCAATGCTGACTCCATTGTCTGACTTGTCGGTTAACATGCCCCCCTTCCTGATGTAGATTTCATCCTCGCAATCTATTGTGTTGAAGCTCGTTGATCAAGGTGTGAAAGAGCATTTCAGATGAATGTCCTTAGCTCTCTTCAGTCATTGCAAAATCAAATAAAATTGGCACAATACTTGCATTCTTATATACAATTAAAAAGCATATGAAATTGTAGGTAGACAAATTGATTGGTAACAGAATAGTAAACCATTTGTCAGCAATAAACATTAAATTGTAATATAATCAAACACATTGACTATTGTAAAGATCAAAAACTAAACAAGTATGGGGTCGCTAATGTAACGGTCGAAAGGCACTAGAGGTCAACTATTAATACCATGGGCAAGCTCTCAATTTTCTCTTGTCAATTAAGTTGTTTAATCATGAGAGCCAAGCATTTCATGTCTGAGGGTTGACTAGATGTTATACCTAGAAGACCTTGTAGTTAAGATACGGTAAAAAGAATTGCTCATGAAATCATCGCCTGACTTATTTCTTTTTCTTTGAACCCCCAAAGTCTTTTCATAGTGATTCGATTTTGATGTGTGTGCTTATTTTTGTATGCCTTGAGTTTTTTTCTTTTCAAGGAAAAGCGCCCACACTGGGAACCTCTAGGGCTCTAGTACCATAGGTGATACATGTGAGTGAAGTACCAAATCAAGCTGAGATTTCTCTTCCAGCTTAAGATTTTACAGTGTGGCACTTTGATTTTTTTGTTTGTTCGTTTTTAGCATTTTAATTTTGTAACTTTGGGGGGTCATATAACATTGTTACCCTCCCTAGGCTCATCATATTAGTAAACTCCCTTTATAATACTTAAGCTAAAGGTCAATAGGGACTAAGCCCACTAGAAAGCCCTAGTACATTGCACACAATGCTGCCTAAATCAGATTAAGAACCTAAGTAACCATTGATTATTAGGAAGGCATTCCCCATGGTATTAAGAGAAGATCTCTAATGCCTAACTTGGTCTAGCTTAGTCGGACTGCTTGATTTTTAAACCTAGTCAAGTGATTATGACAAAAAATTACATTGAATTTAATGTTTGATACTAAGCAAATGCGCTGAATATTATGCTAACAATCACAATTAAAACAGACAAACATGGATGCAAAAAAGATAAGAGGCAATGCTAATGGACAAGAAACACTTGTTTGTGTTGATGATTGCGCTTGATTTGAAGAGTGAACGAGAGAAAGATTCCATGGAGGTCCAAATCCTAAAAACAGAAACACGTTCTTGTACACGTGAGGAAACACAAAGAATAACTCTAGGAAGCACATAAGTGGGAAGAGGTACCAACCCTTATTGAACACAATTAAACAACATAAGGGACCCTAACCTAATTATTTGCACTCCCCCTAGAGAGTCAAGGGAATAGGATATTGTAGAGATTGGGGGGGAACCCTAAGGCTGAACCCCTATCCTCGTCATCGAGAAAAACAAAGTCATCATCCGTGAGACCATATGTGCCATCCGTGTAATCATGTAAATTGTCTTCATCATTAGAGGCACCAATGTTTACTAAGAAGGTCACTAGACATCTATAGTCATCTTGGTCAAAAGGGTAGTCTTGTGCAATGGGAGAAATGCTCTCTACTAAGTATGAATCAGTCGTGGTCAAGAGACGTATCAGCCATTCTAACTCGTCAAAATTCCTCTCACATGCTAGCATACCTACAAAATCCCATTCACAGGGAAGCCCCGGAAAGACCATGTGAAACACTTGTGAAAAGTAACGAGGGTAACTCTTACCCAAGGCAGAAGTGGATGACTCTAGCATACGTCTAGCCATATCTGTACACACAGATAGATGATGATTAGAGTGCAAATATTATAAGGGTCGTGTCAAAATGTCATGTCCTTGTGCATAATGTGTTTTTATGATTTTGTGTTATGTATAGAACTTGTAAGTTTTCAGATTATTTTTTGGTGGCTCTTGCTCTTTTACTTTCTTATTTTTGTATTTTTGTGAGTATAGGGCTTTATATATACATTCCCTAAGATTGAGAGATTGAGAGGTTAGGGAGGAAGGTTGAGAGGAGAGTAAGTGAATGATAATTGTCAGCAAACACTCCCCCCGTGGGTAGATCATACCTTTTGGAAAGATGTCGTCACCTTTTGAAATCAATTGCTCCAAGTTGTTATAGGTGAAGGCTTTAACCAATAGTTTTTGACCGTCCTATGCGTTTCATCTAGTTGCAAGGGTGGTAAGGTAATCTCTCATGATTTTATTTGCAACGTTGTTGTAAGTGGTGAACTTACAATGGGAGGTGCAAACTCTTCCTTGTGTGTATGGGTATGTACAATGGTAGGTGGAGGTTGTGTCGAAGCTTCTATTTTTGTATAAGAACTACATGAAGAGCAAAAAGCTACATTTGACTTCCCTGTTCCTAAGCTAGGTGGAACAAATCGTTCTTTCTTTGGTACCCAAACTAACTCTGGAGCGGGTGTGTAGCATTCTGTGATTTTTTTTCTTTTCGTGATCGTCAATTTGTTTTGGAGCTACATGATTGGGCTCACATGGGTCAGGTGACAAATAAGAGTACAATTTACGTTTTGGCACCTAGATTTGATCATTTCCTTCATAGTAGCCTTGGGCTTCTAATAGTTTTTTGTGAATCCAACGCAACGTTTCTTTACATTCCTTGGGGCAAGTGGGACGTCTCTTATCAGACTCTTGTCTTTTAGCACTAGACATGGTTACTAAAGAAGCTTTATGGAACCACTTGTATGTTTTCTTTGTTATATTAGGATGGGTCCTATGTGTCTCAAGCTTTATTTCAACTATAGCAGTTGAAGCTCTAGGACATATGATTCAACCTCTTGGACATGCAATGTTTTGGGTTTTATTTCCTTAAGAGGCAATATCTTAGGGACTATGGCTTGAGTGGCAGGGCTAAGAGTTGGTTTTTGCGTTGTGACACCCTAGTTCCCCAATCAATAGTGCATTTGGTGGCTATCATCCACGTGCGTCCTAGATTTATATTACCCTTCATAGTTCCAGCAGGCATGACCAAAAAGTCTTGAGCTACAACCCCATTCTCATAACTGACAAAAGTGTGCCAGATTCCAAAAACCGCAATTTTTTTCTTGTTGATACCCTTGACTTGGATAATACTCTCAGATAGAGGTGGCTTCCCTAACTGACACCAAACTCCATAGAATAACAGATTATACTTAGCACCCGTGTCCAATAAGGCGTTCTATAGTACTCTTCCATAGAGGCTATTTCGTTCAATTGGATATCATAGAGGTGTGTCAGAGTCCACAACCAATCATCCTCTCTTTAAACGTAGAATGCATGTGTAACTCCCAAGTTGTCCTCTGCGATAGATTTCTTTTCATTTATTCTAGCACGCACATTTTCTCGATATCGTCATCTCTTATATCTCTTACTCTTCTTGTCTAATTTTTGGTTATCGGCTGACCTCTAGGGACTAGTCACTAGATGAATCGCTACTTGTGTCTTCTGATCCCTTGGATAGATTGTCATCTAGGGTACCACTGGGCCCTGAATGGTTTGTACCCACATTTGCACTAAGATTATACTCAGATTCTTCGTCCTCATAGTCAATTTCAATTGATAATTCTGACCACAAATCGTATGGGCTATAGTCTTGTGAGACGCTACTGGTTCCAATGCCAGTCAGACCTTCATCTTGTAGGTCATCAAAAGCTATCTGCATTGCTTCTAGCATATTTAAGGGTATGAGTGGTGGAATTTCACCCCCCTCAAGTGTTACCCAGGTCGTCCCCATGTTTCCCCAAGTGTCTATGGTTGCTGCTAAGTGGACCCAATCCACATTGTTCGACTTAATCATCCCAGGTAATACATCCATATGAGGAGAATCTTCCCCAACATCAGTGTCCATTTTACATGTGTAGCAATACTGCAATGGGGCTGAGTGAACTGTGGTGTCAAATCTATGATCGATTATAAACCTATTTCCTAAATGATGTGCTCGATTAGTTACAAGATCCACTCGAATGACAAAATCTTGGAACTGCAAGTAGACATGGTTTTTAGACCAGTCATGCACCATTTTTGCTTCCGTCATGAAAGGACGTCCTAAGATCATCTCAGATGCCATAGTGTGCTTGGAGAAACCCATAACAATGAAGGTATTTCTTATTTTATGTCCAAGGACCTTGATCTTGAGATCTTCTAGCATCCCAATAGGTTTAACAATAGACCCATTGGCCATCTTTACTAATATGGTTGTGGTCCCAAGGTGAGGTCTTCCCATAGTTTCCCATCAATTTTTAGTCATAATGTTAACCCCAGCGCCACCATCAAGGATTCCCTTCACAGTTAATCCCTTGGTAGTGATATGGTATGGTTGCATTGGATTCATCGCCCTCAAAGTATTATCCCAACTTGCTAAGAGGTATTTCTACAACAGGGTTCTCATCTTGATTGGGTTGTGGATCTAAGTGTTCCTCCTCTATTGGCATCTCCCTAGCTCCATCCATCTATGCAAATTGTGATAGCCCGACCTTCAATTCTCCATTGACGAAATCTTGAAGAGCTAAGAATAGCTCAAGGTCTCCATATAGTTCGGACATGATGGTGGTTCTAACTTTTGAAGCCATGAAATCCATCAATTTGGAAATATTTAAGGGCACCCTTTGGGCTTCAATCCCTTGATGTGGGGAACATGGGATCTCCATTTCTTTAATAGGTTCAGGTAGTCCCTCTGTAAACATTCTTTCCAACAATAAGTGAGTACGCCCACTTTCCCAAGACTTTAAATCACTTTCTTCTTGGATGACACTAGGTATGGCTAAGGGTTTATGGACACTGTGTCTGTAATCTGGGTCTGCCTAGGTGCTAGCTCTAGATCCCTTTGGGTATCTTCTACCAAAATCCTTAATTGCTTGACTCGCTCGATCTCCTCTGTAGGGTTTGGATAAGTTCCTATCTTCTTCTTGGATCGGATCTTCCTTGTTGGTTTCTTTCTTAGTGGTCGTTTTGGTCTCCATGGTTTCACCTGAATCAAAATCCTCTTCAGCATCATTCGTATATACAGGGTCGTCGCCAGTCCCTATATTGGTCTTTGAACTAGGGTCTGCTGACTTTGCTACTTTTTGCGATCTCTTCCTTCGTGTTTTCTTCTTCTTTTGGGATTGGGCAACTGATGCCGTGTCTCTTTCTTCAAGAATATAATTTTGTTTTTGGAGCATCGATCGTGTGAGTACGTTTACCGGTACCACATGTGTACTTTGTGATGGCTCCTTGGTAGCCTCAATCATGTTTAATGGCGTGATCTTTGGCGTATTTGGATTATTTGGACATTGGGAAATCAAATGGTCTATGCCACATTGATTACACATGAGTATCGGAATTGTAGACGTGCTCGCTTGATTGGTTTGCATTAGTGTGGCATTCTTTTGTAGCTTAATAGGACACTCGGCCACACGATGTGGACCTCCACACTTATAGCATTGAAGAGGTGGTCTCTTGGCAGTGTAATTAATATTTTGGCCTCTTGCAGCAAGAAGAGCTACTTGGTAGACAGGTTTGACTTGTCCCCAATAGTCCTCCATGTAGTATTGTAGACTTTCTTCAAGCGCATCAATCCCATAGGAAATATTAGGGTTCCAAACAAGTAATAGATGACTGACAATCCACTTGATTCACAGAAGTGATTCTTGGATGTGGTGGTTGCGGTCCTAGCACTAGAGGTGGTAAGGGTGTTGTTTGAACAACATTTTGGGCCCTAGGGACCATGTGTTGTGACGTTTGTTCAAGAGGTGGGGCCAGCATCACAATGCAGACACTCGAGGTGTTATGTCCATGCTAAGGTTGGTCTATTGGCCATGCACGCTTAAATACTATGCAATCCTTAGCTTGATGACCATACCTCCCACAAGCATTGCAATTTCCATTGAATTTTACTCTAAAAGTAGGGCATTCACTGGTACTATGCGGACCATAGCATACTGAGCACCATTGTTGCTCCCTGCTTGGATACATATGATTGTTTTGCGGAACACGATTGTCTCTAAGACTCTCTTGAATGGCCTTGGTGAAATCTGCTAAAGTCATCTCAGATATCTTTGGCTCCTTAGCAATAGGCTTTTGGGTCATTGGCTGATGCCCCGATGCTTGCGAGCTAGTAGATCTAGGCTCAACAGACACTCTTCCTCCTTGTATAATTAAATTATCCTCCAATTGGTTCGCATTGGTGGTGACTGCTTCCCAAGTGGTGATACCTCTAATGACTAGGCCATTGTAGATATCCTCATGTCGTAATCCCCTAATGAATCTATCAAGCAATTGATTATTATTGAAGCGCTCATTTGGATTACAACAAGAATTCAAATGCTTCAAGCGACTAATAAAGTCTCTCACTGACTCTCCTTCCTCTCGTTGGGCTTTTTGAAGCTAAGATGCTACACCCCAAAGAACTCCCTCTCGTATGTGTTCTTTCAAGAACAGTCTCCTAAGAGTAGGGTAAATCATTTTTTCTTCCACCCTTAGGGTTCTATATCAATCCCTAGCCTTCCCACTTAAGGTTAGGCTTAAATCATTACTCTTATGCAGGTCATTGTGCTCTCCTAGAGAATTGCATATTTGTTCAAACACTTCGATATGCTTTCCCACATCCCTGTCTCCATTAACGTTTTGTGTGAGCTTGGCTATTTTTACTGCCTTACTTCTAGGCTCTCTATCAGGCGTGTTACGCATATTCTCAACAATAGATCGATCGATAGCTTGAGCAAATGTTGCCAAGTCACCTAAGTGAGCATGCACCGTGGGTGAAGGCACTCTAGAGACTACATGTGGAGTAGATATTGGCATTGGGCTTGGCACATAGGAAGCCCTTGGGTTCCAAGTTTGGTACAATGTTGTGCCATGTGGCAGCCCAAAGTTCATATGTGTGGCCCTAGGCATAGTAGACGTCGGATGTGACATGCTAATGCTAGCTGGTATGGTCCCATTGAAATAATAGCTTTGTTGTTGTGGTTGTGGAGCATAGACTGTTGAAACAATGGGAGGGGTAGGAGCTACATGAGTACGAAGACCCATAGGTGTATACGATTGGTACACACTTGTAGGTACTGTTTGCAGGCATTCAGCTACCATGTAGCGGTGCTTTACTAACAAATGAGGTCCATGGCGTGTTTCTTGGCATGCCCATCATTGGGGTAGGCATGGTAGCCGTGGTGTCATCAAGGGAAAGATGAGCTAGACTTGGAAAGGTAAAGCTATCACTTGTGGGCTCAGATTGCACTGAGACCCCTGGCGAAACCACATATGGAGGATCCATCGGACTTATCGAGGGAGTCTCCATTTGCGATAAGTTCGGTTGTTTAGCCTTCTCTGTATCGAAGAATATCATGAGACCCGTTGAAGGCATGTGGATCCCCATGTTCTGTCTCTCTAGCTCAATAACCCTATGGATGACCTCACAAACTCTTTGTTGCTGATCCTCTACACTAGTAGCACCCGTTGTGGATTGTAGGACATCTAACCAACCCACATGATAGGTGTGACCTGTGTATAGGTCGGTTAGAGTTTTTGTTTGTAGTTCGTACTCCCACTTCTCATTTAAGAACGCTCCATCTAGGATTAGGTGCTAGCGGTGTCTTTTGAACTAGATGCAATGTGGCTCTCTATGGGTTGACCCTTAGTGGTTGCTAATTCAGGAGCACTCGATTACTCTCCTAGCAAGGATATTGACATAGGGGCTTTCGCTTTGAACTCTCTTCATTGCTCTGCCTTGCGTAAGCTCTCGATTTCCTTTTCCCTAGCCGCAATGATGTATCGCTCAACCTCTTGCACTTCGGCAAGGCTTCTACCATCAGGTAATATAACCTCGGAGGGGAATAGCTTTGAAGAGTCAGGGGTTGCAGTGAATGGAGTACTCGCGTGCACACTCTCCAAGAGCATGGGGTCTACATTAGTCATGAATGGTAAATTTACTTCCCCACCCCCCTCATTTACATGGTTAGCTCCATGTTCGGAGCGAGTGGCTCTACTAAAGGTTTCCTTCAAGCGGCTGGCTAAGCACGCTCGGCTCGGGCTGTGGGCCCATGGCATGCATGTCTTGGCTGGAGCTATCAGGATTAGGCATTGGGTAACCCTCCATGATGTCGTAGTCAGAGGAAGAGTCACTAGACGCAATATGCGGGTCATGAGTGGTACTACCTTGGGTTCCCGCTGAGGGCCCATAACCTAAGGTAGGTGGGTATTGAGAACTCGCGTAAGTCAAAATGCTCGCTAGTTGCTCGGCCTCTAGGACACAACCAACGCGCAGATGCATGTGCCTTTGGCACCCTACAAGCATCAGCAAATACCCTCGAAGGTTAACCGCTTGATTTTTTGGGCGTTTTGCACCCCGTTTTCACTCATTTTTTGATGTTTTCTAATGTCTTTTTATGATCGATTTTTGGATTACAGCGTGTGATAGCTCAAACTGAGCGTATTGCTCAGGGGGTCGTGCTGTGCTTTACCGCACAGCATTCGGTTACCCGAAGCTCAGTTGGTCCTCAAAAGAGTCGATTTTTACTTAGGCGTGAGACTAAAATAAGTAATTCTAAAGGATGACTGAGGCCTGAGCCTGAGCGTGGGCTTGGCTTGGGCTTGGGCTTAGGCCTGGGGAATGTTCCCGATCTCGGTCCTACCTTAAAATATTTTAATTTTTTATTTTTTATTTTTTTGGGATAAGGTCGTCGCGGCTGCGCCGCGCGTGCGAGCACACTCACACCTAACCTACCTACTTGAAACTAACAAAGCTATTGTTATACAGTAACACAATACTACATCAACTAATTAACTAACAGATCTACTTACTGTATCTTAAAGAGCTAACATTATAGATCTACTACCTTAAGCTAACACCTTATCAACAGAAAACACAGTACATTGCAACACCTTATTAACAAAAAGAGTACACAACAGGAAAAACAAAGGTCACAAATCCTTCTCAACAAGCCACACACCTTCTTTCTCTACCTTTCCTATATTTCATAATGCACCACAAAGCAGCATAGAGTGCTATTTGAGCTTAATGCAGGGCATTTCGCTGGCAACGGCACCAAAAATGTGCATGTATGTCACATGTGTCAAAGCAATGGACTTGCCGTACACTGTGTGCAAGCTACAAATGGCTGCAAGCACACAATACCAAGCTCAAGAGAGCAAGGGTGTGTCACTCACCGCCCTACTCTCGCCTTCGTGGAGGATTCCTCGCTGCGAAGAAGAAGGAGCTACCGTCGTGCCGCGCTCAACCACCTTGCCGCCATCGTGCCGTTGCAATGCTCGATCGCCCTCTCGCCCTCTCTCTCTCTCTCTCTCTCTCACGCATACACACACACACACACAAGGAGATATAGATGGAGCAAGAGCACTCTTCAATTGCACAAATGAGAGAATAAGTGATTTCTAAGTTTAGGTGACTTTTATATGAGCTCGCCCATTCACACTTGGGTGTCCATTCTTAGCCAACTAACCCTTGAATGTTCCAGTTAGAGTGCACCTCTCATCGACGATCACTCTTACCCTTTTCCTATTGAACCGACAAGCCTGGTCCTTGACTCAAAACAATGTAATGTCCGTGGATGTTTACTGGGCCGATGCCTATTTGCCAAGGTCAGCACCAAGCGATAGGGGGCATTTGGGCAATCACAAAGCCTCCTATTCGCTCGGTGTTGACTTCTTTGTCGCATGTAATGTCTTTGACATCAAGGTCAGTACCAAGCGATAGGGAGCGTTGGGCACTCCTCAAGCTTCATATTCGCCCGGTATTGACTCAACTGCCTCTTGTAATTACTTTAACACCAAGGTCAACACCAAGCGATAAGGAGCGTTGGGTAGTCCCCAAACCTCCTATTCGCCCAGTGCTGACTCCACTGTCTGACTTGTCGGTTAACAAAAGGTTTAAAGGGTAGAGAAGCAATCATGCGTGAGTTTGTTTAAAGGGGCGGGCTTTTAAAAAATAAATACAAAAATTTATGGAGCAATTTCAAAGTTACCCGGGTAGGTAGAGAAGACCTTTGGTTTGATAAAATTTTGCAAGAAGAGCAATATCACACAATATATGCAAAAATTTATGGAACAATTTCAAAGTTTGGTAGGTAGAGAAAACCATTGGTTTTGTAAAATTTAGGTACAAGAGGCAATTGGGTGTGTGCCACTTGTTAGGGTATGGGAAAAGAGCATCGGGCAAAAAATATGGTTTACCGATAAGTAGGGTGAAAAGGGCAGGGGGGGGGGGGGGGGGGGGGGGGGGGTAGTGTTTAAATTGGGGTTAATCTTCGAGGGGGGCATGTGGTGATGAATGAACCAAAGTAGTGCTACCATTAGCCCGTACAAAGCGCAAAGCAAAATTAGGATTGTGTTTGAGAAGTGTGCAGATTAGGCCCAGTGGTCCAACATGTGATGGGCTTTTCCAAGTGGGAGAGGTTAAGAGAGTTTTGGCAAGCATGATGTATAAGTTCTCCAATTTCTAAGAAGGGGTTTAGTTTTCTAATTTATGGGATAAAAGGTATTTTGAAAATGATTAGGGGAGGTTTTTTGATTGGAGAGGGTTTACTCAAGAGGTTATTCCTTTCCAAATAGAAGATTGAGTTAAATACTTTAAGAAGCACTTCCCTAAGATAGCTTCTTTTCCTAAGGTTAATGAAAAAGAGGTTTCTTGTGCCTAGGTAGTGTTCGAAGGAGCTTTCCCTCACAATGGATCTTCTGAGTTCTGATTTGATGAAGGCTATTTTTTGGTGGGTTGGATGCCAAGAGATCCAAGGTGGTAACATTGAGAATCTAGGACGTCGTGAGCTAGGAAATTGGGTCCCTTGTAGTAGTGTTTGTCTAAGCTTGTGGCTTGATTGGTAGAGATGTAGGGGGGAATTTTGATGTGCTCATGCAATGGTCCAACATATGTGTTGAGAGTAAGCGTTAGGGACTCGATAGGGCCTGTTCATACTCCAAAGGCATCATCAATGAACCTTATAAAATATGCCACGTTTGGGTTCTTAAGAAGTGGGGATTGGGATTCTAGGTGGCAAAGGAAGAGACAAGCGTACACTACGGCAAAATTGGATCCCATAGAGGTGCCCTTGATTTGCATGAAAACTTTGTCTTTGTCTTTGAAATGATGTAGTGTTGTGTGAGGACGAGGGTAGAAAGAGAGATGATGAAGTTGGTTTTTTGGGGGTCAAAGCGTTTGTAAATGGCTTGATTTTAGAGCACGGAGTCCTTGGTCTGCGGGGATGCTAGGGTATAGGGAGTTTATGTCAAAGGTAAAGAGGAGAGAGTTTGATGGAAAATGAGTATTATGTAGGTCTTTGATTAGAAAGAGGGAATCTTTTAGATGTTGCTTTTTATCTAAGAGAATAGTGTATAACTGCATGTGAAGCCATTTGGATGCATTTTCAAAAAGATAGCCATTGTAAGCACAAATGGGTCTTGCAACAAGGGAAAGTTTGTGCAATTTTGGGAGAAAGTAGATTTTGCAAGGTTTGAAAGGTTTAGAGAGGGATTCAAGGATGAAGGCACATTGTTCTATGGGGAGGAGGGTGTATTTGTGGATGATGGTAGAGAGGACAGAGGCTAGCTAGTTATGAGAAGGTGGGGTGGTTGGTTAATACGTGATAGGGTCATTGAGTTGTCTAAGGGCTTCATTTTCATACCATTCTTTTGAGAGAATAGTAAGATCAAGGTTTTTGTCGGCAGGTTTAATGACAATGGAGTTGGGTTAGACATACAATTTTGGGGGTTTAGAGAAAGGAGTGTTGTAGGAAGAAGGTTTAATTTGGTGATAGTTTCTAGGGTGAGATTCTCTTTGGGTGGTTTTGGGTGGTTTTCAATAGGGGTTGCGTAATTTATATGGAGCTTCATCAATATTGGTAATGTCTATCTTGATTGTCGTAGGAAATTCATAGACAATCAAGAATCAAGAAAAATCAGTCGTTAGGGGGTCTTGCATTTAGGGGGAAGAACGGTATGAGTACTGTCAGAAATATCCATGAAGCTTAGTGCTGCTCTCTATGAGGCTTTCAGCAATGTTTCCTGCTAGTCGCTCTGCTCGACGAAATCGATGATGAGATCTGCTAACACTTTGTCAGAACAGTTGATGTTGGCTTCCAACTGTGTGTGTAGACCTTCCAAAATGAGGAACTTATACTCTAAAGCTTTCGTTTGCCTTCTGTATGTTGCTTTTCTGCGACGAAATCGATTATGAGGTCTGCTTACACTTTGTCAGAACAGATGATGATGGCTTCCAACTGTGTGTACACCTTCCAAACGAGGAATTGTACTCTAAAGCTTTCGTGTGTGTTGCTTTTCGGCGAGATTATTAGACAACGATTTGAAAAAAACGTAGCAGATTCCATGATCAATGTTGAACGTTGGAGGATTAATCACCTAACAAATGGTTGAGATTGAGCCAAGTGCTCAATCCTTTGGCCTCATTCTCTGATCAATGTTGAACGTTGGATTAATCGCCTAACAAATGGTTGAAATTGAGCCAAGTGGCTCAATCATTAGGCTTACCAAGTAAAAAATTGCTGCCATTTTCGCTTGAAGGCAAGAGGAGGGCTATGGTGAGGCACAACTATCAAGCTGCCTTCGGCTAATTAGTACCTATTGCGCCTGTTGCTAGCAAGGGCCTGCTGGTCCACCCCGTTTTGGTTTAACGCGATTCTCCAGGTTCAGTTTTTCTCATTGCAACAGGAAATTTTAGAGCGTTGATCTGGAGCAACCAGTGCATGGCAAGGGGTAAAAAGCCGTAGTGTCCAAGCCGAGCAGCTCTGGTTTTGTGGTGCATCAACCCGAGGCTATCGCAAGGTTATGGGCATTGTGCTGATAAGACAGCCCTACATGGCTAATGTGGGATGGGGAATGGCCAGACAGTCTAAGATGGTAGTACAGGGTGATGTAGTTCGAGAGTCAGCTGCAGTCGAATTCAACTGTCACTAACATATTCCACGCCATGATCAGTGCCAGGTCTTCCGGCATGGTGTCCGCTTTGTTCTACTCCTCAGTTCCCATCTCTCGCCCGCTGTAATCGTGAGAGCTCATCATCATCTCTTCTGCGAGAGCTGTTGTGTTCACTTATGGTATCATGTCCACCATCACCACTGCTTCTGTGTTGCCCAACTCAAACTCAGCCTCATGCTGAAAGTCTTTTTTCAGATCTTTGATTCTCCCTCTGTCATCAGGGGGCAAAAGTACTTGTTTCAGGGGGGCGAGTAACACGAATTGCTCAGGAAGCTCAGCTCCATGCTCTTTGAAGGCTATAATTGGCACTTTTCTGAGCGAGGTTGATGATAAACTCTGCTTACACTTTGCGAGAATAGTTGATGCTTGCTTTCAGTTCTGTGCAGACCTTGAAAATGAGGGACAGTACCATAACGCATCAGAACCTATGGTGCAGGGTGGCTCTCGGATGGTAGGGAGGACAGCTCACCACACTGGCTAAGTTGTGCTCACAGCAAGCGTATATTTATGGAGGTTTTCAAGAAGTCAACACAGCATCAGCAGGAGGTTGTCGTGCAGATAGGTGCTGTTTTCGCTGTAGAAAACATGATTAAAAGCAGGTGCTGTGACGAGAGCTTTTTAACGGGGTCACACCGTACGTAACCTCATGAATTTGCAAGGCTCTTGGCCGTGGGATTCGGTCTTGGGCAATGGCCTAGATCATGCCAAGTAGCTGCTTGCAGGATCCGGAAGCCAAAAAACCTCATTAGGGTCACCAAGTGAATCATGTTTAGTGTTGGCTACAAGTGGAAGAAAAATCCCAGCTGTCGTCCTTGCTTCATAAAACATCATTCCGAGGGTTGCAGAATCTCATTATCCACAGCATTCTTGTCATCAGCCCAAAAAATGTCAAAAAATTCTCTTGTTTCTGTGTGGGCTACAGCAGCACATGGCTCCTCCTCAGAAATCGACTTATAAAACCTCTTGCCTCTTTCAAAATCTCCATGGTTCTTACAAGCACCAAGGAAGGCCATTGTTGGGACAGACAGAAGTTGCAATGACATGATTTTCAACAAAAACTCTGCCCCATCCAGCTGCCCAGCCCTGCCAAGCCCAACAACCATACAGCTATAATGGTCCTCGATTAGCTCAGAGACATAGTCGGACTTAATAACTGATAAGAGATGAATGGCTTCAGCTACAAGGCCCTCATAACTACAAGCAGAGAGAACAGCAACATAAGTGATCTTATCAGGAGTTACACCTTCAAGCTTCATTTGTTGCAGAAGCTCAAGTGTGTCCTTTCCTTTTCCACAACATGCATACACTCTCAACATGGTGTTCCACGCAATCAAATTCCGTTTAAGTAGTGCCTTGAATGTTATTAATGCATTCTCTGCCTCACCACAATTACCTTGCATTTTTACAAGAGCAGTGCCTAGCATGACATTGGAGAAAATTTGAGAATCACCAATAATGCGTGCGTGCACACGAGAGGCTAAAGCCAACATTGCCTGGCTGGCACATGACGTTGCTATCGCTATATAAGTCACTTCATCAGGAAGTATTCCTCGATGTAGCAAGCAATCTAACAGCGAAGACACTAAACTACTCTCTGTGCAGGCAGCTATTAAAGTATTCCATGCTACCACATCCTCTTCCATCCGCTCATCAAAGATCTCCCTAGCACTTTCCAGGCTGTTGCACTTGCCATGTGCATTTATTAGGGCATTTTGTACAACAGAATTATGCATGTATTGCTTCTGTGATAGGATACGCACATGCATCCGATTGACTTCAGCCAGTCCCAGTGATCCTTCACTTGCACATGCATTTAAAGCGGAAACAAAGCTCCCTTCATCAGGAAACAGACCTTCCGAGAGCATTTCATAAAAAAGGTGAAGGACATTCTTGGTTTGATTATGGTCAGCGCAGACTGAGATCAACACATTAAAGGAAATAGTGTTATGCTTTGACATATGCAAAAAGTATGTACCTACCTCCCATGAACCACCACACTTGGCATACATAGAAAGAAGAGCATTCGACAGGACTATGTCGAATAAGTCTCCAAGGGCCACAAACCAGCACGCATGCAGATGCTTCCCTTCATCAAGCAGCCAATTATGACAAGCACAAGCAGAAAATACTGTAATCATTGTAACATCATTGGGCAGCACTCCTTCCACGAGCATCTGGTGGAAGAGTGCAACTGCACTATCTCCTTTCTCATGTTGCACATAAGCTCCCAGCAATGCATGCCATGCAATGGCATTACTCTTCGTGGTCTTACGAAACACTATCTGGGCATCAGCCAAGCTCTTACAAGAACCATACAAACTGATAAGGGCATTTTCCAGTTGGGAATCTGACTCTGCACTTGCCTCCAAAGCACAAGTATGAAGTGCATAAGCTTCTGATACCATGGCTTGACCAACACAAGCCTTAAACATGCCAATTAAGGTGGCTTTAGTAGGTAATATGTTACTCTTACATAGACTGAGGAAAAGCATCCTAGCTTCTGAGCTCTTCCCATTCAAAGTACATGCTGATATCATTGCATTCCAAGAAATTATATCTTTTACTTGCATTCGACTGAACAAAATCCAACATTCCTTGATCTGACCACACTTCCCATAGAAATGGATCAGCGCATTGTTTATTCCCAAAATCAAGTCATACCCAAATGATAAAATCAGGGCATGAAGGTGCCTGCCCATTTTTAGATCAGTTTGTTTTGCACAGAAACCAACAAGGCTAATGAGTGTCACCTCATTTGGTGCCACCTCTTGTTCCTGCATCTGAAAGAAACATTGAAAAGCTTCCTGCCTCTTCCCATTTTCAGTATATGTAGTAACCATGGCAGTCCAAGCAACAACATTTGACACCAAAACCTGACTAAAAACTCTCTCTGCATTACCTACAGAGCCACATTTGCCATAAAATGTGACAAGGGCACACTCCACAACCACATCTGATGCATATCCAGCTGCAAAAATACGAGCGTGTATACGCATACCCTGAGACAAGTCTCGTGCAGAAGTACAAACATTCATGGCGAGAATGTATGTAATTCTAGTGGGTAAGATCCCTTCCGACTCCATCTGAGCGAAAAGGAGGAGCCCTGCTTTGTAGTGACGGCTCTGAGCAAATGCAGTAATCATGGCATTCCATGTTACCACATTCTTTGCAGGCATGGTCTCAAACATGCCTCTCGCATGCTCGATACAGTGGTGCTTGCCATACATGTGAATGACAGAAGTTCCCACCATGACATCCAGCTCAAACCTGCTAGTAATAATGTATGTGTGGATCCACTTGACTTCTTTGGTTGTTGCCTGCCCACCAATTGCAGAGATGATGCTCAAGAAGGTGACCTTGTCCAGAGCAAGACCCTCTTGGAGCACTTGTTGAAATAGCTGGAGCCCTTCCTCAAGCTTCCCATTCCGTGTACAGCATCTAATCAAATTGTTGATCCCAACTAGTCGTTGTTGAAGCATGTGAATCAAAAAGAGACCATGGCCAAGGCCATAAAGGTGATGACCGTTCTTTGCAACCGTCTTCCGACAGACCCAATCAAGGAATGATATTTACCATGACGCATCGGGGCCATCAGATGATGAAGCATCTCAGTGCAAGCCCTGTGGAAGCCATGCAAAATCAATATGCCCGGGTCGATGAGTTTGCCATAGTATTCCACCGTGCAGCTAATTAGCGTCATGAGGATGCAAGACGTGAGCATTTTCGTGTTGGACTCTTGGAGAGGGAGGGAACGCCTAGAGGATGGGATCCAACAGCCGAGCTTGAAGCACGCAAACCTCAAGGCAAGAGAAAGGTCTAAACAAAGTCAACATGCGGGTAACAGCTCATGATTTGAACTCACCACGTCGGGGATGGAGGTAGCTGAGCTAACCATGCAAACATGTGTGGTTCGTTGAAACCGCTTCGAGCGCCTTTGATGATAAAATGAGTCTCCCAATGTCCTTGTTTACTTTTCCTGCTCTTGTTTACTTTTCAGGATCTGCAAGCATTTTCAAACTTTGCCAAACTTATCACTAATGCCAGAATGTGATACGATAGCTAGATTGATTGATATGTATGCTTATTGTGGGTTTTGGGGCCAAGAAATGAAAATTGATGCCTACGGGCCAAGCTACAGTGATGTTGCTAAAATGAAGTTTTATAGGCCAAAGTTGTAGTACTTGGAATGCTCGACAAGCTTGTCTTTACGACTCGTCGATTGGAGTCTAGATGAAAAAGTTATGGGCAATTTAGTATTTTTCAGGGGTTGGGTCTTACGTGCTCGAGTGATCTATTTCAACTTGACAAGGTTTTCGATGATAACATCTAGCACGGGCTAGAGTATGTGCTTTACTGTGCTTGAATTGGGCATTTGGTGCAAAAGTTACGACCAATTCGGTTTCCTATGCAGTTTCAGACATCTATGAGTGGAAAAAATTAATGTTGAAGCAATCGAGGTTGTGCTCGGGACGGTTTTAGTTGATATTTGGGCAGAACAAGCTAATCTTGAGATTGTTTTGATTATCAACATGCCATATGTGATGCTTTTACGGAAGCAAATAAACTTTTAGATGGGGCATCTCTTTGCAATGTCCTCATTCAAAATGCATGGAGTAAGAGTGTGGTCGAGAAAATTCCTAGAAAAGATGATGTGCTTGGCAGTGCTTTGGACCAAATTGAGTTGCCCGGGCAATTGGCAAAACGAGTTGACTTGGTTTATATGTATATTATATGTGGTGCTTTAATGAACACACATAAAGTTCATGATAATCTTTCAATTGAGAAGTTTGACTCTTGGAGAGTATTGATTACGGGGAATGCCCAACATGGCACCAAAAAGGCGGACCGATGGTGCTTTGGCCGATGTGTGTGTCTCGATGTGGTGCTAAGCAATCTCTTGGTCGACTGTGCATGCCAATTATGGAGTTAAAGGCTGCCCATAAGCAAAGGCCGCCCAATGGACATGGAAATGGCCGTCCGAAGGAGGGTTTTTTGAATGGGTGTGAAAGGGGGGGATTTTTGGGCAATAACGATGTCGCTACTTCCCTCTTGTGCTAAGCAACACTTTTTTTTTTGTTTTTAGAAGGTTGCATGTCATGCAAAGCTAGAAAAATAAAGAAAGGAAGAAGGGAAAGAAGAAGTCGCTAAGAAGAAGAGAAGGAAAGGAAAGAAAAAGAGAGGAAGAAAAAGAAAGGGGAAAAAAAGAAGAAGAAGAAAGGGAGGAAGTGAAAGGAAAAAGGAAGAGGGCGGAAAGAAGAAGAAGAAGAAAAGGAGAGGGGAAGGGAAAATTTTCACGAGCCTGGGAAAAATTAGACTTTTCTCTCTCTCATACGTTCACTCGTTTGGCAAATATGCTATGTCTCAATACAGAGAGGAATTTTTTTGGGGGGGAATCATCTGAAGCAAAGAGAAGAAACACAGGGGAAGAAGATGATGGATGCGCTCAACCTCAAGGGGATCTTTTTCAGGATGAGATTACATGAGGGTATGTCAACAGAGAAGGATTTGGGCGAGTGCACGTACAAACGGTGGATTCAAAAGCTTGGATCGAAATTGTTGACCTGTGCTCATTGCAGGTTCACGTGTATGCCACCAACGACGGCTTGAGCATGCAACGGGCAAGAATCGAGGCTGGAGGACCGAGAAACACGAATTCAACGTGTATGAATGCCATTGCTTGAGATTTTGTCATTACCTAGGGTTTTTTGTTAGAGTTTTGATGAATATTGAGTGTCTATTTTGACCATACTTTCTACATGAATTGGAAAACTGAATGAAAGCAGGGTTGGTTCGCATTTGTGTTGTAAATTTCTTGCTGTTTCAATATTGTTGCCTCTTTCTTTCTCTACTTTCTCACAGTGAGAAGCCCGGTGCTTTTCCAATTGACCCTAGAGAACCACGCTCTTCGACAAATTTGGTGAACCCGATGCAATCCGACCAGGGTGAGAGAGAGAAGATGGAGCCGCAGCAAGGAGTACAGGAGGCGTTACAAAAACTTTCAATATAAGCTTGTAATACTTCTCTAAAGAGTTACAAAATACTCCAAATTTTGCAAAATTAATGGAAATGATTGAAGCAGTATCAATCAATGTGCGGACACATGAATTGAAGCAGAAGAAATTAGAAGATGTTGTGGAAGAGGCAATAGCCACTATATACTAGAGTGCAATATGTTCGAGTGCTATGATCCGATAGGATACCTTTCCTATTATGAGATGGAAATGAGGTCTCGTCAAGTTCCACAGGAGCTTATGGTGAAATCATTTGAGTGGTTGGTTATTCTAAGTTTGACTACACAATTTGAAGATCTTGCTAGGGAATATGCAGATTGTTGGGAGTACTTTAAAAAGCAATTTTGCATGCTAGTAATGAATATATGGCAAGGGAAATGAAATACAATGATGAGGAGGCACCAAGCTACAAAGAATTTTGGAAACAATTTTGTGCAAAATCAGCAGCAGAACAAGATGCTTTGGGAGATGTTGCACGAATTGAAGGGCCATAAATTGAAAGTAATAAAGAGTTTTTAGAGTTATCTAAAGCTAATGGTTGCGCCATTAGCAACTCTAGTGAAGCTGTTAATGAAGAATCTGTCGATTGTTCCATGATCAATCAACAGATTCTTAGTGTCCCTCTATGATCAACTTATAGAGGGACACTATGCATCCGGACTATCTATAGGTATGTGACGAGTCGTTGATCTGAAAGGAGATTCCTGTCATGATATGAAAACTACACATGATACCATGGATGTACCATCTGATGCCTATGAACAAGAGCACGAGCCTATGTCTATTGGGGAAGAAGTGCATGCAAATGGAGATGTTGTTGAACAGGATGAGGATGGCATTATTGATGCTTTCCTAAGTGACTTACATACATATGGTCCAACATGTGATGATGCTTCTTTTGATAGGAATGATTATTTAGAGGGGTGTAGGTTTTGCACAAGGAGGATGGGTTTCCAGCAAGCACATATATGCTCAAAGATGATTAGGTAGAGGAGGGTATGCATAGACAAGTCTATATATGTGAAACGTGTCAAAGTTTACTGATGCGGAGAATGTTGTTGAGCTTCCATGTGTTGAAGTGGGTGATGTGGGAATGGGATACCATCACACATATCAAAATCCTAAAGCTAGAGGGGGTGAAGACAATGAGCAGGATCATCATTCGAGGTGGCAAAGCAACCAATTTTTTCAAAACAATGTTTGCTTTCGTTTTTAGAGGATATGTGTGTTATGGACTTTCTATTATATTCCCCTTCTCATCGTGTTAGGGATCTTGTGTTTGCAGGAAGAAGAGAGAACTTTCTCTTGTGTGCATACCAGAAGACAAATTTTGTTTCCAATTACAGACAGGGTCTGGATGTTTTCTCTTGCTTCGGAATAGGTTTCTATGTTTTGCAAAGAATACTGGTGCTATGTTCTCGACATAAAGCTTAAACCGGGTGGATCTAGAAATTTTTTAAAGCAGGTGCAACATGGTTGCATGGAATTGGGCCAAAGGTATGATGTTATGTTGTACGTGCAAAGCTTGCGGAATATGTATACCTTATGGCTTTTGGCAGTGGACTATGTCAGAAGAGTATTATACTGCTCCATTGTTGGGGCAATTCCTTATTATTCTGTTTCATCCAGGAGGGCAAGATGCCAGATGATGTATAGGGTTTACATTTTCCTTTATTCCAAATGGGTATACACTCATGAGAGTTGTCAAAGCATGCTTATAGTGGAGAACTAATTGGGTGCATTTATGACTATGCTTGTTGTTTTAGATAATAATTGGCACATGCCGGAGGATGTGCAAGTTTAGCAGGGGTGGATTTGTGCCGCTTTGTGGACACGGTATGGAAAAGGAGGATTTGCAAGCATTTTCAAACTTTGCCAAACTTATCACTAAAGCCAGAATGTGATATGATAGCAAGATATGTATGTCAGGAAATGAAGATTGATGCCTATGGGCCAAGCTATGGTTATGCTGCTAAAATGACGTTTTATAGGCCAAAGTTGTAGTACTTGGAATGCTCGACAAGCGTGTCTTAACAGCTCGTCGATTGGAGTCCTGATGGAAAAGTTATGGGCAATTTAGTATTTTCCACGGGCCGGATCAGCTATCTTTAGATGGGAGTTGGGATGCGTGCTCGAGTGATCTATTTCAACTTGACAGGGTTCCCGGTGATAACATCTAGCACAGACTAGAGTATGTGCTTAACCGTGCTTGAATTGGGCATTTGGTGCTAAAGTTATGACCGATTCGGTTTGCTATGCAGTTTCAGACATCTATGAGTGGAAAAAATTAATGCTGAAGCAATCAAGGTTGTGCTCGGGACGGTTTTAGTTGATATTTGGGCAGAACAAGCTAATCTTGAGATTGTTTTGATTATCAACATGCCATATGTGATGAAGCAAATAAACTTCTAGATGGGGTATCTCTTTGCAATGCCATCATTCAAAATGCATGGAATAAGAGTGTGGTCGCGAAAATTTCTAGAAAAGATGTTGTGCTTGGCAGTTCTTTGGACCAAATTGTGTTGCCAGGGCAATTGGCAAAACGAGTTGACTTGGTTTATATGTATATTATATGTGGTGCTTTAATGAACACACATAAAGTTCATGATAATTTTCAATTGAGAAGTTTAACTCTTGGAGAGTATTGATTATAGGGAATGCCCAACATGGCAGCGAAAAGGCGGACTGATGGTGCTTTGGTCGATGTGTGTGTCTCGATGCGGTGCTAAGCAATCTCTTGGTCGACTATGCATGTCAAATATGGAGTTAAAGGCTGCCCATAAGCAAAGGCCGCCCAAGGGCCATGGATGGCTGGCCAAAGGAGGGTTTTTTTTAATGGGTGTGAAAGGGGGTATGTATTTTTGGGCAATAGAGACGTCGCTACTGCCCTCTCGGGCTAAGCAACACTCTTTTTTCTTTTAGAAGGTTGCATGTCATGCAAAGCTAGAAAAAGAAAGAAGGGAAGAAGGAAAGAAGAAGTCGCGAAGAAGAACAGAAGGAAAGGAAAGAAAAAGAGAGGAAGAAAAAGAAAGTGAAAAAAAGGAAGAAGAAGAAGAAAGGGAGGAAGAGAAAGGAAAAAGGAAGAGGGGGGAGAGAAGAAGAAGAAGAAAAGGAGGGGGGAAGGGAATTTTTTCATAGGCCGGGAAAAAATTCGACTTTTCTCTCTCTCCTTCTCATGCGTTCACTCTTTTGGCGAATATGCTCTCTCGATACAGGGAGGATTTTTTTTTTTTTGGGAGAATCATCTCGTGCTCTTGACAAAGGTGAAGCAAAGAGAAGAAACACAGGGGAAGAAGATGATGGACGTGCTCGACCTCAAGGTTATTTGATGTGTGACAAGGGGATCTTTTTCAAGATGAGATTACATGAGGGTATGTCAACAGAGAAGGATTTGGGCGAGTGTAGGTAGAAAGGGTGGATTCTAAAGCTTGGATCACGATCGCGACCTGTGATCATTGCGGGTTCGCGTGTATGCTGACAACAACGGCTTGAGCATGCAACGGGCAAGAATCGACCTTATGATAGGAAGGAGGGTCGGGCACAAGGAATTCAACGTGTATGGATGCCATTGCTCGAGATTCTATCATTAACAAGGGTTTTCTGTTAAAGTTTTGATGAATACCGAGGGTCAGTTTTGACCATCCCTTCTACATGAATTGAGAAACTGAATGAAAGAAGGGTTGGGTCGCATTCATGTTGTAAATTTCTTGTTGTTTCAATCTTGTTGCCTCTTTCTCTCTCTACTCTCTCACAGCTAGAAGCCTGGTGCTTTCCCAGTCAACCTTGGAGAATCGCACTCTCTGAAAGCGCGCCTTTGGTTTTGTGCACGCACTTCTCGGCCATTGATCCCAGCGCCTTAGCTTCATTCAAGACCCCATGGGGGAAGGGGGGGGGGGGGGGGGGGGGGCTTTGTTTTATATACCAATGGTCTTTGAATGAACACACTACTAAAGTGAGACAGAATTCCCACGAAGCATAAACGCCGTCTAATTTGTCCAAGTTTGCTTTTCTTGTCCTTTTTAATTTTTTTGGGGACAGCTCGCTTTATAGGGGAGTGAAGTGCCTGGGGGGAATAAGGAATCCCACATGGGCACAAGGTTAGGGTAGCCAACTCCTAAGTAGAAGGTCGTGGGTTCAAAACTTGGACGTGCGGAGAACAGGTCAGTCTGTTGACTTTTTTTCACCACTTTGGGGGCATTGAGACCCTGTGGTATATAGTGCCATTTGGGGGGGGGGGGATTCACTACTCTAGAAGCATTATATACAAGACAAGACACTACAACACTTTGTGCAGATACTGACGCCCATACCGATAAAAATAAAAAAAATTTAAAATTCCAAGCATCGATATGGGCACTAGTATTAGTGTTGGTATCGTACCGTCGGAATAGGCATCAATATGCACACTATCAGTATAAGCGCTCAAAAATACCGACACATATTTCACAGTGCATATCGATGCTTATATAGACGCATATATCGACGCCACATGCTGCAAACTCTTTTTGAGCAAAGAGGATGGTACTGCATGTACTATAGCACCAAAAACCACTCCTCTTTGCTCAAAGTGGCGAGTGAAAAAGCAACCGCACTCCACCTACGTTTTGGCTAAAATTGAGCAGTATTGTTTGTACATATTGACACTGTAACCATTAGCATCACAAGATTTTAGAACCATAACCATGACAAGATTCACAAACCATAACCATAACAAGATTCGCAAATTATAACCATCACAAGATTTGAAAAACATAACAATATCAAGATTTCAAAATTATAACCATAACAAGATTCGCAAACCATAACCATAACAAAATTCCCAAACCATAACCAGACTCTCTAACCATAACCATGACCATAATATGATTCCAAAATCATATTATGGTCAAAATCATAACCATAACAAGATTCGTAAACCATAACCATAACAAAACTCCCAAACCATAACCAAATTCTCTAACCATAACCATGACCATAATATGATTCCAAAACCATAACCGTAACCATAGCATGATTCCAAAGTCATAACCAAAGATCAATTCCATATCCATGAACATAACATGATTCCATATCCATGATCATAACATAATTCCAAAACCATAACCTAAGAGCAATTCTGTAATCATAACTTAAGAGCACTTCCATAACCATGACCATAACATGACTCAAAGACCATAACCATAACTTTAAGTGTATTTCAAAACCATAACCATAACCCAAAATCATAACCATAACATGATTCCAAAACCATAACCATAACACGAATCCAAAACCATAACCAAAGAGCAATTCCATAACTATGACTGTAACATGACTCTAAAACCATAACCATAATCTTAAGTGAGTTCCAGAACCATAACCATAACCAGATTCTTAGACCATAACTATAACCATAACATGATTTCTAAACTATCCATAACCATAACCATCACAAGATTCTGAAACCATAACCATAACAAATTTCCAAAACCATAACCAAACAACAATTCCATAACCATGGCCATGAGAAAAAACATAACCATAACCATAACAATGTTCATAATCATAACCAAAACCAAAACTAAGTATACATGAATATAACCAGAACCATACCAAATGTCTAAGTGTACATGAACCAAAAAGAAAAACGATAACTAACCACACATAAACTATACTCAATGAAAACATATACATAAACAAAGGCAATGAGTCCTAGTCGACGACCTCTCCCTCATCTTGAAGCTGGCATAGAAAGATGACAATGTTTTTCTTCTCGACATGTCGAAGGACGCTTCATGGCAAGTTCCTATAAGATAAACACCTTACCATAAGATAAGCATTAGAAAAGCATATGTAAATATTCTATCTAAATGGCCAGCACTAGCATCTTTACAGTGCTAATCCTAAGTGGCCAAACAGGGCCATCTATTAGTGGCCAAACCAAAAGTCGCTAACCCTGAGCGGCTAGCCCTAAGCGGATTGAAATGGTTCCCTAAGCCGATTTAGAGTAGCCAAACCCAAGGCTGCTTATCAGGCCTAGGGTAAGACCGTGTAGGCCAAGGACCAAGACGGACATGTGGTACATGGGGTCCCTATAATTAGCTAGGCAAGGCCTATATAAGGCACGATTGGGTGGAAAGTGGCATGCTCTAGTTCCCTCAGTCTCAAATAAGTATCAGAGCTCAAGGGAGGGAGAGCTATCAAGGAGGGGGAAATGCCTTGTATGATTTTGCATGCTCTCTCTCTCTCTCTCTCTCTCTCTCTCTCTCTCTCTCTCTCTCTCTCTCTCCGATGGCAGAATTTCACAGTGAACAAGGGACGTGGGAGAGTGGTCTCTTTCTTGGAGGTGGTGGATTCGACAAGGAGAAAGGCCATGGGGGGAAGCCCCCTTGCATGGGCAAGCATGCGATGCTGATTTGCACCATACACTTTGTGTTGGGAGAAGAGGGGGGAGATCGACCGCTTAAACTATTCAACACAAGCTTCCAAACATCACCATCAACCTATCCACCTCTTCTTCCAATTTCCAAGCACACACACTCACACCTAGACTATGACACACACACAGTAAACATAGAATTGACATAGACATGCTTGTAAGAGAGTGTAAGAGATGTATAAGAGATGGAGACTAGATTAGAGAGTACATAGCCAATAACCATAGCATAAGAGAGTAGAGAAGAGAATCTGCAAGAGAAAGGCCTAAATCTAGCCCCAAACTCCACGGCACCTCTCTTGTGGAGTTGGTATTTAATATATTATTTTTGAGTTTAAGGTGCCAAAAATTGAGGGCCCTCTTTTACAACCACTTCACTTTTGTAAATGAGTGAAGCTCATTAGTTCTTGCATGACCCATAAGGGGAGTTCCCACTACAACTATTTACAGAGCCATAGTGGCTTATTGAAATGATATTCTAAAATAATGTGCAACTATAAAATGGCCAAGAGTAATTGCCGTCACCTCTTCATCAACTCCCCGCATTCCACTCTACAAAATCATCATCAACTCAATTAGTAAAATAAATAGACAGCACATAATTAACCATTATGCTAGCTATCCCAATTGCAGCTAACCACTACAACAGGAGGGTGCCCAGTCTCGTAACATCCCTCCCACCAGGCATAGCAACTGTCCTCAGTTGCTTAATAGAGAAATCAACTGGATCGTGAGTGATGGAAAGTGTGGAGAAGGTCGGGAAAGTTGCGAAAAAACTTTTCAGGAATCCATTTGGCATCCTCTCTAGGGTGGCCCTTGAAAGTCAAAAGGTAACGGTTATAAACCATTCCAGTGCGTGTAGTGGTGGTCTCATGGTCAATTATTTTGTCAGGGATGAGTTGCTCTTCTTGGTCTACAAGTGAAGGTGGATCTTCATAAATGTGGTGTGTAGGTAGGGGTCCTCGGAATGGGCGTAAAAGACTAATGTGAAAGGCATTGTGAATGTGCCAATGTGCAGGTAGTTCTAAACGGAAAGAAACATCGTTAATGACAACTGAAATATTGAAAGGTCCATAAAAACGAGGAGCAAGCTTAACAAAGACGTTGGTATCAACACTTTGGATCCTTCGTTTTTCGATTCGGAGTAAAACATGATTACTTTCTTTGAATTGGTGTTCCTTGCGGTGCTTGTTAGCATGCTTGGTGTAAAGTTCTTGTGAGTGTTTAGTGGCAGAATGCACAACATTTTAAGAGTCCTCATGCCCAAGATATCCGAAAAGAAAACTTTACCAAGAATACCTGCTAGGGCCAGTAAGCCCAAAGCTATAAGATATGCAATACCATAGAAACTTGTTAAACTTCACTTTTCCATCAGATAAGTAAATGCTATGATGAAGAAATTGGTGTATTTTGTTATGTAGAAATAGAGTTAGCATACTAGTAGTAAATAAAGTAATGAGGTCATTTTAGCAACTTAATGAGTCGGCATTTAGCTTCTTGAAAAGAATGTAAACCATAGTAAATCTGGTGTTTTGAAGCTCACAATTCTCGAGAGAATTTGGTACTTACAAGTGATTGTATTTGTGATCTGTCAACATCAGAACTAAAAGTGGCCTTTGTGCCATGATTAGTAGCATGAAGATTGAAAAACATATAACATGGAATCATCAATGCTTAACTACAAATGTCACACAAAAAATATTTTTAAAATCCCATAAAGATAGTAGAAAATGAATATTACCCAAGGTCAATATAAACTTTTAAGATACGCATTTTGACTGTTGGTGGTTAGCCAATCCAAATGGCTTCAAATACAGAGATGTGGTTAGTGGATTCTTCCACTGTCTTCTGGGTGCCATCTCTGCAACGTATAAATAGAAAAAACTCCATAGAGAGTTAATAACACAAAGTTCATCCGATAAAACTTGTTTAAACACATGTTTTGAAGAAAATTCAAGAAAATGTAAAAAATTTAGATTAACTTACCTGGTTGTCAAATCTAGTAGGCTATCTTGCAAGCCTTTTCAGTGGTTTCTATCCGCTTTGAGAGCTTTTGAAAATGGTCCTGGGGGTAATCATCAGAAAGCAAGCTACTACTTCCAAGTTCTTTTGGAATGATAATTTTGATGTCGCAAATGATGTGTAAGTTAGCTTTCCTATTTGGTTGTTCACTGAAATTTGGGATTTTGAAACTGGGTCTGAGCGCTTGTGAGCCGAGATGCATTGACTTAGGAGACTAGCGTCAAAGGCCTTGATGGGTGACCAATTGGTGGCTTTATGCAATAAGGGTGTGAAAGTTTTTCGGAGCTATAGAGATTTCCTACGAGGTTTTTGGTAGATCTAGTTGCAAAATAAAAAATAAAAATCAAGAAGTCATTTGAGTTCTCTTCCTCAAATGGTAGTCGGGTGGCTAGTGCTAGAATGGCCTAGGTAGCATGGACGGTTGACAAGTCATCTTTAAGGTTGGGGGCGAGCCAAGGCATTCATAATTGAGGGTAGATGATAAGTTTATGGTGAAGTGACCAGGGTTAATGAGAGTGGATGGCCAATATAATAACTAATATTTATTTAAAAAAAAAAAAATTTGAATTTGTACACTATCTTTCTCTATTTTTGGGTGAATTTCTCCTTTACTCTATGCCCTCAAGTGGCATTTGTTCGAAATTGAAAATGGCACGATATTAAGCTGAGACACATTATTCACGAATAAGCTGAGACACATTATTCACGAATACGAGCGTTCAACCAAGTATTCGAGAAGGTGGGGGGGAAGGTGACTCGAGACCAAGGGGGCAGCCAGGGCTTTATTTTATTATCGCATTTGGTAACCGGCCGAGAGGCTGAATAAGAGGGGTGATTGCACCCTTAAGGACTATAAGTCCTTGAGTTGAGTGGGCGGCCAAAAGGGGTGGAGAGTAGCGGTTGGCCAGTGCTTTAATAAGCACCACTTAAGCTGCATGAAGGAAAGTAAAGTGGTAGCGAGCAAGAGCATAGCCGAACAACGCGAGCAACAGAAAGAGAGTGAGGGCGACATCTACAGGCGTTTTCGGGCTACGAGGCAACAGAAAAAGTTGATTACAATAGTAGGGCGCCCCTTTCGATACAGATTGTGCAAGCTTTTGCTGTGGTCGACAGAGGTGTTCCTTGCCTGCAAGGGAGGACTCCCATGACAGCTTTTCGTAGTTTCTGTCGCATCTTTAAATTGCGCTTCTTTGTTTGATTGCTTGAGAGCTTGAACCGATCGAGCTCAACCTCAACTCGATGCTCAATCCCTTGAAAATGATCCATGTCCTTTGTATGGAAAGGCGAAGCCAAGGATAAGGTTGATTACTCACCCTTCAATTTCTCCCCTCGTGATTCCTCTCTACCCCATTTGCGCTCTTGTGGGAATTTTGGATCCGAAGCTCGTCTCGAAATGATGATCACATGCAACATTACATTTATGATTAGCCACGATCGATAATAATTTAAGGCTTATGACAACTCATCTCTTTTGTCTTATTATCGCTACTATAGCAGGCTATTTTCCACACAAATTCAAAGCATGCCGAGCTTTATATATTGGCTCCTCTTCTTCCGTTTCTCCTCTTCGCCCCTTCTACACAAGCTTTAAGAGCTAGCAAAAATAGGCATGAAAAATTTGCCATACTTTTCTTTATTTTATGCTTGTTAGTCAACATTATAAAGGATTAACCATAATAATAAATCTGATTAGAGAAAATCAAACTTCGATTTTGCAATTTCAATCTTCTATAATTTTTGAAACTTTTGTTGCCAATTGCTTCGACCAATGCTCTGGTGTTGCAGCCATTGATATGATTAGTAGAATTTTTATTAGCAATATTTAAAAAAAAATACCTTGACCTTCTTACAACCACTTCACTTTTGTAAATGAGTGAAGCTCATTAGTTCTTGCATGACCCATAAGGGGAGTTCCCACTACAACTATTTACACAGCCATAGTGGCTTATTGAAATGATATTCTAAAATACTGTGCAACTATAAAATGGCCAAGAGTAATTGCCGTCGCCTCTTCATCAAATCCCCGCATTCCACTCTACAAAATCATCATCAACTCAATTAGTAAAATAAATAGACAACACATAATTAACCATTACGCCAGCTATCCCAATTGCAGCTAACCACTACAACAGGAGGGTGGCCAGTCTCGTAACACTTTGAGGGTGGACTTGTTGGCATTGCAGGGCCAAGCCAAGTATAAAGTGATTCTTCCCCAGGCTGAGTAGAGAGTGCACGGATTAGGGAGAAAAATTTGCAGGCGAAATTGGCCGCCACCATCATTGTGTACAAGGAAGTGCTTATTTTCACATATGGGCACCCTTAAGGGTTCAATTGAACCTAATATAACATAGGGAGGGTGCCCACGGGCCATTTTTCTCCCCTCCCCAATCTTCTCCTTGGCAAGCTATGATACGTATTGAAGTATTGAAGTCTGAGAGTGGCAAGCTACACCACATGCTAAAGTACAACATCTCTAAAAATTCTAAAAGCACAAAGTATTTGCAAATTTACAAATTTACAAGCTTTGGAGAATTTCAAACCAAGTGTATATCTTTTGATATTACTGGTTTGGCATTGTAAAAGTGATTGGCAACAACGATGCCTACTACAAATTCCACCGTTTAATTGGGTCACTGCTAGCCACGCCTTATTGCCACATATTGAGTGCTACTTTCTAAACAAAGGATTTGACAAGGTCGTGGGCTAAGAGCCAAGGATTGGCAATGAATTCTCTTTCGGCAAAGATTTTTGAAGCTTCAAAACTTTGACATACACAAGCTTTCATGGCAAAGCACGATACAAGATGGATAAGACCAACACGGGTTTTGATCACGACAACGAGGTATCTTCTTTTAATTTCTTTTTACTAGTTCCTCAATCATACCTAATGCATGCTGGTAAGGTTGCTTGGCAAAAACGACAAGCCATGCAAGGCCTATGACTTGTAAGTTCAAGATATGCAATAAGGCCGCTCAATATTGTAGGCATCTGTTTCCTTCTTTTGGAGTTTTGGTTTTTCTAAGACATGTCTCCTAGGCAAATTTGTGAAACTCAATACAATCACGAATATGCCATTATTTTCAACAGTTAATGGGAACCACAGCATGCAAGCCATTTTAGGAAACCTAGATACACTTTATTTTTGCAATTTTTGTAGAAGATTCTAAGTTTTTAATTCGGTATATTCCTCAACAAGGTCGACAATCAGCAGGTTTAATTTTCTTTTAACCCTGTTTAATAAGCTAATGCCATAAGATACATCAGTTTTAACTAGGGAGATAGGGATTCTCGGGAACCAATATCTCCTTGATATGTCCTCTTTGTACTATCATGAGGAGGGAAAAAGCAAGGCTTCCAGGAGCATGGCTCCATGCATTGGATGCATAATCACTCAAAGCCATTGTAGCTTGCCAGTGTGCATGCAAATAGGTACGTGAAGTGCATTGAAAGCACAATCATGCCATCAGATGTTCCGGATTCCGATGCCAAGGACAATGGTTACTGAAAGTGGTAAGTATGTTACCTTTAAGTTTTAAGTATGGACTTATTCACTTTTGAAGGATTTTCTACAATGCCAACTTGACAAGTAAATGTTGCTTCATTCAAGCAAAGTTGTCAATAGATGACACTTGATAGCTAAAGTTGTAGATGCTATCTCTGTCAATATTGGTTATCTCATGATTCTCAATAACATCTATGAGCACCCAGGCTACGTTTTGTTTCATCTTTTTGATGAACTTACGCGAAGCAAGGCTTTACTTCAGGGTATCTTTCACAGCAGTTTCCAAAGTTTGAAATATGCTATTAGCATACAAACTTCGAGAAACTTGACAAAATGTCTATCTGATTTTTGTTTGGAGGTCGATATGACCCAATCCGCAAGGGCATGTAGGATACATCCAATTGCTCTAAATTTTTCACCATACCAGGCTAGGAGCTAGCTTCAAGTGAAGACAACCGCTCTCAAAGAGGCAACAAGGTTAGTAGGTTAGTACATTTTATGTTATACTTGTTTTTTCTGTAATTTAACCTTTCATTTGCAAAAGATTTCTCTACTATGCAAAGCAAAGTGCTTGGCCAGACTTCATGTGAAGCAAGGCTTATATTATGTGCCAAGGTAGTATCAATTGACTTCAGCTCATGTAAGCTCACAGTTTGAGTTTGGCAAAAACAATGCACTATGATGTAACCATGCTCGTGTACTCGTGAAAGGCACATATAGAAAAAGCACACAAGGTTGACACTTTCATTGAAGCTAAGGCCTTATCAACCTATTTTTTTGATATGCATGCATGGCATGTGAATAACATGGTAGTACATCCACTCCATCATTGAGTATGCTTTAGCAATAAAATCAGCTACTACCACCCAAGCTTCTTCTTCTCCATCATCATCTGCTTCTCTGTGTGTGTGTGTGTGTGTGTCCTCTCACTCATACATGTGACTTGTCTTCTCAAATGTTATGATATATGTTGGGCAACAAGATTATCCACCAATGTGATAAGTGTCCTTCTATTCTTTCACACTTGTGAGCACTCGTACTGTTGGCGGATACACCACGACGGACGTCAGCACAACGAGAAATCACCTAACATGATTTGTCGGCTAAGGACGAAGCTCGACCCGCAGGCGCGTGGAAGCAAGCATAGGGTGTCAACCTATGCTCGACCGACTGTTGACTACTTCCTACAGAGGTCTCTACCCAATGTCTAAGCTACAACCTTCAAGAGTACACAAGAGGAGATTTACTACAACGCTTTCAAGAGCCAAATACCCATCAAACATTCTCGAAACGCTACGGAACATGAGGGAAATCCTATTAACACCAATAGGTCGCTCTCCCTAAAGTCCAAGAACCAAAACTCCAACCCTAAACACGGTGCAGAATCACGTAGGATGTCTGGTCGAAATTTACAGGTCAACGTTTCTGAAAACTAAAGTGCCTAATGTGTAGCTCTACTCATTGCGAACGCGTGGATATGCTGAAATGCAAAAACAGACAACGTATGCTCACCGAATCACCAGATATAGCTCGTGGGTCGATCTCGCGAAGCCGCGCTGCACACCTACAATGTAGGTGTTGGCGCGTAGCTCTCTTTGGGGGCAACACGCTGCACTTCTCCGCACTCGATTCCGACCACCAGTGGGAGCGTAGCATCAAGATAAAACTCTCACTCTCTCTCGTACACAGAGTACGCTCAACTCACACAGACAAAAAACTTATCTAAATGACAAAGGTTTTTTTGCATTAAGGTCAAAAGTGGTATAAATACCTTACAATCTCAAACCCTAATGTTCGAATTTAACCATTTACTCAATCTAAATGTCAAAAATGGGATACAATTTGGAAGCTTCTGCAAGCCCCACTATTTACAAAGGTGAAATGATGGTTTCTTCTCAATTAAGGAATAATTACAAAGGAAATTAGTATCCCTCTGGGCAATCATCCTCCTTTGAGTGTGTTCAGCCGCTAACACTCCCCGCCTCCTAGATCATGTCGTCCCCGACATGACAGTAGAGCTGCTTCTTTAGTGGAGGCTTTCGCACATGTTCAGAAGAGACTCATACCGTGCATGCTGGGCCAGTAATGTAGGGCCGGATATATCTGTATCAATGGTGAAGAAACCAGTGTAGAAGGCTTCTTCAAAGGCCTGGAGATGGTACGAGGGCAAAAACATTATTTGTCTTTTATTGCCGCTTCTATTGCCTTTTGTAGATTTTCTTCTTCTTCTTGTGTCAGATCACGAGGCTCTTGGGATGGTCCCACAAGGATGTCCTCTTGCATTGTTGTGTCGACTGGATGTGACACATTGTCTATGTCAACTCCTTCCATTGCTGCTGGCCCTGTGCTCAAGTGTGGCTCTTCAGTCTGCTGTTGGCCTTTCAGCTCATCAATCTGCTTCTTATATGCTTTCTTTTCTTGTTCAGCTTGATCCCCCATGTTCACTAAGAGGTCATTCAATTGAGCATTGGATTTTTCAGCCTCTTCTAGATTCCTCTTGGTGTCTTCATTTTCTGTTTGCATCCTCTTTAGATCCTCGTCCATCTTCTTTTTCAAGGCTGCTAGCTCATCTTTCATGGCCTTGTTCTCATCCTCCAAACGGATTTGCATCACTAGGGAGCCCTCGGCCAACATCAATCTTTGTATCTTCTCTAGTGTCAACTCCTTTTGGAGTTCCTTCATCTGTTCTTCATATATATCCTTCTCTGAAGCAGTGCTAGTTGAGGTAGTAGCTTTGACTCTGCCCAGAGATGCCCTTAGCCTCTGGATGGTTTGATCTTTCACTTTCATTTGATCTTTTAGCTCTATAACTTCGTCCTGGCTTGCCTCATGTTCTAGCTCAGCTTTTTCCTTAGCATTCCTCAAAGTTTCCACTTCTTTGGACTCATCAGCAAGCTGGAGTGTCAAGTTGTCCCTTTCTTTCTCCGCATCCGTCAGTGATTTTCTGATTTCCTTGTACTCCTCCTCTGCTCTTTGAAGCTTTTGGTCTGCTGCCTGACTCTGACTTTCCATCTCTTGGCATCTTTTTAGTGCCGCGTCCAGATCAGCTTGCAGCTTGGCTTGCTTCTGTGTGTTCTCTTGGTCCTGCTTTTGCAGCGAGTCCACCTCGGCTTTGATTTGAACTTCATTTGCTTTGAGATTATCAATTTCACTCTGAATAGCCATAGACCTTGCTTTGAGCCGAGTGAGTCTTTGCATCACTTCATCCCAATCATTGGCTTGTGGCTGTAAATCCACTGTATCTGTAGCCATTTCCTTTAACTCCACCAATCGAGGGCTCAACATATATTCTTTGGGCCTAGTGCTAGACAACTCAAAAGATGCATTAGCTGCCTCTTCTCGAGAGTATCCAGCAGCTAGTAGATCAAGAAATATTCTATAGTTTTTTCCCATCAGATTTGTTCAACTCCTCAGTTTGTTGGGTTTGAGGAGGACTAGGAGGAGGTGGTGATGGTGGAGGGCTGGATTCTCGGCTTGATGGTGGGGTTGGTTGCTTCTTCTTGAAGTCTCGATCAGCCTTTGTTTTCCTGTCTCTTTCTTGGCCTTCCTGCTCTTCTAGCAGCTGCTGCCTCACATCATCAACTTCTTCTTCGGTAAAAGGTATGTTTGGGATATTCTCAGATGTAGCATCTAAGATAAATTCTTTATATAATGTTCAAAGTGATCCCTTTGAGTCCTTCGAGATGATCTAGACATAGCCTCAAGTGAGGGCTTCCATAATTTTCTCAGATCCCCTTTAGCGCTCTCTCTGCTCTGAAACTTTCCATTAGTCTTTCCAGCCTTGCTGCTTTCTATGTCTTTGTTTCCTTTACTGGAACCTGTAGAGTTTCTTTCTTTCCCTTCTTGGGCTCTGGCGGCTCTTCTAGCACTGTCTCTAAACGGCGCTTCAACCTTGTGGCTACCCTTGGAGCCTTAGGAGGCTCTTCTTCTTTGTCTTCCTTCAGCCTGAGCCAATCATTTTGGGAGGGAGGTAGAGGCCAATTTCCCTTGGCATGCAATGCTCCATAGATGACTTTGGTTATCAACTCACCAGGCACAATATAGGTGGGATTTTTGGTCCCCATCTTCACAAGGTTGTCGTGAATGTAAGCGGCATAGTTTATCTCCCTCGGTTTTCTCTTCTGCATCGCCCGGGTAAAAGTGGTGGCAATAGCTCTAGGTGGCATCTTGTATTTCTGTGGCCGCTTAGTACACATGTGGAAGTACTGATTGTATAGTTGGCTCATGATGGCCACCTTCGGGTTTGCAATATCTTCAAATGTATAGTTATTTTTCTTTTCTGAGTAGACCTTAATGTCATGTCGACTCTTAGTCACACTGTCTCCTTTGTTAGAGAGGTCAAGTGCTGCTGCCACCACCTTCTCTGTGATGACAATCATTGTATTAGGCTTGCCTTGCAGATCTATAACTCTAGCTATGCCGTCCTCTTTGATTGTGGTGACAAATTCCCATACTCTTTTAACATCAATCTCTGCTGGCAAGGCTTCAAAGTAATTGTGGAGATCCAGTTTCTCCAAGTAGTCCCCCATCTTGCTCCTGACAAATTCATTGAGCTCTTGAGGGATCATGGGTAGCTCTACTGCATTTCCCTCCGGATCTTTAAACACTCCTTGGTAGATTCTCAGATCATTGGTTTCTAGTAGGTCATCTTGAATCCAAGTGCTTGTGGGATTCAGGGTTCCCTCTGGGATAACAAAAGGCTCCACTTCTTCTAAGTAGTCCTTGATAGTCATTCTTCTTTGCAGGTGACTTTGTGTGGCTGCCATGGATCCTGTTGCACTGAGTAGTCCAAAGTTAGCGTTTTTTACAGATTAGCTGATAAACTGAGTTCTGACTACCCAAATGACTTGAAAGTTGAAATAAGAACTCAAAAAGGACTAGGGAAACCATGCATGTGCCCACATTAGATTTTTGGCTGAAAAATAAGCATGTAGACATCCTACGCATAGGATGTCTACCTTCTCTGATTTTGATGAAACTTGACAAGCTTGTGGCCCTTGACTTGTGCAACATGGCTATGTACTTGGAATTTGGTTTGGACATCAAAAAGTACAATTTTGAGCAGATTTAGGCTTTTGGCTCACAAAATGGGTAGGATGTCCTATATGGATGGCAAATGATATTCAATTGGGTTGAAATTTGATATATAGGCTTCTTATACCATGTAAAAGACTGCCAAGAAGTCAATTCCTGCACAGAAGGTCACTATGACCTTGGAGACATCTTACGCGTAGGATGTCTACTTTCTCATAATGACTTGATTTTGGTTCTGTGGGTAGCCCTGATCTTAGATTTTGATTTGGATAAGTATTGGTGTTGTTAGGAGCATGTGTAGTGTTTTTAGGCTTAGGAAAGTGCATCTTTGAGGTTTTGGGGGCCAAATGTGATGGGTTTGGCTTGAAATTTGATACATGAGCTTGTGAAGATGTTATAAAGATATGTGGAACTCAAAAACACCAGCTGGAGGTCAAATAGGTCATTTAGACATCCTACACATAGGATGTCTATTTCATTAATTTTCATATCTGACCCCACAATTAGCTTGGCAATGTGCTAATGAGTATATTGTGCAAGTTTCATGTGATTTGGACTAGTTTTGGTAGGTCTATGACCCATTATTGCCTCTATGCTCTGACTTTCCGTTCTTTGATGCATATGAGGTCAACTCTTGTCCAAATGTGATGAAACTTGATGGCTAGCATGTATAAGCCATGTAGAAGCTGTGTATGAGGTGAGATATTGAGTTTGGTGCCCAAACATGGCCTTGAGACATCCTACACGTAGGATGTCTCCTGATGAATTTTTTTTATGAGAAATGCTACTAGTATATGCCATAAGCCCCCCTGGGTCCCCTTTAAGCCTTATTTCAATAAAAAAGTCAAAAAGATAGATAGAAACTCCCTGTTTGGCTTTCAGAGCCTCTGAATCGTTTTCTGACTCTTGGAGTGCTTTCGGCGATGAAATTTCTTGATGTTAGTCTCCATAGCTTCATGGTTCCTTGGGGATCCTTACCATATGGTTTTTGTTGGCTTTGGCTTCACCGGAGCTCTGTTTGGCGATTTGTCGCTTTGGAAGCGCCCATGGTTGCGTTTGCATACCGTCGATGACTTGTGGTGGTCTACTACCATAGGACTTGGTTGTTGATGGTCTAGGAAAGCCGCTCGTGAGGTTTGGTGGCAAACGGACATCCGGTTTGGCCGTGAGAGCCAGTTGTGACGCTTTGTGTGTTTGATGCCATTTTTGAAGCTTAGTCCCGCTTCGAGTCGCCTTATGGCCATGTGGGCTATATAGCCTTGTAGAGCATGTCGAGATGCTCCTACCCATGAGTTTTGGTAGCATTTGGGCGACTTTCCACCGATTTACCACTTGGTGGCCTCTTGCAGGGCTCTAGAAGTTAGGGTTTTTCCCAATGGTTTTTTGCTGTCTTTATGCATTCAAGAGTGGTCTCCTATGCTAGGGTAAACCCCCTATGAAGCTTTATTGCTATTGGGATAGCCGTTAGGTGGCTACCTCTACCTGTAGGTCTCTACTGTACGTTCCCCGTGTGAACCCCACACTAGTTTTCGCGACAAAACATCAAACATACGCGAAAAGCTCAAGGTGGTGAGCCTACCTCTCATATCTGGAGCCTGTCGTGTGGTCGTGCACGTCGTAGAAGCAGCTGGAAGTCCAGTTTGTTCTAGGTGGCAAGAGTTCTCTCTCAAGAAGGGAATAGTAGAAATGAGCTCTAAGTGAAGTGAAAAAATCTTATAATGGGGGTCCCCGAACCACTTTCTATGAAATTTGACATGTGCTCCCAACTCCTTGCGAGATGCGGTTTAGGCTCAAAAAGTTCTTGATTTGGACTCCGTTTGCCCAGTTTTTGAGAAATTTGACGTTTCGGTCAAAATCTGGTCAAAATACGCTTTCCACTCCATTCACATAATTGCACCCCCATTGTATCATAGGTTTTCCTATAGTCACTGATTATCCCCATATTTTTTGTATTTCATTACGATCGTATTTCACCTGATTTTTGTATTTTTGAAGTTTTTCTGCCAATAATTAGTAAAATTCAAAAGAAAATAGCAAAATAAACCCAAAAAATCCTCAAAAATTACAATAACTCAAAAACATCATTCCAAAACACTATGTACACTCACATGCAATTTTTATGGCTGGATTTCTTTGTTTTATCAATATTTTATCCGAAAAATGACTATTTTTACATATATATACACACCTAGGGGCCTAATTTGGCGTTTGGTCTCATATACTTGCAAATTCGTGCTGTATAAAGGCATATGTACTTAGGTTAGTTTAGAAAATTTCGCAATCAAACGAAAACCCTTCAAAATAGTCAAAAAACGTGCCCTTTTTTGCTCCTTTCACCTTCATTGGGTCCGCATTGAGAATGCCCCCCCCTTCCTAGTCGGAGTCCTCCCCGACAACAAGGTATCATCTCGGGGTATGTGCAGTGCATGGGTTAAAAATTGTGCTAATGCGCGGACTTGTAATGTGGCTCTATTTGATGCATACTCTGTCAATGCATGGAAAAATCAATGTTGTGCGATGGACGGAATAAGCAAGATGCTTATTGGCATTCGACGTCGAGGTTTCCTGTTTTTTGTTGATTTGGTTGTCGCATTTTCTTTGCAAGTAAAAGTTGTAACTCTATAGCTCTTTGTTTGATCGTCTTTTTTGCAAAAGTTGCTTGGTTTGCCGCTACTGTCGATATGGCCGTGGCTGTCTCCGTGGAGAGAATTGTCGTGGCTGAATTGGCCGTAGTCTTTTTCTCTTTTGCTTGCCATTTGTAGCTTTGTTTTGGAGGCTTTTGTAGGTTTATTGCCTCGTCCGTGGTCGTCATTGTTGTTCTGATGATCGACACCCACATAGATCGGTTTGCCGGTTTCATATGTAGTGAGTGTCTGGCTGCTGGTGTTGCTTGTACTGAAGGGAGTTCCTGTTGCTTTGGTTTTGGGATCCAAATGCGAGTCGCATTTAAGTGGTTACTGAGCATTCTCTTTGGGATCCATATCTTTTTTATTCCTGTGGTTGTTGGTTTAACTGTGTTCTTCTGTTGACTTCTACTGTTGTATTGTGGTTTGTATGCCATGTCGCCTCGATCCTTCCGTACCCATACTTGTTTTTCGCGTGTTGCTAACCTTGATCTATTCATTGTTGTCTGTGTTGTCTTATTTTTGTAGTGAACATGTTTAGCAGTTCCTTGGTTGTTCTCCATGGGTATCGTGTTGTGCTTTATTGGCACCCATCCTTTTTGTTCTTTATCCAGTGATGGTGGTGCTATCATCTGGTTCTTCCGGGTTGTCTGAGCAAAGGCTACCACCTGTTGTTCTTGTGCATGCTGAAGTTTGACTGTGTCCGAATTCCAATGTATCTGCATATTATACTCTTTCTGCCAAGGTTGTCCCAACAACATGGGGTGTAGTGTGCTCGCATCCTCAGCTACATAAAACTTGTGGGGGTAAACATATTGATGTATTTGTACATGCAATATTGTCCAGCCCAATGTTCCTAGCGAATGTGATGTACTACTTTCCAGCACTTGTGGAGTAGGATGTAGTTGATCTTTGGGCTTGAGCTGTTTATATAATTTGTAAGAGATCACATTTGCTTGAGCTCCAAAATCAAGCAATG
Organism: Adiantum capillus-veneris; assembly: GCF_014529385.1. Classification (NCBI taxonomy): domain Eukaryota; kingdom Viridiplantae; phylum Streptophyta; class Polypodiopsida; order Polypodiales; family Pteridaceae; genus Adiantum; species Adiantum capillus-veneris. The sequence goes on from NC_140933.1 coordinate 17,817,211, forward strand.
CCGTCAATTCAACTTGATTGCTACCCACTTTGACTGCAATTAATGGTTCCACTGTGTCTTCACCAAAATTCGTTAATCAAATAGCATTTATTCGCAACGGTGATCCACTTTGTTGTTGTTGTCGTAGAAGCCTTCTTTTTGCAATGTGTTCTTTTGCTTCTGCTTGTGCTTCTTCTCGTACCCTCTGTTTCTCCTTCATCCGTTGTTTTTCTTGATGAATTTGTTGAAGCATATCATGTGTTAGTGGTAAATGATACTTTTTTAACCGACACCCACTAATCCAATTTGGCATTTCTTCTCCTGCCAATGTAGCAAGTTTGACAGCTCCACTTTGTGATAAGTCACTAATCACAAAGGGTCCCCTCCCTCGCTTTTTAAGTTTTTTGGCATGTTGCTTCAAAGTATAAACAAGTACATAATCACTTGTTTTGAACTCTTTCGTACGCACATGCTTGTCAAAAAACTCTTTTTGTCTTCTCTTTTTAGCATAGATCGAAGCTACAGCTCTAAGTCGAAGTTCATCTAGCTTTTCAAGATCATCTATTCTTGAAGAAAGCTCATGCCCTGTCCATTCTAAGCGTTTCGCTACTCGTAGAGTTGGAACTAAAAACTCTATGGGTAATATAGCGTTTAGACCAAACACCATGTTGTACGGTGTTGTTCCGATTGATGTTTTGTGAGCTACCCTGTATGCCCATAGTGTTGAGTGTAATTGCTGATCCCAGTCCGTCCTTGACTCTGATACAATTTCAGTCAAAACAGTGCATAGTGTTTTATTTGTGGCCTCAGCTTGTCCATTTGCTTGTGGATGATATGGAGCAGATTTTCTATGTATGACCATGAATTCCTCTAGCAGATATTCAATGACTTCATTAAGAAAATGTGTTCCTCGATCACTGACAATTTCTATTGGTAATCCGTATTGTACAAAGACATCCTCATACAAAAATTGTGCAGTGGTTCTTGCGTCTGCTTTTTGTGTTGCTTTGGCTTCCACCCATTTTGTGAGATAGTTTGTAGCCACAATGATATATTGGGTATGGGTGCAATATGTAGGGGGTGAAATAGGCCCCACAAAATCAATGCCCCATTTTGCAAATGCCCGTGCTCCCATTATTGGCCGTAGTGGCATCTCATCTCTCTTTATCGGCACCTTAGTGCGCTGACATATGTCACAACGCTTTACAAACTCCTCGGCATCCATGTGCAATGTAGGCCACCATATTCCTGCGGTTAAGACAACTTTTGTCGTCTTATCGCATGAAAAATGGCCTCCACTTATTCCTCCATGTGCGTGTTCTAGAATCAGTAGGTATTCACTTTCACTTGCACAGATTCTAAGTTGATTGTCCTTTCCTCTCTTGTAGAGTTGATTTCCAATTAAATTAAAGTCTCGAGCCTCCAACTCTATAGCCCTTTTTCGCGCTTTTGTTATGTTTTCAGGAAATGCCCTTATTGTTAAGAAATCAATGATATATTGACTCCATGCAGGTGCAATGTTTACCTGAAACAATGTCGCGTGATCCACTGGTCGTTTGGCACTACCTATAGTACAATTGTTAACATAAGCATGTGTGTCAGCATACATAGTTGGCCAATAAACTCCTAAGTGTTTCAATATTTGGTGTGTTTTCATTGTTGAACAATAAAATGCACAATCCTGGATGTGTGCTTCTTCAAGATAACACTCGAGTTCCTCTAGATTTATACATAATCGTAGAATTTGGTCCGAGCCTAGATGGTATAGTCGTCCTACAATTAACTGAAAATTTTTCGTTTGTCGAAATGTTTTTTTTTTGGATCTGTCTTCCTTGTTATCAAATCTACCTCCAAAGGAAAGAATGCTAACAATTTCCTGAGACCATTTGGGTATCATTTCAATATTGAAAAGATAAGCATGAGGTATGTCATCGTCTACTCCTTCACGAGCTTCCCTGTTTTGCAGCCTTGAAAGATGATCCGCCCATAGATGAGTTTTATCCTTTTTTACTACCACTGTGAAGTCAAACTCTAGCAATATAATAAACCAGCGTACAATTCTTCCAGTATTGCATGGTTTATTTACTAGATACAAAAGAGCTTGATGATCTGTGAAGAACACAATTTTTTTTGCAAGCAAGTAATGCCGAAATTTCTTTACAGTATAAATCATTTCTAATCCCTCTCTTTCAGTGGTGGTGTAGTTCTTTTCTTCACTATTTAGCTGTTGGCTCGCATAACAAAGTGGAAAATCCATTGTTCCGTCTCCAGGTTGAGCCAGAATACTCCCAATTGCATATGCAGATACATCAATGTGAACATGGAATATCTTTTCCCAATCTGGTACTTTAAGTACAGGTGCTGATACAAGGTTTTCCTTAAGCTTTTGGAATGAAGTTTCACACTCCTCAGTCTAGTCGAAATTGACTAATAAGCGATACAGAGGTTGTGTAATGATTGCATACGTATAAATGAATCTTCGATAATATCCGCAGTGTCCCATGAAGGATTGTACTTGTTTGGCATTAGTAGGCCTGTGCAAGTCTACTATGACTCTAATTTTGTCTAGTTCAGTGGTTATGCCATTTCTTGAGACAATATGTCCTAAGATGCGGCCTTGCCTAACCATAAAAATGCACTTTTTCGGGTTGAAACAGATTCGATATATTCTGCACTTCTCAAATACCTTCTGTAAATGGTCAATATGTTCTTCTCATATAAGAGAGTGGACACAGAGATCATCCATGTATATTTCTAAGAATATTCTCAAGTATTCTTTGAATGCATGAGTCATTAACCTTTGGAAGGTAGCTGGGGCATTGGTTAGGCCAAAAGGCATAACTCTATACGCATATATTCCCCACTCTGTGGCAAATGCTGTTTTGTGTTGATCCTCTATTGCAATTGCCAATTGGTTATACCCCAAAAACCCATCTAAAAAAGAATAAGCCCGTTTTCCAGCCACCCTCTCAAGTACATGTTTTGTGATCGGCAAGGGATAATTATCCCTTATTGTGGTTGCGTTCACTTTTTGAGGTTCACACACACACACACAGCTTTCCGTTCTTTTTGGGAACAACCACAATGGGTGACACCCAATCTGTATGCTCGATTTCATAGATGAATTCAGCATCCATCAGCTTGTCAATCTCCTCTTTGATTCGTTTAGCAAATGTGTCATTATATGTGTAAGGACGCTGTTTGCTAGGTTTGGCATCTGATTTCAAAGGAATTGTATGTTGGCATATCAATTGATCAACTCCTTTGACATCTTTGTAGGACCATGCAAACACATCTTTATACTTCTCGAGAAGTTTTGTTAGCAGTTCTTCTTCTTCAGGCTCTAAATTAGTTGCTATATAGATAGGCTGCGGCTCTTTGCCTGGCGCAGCGAGGTCTATCTGTTTTTGTTGAAAGGTCAACCTTTCAACAACGCTTCCACAAAGATTCCATAAAGATCGCTCAAAGATTCTCTAAAGATTCCAAATAAAGATGCTGATGAAGTGATGAAGACGAAGATGGATGCTGTAATGTGAAGATACAAGCTCATGGACATTATCAAATATCCCGTTATTATCATTTTGAGCCATTACGGCCACTTTTGTAATGTTTACGGGAACTTCATATTTTAAGTCAGCAATTGTATTGAGGCCATAGATGCTTGTTGGATGACCAAAGCCAGCTCACGGTGTTGTAATTAAGCTCTATAGAAGCCTAGGGATAAATAAGGTCATTTTGGTCGGACATTAGGTTTTCTAAGGCTTAGTATATAAGCCAAAACCTAAAGCTTTGTAAAGGGACTTCTAATAAATCAGATCTTCTGTGTCGTTGGGAGACTAAGAGAGAGTGAGAGAGTGTGTGTGTGTGCTACAGAAGCTACGGTGGTCGGAATCGCAAAGGAAGAGCAGCAGTGTGTTGCCCACGAGGAGAGCTATGCGTTGATGCTTACATCACGCACGTTCATCTGTGTTTTGGCAGATTCACCCGCGAGCTACTTTTGGAGTTTCGGTGAGTAACTGTTGTCCGTTTTTGCATTTCAGCATATCCACACGATCAAAGCGAGTAGAGCTACACATTAGGCACTTTGGTTTTCGGAAACGTCGACCTGCAGAAACCGGACAGACATCCTACGCGTTTTCTGCATGGAGGGTATTGAGTAGGTTTTTTTGGTCATGGACCTTAGGGAGAGTGGCCTATTGGTGTTGATAGGATATCCCTCAAGTTTCGTAACGTTTCGAGAACGTCTAATGGGCTTTTGGCTTGCGGTAGCATCATAGGAGACTCTCACATTCACAGAACTGATGGCATGTAGATTTGATATCTCTGTAGGAAGTAGTCATTAGTCAGTCGAGTAGAGGTTGACACCCTTTGCTTGCTTCCACGCGCTTGCAGGTCGAGCTTCGTCCTTAGTTGACATTATATGTTAGGTGAGTTCTCGCTATGCTGACGTCCGTCACGGTGTATCCATCCAACATTGGCGCCGCTGCCGGGGATGACGGCCCTAAGTAGGTGACCGAGACTAGTCCTTGAGGAGAGAGGTCCCTCTGGCTTGCCAGAGTACTATTTTACATTTAGATAGGATCAGAGGGTGGTGGACTCTTTAGGTCTTTGGAGGAGTCTAGGGAGCGTGTGTATGGCTTGGATCTTCCGTCTTAGGTAGTATTAGGTAGTAGTAGGTTGTGGTGTAGAGAGTAGGAGTTGGAGTGGTAGATGTGGTGGTAGGTTGACTTGAGAGTCCGTGTGAGGCTAGGAAGCAACCAAGAAATCAAAATCACCATCTCACATTGATGAGTAGGAGTAGGGTAAGTAGGATATCTTGATTGTTGATCTGGAATACTTTATGCATGTCGTATTTGCTGTTAGGATCATCAGAAAAGTGGAAAACGCTAAGTAGGAAAGCCAGTAAATTTTTTTTGGAAGCTGATTTGAAGTCCAAAAGTTTCTGTGATTATTGCTGAGAGCTCTAGAGAGCATAAGGAGTACTACTGCTAGAAAAAATTTGCGTTTTAAGACAGTAGACATCCTACGCGTAGGATGTCTCCAGGGCACTTTTGGGAGGGAATTTGGGAAAACTGAGGTTACCAGTGGGTTCAGAGGGTAGGTTTTACCCTAGTAACATATTGACTTGAGTGTTTTTCCCAATTTTTTGTTGACCAAAAGCCAAAAGGCGGATTTAGAAAACGTAAAATTGCAGAAAAGGCTTAAATTGAGTGATCTTTGCATGTTTTTGCAATTGTGAAGCATACTTGCACTTGCTAAGAGCATAAGGAAGCATCAGGGACACTTCAGTCTCAGAAAATCAGCAGTAGACATCCTACGCGTAGGATGTCTACAGGGTGATCTGGTGCAAAATTTTGAAATTCTGAGTTGACCAGTGTGTTCAGAAGGTAGGTTTTACCCTCTTTTCACCTGTAAAGTGGAAATTTGACCATATCTTGACAGGATAAGGCCAGATAGATTGAAATTGCCAGACATCCTACCCAAATTGTGCCCAAGGCATAATTTTTGAGACCAAACCATAGGGTGACTTCATGTGCATGTTATACATGATGTTTTGAGTGCATGTTAGAGTTTTCAGCTCATTTGGGTGAGAAAATTGGGTTTTAAGCAGACTTTAGCATTTTTGACTGAAAAAGGAAAGAATAGCTAGTTTTGGGCTCTTTTGACCTCCAAACTCAAATCAAAGCATACCAGGGGGTTGTTGAAGACTAGGAGAATCTTGGGATCAAGTTTGGACAAAATATGAGTAGTTAGACATCCTACGCGTAACATGTCTTCAGCTTGATTTAGGACTCCAAACCAACTTATGAGCACACCATTGTGATCAACACATCAAGGAGAAGCTGGGGTGGAAATTTCAAGTCATTCTGAGAATAAAGACATCCTACGCGTAGGATGTCTCAAGGCCATTTTTAGGTCCAAATGAAATTCTGAGCATACCATTGTGTTGCTGGACTTAAGGGGAGTATCTGGACCAAATTTTGTTAAATTCTGAGCATATAGAAATCCTACACGTAGGATGTCTCTAGGCCAGTTTTAGGGTCCAACTGTACTTTTGACCATCCAGAAGTGTTCACAGAGATCCCAAATCTTCTTTTAAAATTGAATTTGGACTCATTTTGACCATTCTTAACTGCAATTCACTGTTTTGGCCATAACTTTCACAAACGGTATCGGATTGAAAAAGTTTTTATATCAAAACGTAGCCTGAGAGTGACTCTACAGATCTTAAAGTGAAACATGAACTAAATGTATGACAACGGTCACGGTCACCGACAGTTCGAAAGAATTGTAAGAAAACGGTCACGGTTTTGAAGACTGCTAAGTTAGCAGATTGAAATTATCTTTTGGAAAAACCATTGGTCACCCGCTGGAAGGTGCTCAAGGAACAAGTGTGGCCGTCAAAAGTACACCAAGGATTTTTTGATTCATTGTGAAAAATTTTGCCAGCTAAATAGAATTTTGTAGATTGTGTGCTAAAGTGAACACAGGTTAGCTCGACTCAAGAATCGCTACAAAGGGAGCAGTCATTGCAGTATAGTGGTAAGTTGCATAACTTATCACAGTGCTTCCACTAGATCGAGGCCTGCTAAAAGCTCTAGGAAAAGCAAGCAGCCAGACAAGACAGTATCAGTCTTGGCAAGCAAGGGAGCTAAGAAGTTCATGCAGTGCAAGCAAAGCCCAGTTCAGAAAACTTAGAGATTAAGACATCCACAAAAGCTGAAGAACCTCAAGCAAAAAAGACCGACACAAGGGTGCTAATAATTTTTATTAGCATTAAGGCAAGCAATTAGAGCTATCACTGAACAGGTACAACAAGGGAGTCAAGTTGAAAGCAATGGAGTCTCAAAGGAATCAGACCAGTCACGAAGAAGCTTCAACTACATCCACAGAAATTACAAGAGAGCAAATTCGGATCTATCTGATTGGGTACTATAAAGGACTGCCATGCTATGAGGATGTCAATCGAAATTTGTACATCAAGACAAAGAAAGATACAGAGGAAACTCGGACATCTCAATATGTGGAAGTTGAAACAGCGAAGAATGTACTACACCCACATCCAAATTTCATGGAAGACTATCTGGGATCAATTTACATGAGGCACGGAAAATACATCGACAATGAGATAGAAATGTTGTACAAGGATCAACTTACATAACTCTACGCATATCCTCCAAGTATTTTTCTGTACAAAGCACAAGATGGAAAACAAAAATTTGGTACCCTCTATGGAGGTGAAGACGGTCGATACTACAGGGCTGTCACAAGTCATGAAGTTCCTGTAGAAAAAAATCATTACTTTATAGCAGAAGCGTTTGGCTCAAGAGGAGAAGACTACATGTCTAAAGGTGGTAATGTATACTATCTCGTCATGGGTTTACCTCTAACGACGCACTTGGTAGAGTTAACAACTACAGCTGTCACTGCACAAATGGGTGGCACAACACAAGGCACAACATGGAAAGACACGGTACAAGTCTCGTGCATTGCACCAGCACAAGACAAACCACAAACACACCAAATTGCACAAACAGGGAATATGCCAGAAGTATCACCTATGAAGATAGCACAACTTCAAAAAGAACTAGCTCGGTCTCAAGAGCTACTTAACAAAGCACAAGAAGTCATATCATCAGGCATTCAACAGATGCCAACATCAGATATGGAACCCTGTCGGATGGGGGGAGTTCAAACTCAACAAAGAGATCCTATCTCTTCAAGACTGGTGTTGAGCCAGCAGAGGATCACACCCACATTTTTGCTCACACTCATCATTTCGTAACCATTGATTGTAATAAATGTCTTTCTGACATTAATTTTGATTTGAGCCATTCATTAAGTAACGGGACTCAATTGAGTTTCCAGCTTGTAATCCCGAAGTAATTTCACTTGCTGATATAATTAGTTAGAGATGTTCTCACCTCCAAGGCTGAGGTATATAAGCCAAAGTTTTTGTAACCTAGAGAATTTAGATTATTAATCAAAGTGAGTTTTTGAGTGCCGTGACTGTGTCTGAGAGAGAGAGAGAGAGAGAGAGAGAGAGAGAGAGAGAGAGAGAGAGAGAGAGAGAGAGAGAGAGAGAGAGAGAGAGAGAGAGAGAGAGAGAGAGTCTTATCTACTTGCTACGCGAGCTACGGATCCGCCACTGGAGAAGCGACACTGCCATTATGTTAGCAACGGCGAGAGCTACGCACAGATACCAAGAGTGCGCGCTATCGGCTTCTATGTGTGGTAAGTTCCTACGAGCTTCGGTGTGAGTTTTCTTCCAACTCGTGTGTCGGAATTGAGCGTGCATCATATCTATAGAACCACAACGAGTAGAGCTACACATTAGTACCATCGGGGTCAAGTTTCAGTCATCTGTATATTTCGGCCTGTCTTCATACGCGTTTACCGCACGGAGTGGTTATAGGTTGATTTTGTAGTTCAATTCTTTAGGGTGTTGTTCTTACCTAGTGTATAGACTTCCCCTTGAGTTTGAGATCGATTCAATGATTCTAGATCCTGTTTCGTATAGCATTCGTTCGTAGTACGAATTTCAGTCACTTGCGTATTTTAGAACTTAGATTTGATTTCCTTAGTAGTGATTGTCATTAGAAGGTCGAGTAGGTGATTTGACACCCACCTAGTTGTTTCCATGCGCCTGCGGGTCAAGCTCCGTCCTCGTCTGACAAATTCTGTTGTTGGTTGAGTTCTCGCTATTTAGCTTCCGCTAGCGGTGTAACCGCCTTAACATTTGGCGCCGCTGCTGGGGACGAGATCCCTAAGTAGGTGACCTTAGACTAATCCTACGAGGTGAGTCGTATAAACTACTTTGTATACTTTAGTTAGAAAAGATCTAGGAGTGGTGGACTCCGAAGATCTCGAGAGATACTAGGAAGTGGGGTATTCCTGGGTCTTCCGTGTTGACAATATTTTTAGTTTAGCTTAGATTTGTTTGTTGTTTTGTTGGTGTTGAGTAGTTGTTGATAGAAGAAGAATTTGCTAGTCCGTGAGTGGCAGTGGATCTCTTTAAAATCACAATTACCAAACCCATTTTATGATTAGGAATAGCTTAGGTAGGACTTCATTTGATCCTGATCTAGAGCTAGTAATCATTGGAGTATTTGCTTGATATGGTTGATTGCATGTTAGATCACTAAACCGTCGAGTTAGTAGTGAAACTTGCAATAAACAAAAGTCAGAGAAATTTTATGTGTATCTGGGAGTTGCTGAGCACTTGAGAAAGCTTTAGGAAGGATTCTGTGCCAAAAAACTGAAAATCTGCAACTTTAGACATCATACGCGTATGATGTCTAAATGACCAAACAGAGACCAAAACAGAAATTTTGACTTTACCAGAGTGTTCAAAAGGGGGGTTATACCCTAATTTCAACTTAAAACAAGAGCATTAACACTCAAAGAAACCCAAAAAGACAAGTCGGAGTCCAAGAAACGCAAAGAATAGGAAATTTTGTATTCAGATCTTGTTTTTACATTCAAACCTGACAAAAACACTTGAAACTCAATTATAAACATTGGAGAAGGCTTAAAACCAAGAATAGTCAAAATCTGGGACAAAAGACATCATACGCGTATAATGTCTTTTAGCACATCCACTGCTTATTTTTGATATCTGACCTGACAAGATTGTTACAAACACTATAGAAAGCATAAATATCAAGTCTTGACCCAAATTGATGAAAAAGACATCATACGCGTATGATGTCTTTTACCTAATTTTGGACATATTTTGATACTTTGCCAACACAGATCCATTGTAATAGCTGTCTAGAGGTTATATTTCAAGTTTCATCCCATTTGGATCACAATTGACCCAAAACAAGTCAAAAGCGGAAAATTGCCAAGAAAAGCCTAAATTAGCCATAACTTGCTCAAACAGAGTTCAAACTGAATTTTGTAAGTGGACAGAGCATAAGGGGGCTACTGAGAGTGAGCATAACCAAAATAGTCCAAATCTGTAAAAAAAAGACATCATACGCGTATAATGTCTTTTTCAGCATAACTGCAACAAAATTCTCACTTGATGAAACAGAAGTTGTCCAACTGACAAGATTAAACAATTGACCAAGTATCAATCAGTTTGGATCAATTCTGACAACAAAAACTTGGGAAAACAAATTGCCGAGACGGAAAAGTTAAAGTCCTTTAGGGGAATTGATGAATTTGAGATCGGGCAGGAATCTCCAGAATAACTAACCAAAACAAGGGGAACAAGCAAGTGTCATATCAACCGAGGGAAGTGTAAACCAAAGTTGGGTGCAACCATTAGAGCCGATCTTTGAAGGAAGTGTTTCTGATACTTCTTCGGAGAGATCTTACGAGATTTTCATTGAACACTTGGAACACTTGAACCTGAACAATAGAGAAAATATGGCAGCAGGACCATCAAACCCTTCCGCCACAATGAAGCTATTGTTCATAAAATACCAGTACGACAATGAGCAAGGTGCCAAGATCTACAAAGATGGAATGGACCGCTATTGTGTAAAGATAGAAGATAGACCTAGTGAGTTCAAGGACTTAGTGCCTGTGAGCTATAGCGGAGATAGATATCTAGATGACGAGGGTACCATGTATTTGGTAGTCCTAAACCCTAACATTGTGGACAAGTGGGGATTGATGGGCACCAAAGCCAAAGTAGATGAAGAACTTGAGGAGAAAGCACCAATAATGAACTTCCTTGATGCAAGGTTAAGAAGAGAGAATGAAACTACAAGGATCATCACTGATAACATCTATGTGGGGCTATACAAATATAATAATGGGGAGCAAGATCTCTATTATAGATGTGAAGAACCCTACACTGGAGAGTTGACAGACCAAAAAAGACTTTATGTCTTTACCTACACAGAGGGATCGGAAGTGAAAATTTCCGCTTACGACAAGTATGGAAGGCAATACTCAACAATGGGCAAGAAAGAATTAGAAGGATATACATACTTTGGGGGACCACTACATCAGTATTATGTTACTTCTAGCTCACAAAGACCAACACCAACAAATGGACTGCAAAACCCAATGACAACAGGAGGACAAAGAATTCAGGCTGCTGACTCTTTCAGTCAACCTCAGTACTCGAAGCCCGGACCAATGGGATCATTACATTCCAGAGAGTCAATGGATACGAATTGAGGTAGTGCAGTTCCAATCCCCACATATACCACTCCAGGTCCAAGGTTCGAAGCGGAACCATCACATTTACCTCCTAGTAGTAGACTCAGGGCAGGGGAACCGACAAGGGTAACCCATGAAGTCCATGATGCTAGAGAAAGCTTTAGCCGGGACACAGGAGCAATGAGATTGGTAGTAGACCATAGACGTATGAGACCATCTCAAGTAGCCAAGTGTATGCCAAAGAAGTATGGTGGTTCAGGAGATCCGTATGCACATGTGTCACTCTTTAAGCAAGTCTTAAGAGCTGAGCAGATAACAGATTTCCATACACAATATGAGGGATTTGGTCTTACTCTAGAAGGTACGGCATTGACATGGTTTCAACCACTGAACAGAGGAGGATTCCATGACATTGACCATTTGCTAAGAGAGTTTGTTGAGGAATTCTCAAAACGAGGGATTAAGCACAATACGGTCTCACAAATATATGCTTTTAAACAGAGAGAATACGAAAAAGTGAAGGAAGCTTCACTTCGCTTCAAACAATACATTGAGAGATGTCCAGTACGTGAACGACCACAAGATGACAGACTATCTGTTCTCTTTATTGAAGGATTGAGAAATGACACTCTCAAGAAGGACTTGCACTTGAAAGCTTGTACAAGTTTCGAGCAAGTAACGAGAGAAGCATTGTACTTAGTGGATAACTGTACGGTTTATGGAGAGGTGTCAGCGGATACAGATTTTGCATCCAGTAGCTCTTCCTCCGTAGCGAGCGAGACTACCACTAAAAAAATTGTTCAAACAACAACCATGCCAAATGTAGAGAAAATGATAGAAGATGCTCCAAAAAGGATGGCACCATACCAAAAACCATTGCCAAAACCACTGAAATGGTGTGCTATTGAACAAAAATGGACAAACCATCCAACAGAGGAGTGCTATTACAACAAAGGGTATGTAAGGGAGTGTCAGTATGCACCTCCTGCTCAATTAGCACCACCTCAGGTACATCCAGTACCTCGATACCCAACGGGAAATGTACCAGGACCTATGGGGATAGAAAGACCGCAACCGGTATTGCGACATCAACCACCTTTACCAGGAGCAAGACCAGTGGGCATTAGATATGCACCAACCTTAGAGAATCAGGAAGAACAAGCCTTAGTGCCTGTTCAAGCCTATTATGAAGAATGTGGTGCACACATGTCTCCAACTGTGTATTACCCACCAGAAGAACCCAAACAACCAGAACCATGGGGCATGATTGGGAATGTTGGAACACCAACAGTTACAAGTGCTTCTGATGAAGAGAGATACAATTTGGACACAAGAACATTGATGTTCATAGCTCATGGAGGGTTAACAGGACAAAGACCATCCTATCCACAAAGGACGAATCAAGTGGGACCAAGACCAGCACTAGGACCCTGTTACAAGTGTGGAGGTGACCATCTGATGAATGTTTGTCCACATACGGAAATCATTAGAATTAACGCTTATTGCACTGAGTGTGGGGTTACTCACTTCATTGAGGATTGTTCAAAGAATCCAAACAAAGTGCAAAAGACGACATTGAATATGCTAGAAACTATTCCTACCAGCAGTGGGTCCGAAAATGAAACTCTGATACCAACGCAAGTTGTTACTAGAGCTCAAGCTAAGAAAACCACTAGAGAACCTGAGAATGGAAAGTTAGCGACTGAAGTGGTTAGTCAAGTACCGCGGAGTCAGAGAAGCACATGGAAAGCTAGAAAAGCACGCATGAAGTTGAGAAAAGAACGTGAAGATGCTATTCTAGCTGAGGAACTAAAGCGAACTAAAGATAGATTAGAAAAACTTGAGAGTCAAAACGGGAAACGAGAGATGAGCCCGGAAAGAACGAAACAAAAGAGTATCAAAGAAACAACGAGCTTAAGCTCAGGGGGATCAATGCTAGTTGACAAAGTACACGAACCATTGGACGCACTGATGAGAGCTTACGAAGCTAGGTTAAAGAACAACCAAACACAAGAACAGAGGTGGATGACATACCCAAACGCGGAATTGGAAAAGCAGAGACTTGAAATGTGCCAGAGAATGATCGAGACTGCACAAGCCTTATTAGAACCACCAAGAGAAACAATGAATTGTGGAACGAAAAACCCAATTCAGCAAGAGACTATCATTTCACGGGTAGCTGAAAAGACTCCCAGTGCACAAAAGCCTGAAGATACACACAAGGATGACCGCATAGTATTGAACACAACCGATCAGGAGATAGAGAGTTTTCATCCAGTTATACACAGGATTTACGGAAGAGATGAGGATTACAATGAATTTTGGAAACAGTGAGAGAGGCAAACTTTGCAAACGAGCTAAGTTGCCAAGCTAATCAAACAAATTGGGAAAAGGACATCAGGAATCCTCCCATAGTGGAATTTGAAGCAGGATCTCAAGTGGACTTGGATCTGCAATCTTACTGGGGAGATGGGGGCTCTGTTAGAACAATGGAGAGCAAACCTCATTCACTGAATACCTTACCTTCATACTTAGGAGAGCATGAAGCAAAATCCGAGATTAGAGCACTTCCCTCATGAAGAATCTCATCAGAAAAAGTCATGGACTCGCAAGGATTGATAGAGATCTTGTCAACACCAGTGACATGCACTATCACTCTAGCTGAGCTTTTGAGGCTAAGACCACATATGTGGACCACTGTAGGAAAATGCTTGGAGAAATTTGGGATAAAAGACCCAACATCGAGACTGCAAGAGGGTATACAAGAGCTGAGAAAACCACAAAAGAACGCTAAGCCTGTACCCTTAAACAAGGTCGGAGAGTATTGCGAAGGTGAAGAGGGGAATACAACCTTACCAGTTGAATTCCAAGGAGTGAACACGATGGCAATACTAGACAGCGGAGCTGGGGTAGCCATTGCTACAAAAGAAATTTGGAAAAAATGGGGGAAACCAGCAATAAGGAAGACTAGGTTGAAACTCCAATTAGCAGATGGACACATGGAGAAACCTATGGGGTTATTAGAGAAAGTCGTAGTAACTTCTTGCGGCATTGAATACGAACATACTTTTGCTATTGTCGATTTTGGCAAGGAGAATAACTATGATATCATACTGGGAAGACCATTCATGAGACAGTTGAAAATGGTCCAGGATTGGGGCTACGATCACAAATACATGAGAAATATGGAAACCACTACACGTGTGAACCTGAGAGACCATAGCTACAAAGATGTGAACCGAACACCGGTAGAGGAGTTTGATTCAGCTACTTTGGCGGGATCCGAATTTCCAGCTTGGTTAGGTAAGCCCAAGGAGTTATGGATGTGTGGAGCCTCGAAATGTGGAAGTCTGAGGCGAGAAGAATATGTTTTAGAAAGGGCTATCGAAGACGAAACTTATATAGGAGAACCCTTTCCAGAGGACACGCTTGAACCATTAGAATGGACACACATTCTAGCAACCCTAGATGTTTGTGCAATTCCGGATGGTCCCACAATGAAATTTTGCGACAAGGACGGGTACGACGTGGTTCCGTACTTCATGCTGAGAACTATACTCAAAAAAGAAACTGAAAAGAACGATACACTGGAAAAGGAGGATGAAGAAGAGGTGTTTCACGACATTCCCGATCATCCAGAGTGGGGAAATGAAGCAAACAACGAGTCAACGGACAATTCAAGCGGAAACGAAGAAACTATAACGGATGTCCGATTTTATGATTTTCCGAACCAAACTAAACAACGCCAGAAACGCTATAGAGCAAAGAGAAAAACAAAGGGGGTTATAACCAATCCGATGCCTAGAATAAGAGGAAAAAATCAATTCCTAATGCTAGTAAAGGCGGAAGATTGTGTTAAGGACAAGATTTCTGGAAGAATGAGAGGCAATGAGCAAAAGAGCTTACGAAAAGACAAAAGAAGCTCAAGAAATCAAGTTCAAAGGAATGAAACGAAAACTGAAATAGAAAAATCAGAAAAGAGCAAGCGCAACAGAGAACACATGGAGTCCAAGTTAGAACGTAGAAACAAGTACAGAGAGCTCAAGAAAACTCTGAAAGAAGTTTGGACGACAGAAATTGAGAGTGGAGAGGACGAAAACGCCAAAATCAAGGAAAACATGGATGTTCCCTCTCACTACAGGAAATTCACAATAGAGGATAGGAAGGTGGTATTAACCCAACCTATTCGAGAGAGAAGGGAGAACGAATCTTATGACGGACCAGAGGATGCAAAAAAATTTGATTTAGCAGCTCCAGGTGAGACACCTAGACCGGTGTACATAGCCACAGATTTGTCTCCAAGCGAGGAAGAGAGACTTTTGAGTCTTCTCAGAGAGTACAGGGATGTGTTTGCATGGTCTTATAAGGACTTAAAGGGAGTTGATCCATCAATATGCCAACACACAATCCCACTAAAACAAGACGCACAGCCTAGTAGACAGAGACCATACACATATAATGAGACGTTTGCTAAGCGAATCAAAGAAGAGATAGATAAGCTAATGGAAGCTGAATTCATATACGAGATTGAACACACCGATTGGGTATCTCCGATTGTGGTGGTACCCAAGAAGAACGGAAAACTCCGAGTGTGTGTCAACTTAAAGAAAGTGAATGCTGCAACAATCAGGGACAATTATCCCCTGCCGATAACTGATCATGTTCTAGAGCGTGTATCAGGGAAAACAGCATACTCCTTTCTTGATGGTTTTTCAGGATATAACCAGCTAGCCATAGCACCGGAAGATCAACATAAAACAGCTTTTGCAACGGAGTGGGGAATTTATGCTTATCGGGTTATGCCTTTTGGTCTAACCAATGCTCCCGCAACCTTCCAGAGGCTGATGACGCATGCTTTCAAAGAATACTTAAAGTTGTTTCTAGAAATATACATGGATGACTTATGTGTACATTCTCTTCTGAGAGATGAGCATCTAGAACACCTAAGAAAAGTATTTGAGAAATGTAGGACATATCGCATTTGTCTCAATCCTGAGAAATGTGTGTTTATGGTCCGACAGGGCAGAATTCTGGGACATATTGTCTCATAAAACGGAATATCCACGGATTTAGAGAAGATAAAAGTTATAGTGGATATGCCTAGACCAACCAATGTGAAACAAGTACAGAGCTTTATGGGACATTGCGGATATTATAGACGATTCATTTACATGTACGCTATAATAGGCCAACCACTTTACAGGCTAATAGTGAACTTTGAATGGACAGAGGAGTGTGAGGAATCATTCAAGAAATTGAAAGAGGCACTCATTACTGCTCCAGTCTTGAAATCACCAGATTGGGAGAAGATATTCCATGTGCATATAGATGCTTCGGCATATGCAATAGGATGCATTCTGGCTCAGCCAGAAGAAGGAAACATGGATTTTCCTATCTGTTACACCAGTCGACAGCTCAGCAATGCAGAGAAGAATTACAGCACAACAGAGCGAGAGGGATTAGGAATGATATATGCTGTGAAGAAATTTCGGCATTATCCTCTAGCCAACAAGTTTGTGTTTTTTACGGATCACCAAGCCTTGCTCTACCTAGTGAATAAACCATGCAATACTGGGAGAATAGTGAGATGGTTCATTATCTTACTGGAATTCGACTTCACGGTAGTAGTATAGAAAGGAAAAACACATCTTAGAGCTGATCATCTTTCGCGATTGACGAATGGAGAAGACCCTATAAGAGTGGATGACGACATGCCAGACGCGTACTTGTTCAACATAGAAATGATACCGAAGTGGTCTCAAAATGTCGTTAGCCTATTAACCTATGGAGAAGAGTTTGATAGAAGAGAATACAACCAGAAACATATTGCTATTCAGCAATCCAAGAATCTTCAATTGGTTGCAGGAAGGTTGTATCAATTGGAAAATGATCATGTTTTACGACTATGCATCAATCCTGAGGAATATAATATATATCTGTGCGAAGCACATGTTCAGGAATGTGCATTTCATTGTTCAAGAAGGAACACATATAGGAATTTGTTACAATTGGGAGTCTATTGGCCAGGAATGAAAGAAAACGTACATGAATATGTCACTGTATGTATTGTATGTTCATCAAAACCGCCAGCAGAGTATTCGACATTATATCAGATAATGATCGCTTCGGAATGGAGTCAGTATATTGTTGAATATCTCACAAATAGAACTTTCCCAGAAGGAACGTCAAAAGCTCGTCAGAAATCTGTAGAGACAGAAGCTAGAGATTACGCTTTAATAGAAGATCAACTCTATAAGAGAGGTAAAGACAACCAGCTTAGGATTTGCGCATCAGAGTCTGAGTATGTGATAATCCTGGAGCAAGCTCATGGAGGAGTAGGTGGAGGCCATTTCTCAGGTGATAAGACAACAAAACTTCTTAGCCGCAGGAATATGGTGGCCAACATTACATATGGACGCTGAGGAATACGTTAAACGGTGTGATGACTGTCAGCGGACCAAAGTACCACTTAAAAGAGATGATATGCCGCTTAGACCAATGATGGGGGCAAGAGCTTTTGCAAAATGGGGGATTGATTATGTCGGACCCATTTCACCTCCTGCATATAAAACTCATGCACAATACATTGTTGTGGCTACAGACTATCTAACAAAGTGGGTCGAAGCAAAGGCAACTCAAAAAGCAGATGCCAGGACCACGACACAATTTCTATATGAATACGTCTTTGTACGATATGGATTGCCAATAGAAATTGTGAGTGATCGAGGCACACATTTTATAAATGAAGTGATAGAGATCCTTCTAGATGAATTCATGGTAATCCATAGGAAATCAGCCCCGTATCATCCACAAGCAAACGGACAAGCTGAAGCAACAAACAAAACCATATGCACGGTCCTTACGAAGATTGTATCTGAGTCGAGAACTGACTGGGACCAGAAGTTGCATTCAACATTATGGGCATATAGGGTAGCATATAAAACATCAATAGGAACGACCCCATATAACATGGTTTTTGGGCTAAATGCTATCTTACCAATAGAATTCTTGATTTCAACCTTAAGGGTGGCTAAGGATCTAGAGTGGACAGGGCACGAGCTTTCTGATAGAATAGATGACCTGGAAAAGCTAGACGAGCTTCGCCTAAAAGCAGTAGCTTCTATCTACGCTCAAAAAAGGCGACAAAAGGAATTTTTTGATAAGCATGTGAGGACTAAAGAGTTTAAGGTTCGGGACTATGTCCTAGTTTACACTTTGAAACAACATGCTAAGAAGCTTAAAAAGCGAGGGATGGGACCTCTGGTGATTAAAGATCTATCACCAAGTGGAGCCGTCAAGCTTGCTACATTAGACGGAGAAGAAATGCCCAATTGGATTAGTGGATGCAGAGTGAAAAAGTATCTTTTGCCGCTAACCCAAGACATGCTTCTCAAAATACATCAAGAAAAGCTGCGTGTTCAGAAAAAGAAAAAGATTGTGGAGGAAGCGCAAGCCGAGGCGAAGGAAAAAATGGAGAAAAGAAGACTACTGCGTCAGAAACAACGCAATGAAGGAGAAATACTAATAAACGCAGTCAGTATAATAGAAATGGATAATGACATAGAAGAACCCATCATTGAATGCAAAGTAGGAACCAACCAAATCAAAGCCAGAGCACTATTGGATTCAGGAGCTCAAACTAACCTACTTTCACTCAGTTTGTATAGACAATTGACAAATGACACTAAATTACAAACTGCCAAGCAAGAGTTAAAGAGTTACTCTGAGAATTCAATCAAAACTGTCGGATGCACAGTTTTACATATATAGATTAACCAGTATGTGTATCCTCATATGTTTTACGTGGTTGAAGACCAAGCTACACAACATCCATTATTGCTAGGACAACCATGGCAGAAGCAATACAATGCAATGATTGACTGGAGTTCTAAATCAGTGCTTATCAAATACGAAGGTGAAAGTCAATCAGTTAAGTTCACCAAAGGAGCAGAGCCAACTCCAAAGGAAGAATCCAAGAACAAAGGTAAACAACAACCAGAGAAAAAGAAGAAGCAATGGCAACCAAAAGTTTCTATACAACCGGATTACTCTTCGATGAGGAATTCTCAACATTGGATAAGGAAGACAAACAATAATATAACAGCTCAACCTTGGGAAAAAAAGGAGTCAAAGTTGGTATGGAGACCAAAAAAGGTTGTGCCAGAGAACACAAAGGTGGAAAACAGAGTCTTCAATACCAGACAACAGAGTGATTCCAGACAATCAAGGACAGTGAAATAGATCTGGATTCCAAAGAAGTTCATGAGGGCACAAAGCTATAGCAAGCAAATTTGGATCCCAAGGATTTGTAAATAGGAACTCCCTTCAGTACAATCCACGGAAACTCCTAGGTATTTCAAGGCGAGGAAATCAACACAAAGAACAAAGCAGGTTTGGGTCGCAAAGAGTTTGTGGCAAGCACAAGCGAAGCGGAAGCAGATTTGGATTGTGAAAAAGAACAACAAGGTAAAGAAGAATCCATCTACTGATTCTACTACCGAAGTGCCAAAACCAACCCAAAACCCGACCACCAATCCTTCAATCAAACAAAGAGCAGCTTTATTGGAAAGACTGTTGTATCATCGCTCTACAATTGCATTGGGAACTTATGACCAAAACAACTACAATGCTTCACCCACAGACACTTCATAGTCGTCCGGGAGGACTCAGACTAGGAGGGGGAGAGGTATACAGGTATACAGGAGCTACAAAGCAGCTACAAGCGACAAAAACAAAGAAAAACAAAAAATTATATTACAAGGGCAGTGTCTTACATGATTTTGCAATTTTTATATTTGATTGCGGATATTGATAATATTTATGCCCTTATATATCTTGTTTTGCAAAAAGAAGAGATCAAATGATGAATTTGGGTCTCTAGACGTGTAAATATCACTAAATAAGAGTGTTTTTGGAGCTAAAAAGTGGAAAAAAGTAGTAATCCAAGTCCAAAAATCACAAATAAGTGTATATTCATATACACAGGGTTACCAGCTATTTATTGTGTATGTTTGGAATTTTTTGGCTTCAATTTGCTATTTTTCTTTATTTTTTATGATTTTCTTAATAAAAGTAAAAGAAAAATAAAAAAAAAGCAGGTGAAATGAGATAAAAAAAAAGAAAAGAATAGACGGTGATGGTCCTAATGACAAGGGCAACCCATAGTAAAAATTGGGTACAATTCTGAAAAAGTTGCGAAAAGTCCGAAACGGCTGAATTTTGGCAAGTGGACGGAATTCTAAGAAAACAGGTCAAACGGAGTCTGATTTGGGAAATTTCAGATCCTAAAGCGCATCTCACAACGAGATAGGAGCACATGACAAATTTGGTGGCAAGTGAACCGGGAAGTCCGAAGTTAAGTATTTTTCACATCACTTTCAAGCTCATTCATACTATTATCTTCTTGGAGAAGAGCAGAGAGCCACAGGAGCACAGATCTTCTACGACCTTCTACGACTTCCACGAGAGCTCAGAGGACACCAGACATGAGAGGTAAACTCGTTGCCATAAGATTTTGATGCTTATCATTAACTTTTGTCGCGAAAACTGACCAAAACCAAGAAACAAGAGCAGACGGGGAATGGGGTAGAATGCTAGGTAGTGGCACAACCGCCTAACCAAACCTTGCAAGAACTTATAGGTGGGTTACCCTAGTATAGAAGATGGGTTTATAACACTCAAAGCTCGAGAAAGAACGATTGGAAAAACCCTAGGTCAACAGAGCCTGCAAGAGCCAAACAGGAAAAAGTTGTCGAAACAACACGAAACTTCACAAGAAGTTCAACCACATCAAGGACAATGCAACCATAGAATATCTCCAAGTTTGAATCACAAAAAGTAGGTCGGAACAACCGATTTGGCTACGGACACACAAAGCGTCATTTTGGCATAACGGCTGAAATTGACGACCGAATGAAATGAAACTTCACAAGCAGCTTCAAGTAACTATCGATGACTTATGTTTGCAAGCAAAACTCAAAAGAAAGCTGATTCACTTACCGATGGTGAAAAAGACGCTTTCGGGCAACCAAAGGGAGAAAGATGGAGAACGGGGAGCCAAAGTCAAGTTCAACCAAATAGATGGCTTCACAACATATCCAATGAGTTGGAAATGCAACTCTCGAGAAGAAAAGTTGAAGAAATTCAACTCGAAGGCAAAAAGACGACTTCGGAGACTGAAATGCCTATAAGGGGGCTTTTTAGCTAAACTGATGACTTTTTAAGTTGAAAACTAGTTAGCAGGGCTTAGGGCACTAGCACAAAGCATTCTTTGCACAAAAAGACCAACATTTCAAGAAAAGACATCATACGCGTATGATGTCTCACAGCATGAATTTCACATCCATTTCAACATTTGAGTGCATAGCCTCATTCCACATGTTAATCACATCCTATGAACCAAGTATCATGAGAATTGGAGTTAGAAAACCCAAGGAAAACCAAAAAAACGCAAAGTAGGCCATAAAATTGATTTTTGGTCCTAATTTTGTCAAAATAACTCCAAACTCATTGAAACTTTGTAGGATTGTTGTTAAACACATCTACAAGCTATCTGGAACCAAAAAGCACCATTTTGACACAAAAGACATCATACGCGTATGATGTCTATTTGCACTTACAGAGCCAAAACTGCTCATTTGTCATCATACATCCATTATATATATCTAATACATGTTACATATGAGATTTGGAACCATTTGGTCAAGAGGATCACCCCATTAGCCCAATTGAGGAAAAATCCTTCACCTAAAGCCTATTTTTGGCCCAAATCCAACATACTCAAGTCCAAACCAAGATTTGAGTAGGAACAGTCTTTCACTAGTACATGGGGAGTCCACAAAACCAATCCCATGCAAAATTGATGAAAAAGACATCATACGCGTATGATGTCTCCAAAGCCATTTTTAGCCCAAAATCTATCCAAACTTCATAAATCCACTGAATAAGCCTATCTAAAGCCAAATCCAAGCTTATAGAGAAATTTGGTCCAAAAATACACTAAAAGACATCATACACGTATCATGTCTCACTATGTGATTTTGGCACCTCAGGGCTTCAACCACCAAACAGAAGTGATCTACATGCCATTTGAAAGTGAACCACCAAGTTTTATCCAATTTGGATCATAAAATCTAATTCCCTTTCAAAATTTTTCCAAGAGCCGGAACTGGACTAAATTGGCCAAAACTTGACCAAATGAGATCCAAACTCAAATCCAAGCATATGATAATCATGTATACACTATCAGCTACAAGCACAACCAATATGAAGTCATTTTGACACACAAGACATCATACGCGTATGATGTCTCCAGCATGATTTTGAGCCCACTTTGCATATTTTTTCACCTACCTTGCATCCTTAGGCCCTGAATAGCTCATGTTTCAATTTTCAAGTCATTTGGATAGTTAAAAGCTTCATTTCGGCTTTCAGTACTAAAAAGACACTAACTTCTGAAATTGGAGTTACAGGATCCATGGATTCCACCAAGTCATCGGCAACGAAGAGATAAAGACCGACAATCAAAGATGTTATTGCAGAAGCGGAACCATTTGACATTCCAGCAGAAACCCTCAAGCCAACCAAAACTTGGGTGGAGGAAGCAGTATTGGAGAAAGAGGGAATAAAGATCTACCAGGGGACTTTCAGAGATCCTCAAGGGCAAGCGGTGGATGTACCGATGATCCCACAGGAATTGGTAGATTATAGCAGGTCAGAAGACATCAGCAGGTACCTGGAAAGGGCAGACTTGCATAGTTTCTTCACCTCGAGACCATCAGGTGTGGATACAAGAAGAGTGTACGAGTTGGCAACATCCATTCAGAAGGATGGAAAAGCCACATTGACAGCCATGGATGGAGAGAAGGTAGAAGTACAGATCACTCCACAGATAATTGCAGACGCATTGAAGCTGCACAACAAAGGGAGCTCGGTCAGGGAAAGAAGGGAGGCCATAGAGGTCTATGGGCCCAAGAAACAGAATGCGACCTATGGAGATATGAAGGACCCAAGAGCGGAAACCCTTTGCCAACTGTACAACCAATTTCTTCATGTTTGCAGTAAAAGACCGCAAAAGTATACGACACCACCCCATGCCATTGCGACCACCATCACATGGGCATTAAAGAGCAATATGCCAAAAGAGGTGAATTACGCTCAACACATCCACGAGCAAGTAATTGCCATGCACAACGAGAAGCCAAAATACATAGGAGGAGCGGAAGTTCTGACAAGAATAGCTTATGAAGCTATTGGAGCTAGAGATCAGTGGCCAAAGGCTCCCTCCCAGAATGAGTGTCTTAGAGAAGACGATGAGGAGGAAGAACAGCCCGAAGTATCCAAGAGCGCATCCACAAGAGCACGCCGGAAACAAGAAGTAGTTTCAGAACCTGAAGAGGATGTGGAAGAGCCACTTAAGAAGAAAGTAAAGAAGAAGGTTGCTCCCAAGAAAACCAAAAGTCAGAAAGCGGCAAGAATGGAAAGATTAGTGGAGCAGTTTAGAGCGGAAAGAGCTCTAAAGCGTGACTTTGAAGAAAAGTGGGTGCCAGACCCCACTAAAGTCGGAACTAGCTCGGCCAGGCCACATATTGATCAATACGATCAATATATTAAAGCTTATGAGGAGTCAGAGGCTATTTTGGAGCAGCAACCTGTCGAGCCATACATTGAAGAGGAGGTACAACGATTAAAAGCTGAGCTGAAAAAAGACGACAAGGGGAAAAGGAAAGTAGATGGGTCTACTAAGCCTCAAGAGAAAGATGGGCAAGCCGACAAAGGGAAAGCCAAGGAAGTTGAGGACAAACATCCCTCTATGACTGATGTACCAAGCCCAAAGAAGACGGAAAAAATTGTGGAAGAGACCACAGTAGAGGTGGACACAGATGTTTTGGAAAAGCCAGAAGCCGAGACCAAAGAAAAGAAGATAGATCCAGTTCAACAAAAGAGAAATGATTATGAGGATCTAGTAGAGATAGGATACACCGAAGAAGAGGCCCTTGAGGCAGTTTATGGGATCACCCTACAAAAACAAGATGAACGGAGAGGGACGGAGAAAAAGACAAAGAGTAAAAAAGAAAGTGAAGAGAAACTGGACGAACCAAAAATACTAGAAGAGCCAAAGCCAGTGGAGGTGGTGGCGGAAAGAGCTTTAGAGTTGACAGATGATGATGAAAAAGACATGCACATGGTGCATGAACTGCTCAGCAAGATAAAAGAAAGGTCCAAGGCAAAGGAAGTAGAGATTGAGACAGCCAAACAAAGGGAAGGGGAGTTGCAGAGAAATTTAGAGAATGCTATGACTGAATCTGAAAGTCATAAAGCATCACTCTATGACGCGGAAAACGAGAGAGACGGCTTGATACTCCAACTAGCCGAGGCTTCAAGAGAAGTAACAAGTGCACAGGAAGCAAGGGAGCGGATAGAGGATGAGTTGGAGGCGGCTAAGGATGAGCTCATTGAGCTAAGGGAAAGAGTCGAGCTCCAAGAAAGAACAATCACTAGACTCAGGTCTACCCCTAGAGCTAGCAGAGCAGGAACCGAACAAGAGGGAGCTATCATACCAGTTTTGGAAGACCAGGTATGAAGCTTACAAAGAGAGCTAAGATTAGAGCAAGTGCAAAGGTTGCACATTGCGGAGGGATCATTGGCCGCAGAGGAGAGGCTCACATTAGAAAATCAAACACTACGGACAGAGAATGAGGCCCTCCGCAAACAGCTCCAAGATCTACAAGAGTAACAAAGGAGAGAGACAGAGACACCACAAGAAGAATCAGGTGGAGCAGCCATAGAGCTACCAGAAACTGGAGAGGCAACCACAATTGAAGATCCAGCCCCAGCTCAAGAGGTGGCCTCGACTTCAAGAATCTCTGAAGAAGAAGAACAAAGGCTCCATGACCAAATAGAAAAGTCAGCAGAGGAAAGTGCCAAGGCGGAAATGGAATGGGAGAGGAGACTCCTAATCTCCATTAGACTTCAGGGACTAGACAAAAAAGTGCTCCATGAACAGTGGATGCAACCCAGCCTGCCTTTCCCTTTGATGAAATTTGAAGTGCTAAAGACAAAAAAGAGACTAGAAGGGGAGCAGTATGTCACTCTTTACGAAGGCGACATCACAAAGGAGGAACAATCAAAGAAGATAGTAGATTCACAACCTAGATGGAGGAAAGGTTGGCTGAACAAATACCCAGCCTACCTCATCTACTTGGTGGAGGCACCAAAGGAGATCCGGGAGGATGCAACCTTCTGCCCGGTGCCAAGAGTCAGAAACTGGAAAGAGCATGGCAGGATTGCAGAAAAGAAGCCAAATTGGCTTAATTATCCCAGGATGCCAGGACGAAAGGCAGGAGAGAGAATAGGTAAAGCCTACATGGTGAAAACCCTAACGGGCACCATCAAGCTCTTTACTGGCTCTCCTGACCTTTCATGTCAGATGCTCAAGAAAATCTGCAGGACTCTCTTAGCTTGCATTGAAGTGTTCGCGCCAGATAAAGCCACGACCTCGAGTCTACTATCGATGGCCGACACGGTGTCTGATATGATGTACGATCTTTCATTGCAGCCTTCTCCAACAGTGTTACACCTCCTATACCAAAGGATTATGTTTTTGCCTAGCTTCCACATGCAAACATTCGAAGAAGCTTTCTACACCGGCTTTTTCACCCACGAAAGCAAAATATTTGGCCCAACCTTGACCATCGGCAACCTACGATACGAATCACATTTGCAAATGCTCAAGACGACAGGACTTTATTGACCAAGCATAAAAGTCATGTCAGGGACGACATGAACGCGGAAGGGGGGGAGTGTTGAGCCAGCAGAGGATCACACCCACATTTTTGCTCACACTCATCATTTCGTAACCATTGATTGTAATAAATGTCTTTCCGACATTAATTTTGATTTGAGCCATTCATTAAGTAACGGGACTCAATTGAGTTTCCAGCTTGTAATCCCGAAGTAATTTCACTTGCTGATGTAATTAGTTAGAGATGTTCTCACCTCCAAGGCTGAGGTATATAAGCCAAAGTTTTTGTAACCTAGAGAATTCAGATTATTAATCAAAGTGAGTTTTTGAGCGCCGTGACTGTGTTTGAGAGAGAGAGAGAGAGAGAGAGAGAGAGAGAGAGAGAGAGAGAGAGAGAGAGAGAGAGAGAGAGAGAGAGAGAGAGAGAGAGAGAGAGAGTCTTATCTACTTGCTACACGAGCTACGGAGCCGCCATTGGAGAAGCGACACTGCCATTGTGTTAGCAACGGCGAGAGCTACCCACAGATACCAAGAGTGCGCGCTATCGGCTTCTATGTGTGGTAAGTTCCTACGAGCTTCGGTGTGAGTTTTCTTCCAACTCGTGTGTCGGAATTGAGCGTGCAGCATATCTATAGAACCACAATGAGTAGAGCTACACATTAGCACCATCGGAGTCAAGTTTCGGTCACCTGTATATTTTGGCCTGTCTTCATACGCGTTTACCGCACGGAGTGGTTATAGGTTGATTTTGCAGTTCAAGTCTTTAGGGTGTTGTTCTTACCTAGTGTATAGACTTCCCCTTGAGTTTGAGATCGATTCAATGATTCTAGATCCTGTTTCGTATAGCATTCGTTCGTAGTACGGATTTCAGTCACTTGCGTATTTTAGAACTCAGATTTGATTTCCTTAGTAGTGATTGTCATTAGAAGGTCGAGTAGGTGATTTGACACCCACCTAGTTTTTTCCATGCGCCTGCGGGTCAAGCTCCGTCCTCGTCTGACAAATTCTATTGTTGGTTGAGTTCTCGCTATTTAGCTTCCGCTAGCGGCGTAACCGCCTTAACAACTGGGATTAAGAAGTCCAGCTTTACAAGAAGCAGTGTCCTTTTCAGGAGTCCAAGTGGAATTTCAAGAAGCATTGGAAGATGCCGAGCCGGAGGAGATACCACTGGAAATTCACAATGCCCAATGTAGAAGGTCAGGTCAAGATGTCATTGTGGTTGACAAATACGATAGGCACTATGAAATACATGTGAAAAATATGGATGAGTTTAGCAATTGTGGGCAACCTGTAAGTCACATACTTGGACCCCGTCCAAAAGCACCATCAAGGGAAACTGAAAACAAAAATTCGGTTCGACCTTCACCCTCGGTGCTGAAATCGCCAAAATCAACTCGGAAACATAGCCCTAAGGCTATGCAGAAGCCCTACGTCAAAGACCATATACTGATGGAAGAATTAGCATTACAACTGCTAGAAAGCATGGATAGTGATCTGATCTTGTATGCAAGCAATAATGGAAGCTATTTTCAGCTTCTCAAGGACAAGATGATGAAGGATAAAGAGACAAAGCCAGTGGATACACCTAAGTCAGTCGTAATCTACAGGTTCATGCATGCAAAGAAGAGGTCATATCTATATCTAGATACCACAAGAAACCATTATCAGCAGTATTATGGAGAGCTACCTCGTTCAAAGGGTGCACATGTTGAGATAACAACATATTGCGACCAATGTGCCATTGGTCATTTAGTGAAGGACTGCCCAGTAAAGCTCTACATGAAAAAGAAGAAGCAACAAGCCAAAAGCAAAGTTCAGACAGTGACAACAAGGGAATGGAAGAAAGAATCCCCAACAAGATCTCCGGAAAAGAAGCAGATCTTGTTGCAGAGCACAAAAGATAGGCTCAAGACACAGTTGCTTGAAGTCAAGGGTGTCAACGACATTATCATAGAGAATCAGGCTTTCAAAAAACATCAATTGAATCAGCTGATTCAAGATCGTTTAAGGAACCTCAGTGAGGATAAGTCAGAGCATCCACAAGGTGATGAAGATGAAGCTCGTAGTTCAAGGTTCGAGAGCAAAAGAAGCCAAGATTCTGACGATAGTGAGCCAACACAAGAAGAGGTGGCAGAGGTAACAAAAATTCTTAGTGCCAAGTCGCAAGTGGAAGACATGCAAATAGAGTCAATGGATGAAGCTGAAAGTCTACCAAATTTTTTTTCTATTGTGGGCTCTTCATTGGTGATTGAACAAATCAAAGAGTATGAGAAGCTAAAAGAAGATGTAACTGAAGACATACAATGCACAGAAGAACAGAAAATGAATGAATCCAAGATTGACTACCAAGGACAAGCAATACAGGATATGAATGAATATTTTCGAGAAGAGACTCTACAAAAACCCAATTGACTACCAAGGACAAGCAATACAGGATATGAATGAATATTTTCGAGAAGAGACTCTACAAAAACCCATGGAACAATGGAAACCAAAGGCCACGGCGACATTGCATCAGAAGAAGAGAGTAAACCTCTACATCCTACTACACAAGATTCAAAAACATTTCCAAGAATAAAAGTCACCATTGAATGACCTTCAAGTGCTAGAAGAAGTAAATAGTGACAGAGAGCTTCTAAAATCAAGAATCAAGGCGTCACAGTCAGAAACTAGCAATGAACACCAACAAGCAGCTACAACAGAAGATAGTAAGCACTTGGGACATGCTACAACCAGTCAAATGACAAAGAAGTTCAACATACAAGAGGATGACAAAGCTTCCAAGGCACAAAAGTCCAAGACAAGTACCAAAAGCAAAGAGGACATCAGTTACTTCACAGCCAACAAGAAGATTAAATTCTCGTTGGATGTGTATGAGAAACTGAAATTCAACTTTACGGCAGAGATAGATTGCATTCCCACGATTAATGTCATGTCTTATGGGCTATGGTTACTTCTAGGTAAGCCAGAACTGTATGAAATTCAGGTACAGGTTCCTATATCACATGGAATAGCCGTCACAAGTTTAGGGATTGTAGAAGCTTCCCTTAAACTACGGTCAAAGTTAATCAAAGACAAATTCCTAGTGGTGGATTCATCGAAAATGAGTACACATTTGATTTTGTCCAAGCACTGGAAAAAAACATTGGCAGAAGAACCTGGATTTTCAACAATGGTCATCACGACTTGCTCTTAAGAAATCCAGCCTACTACTGCTCCAAGATTATCGGCTTCCGAAAAAGGCAAAACCAAAATGAGCCCACAAATGTCCTACCAACAGAAGCAGCCCCTTAAATTAGAGTCTTCAATCCAGCCCCGAAAAGTTCAAGACAAAGCTTCAACATCAACTGACCACATGCTTCCACATGAAAGATAGACTCCAAAGAAATCTTTCAACCAACCAATACCCTACACTGCGAGATCATTTGGTTACCAAAACCACAGACCTCGGATTATGTGGTGGATAAAGGTTTCAAAAAGCGTCCCCAAAAGCAACAAAGATCATATTTATATCGCCAAAGGAGACCAACCAACAAGGCTCGCCAAAGGGATGCAGGAAATTTCAAATCCAACTGGCCTTCATACCAACATAGGACTTCATCGATAAATAATCCTTAAAATGGCACTCTTGTACATCTCAATACGACATCAAAAACATCATGGGAAGTGCCATCTACAATTCTTCAAGCACAAGGTTACTATCAAGGAAATCGGAGAATCTGGCTACGAAAGATGCCAGGTAAACATTCTTCAAGCAAACGACTTCAGCTTGAAAATAATCACAATTTCACGGAAGGCAAAATCAAGGACAATGTCACAATCAAGGCAAAGGATATCTGCAAAGACACGCTAATCACACGATGCAGATACAAATGGGTGCCAAAAGAACAACAAATAACGAAGAAGATTGAAGTCATCTCTAGCTCTCAAGAAATGTCAAGACATGATAGACAAAGTGTTACGGGGAATGGAGCGAGCCAATCTTCTCAACCAAGGAACCAACAACAACAAAAAGAAATTTTGACAACCAAGGTCACCCAGGTATGGCAAAAGAAACCAATATTGCCAGTATGGTCCTTTACAAATCCTCTCTTCGAGGATGGGAGTTTTGAATTTCAAAGCCTATTCTTAGTCGAAAGCTCCCGAGAGTAAGTCAAGTCGCCATAAAAATCATGGCATAAGAGTCAAGAGTCGGGCAACTGAGCCACTAAATGAGCAAGCGTCAGACCCAAGATTCATGTCTTAATATTTTTTGTGGTCTATGAGTCTAGATATTTAGATTAAAGCTCAAGCAGGAGAGTTGAGCATACATAAAGTCATGTCACTCATGCTGGAAGAGGTGAGCATAAGAGTCAAAGTCTACTATTTTAAATGGTGGAGTGGCGGAGTAGTCCAGAAAACACTCATGCACATGAACACAGTGAGGAGAGTGGAAAAAACCTCGTCGACAAAAACCCTTCTTGTGAGTAACGGCAGCTCTTGAAGTCAAATATATTTTTGCTTCTCTAGCTACGTTCACTCCTGGAAGCACCCATTCAAACTCCTCTCGCACAGCATATTGTTTCCCATGCATCTATCTGTGCAGGCATATATAATGTCCTATCATTGGACATTTTCATTTGACACGATTTGTGTTCCAGCCATGCACTTACACAACAAAATGACGATGACGAAGTGGTAACAGGTTTCATAAGCATTTGCTCAACAACAATGACACTGACTTCAAGCTACTAACACTTATCCACTGTATATCCAGTAATAGTAGCCATACGGCCATTAGTACTTTAACTCAACAAAACTCGGTTACATCAAACATAAGTATATATAGCCTCACATTTAATGGTGACTAAAGGCATTTTTTTCCCACTGGGTTTTTCCCTCTAGTCCTATCCAGGTATCCAAGACCTTCATTTTGTAATATACGCCACATTTTATTTTTATTATTTTATTTTTCTTATAAAAACATAGAAAAGCAGACCAACGACATCCCTAAACAACTACATGCTCATCATCTATAGGATCCAAGGGGAACGGCCTAGAAACAATTCAAAAAGGCTTTAAGATTACAGGTACACATGCAGGATGACACCCAAAGCACAAACAATACAGAGCTGCCAAGATAAAGACTTGCTGCAACAACAAACCTCACTCAACCTATTCACCCTACAACAACCAATCGGAGGGGGAGAGCTATGGCTTCAACTACACTACATGTACAAGAAAAAGGTAACTCTACAACATACAAAGCATCTGGTAGAAGCAACTGCAACAACAAAAGATTCAACCAACACCAAAACATGAACCACTCGCCAAGGCCACTGCAGACATAGGGTCTTGTCGGGGACGACAAGACTTCGGAGGGGGAGAGTGTTGAAAGGTCAACCTTTCAACAACGCTTCCACAAAGATTCCATAAAGATTGCTCAAAGATTCTCTAAAGATTCCAAATAAAGATGCTGATGAAGTGATGAAGACGAAGATGGATGCTGTAATGTGAAGATACAAGCTCATGGACATCATCAAATATCCCGTTATTGTCATTTTGAGCCATTACGGCCACTTTTGTAATGTTTACGAAAACTTCATATTTTAAGTCAGCAATTGTATTGAGGCCACAGATGCTTGTTGGATGAGCAAAGCCAGCTCACGGTGTTGTAATTAAGCTCTATAGAAGCCTAGGGACAAATAAGGTCATTTTGGTCAGACATTAGGTTTTCTAAGGCTTAGTATATAAGCCAAAACCTTAAGCTTTGTAAAGGGACTTCTAATAAATTGGATCTTCTGTGTCGTTGGGAGATTGCGAGAGAGTGAGAGAGTGTGTGTGTGTGTGCTACAGGAGCTACGGTGGTCAGAATCGCAAACGGAGAGCAGCAGTGTGTTGCCCACGAGGAGAGCTACGCGTTGATGCTTACATCACGCGCGTTCGTCTGTGTTTTGGCAGATTCACGCGCGAGCTACTTTTGGAGTTTCGGTGAGTAACTGTTGTCCGTTTTTGCATTTCAACATATCCACGCGATCAGAGCGAGTAGAGCTACACATTAGGCACTTTGGTTTTCGGAAACGTCGACCTGCAAAAACTGGCCAGACATCCTACGCGTTTTCTGCACGGAGGATATTGAGTAGGTTTTTTTGGCCACGGACCTTAGGGAGAGTGGCCTATTGGTGTTGATAGGATATCCCTCAAGTTTCGTAACGTTTCGAGAATGTCTAATGGGCTTTTGCTTGCGGTAGCATCATAAAAGACTCTCACATTCACAGAACTGATGGCATGTAGATTTGATATCTCTGTAGGAAGTAGTCATCAGTCGGTCGAGTAGAGGTTGACACCCTTTGCTTGCTTCCACGCGTCTGGGGGTCGAGCTTCATCCTCAGTTGACATTATATGTTAGGTGAGTTCTCGCTATGCTGACGTCCGTCACGGCGTATCCGTCCAACAGTTTCTATAGTGGGATGGTACATTCATGTTTCATTTTTCTGACTCCTCCCTATCGTCACTTTCTCCCTCAGTAGTCCATACCTCTCGTAACGACGGTTTTAGTTCTTGGTATTTCTTTTTTCGCTCCATTTTGGTCCACTCTGGATCTTTTGTCTTTTCCTGTTTTGATTGTTGAGATTTTCTTGATTTTGTTTCTGTTTTAGTCTTTCGTGCTTGTTTTATTTCCTCATCCGTCCTTTCCCTTCGAACTCTTGAGAATCTTCTTGATATTTGCTCTTTTACACAATCCTCTGCCTTGACAAACATTAGATAGTGAGTTTTATCTTTTATCCTGGGCATCAGGTTCTCTCTAATTTTGTTTTTTGCTCTTTTTTTTCTATAGCATTCTTGGCGTTTAGGGTGTTGATTTGCAAAATCATAAAACTTGATATTCGCGGTTGTCTCCCCACGCTCGCTTGAGCTGGCTGAACACTCGTTATCTGCATCGTTATTTAACTCTAGATGCTCAGAGGAGTCATAAAACTCTTCTTGTTCTGGTGAGTCTACATTTTCATCTCCTGTTGGTATAAGGCTTACCATGTAATAGGGTAGCACATCATAGCCATCCTTATCGCAAAATTTTGTCGTTGGGGTATCAGTAATGGTACAGACATCCAATGTTGCTAGTGTGTTCCCATTCTAGAGGTTCTAAGGAATCTTCGAGAAAAGGTTCCGGAATGTAATCCTTGTTCTCAATAGTTCTTTCTAAGATGCATTCCTCTCTTTTTAAGCTCCCTCAATGTGAAGCTCCACACATCCATAGCTCTTTTTTCTGCCCTAACCATGTTGGGAGTTCGGACCCTGCCAATGTAGCTGAATCAAACTCTTCCACTGGTGTTTGGTTCACATCCTTGTAACTATGGTCTTTTAGGTATATTTTGGTCGTAGTCTCCCCATGTCTGAGGTATATGTGGTCGTAACCCCAATCCTGGACCATCTTTAATTGTCTCATGAATGGTCTTCCGAAGATGATCTCGTAATTGTTCTTTTTGTTGAAATCAACTATTGCACATGTATACTCATACTCGATTCCGCAAGAGGTGACAATTACTTTTTCTAAAAGTCCTAGAGGCTTTTCCATGAACCCATCTGCCAGTTGCAATTTCATTCTGGTAGCTCTCAAAGCCGGTTTTTTCCATGTTTTCCAGATTTCTTTGGTGGCGATAGCGACTTCCGCTCCACTGTCAAGAATAGCTTTGGAAACTACTCCTTGGAATTCTACTGGTAGTGTGGTATTTCCATCTTCTCCCTCGTAATATTCTCCAACCTTGTTTAAAGGTACTGGCCTAGTGTTTAGTTGAGGCTTGTCCAATTCTCTGATCCCTTCTTGAAGCTTCGAGGTAGGGTCTTTTACTCCAAATTTTTCTAAGCATTTGCCTACGGTGGTCCACATGTTTGGTCGTAATCTCACGAGTTCGGCTAACGTGATTGTTTATGCCACAGGGGTGGACAATAACTCAATCAACCCTTGTGAATCCATCACTCTGTTGGAAGAAAGTCTTTGAGATGGGATTGCTCTCACCTCAGACTTAGCTTCATACTCCCCTAGGTAAGAGGGTAGAGTTTTTAGCGAGTCTGGTTGGCCGTTCCCCGAACTAATTGAACCTTGGTCTCCCCCTTGTGAATGCATATCAAAGTTCATTCGTGATCTTGCCTCAAATTCTTCAATGGGAGGTAAGATCTCATTTTCCTCCTTTCTCGTGCTATTTATTTGGTGGCTCACCTTGCTAGCTTCATTTGCTTCCCGGATTTGCTTCCACAGGTCATCTAGACTATTACAATCTTTACCCATTTCTACCAATGGTTTAGGCTAGAAACCATCAATTGTCTCATCTGCTGTATTTGGCACTATGATAGGTTCTCTCCTAGACTCAGCGGCAGTCGTGAGTCTCTCCTTCGTGTCTAATTTTTTCTCTAGAGTTGGTTTGATAGGGGTTGGAGCTGGTACCTCGTGCCAACTTGCAGGTTTACCAAGCGGATTTTCTATCAAGGATTGGGCTGTTTCAATCATCTTTCGACACATTTCCAACCTCTGTTTTTCTATTTCTGCATATGGATAAGTCATCCATCTTTGCATCTTGGGTTTGGTTGTTTTTGAGTCTGGCTTCATATGCTTTTAAAAGTGTGTCTAATTGCTCATTTACTTTTTCTACCAGCACTGATCCTCCTTGTCCTGCACTTTTGGGTTCTACTATTTCCTTGGACCCTATTGTTGCCGCAGTGTGTGAGCTTAAACTAGTTAGATCCTCTAACCTCTCTAACTCTATCCTTTGTGTGTTTTAACTCCTCGGATAGAGCTGTTTGCTCTCGTTCTCTCCTGGCTTTCATACGCGCCTTTCTAACTTTCCAAGTGCTTCCCTGATTTTTCATTTCTACACTTGGGGCATCGGTCTTTGGCTCTTCAATTATGGGTTCGTTTGTCATTCGTTGAGCTTGGGCTTGTGTCACTACCTCAATAGGTATTACTGTCTCGTTTTCTGACCCTCCACTGGATGGCACTGCTTCCAGCATGTTCAAAGTAGTTTTTGCTCCTTTGCTCGGGTTGTTAGGGCAATCAAGAATCAAGTGAGTAATTCCACACTCGATGCAATACGCGTTGACTCTAATGATTTCATCATGAGGACAGTCTCTTAGCCAATGGTCTCCACCACACTTGTAGCAGGGTCCCTTAGGCTGTTGAGGTGCTCCTTGAGCTCCTCTTTGTTGGTATGCATGCCTTTGCCCGCTCATGCCTCCGTTGGCTATGAACAACAGTGTTCGTTCATCCAAGCTGTATCTTCCTTCTCTTGCTGCCTGTGCAGCTGTTGGTGGTCCTGTACTTCCAATCATGCTCCAAGGTTTTGACGTTGTGGGTTCTTCCGGTGGATAATAGACAGGATTTGCAGCATATCCATTGGAATCTTCGTAATATGCATGCATAGTTACCCAAGCCTTCTCTTCTGGTTTGTTTACCGTTGGTGTGTATCTTATGCCAACTGGTCGTAATCCTGGTAGGGGTGGTTGTTGCCCCATTAATGGTTGTGGTCTTTCTACACCTACAAGTCCTGGTAGGTTGCCTGCTTGATACCTAGGCATCGTGGAAGTTGAGGAGATGCTACCTGAACTTGGGGAGCATATGGTCGCTCTCCCACATATCCCTTGTTAGTTCAATAGCACACCACTTCGGCTATTTAGCATGAGGCTTAGGATACATATTAATTTTTTGTAGCACTTCCATTACAAGCTTCTCCTTGCTTACAGCTACTTCTCCTTTCGGTGCTGTCTTAGCGGACTTGCTTCCACTTTGTTGTGAGAATGAATCATCATCAAGATCCTTGAATTCACCCTCCTTGTAGACCACACAATTGTCTACAAGGTAAAGAGCCTCCTTAGTTAACTCATTTTAACGTTGTGCTCCTCTTCATATGTAAGTCCTTATGGAGATCTGCGTTCCTTAGTCCTTGAATAAATATAAGCATAAGTCTGGACTGAGTTGGTAGTTCTTCCACAGGACAAAACTTCACAGATCTTTTTAGTCGTAGCACTGCCTTTCGCAGAAATTCCCCTTCTTTCTGTTTGAATTTATGGAGTTGTGAGACTGTATTATCAGCTATCCCCCTTTGTGAGAATTCCTCAATAAACTCGTCAAACACCTCCTCCATAGACTCAAAGTCTTTACGCTCCACAGAGTCAAACCAAGTAGCGGCATCCTCTTCTAGGGTAAGTCCAAACCCTGCAAATTGAGTAGGGAAGTCCAACACTTCTTCAGCTCTAATTACACGCACAAAGGCTGCTACATGATCCCTAGGATCTCTATTTTCCGTGTATTTCTTGTTTACCCATTTGTGCACCTGAGAAGGTCTAATTCTATGATGGTCTACAAATCTCATCATTGGTTCTGCTCGTCCTACTCGATATACCTCCTCTGGCCTTTGGTAGTGGGAGGGTTCCTCTCCTAGAGGTGCCCCTAAGCCATAATTTCTGATGGTTCTTGCAAGAGGTGGTTCATCTCTTCGAACTTGTTCTATGGGTTGTCTTCCAGGCTGTGCCGACTCTTGAGTTTTTGGCTTACTCTCACCTTGATACTGTGAATAGAGTGGTGGTTCTTGTAAATCTCTTAGCACTCATGCGGCTGGATAACCATCTCTGTTTTGGTCTTGTTCTAATGTCGCACTTTGTTGAATCCATGCCTGTAATGATGGTTGGGTTGCTTGTTGGTTCTAGTAGTTGAACGTCTGTTGTCGGTTAGAATGTGATGTTGCGTCGTACTCTTCTGAAAATGGATTTGTCGACTTGCTAGGGGTATAGGTGGACCTTGGTACTTCTTCGGGGGCATATGTTGATGTTTCTAGAACTGTTGCCTTTTCTACCTCCTCTGGGAGAATACGTTTGTATTCTCGCCCGTACCTATCAACAAAAATGATATCCTTCCCCATAGCAATTTCATAAGAGAATAAGTAAAGAACCTTGTTTTTGCTTAATTCATTTGGGTAGGGTTCTTTGCATAAAAAATAACAGACTATTCCCTCGCTCTCATGCTTGTAAATTTCCACATTCTCATTATAGGTAGAGACACTAGTTGTTTTTTTATCATACATAAAAAGAGCTCCAGGTCGATCAATTTTTGGAGGCGGCTCTTGAGCCTCTGAGACCATTTTTCCTTTTGCCACATTATCTCCATATCTGTTGTAATCCTTAGGGTTACTAACTATCAGATAGTGGTTCTCCTTTTCATCTCAGAATCTATCTCCATCATCATAAACTCGAATTATCTCCAGTCTCTGAGAAGGTCTTTCTTCTATACAAATAAACTTGCGTCCCCCATAGTCAGAATAAACTAGGGCTCCCCTAGAGTTTGTTTCTTCTAGGAAGATTATAGTGAACTTGGCATCATTCAAAGGGTTTTGGGAGGTACTTCGACTTATCTGATGAAGTGTTAGTATCACTACCCTCCTCAATGATTGGTACTAATGGATCTAGCCTTGCCTGAGTTACACTCTCCTCAGTGGACACTAAGCTACCTTGATCACTTGCCACTTTTTGGTCTCTAGGAATGTGTCTTCCTAATCTTAAATTCATCAAACTTAGCAATGCAATTTATCACATATCTAACCACTCACCTGGCAAGGGATCAGTTTCCGCACAACTTCTTGCCTTGCCGTTACTTGTACACAAGCATTTAATTTCGGCAATCGAATCAAAGAATTTATCCACTAGAGGTGGTCTTAGTAATGATTGGTATAACTGGAGGGTTAACCGCAACCACTACTGTACTTTATACACTTCGGATGTTCTTGATTAGGTTTGCTAATCTGGAACTGTACTTTACTCGAATGTTTGTCATTTTAGAGGGAAAGTCTCAATTCTGTCTTTGCTCCGTCAAAAGGTCAAACAAGGTTCAATTTCACTTCTGAAAGAAGTTCTGGAACTCTTAAGTCAATTGGAACATCACTCTATGTCCACAGTCAGATTTTGACTTCAATATCATGCAGTAGACATCCTATGTGTAGAATGTCTACCTGCTCAAAATTGCTCCAAATGCAAACCACAGACTCCTCTTAAGGTGCTGATCACTCTGGTATGCTCACAATTGGATTTGGAGTGCTAAATCACTGTGAACACATCCTACGCGTAGGATGTCTAAGTGATCTGTTTGACCCCAAACTTGAGCCACATCTTCCCCTTGATGTCAGCAACCCAATGCTATGCTCAGATTTTAGTTTGGATTTCAAAAGACCCCAATTTTAGCTATCCTAGCCTTTTTTCAGTCAAAAATGCTAAAGTCTGCTTAAAACCCAATTTTCTCTCCCAATTGAGATGAAACCTTTCTCATGTACTCAATAAATCATGTAGATTATGCTCATGAAGCCATCCTATGGTTTTGGTCTTAAAATAATGCCTTGGCACAATTTGGGTAGAATGTCTAGCAATTTCCTTTCTTTTGGCCTTATCTTGTCAAGATATGGTCAAACTTTCACTTTTCAGGTGAAAAAGGTAATTGCTACCTTCTAAACACACTGGTCAACTCAAATTTTCAAAATTCTCACCAGAACACCATGTAGAAATCCTACGCGTAGCATGTCTACTGTCTTAAAATTTAACTTTTTTCTGACAGAAGTACTCCCTATGCTCTGCAGCTCTCTCAGAAATACTCACAGAAACTTTTGAACTTCAATTCAGCTTCTTTAACACTCTTTTCCGTCTTTTACGGCTCTTTGATGAGCCTAACAAAAAATATAACATGCATGAAGTGCTCCAGATCATAAATCATGATGTCCTACTTACCCTACTCCTACTCATCATGTGAGATAGTGATTTTGGTGTCTCGGTTGCTTCCTGGCCTCTCCGGACTCTCAAGCTATCCTTTCACCACCTCTACCACTCCAACTCCTACTCTCTACACCACAACTTAACTAATACCTAAAACTACCTAAGTCTACCTAAGTCGAAGGATCTAGGCTAGACACTCGCTCCCTAGACTCCTCCTAAGACCTAGAGAGTCCCCCACCCTATGATCCTATCTAAATGTAAAACAAGACTCTGGCAATCAAAAGAATCCCTATCCTGAAGGACTAGTCTCGGTC
This sequence comes from Adiantum capillus-veneris, assembly GCF_014529385.1. Taxonomy (NCBI): domain Eukaryota; kingdom Viridiplantae; phylum Streptophyta; class Polypodiopsida; order Polypodiales; family Pteridaceae; genus Adiantum; species Adiantum capillus-veneris. The sequence continues at coordinate 17,856,091 of NC_140933.1, forward strand.
ACCTACCTAGGATTTTCGTCCCCGGCAGCGGTGCCAATGTTGGTGGATACGCCGCGACGGACGTCAGCACAGCGAGAACTCACCTAACAAGATTTGTGAGCTAAGGACGAAGCTCGAACCGCAGGCGCGTGTAAGCAATCATAGGGTGTCAACCTACGCTCGACCGACTATTGACTACTTCTTACAGAGGTCTCTACCCAATGTCTAAGCTACAACCTTCAAGAGTACACAAGAGGAGATTTCATACAATGCTTCAAGAGCCAAATACCCATCAAACGTTCTCAAAACGCTACGGAACTTGAGGGAAATCCTGTTAACACCAATAGGTCGCTCTCCCTAAAGTCCAAGAACCAAAACTCCAACCCTAAACACCCGGTGCAAAATCACGTAGGATGTTTGGTCGAAATTTACAGGTCGACGTTTCTGAAACTAAAGTGCCTAATGTGTAGCTCTACTCATTGCAAACGCGTGGATATGCTGAAATGCACAAAAAGACAACATATGCTCACCGAATCACCAGATATAGCTCGTGGATCGATCTCGTGAAGCCGGGCCGTACACCTGCAATGTAGATGTTGGCGCGTAGCTCTCTTTGGGGGCAACACGCTGCACTTCTCCGCACTTGATTCCGACCACCAGTGGGAGCGTAGCATCAAGATAAAACTCTTACTCTCTCTCGTACACAGAGTACGCTCAACTCACACATACAAAAAACTTGTCTAAATGACAAAGGTTTTTGTGCATTAAGGTCAAAAGTGGTATAAATACCTTACAATCTCAAACCCTAATGTTCCAATTTAACCATTTACTCAGTCTAAATGTAAAAAATGGGATACAATTTGGAAGCTTCTGCAAGCCCCACTATTTACAAAGGTGAAATGACAATTTCTTCTCAATTAAGGAATAATTACAAAGGAAATTAGTATCCCGCCGGGCAATCATCCTCCTTTGAGTGTGTTCAGCCGCTAACACGTACACATGCAACAAATAAATTTCAATGGTTCACACTCCATAATAATGAAATTTATTTTTAAACAACATTTAAAGACTACAATAGAAACACCATAGACTATTATTAAAAGTCTTTAGAATACACAACTTAAAACAAAAACTACAATAAGATAGATATGGAGAAAAAAATAGTACAATATGCTAATATGGTATCAAAGCCTTATTTCTCCAACATTAGCGACGAAAGGTGAGATCTAGTTGTTGTTATTGGTGTTGGATCCATTGGATATTCCTTGCTTAACAATGCATGCCATCCACACTTCTATCCAAGCCTCCATATGTCATTCGAACTATGCACACTCTTGTGGGGTACGAAAACCATATTCACCCAAAATCATACTTGCATTGTTGGCTAGTGTGGCAACTTGATCGATATCCCCTTTGGTTGGATGTGCATTGAAATCAACATTTTCCGTGGCATTGATATAGAGCTTGTGGCCTTGTCGACTGGACGGACAGAGTTCGTATAGTTGTGTGCACTCTGTGTTGTGCATACAACATTCATAGCATATACACTATTGAGAATATAACTGGCGTGCACATTGTTGATGGGGTCAACACGAGGAGGGGGTTGGCCATGCTGGTCACGTTGTTCGCGATTTCCCCTAGGCATGAAAAATATTTGAATGAGAGAATACTAAAGGAATAAATTTAGAAAATAGATACTTAATTAGCATGATGTGTGCATGAATGAATGAATGAAACTAGTTTTCTTTTGGCTATTTTTAAAAAACCCAAACATCTTTACTTTAAAGGTCATTCACACCATGTCCTTTGCAATGTTTTCACTTAAAATATTACGAAAAAAAAATAAATCACTTGGGAGGCTGATTGATGGTGACACTTCTGCTTTTGTCCTTACCCTTAACCTTCTTGTGCAATGATGCAAGTCCAAAATAAGTGGGGATACTATAGAAAACTAAACACATTAGTTGAACAAGAAAAACATTACTTACCATTGTATGCTTCAACTTCATCTTTCGGAGATTCGCCATCTGTATAGAGTTTCCACCAACCTAGGAAAGGTTCATCCAATGGATGCTATGGAACATAAGTATGATCCACACCATTGGACCTAACCGCAAACCTCAAACATCCCATTTCCTGGAGTGTCGCAAAAGTCAGTGTGCAGGTGCTCTAAAATGTCTCAATGAAAATTGTCCCAAATTGGTTAATTTTGGGAAGTCAAACACAATGCATTTCAATGGTAGCATGCTAAAATTACCTTGCATGGGCGAGTTTTGCGATGGACTTGGTGGCAAGCTTACTTGCCACTATTGCGGTCAACCACCCATTTGTTTGCATACATGTGATTGCTTCGTATATAATGTCATTCCAAGGGATGAGACCATGAGCAGATTAATGGTCACATCCAGGAACTCACCAACATGACATGAGGGATGGGTTGTCAAAAGGGCTCATTGATAAAACCAAAGACATGGTTGCATGAGTTCTCAGTGTGGATAGACATGCAGGCGCAAGAAAGGTAAAAATGTATGTGGCAAAGAAAATTGTGACAAAAACTTTGATGCAAGAGGGGGGCTCTAACCATGTACTTGGTGAGCAAGAATTTCTAAATGTTTATGAGGCAATGGGTCCCTTGGTTGTGGACAATTGGTGAGGATGCTTATGTGTTTCTCTTGTTTGGACATAATATTTGAAAGTATTTAACTTTGAATTATAGGTTTTGAAGGTCCATGACTGCAACTAGGAATGGGCCAACAAAGGAGAGCTTTGGTGTGGACTCCTTGCTGCGGAGGCTAAAAAGAGATTGCACATATGATTTTTTCCACCAAAGCAGGTTCCCCAAGCAAGGAGCGGTGCTTTGGGTTCAAGATGTCTACAATTGGTCTTGCATTTAGATTGGATTTGGTTAATCAAATGCAATGAAGTGAACCTGGAGATCTTCGACATGCTTGGGTGCAGTTTGATCACACTCACCAAGTGGCAGATTGGGTGACCATGGCATGCCACGTTTATGATCCAGGGTTTGTTGTCTTAGGAACATATTTCAAAAGTTTGGCATATCTTAAGAAACAACAAGCAACGTGTTTACTAATGTGCTTGTCTTATGTTGCAGCATGCAAGATCTCCTCACTATCGCAACTTGTGAGATGAAAGCCGGGGGGATTCACCATGGAAAACTTACCGCACCACGTAGGTGCAGGGGAGGGGTTTTTTTTTACAAGCTACATAAGCATATAATCTAGAAGCAAACCCCCAATAATTTATCTCCAAGCATAAAAATAAGGAAGGGGGGTATCATATTTATGGGCGGGGGGGGGGGGGGGGAGGGGGGGAGGACCCAACTCGGGTCGATTACTTGTAATGATTGGTCATCGGTGTGCACAAGAACTTGGATGAGTTTTGGGGAAGCTTTTTATCAGTCACACATCAAATTTTGCATCAAGCTGGTCGTAGATAAGGTCTGATTTGGAGTAGTTCAAGGGTTGATTTACACCAGCTTTGGATGGGTGAGAAATGGACAAGTAGCCAAAGTGTAGGTTGATTGGGCACATAGTTTGAAAGTCAAACTAAGATACATTGAGGGTACGTCTAGTTATCAACAGAAATGGTTTCTTAGTACATTACTGGTCACTATGCTACACACTCTTTGACTAGTTTTACTCAGTTAGTGTTGGAATTAGGGTTGCAGAGAAACACACACAGCTTGGAGAAGACGAAGGAAGCTCAAGGCACACAATAGAGAGTGTGTTAGTTAGTGTGCAATGAAAAGATGGATAGCCCTAGAGTGATGGGCGTATATACAATGCACGGGGGAAAAAACCTCCTAAAGAGGGAAAAAATGCCCTGGCAGTCCTAGTGTGTTCACACACATCACTACCACATGTATATGGTAACAAATCCCCCCTAGAGTGATGCGGTGAACGAGAGCTGGAACATGAGTAAAGGGAAGTGCCATGCCCTGAAGACATGATCAATCCACAAAGGGGAGTAAGCCTAAAGCTTTGCGAAAAGCTTCAAGCTTCTCATGAGACAATGCCTTTGTGAAGAGATCTGCAAGGTTGTCCTGTGTTGGCACATAAGCCAAGCTGATCTCTCCTACTGAGAGCCTCTCCCTGACATAGTGGTAATGCACCTCAATGTGCTTTGTGCGAGCATAAAAAACTGGGTTCCTCGCAACTGCCAATGCGTCTGACTGTCAGTGTAGATAGTGTTGGCAGTGTCCTGTCCAACACCCAAATCAACAATAATGCGTCTAAGGCATGCACACTCAATCGTAGCTGTGAAGACTGCCATGTACTCAGCCTCACAACTCAAAGTGACCACAGTAGGTTGCTTCTTGCTCAACCATGAACTGCCAAGCATGAAACAAAAACCACTTGTGGACACTCACGTGTCAAAAAAACTAGCCCAATCTGAGTCCGAAAAAGCATGTAAGTCTGGCGGCAATGATCCCCCCTTGGGATAAAACAAGCCAAGATGTAAAGTGCCACTAAGGTAGCGGAAAATCCTCTTGATAGCCTGCCAATGCTTAGACCCTGGGATATGCATAAATCTGCTAACCTGTGAGACTGCAAACTAAATATCCGGCCTTGTGTTGCATACATAAGTGAGGCAACCACAACAGTTTTGTAAAGAGTGACATCAGTAGGATCGCCAGCATCATGTAGACTCAACTTCAAACCTGTTTCCATGGGAGTGACAATAGGTTTGCAATCCTCAAGTCCAAACTTACATAGCAATGTCTCTATGTAGCTTTTCTAACACAAGGCAATACCACAATCACACTGCTTAAACTGTATACCCAAGTAATGATGCAACAGCCCCAAATCTTTCATCTTGAAAGTAGCAAATTATCGACATAAAGAACTACGATGAGAAGTACATCACCCTCATGCTTGAAATACAATGTGCTTTCTGTTGGACTGTTACGAAAGCCTCATTTGACCAAATGAGTGTCAGCTTTCTCATACCAAGCACGAGGAGATTGCTTCAACCCATACAAAGCCTTCTTACATGTACACACTTTGTCCTCTTGTCCTTTTATGAAAAAACTGCCAGGCTGTGTTACATAAACTTCCTCAAATATGTCACCATTCAAGAAAGTAGTAACAATGTCTGATTGACGTACATCCCAACCAAAATGAGCTGCCAATGCACATAGAAAACGCACAGTAGTCATACGACAAATGGGAGCAAAAGTCTCTTCATAATCTATGCCTTTTTGCTGTGCATGACCCTTTTCAACAATTCGAGCCTTATGGCGATCGATCTCACCATCCGGCTTGCGTTTCAACTTGTAAACCCACTTTGTACCAATGGCCTTTTTGCCAGAGGCAAATCACGTAAATTCCATGTGTCATTTTCTATAAGTGCATCATATTCTGATTGCATGGCATCCATCCAATTTTCTTAATTCTATGCTTCATCAAAAGACAGAGGCTCCTCAACATCATGTAAGCTAGACACAAACAAAGCATAACAATCTAATGCATAAGATGCACGGCGAGAGCTTGACCGAGTACGACTAGACAAAGGTGCATCCAATTTACTGTCACGCAAAGTGTGCACCAGCCATTTTGGCATACCTCTAGCCTCCTGATTTTCAGCCCTTTCCTCATCAAGTACATCATGTACATCCGCATCAGTAATAGGCTGATCTATAACATTTTCAAAAACCCCATAGGCTGTACATTTGCCTCATTGGAGCTTACATTTGTATTTCCACCACTGAAAAGAGGCAACAAAGTGTCATAAATGTCCTGTGAGCTTACATTACTGTCTCTAGTACAAGATAGCAAGGGCTGAACAGAATCTTCCACAAACACTACATCCCGTGAAACCAGAATATGTTTTGTTTGTGGATGATACAGCCTGTAACCTTTGCTTTCAGCGCTATAACCCAACAAAAATACATTTGACAGCTTTATCATCCAATTTTTTGCATTGTGTTTGTGGCACCAAAGCATATGCCAAACAACCAAAAACACGCATGTGCTCAATAGAAGGCTTTCTATCATGCCATGCTTCATATGGAGTAATAAGCTGCAAAGCTTTCGTAGGACACCTGTTTAGTACATAAGTGGCATACATGATGGCCTCAAGCCAAAAAGAATGCGGCAAAGCTTGACTTTTGACCATACATCGTGCCATTTCCGTAAGTGACCTGTTTTTCCTCTCATCAGCAACACCATTTGGCTGAGGTGTATAAGGCATTGTACATTGGTGTTTAAACCACGACTAGCCAGAAATGCATTGAATTCATGGGGCATATACTCCCCCCCTCGATCGGAATGGAGGGTGCCCATAATACATTTCGAGACATTTTCATCCATAGCCAGAAATTGTTTGAAGCACATAAAAACTTCGGAATTCGCTTTAAGCTGAAATACCCATGCATGCCTGGAGTAATCATCAATGAAATTCACAAAGTAAAGGTAATTGCCCAAGGACGGAGTTTGCATGCGCCCACAAACATCACTATGCACAAGCTGCAACCTGCATGTGGCCCAAACTGAACCATCCTTTGGAAACTTAGAACGCTGCATCTTACCCAAAATACAGCCTTCACAAACATGTTTGACAGGTGCTTCAAGAGGCGGAAAAGAAGCAACCATATCAGATTTTTGCAAACATAGCAAACTGGAAAAATTCAGATGACCAAAACATGCATGCCAAAATTTTTCATCTGAAATAGCCCTTGAATCGCAACAGCATTTGCAAAATTTTGTCCACACTTGTCATACAAAGTGAGCTTATACAGCCCACAGCACAAAAGGCCAGATGCAACAATTTCATCACCAAAACTAAGATCATGAATTGTATATCTGTCATCCACAAATTTGACTACAAGTCCAAGTCTAGCAAGTGCAGATACAGACAAAAGATCCTTCTTGATCCCAGGTACATAAAGTGCATCAACAAGTGTGAAAGAACTACCATTAGCAACAGTAAGCACAATCTTTCCAACTCCCTGAACCGGAGAAGAGTCATTGTTGGCACAAGTGACTAAATTCCCATGAGGGACATACTCGAGAGGTGTGAACAATTCACAATGTGAGGTAATGTGCTTTGTACCACCACTGTCAAAATACCACACATGTGAATCTGCAGCAATTGAAAAGCATGCATCATGGACAGCAGGATTGTAAGTGCACTCTACACTAAAAGCCCATTCTGCATCAACATCAGCAACACAGTCTCCTTTTACAGAAGACTCAAAAATGGCTGCATTTGTAGTGGAACCAACATTTGCAGTGGAACCACCCTCTTTCTTTTTAGCCTCTTTGTCCTTCAACTTAGGACACTGCTTGATCAAGTGATCATTAGCTTTAGAATAATGGAAACGGATCTTCTTTTTGCCCTTATCACCAAAAATTCCAGACGAATTGCTGCGAGCCGAAGCATTAGGAACATAAGTTTTGCCACTCGCAGCAGAACCATAAGAAGTGGCTGCATTGCTGTTACCACCCTTTCTTTGAGAAGCAATAAAAGCCTGTTCAATTGCACGCTACCTAGTCTTGTTTTCTCTAGAAAGTGACTCTTGCAACATCAATGTCATAATGCATCAAACTTGACAACTTCAGGATTTCCTTGGGTCATAAGTCTCCAAGTACTAGCAAAAGTTTGGTAAGAATCTGATAAGGCATCAAGAACAGTCTGCACAAGGGAGCTATCTGAAATGACTTCACCTGCAGAAATAAGTTTCTCATTGATATCCTTGACACCAGCAAGGAAAGTGTCCATATCATCTTCCTCATGCATAATCTTTGACTCCATCTCTTTATGCAGCAAAGCAATTTTAGCCTCATTGCGGCTTGCATAAAGACCTGCTAGAATATCCCAAGCTTGTTTTGCAGATTTTGCTGAACGGATGAGAGGAACAATGGTGTGCTTCACAAACAACACAATCAATGCATGAGCTTGCGCATTCTCTACATCCCAACGAGCTTGTTCTACCATAGGCAAAACAACTTTAATAGCAACAATCCTTGCAGCAAGACCTGCAATATCCTCAACATCGCCTACATCCTCAGAACCAGGACGTGCATCAATGCCCTACACAATATTCCAGACGCCCTTTGACACAAGAACGTGTTGCATCATACAAGCCCACATAGGGTAATTGTCACCATCCAACCTGTCCTCAGTAGCAAACATCTTGAAGAGATTTGTGTTGTTGTCAGCCATGGTAAATGCTGCACCTAATGTGAAAACTGCCCAAAAATAGGAGAAACGGAGGGGGAACAACATGAGCTATATAGCACAAGCTGTAGAAGACTGTAAGGCACCTGCTATGCAAAAATCGGCACTGACAAAAAATTTGCACAAAATGACAAAATTGCCTGTGCAGACCTGCTTGTGGTGGAAACGGAGGCCGAAATGAGCCCAAATCAGAAATCTGAGCAGACTAAGCTCTACAAGCATTCCAAAATATTTTTCAAGCTACAGAGGCTCTCCAAACCTCACTGTAATCAGAGAAAGTGAGCAGGTGTGTGTTGGAGCAGCTGGCGACTAAGCCCGGGAGGAGGTAACCTGCTCTGATACCAATTGTTGGAATTAGGGTTGCAGAGAAACGCACACAGCTTGGAGAAGACAAAGGAAGCTCAAGGCACACAATAGAGAGTGTGTTACTTAGTGTGCAATGGAAAGATGGATAGCCCTAGAGTGATGGACGTATATTCAATGCAGGGGGAAAAAAACCTCCTAAAGAGGGAAAAAATGCCCCGACGGTCCTAGTGTGTTCACACACATCACTACTACATGTATATGGTAACAATTAGATCATGTGAGACCTAAATTTTATATGTAAGATAGGAGTATCATAGTTTTTTTCATTGATTTTTGTATAAGCGTAGAAAGGGGAGTCATATTCCCTAATATGAGTCGTATATAGGGCTTTTATCAAAGTTGTCCACTTGCATGTGGCGTGCCATTTTGTATATAGAGTGAATCTCCCGGGGATGAAAGAGGAAGATATGGAAACAAAAATTCTTTTCTAGCAGTGCATAAATGAAGTTATGGAGGGTAATGGACGTGAGAGAGGATTTCTATGGATTCATGGTGGATGAAGCTCAAGACAACTGGGATGCAGTTCGTACAGTGTTCAATGGCGGCAAATACAATGTTCTACAACATCAAGAGCGATCTTACCTTTTTCATTGAAAATAAAGCATGGTGGCACACACCACAAAGTACATTGTCTCTTCATCTCAACAAAATCACAAAGACATGTGCAAAAAATGGCATCTAGCCCCCTCTAAGGAGGCAACTATAGCGGAGTCTTGTCTACTTTGACAATGGTGGCAAAATGAAAATTGCATCCTTGTAATGGACTCTTGGTTGAGTTGATGGGAGGTGCATATTGCACATTGGAGGAGCATCATGTCAACAATAGAGGGAAGTGATGATGGGGAAAACACTCCAAGAACCAAGTTGGCCGAGAGCAAGCATGGTAGCTGGCTTGTAGGTGAAGGTTTCAAAAGAAAAATCTCATTGTATGACGCATGTAATTTAGATATGGAAAATGCAATACTACAAAGCACGAAGGGAGTTTCTTACTCTCAAGGTAAACATATTGGAAAGGGTTCTTCACTAGAGAGGCTCAAGGAAAGAGTTTCCTCTAGTCCAACACAAGTGATAAGAGTAATAAATGAGGCTGCATTTGGAACACCGATGTATAAGACTCGCACCACGCTTGATGGAGACAAAGAAACCATTTGGCAAAAGTGAGGGCCATTGATTGTGATTGATGTTGAGGATGAATTGACACATAGGCCATAGTACAATGCAAAAACACGAGACCGCACAACACACGGAAGGAAGATCATTTTTCACAAAAGATTCAGGGGTAGTAGATGGGAATGATAATTTTTGTGTTTTGGAACAAAAGGTCAATGAAACTATGTGGGCAAACTCTTCTCAATAGTCGTGTGACATGCAATGGAACCGAGCCCTAGCGGTGGAAAAAGATGTGGAATGAATATTGTGGCATGTAGTAAAGGGACTCCTGCACTATCCTTTGAGGGGTATAGAAAACATCCAAATGGGCTACTCAGAAAATGGTTTTGGTTCTATCCTAGACATGTTATTCGTTGCTATGTGGTGGATCATAATATAGAACCAAGGCCAGCTCCTCCTCCAACAACTTGGCCGATTGATCTAGGAACAAATCGCGCAGATGAAGAAGTTGAGGTACTACTTGAAGGAGGATTTCAAGTGGAGACAATTGAAATAGATCGAGAGAGTGCAAAAACAATGCGAACTCCTCCCAAGGGTGGAGGCAATTCCTCTTTTGCTTCAACAAAAGAAAATAGCAATGGTTCAATACTAAGAAATGGCATAAGAGTCAAATCTTGGACTTCCATTTGAGAGGAGGCAACTAAGAAAATTGGTCTCACTCTTTGTTTAAAGGCGATGGTGATTGAAGAGAAATGCATTGTAGACAAAGCACATGAAGTCTTCAAGGTTGAGCATCACACATGATATGGACATGTGGGGGTATATGAGGTGCACATCAAGGATGAGCCATGTTGCACATGTCATGAGTTTCACCAATAGGGAGGCCAAGAAAAAAAAATTATTTGGCTTGCAAGCACCTGTAATTTATTTTCTTGAGAGTTCTTTGATTGAGCCAAAATGAAAACATGTTCATACATCAACCTGTGCTAAGCAAAGCTACAATGCTCGTAGCCGTGAACTCTCATATCCAAACTTAGAGTGAAGCCCAAGATTGTACAATTTTGTGACACAATTTCCATCATGTATTGTAGTTGGATAAGTTGATATAGATTGGGTAGGAATTGGACCTTTGGCAAAGATATTTTGGATTATCTTGGGTTATGAAACTTTTAATCTCTCTTTTTGTTATCACTAATCTTGATGTAAATTGATCTGGTGTATACTTATCCTTGTGTGTGTGTGTGTGTGTGCGCGCATACATGTGTGTGTGTGTGTGTGTGTGTGTGTGTGTGTGAGAGAGAGAGAGAGAGAGAGAGAGAGAGAGAGAGAGAGATGGAGGATCGGGAGAGAGAAAAATCCTAAATTGGTGCCTGGGATAGGGGAAAAAGAGATATATATATATATAATATGTATATATGTATACACACACACACATATATATATGTATGTCTATATTATATATATATATATATATATATATATATATATATATATATATATATATATATATATATATATGTCATTGAAAAATGTCATTGAGCTTGGTGATCACTCCATCAAGGGTGTCCTCCGTGGTACACCACGGTGAGTGTAGCCCCCCAATCTCGACCTTGAGTCCAAGAGGTTCTTGTAGCCAGCATTCTTGTAGGGCTGCCTATATCTTGGTGTCATTTTTCTTATGTGTTGCTTCATGTGATTCTTTCTACACTGCCATGACAGTTTTAGTGAGTGAGGCTTCAACTTTGTGTGCTTTTTCAAGCAGATCTTGGCTCTCCTTTGCATATTCAAGCTTGTGTAAATGTTTTTTGAGTCTCTCATTCTCCCCGATGAGTTCTTGAATATGAACCTCAAGGGCTGAGAGAGAGAGAGAGAGAGAGAGAGAGAGAGAGAGAGAGAGAGAGGATCAAGAGAGAGAATAAAGTTGAGAAGAGAGGAAAGAATCTTTTTGGAAGCTGCTTGCGGGATTTCAAAAAAGTGCTCGCCAAAAAATATCCCCCAATTAAGAGTGGCTCCACACAGGTAGTCTCTTGTGTAAACACTTGAGAAAATCTAGTATGACTATTTTTTGGGGGGTATTTGACATCTTTTTCCTGTGTTCAGGGAGGAAGAAGATTCTCTCATGACTTAGTTGTGAATAAGATGCCAACTGCATAAGATCTATTGCTTAGTTGTAGCATTGATTATGTCTTTCGGGGTGGTATTTTCAGGGTTATGATCTAGCTAGTACACAATCTCTCCCTATGTGTTGAGAGTAATGATTTGAAATGAGCACAATAGTACTTTCAAGGAAAGAAGTCTGCAATCTACCAAGGGGTAGTGGACAAATTCAACTTCCTCAATTGATTAGTTGATTGATTCTAAACACTTTTAATCATAATAGACTGTGTTCGTCACCGTTGGTTACTAGATTGAGTAGTTTTTATGCAAAGTTTAACCGAGTGTTTGACATTGCAGAAGCAAACTAAGGGGTTTGGATTGCCAAGGAAACACCCAGGTTTACCAGTTTCTACTGCTTGGTTTTCACTAATCTTTCATCTAGTGTTCAACAAGTCACTGATATCTTACCTCTTTAAGGCTAACTTTATGATAAAGCACCTTTCCAATTGTATCTTTCAGGCTTGCAAAGTGAAAGTGACTATGAGTAAGTGAACATTATGTTCAACCTCCATGTATGCATGTGATTTGGTTTATTTTCCTTTTTGAATCTTCTTTGCTTGATTTTCTGTAAGCTGAATGAATAAGCTTGAATGCTTTCATCCATTTTCCTCTTCAAAGACATGACAAGCTCATGTACAAGCAAAGAATTTGGGGCCACAATGTCCTAGATACATTTCTACTTTATGCAGTTATGGACCTACATGTAGGGTTTCCTTTAGCACATGTTGTCACATGGGATATGGCATGGTCTAGAAACTCAAGGAGTTTAGTTTAGCCAGTGTAGAGCAAGGTTAATGAGGGTCCCTCTCACTCACGTCGCAGAGTGTTTACAGTTACCTCCACACATAAGTACATATCGTACTTGAAGGATGTTCTTTATTTACACTTTCTTAGTTGAGACATATTCCACATGTGGATAATATGAGTCTTTGGGACTGACATTGAAGCCCACTGTTTTAAATATGTGTCACGACAAAGTCACTAGGTGCTGGTCAAATCCGTTTTATAGACCATTTTGATCAGGAACAATATCAGTGTGGCCAGGAATTGTTGGATACTTAGAACAACTTGTTAAAATTACAAGTGTTGCTAAACAATATTAATGGATGGTTGTTTATGCATATAGCAAGCCTATGTGCTATTCATGAAAATGTTTCATTGTTTGTATCTATAAGTGACTTATGTTTCACATTCTATTATGGTTCAAACGTTTAAGCAAGGCTTGCAAAAGATTGAATTAGAAAGTATTTAATTTCTTTTCAAAACTATTTACACTCCTCTTTCACGTGCGCCATAAGCATCATATTTTCCATAAGTATTGGCGAGTATGATCATGGGTATGAAGTTTCGGATCAATTTTTGCTAAATGCATGCACACTAGGTGTTATGGGCCCTATTGTTTAACAAAGGCTGATTTGGAGCGGCATATACATTCATGACATAGATCTCTAACAATCACCAATAGAGGTCATGGATCGGTTTGCGTGCTTGTGGATCTTCCAAGTTATCCAAGATGGTTATTCATAACATGGTTGATTCCTCAACAATATTGTAAGGCACTATGATCCATGTTTACTAGTTATTCTGGAAGACTATCTGTAAACGGTGGGGAAACACACCTCAGTATTGTCATTTGTCCAAAGAGGATGGACAGATTACAAGTGTAATCTTGTACTAAAGGATATCCAAAGTGCGTACATTAGCACCAAGCAATGCAATTAGAAATCATGTATCACTCTAGTTGGAGTTTGCTTACCATAAGGTAGAGCATGTTGGCAACTAGGTTTAGTCTCTTCATGTTTAAGTAGGTTCTCAACCTTGAACACTAGTTATGGTGGGGTTCTTTACTGATGCGATAAGATAACAAGTCAAGGACTTAAGCTTTGATGATGAGTTACGTTAACATCTTACTTTCATGGAAAGTGGAAAGAGGCACTCTTTGGGGTACATCTAAGTTGTGATAACTCGTTTAGCTTATTCAAGTGAGTTCTAAATGGAGTCTATACACCATGTCGGATATGGACGGGTAACACAAGATGGTTGCAAAAGGACAACAATGTGGCAAATCAAGATGTTATTCTTCATTTCATTTAACCTCCTATTGAATCGTGTTTTTGTCACACAAAAAATTGGATCCATGAAGGATGCCACTGTGGAAAATATTAGTGTTCTTATAAAGATACACTCACTTTTGTTTTCGAGGATGAAAATGATTCTCCAAGGGGGAAGTAATGCTATGCCTAGGGTAAGACTAGGCATGCCAAGGGTCATGAAGGATAGGCAATACAGAGGGGTCCCTATAATTAGCTAGGACACGCTCACGCTAGCTCATGTGTGAAGCAAGAAGACTCTCTCTCTCTCTCTCCTTCTCAAGCTTTGATGGAAAGCTTATCATCTACTCCAAGATTGGAGAAGGGAGGCCTACACCAACAACTCTTGTCTTTGTGATGCAAATCCAACCAAGAGCCAAGCTTCAATGCATGCTCATTTCCTCTACCATGCTAATTTCTAAGCTATGCTAAGCTGTTATGAGTGATTATGTGAGGAGATGTACTTCTTTCTCGTAAGACTACTCCTTCTTCCTCTCAATCTACTCTCATACATTGCTAGCTCTCACCATCTTTGAAGGTGTGTGAGGTCTTGGGTTTGAGACCGTGAGGGAATTGATGTTGTGTTTTAAAAGTGAAGTGCTTAGTGCTTAAAGCTTCCATCTTCATTGCACTAGCTAGTTATTGAAGGAACACAAAGAATTGTATTGTAAAATGTCTCCCTTGAAGGGGGAAACCTATAATACCAAGCCTTTTGGAGGGGGGACCGGCTCCATGTAAATCCGGTCCTCAACTATTGTCAATAGCTTAATTTCTCTCTCTTTTGAAGTATTTCTCATGCCTATCTAACTAGGTGTTATGCTTTTTGTTGCTCTCTGCACCCAAGCACTCTTGTTATGCTCATTAGGAATCTACTCTAATGAAATTTCTATGTTCATACTATTTTCAGCTACACACAAGTTACTAAGCCATTAAATGTTACAACTAGCCTCATGTATATATATATATATATATATATGTACATAGCCTTGCAAGTCTTGGAAGTGACCATGTAAAATTTCATGTACAAAGGTGTGGTTTATCCAAGCTTGGATACATATATTTTGGGTTGTTCAAGTCCCCATGACATGGTTTTTAATAAATACTTTTAGTCGTGCTTTATAGCCCATGAATCGGACTTGTACATCATGAGTTATGTGCATTCAAAGTGGGCAGTCTCGACTTAGAAAGTGGTTGCAGATGCATGCGACAAAGGTAACTAGGCCAACTTGACGATCTAAAATAAGAAATTCTGAAATTTATATTTTGAAACATAGTCAAGGTTGCGAGCTCCGAGCCGTGCTTTACGGTGTTGCATTTGATGGCCGGAGTGTTGCATTACGCCTCCAAAAAATTTGCCCGGTTTAGAGGTGAAGTTGGAAATTAAAGTCGATGTGTGGGAAGTTGGGAGGAACTGGAAAAGAATGTGCCATGTGACAATCACCTTATCCCACATATGGGAAAGTGGCTCAATGAAAGGGGTATAAGAGGAGGATGGGAAAGGGTCTATTATCAAGTCTTGTGAGAGAGAGGAGCTCTCTCCTTTGGAGCTATGGGAGGCTCGTGGGATTTTTGCGGAAGAAGGGAGGTTTTTTGCCTTCACATTAGCTTGGACAAGTGCTAGGCCTTGAGTTTGGTCCTTGAACAAATGTTTTGGCCCCTCACTTAAGCTCCAAGCCACTGACTTGCCTAATTACCTTTCCCAAAAAAGGGCCCCACATGGACCAATCGCATGAGGAAATCGAGGAGAGAGATGAAGGCTGAGAAAAGGAAAAGAATACACTTCAATAAAAGTGGAAAAAGTTCCCCCATTAAAATAGCTGCAACACCTGCACAATTTCTAGCGAGCTCATTTTTTAGCAAGAGGGAGTACACCTCTGGATTTGAGCGGCCATAACTCTCTCGTTTTTTATCTTTTTTTTGCCCATGGATACTCTACGGACATCTTCACGAGACGAGCTACGTCATGATGTCCTTGGTTTCTCCTAATTCTGAGTGTGTTTCATACATGAAGGGTTTTTAATAAATCATTACAGGTGTTTATCGCGCAGGTGTTTTCGGCGGTGTAATAGTTCTTCCTTCCGATGGTGTGATTCGTGCAAGGCTATAGAGGCACTCATTTTTCTTGTCTTTCATGCTAACAACGGCCATGCCACTTTGATGGGATTTAGAGGGTTGAGTGCAAGAGTAGACCACAACTACACATTGTGCTCCATATGAAACCCCCTAAGGGAAACCCTTGGGAGTACCCAAGTTCAAATTTGAATACCTATACTCTGCTGCTCATCATGGTCCTTTGTTGCACCATGCTGGGTTTCCATAGCAGCACCTTGCATACTTTGCATGGCCGTCGACATTATGTACCTTGCATCATATACAATTTCTTTTGTGGGATAGGGCCCTTAGGGTGGCCTTAGGGCACCCTTAGGGCTCCCACTAAAATAGGAAAAATGTGAAACAAAATCTTGCTCTGTGCATGGCGGCGATGGAGGCCTCATGTTGCAGCAAATTACGCACTCACCACGGATGGAGTGTTGCTCTTTTGGAGTTGGAGGAGAAAACTTTTCTCAGTTTTACAGGGTGCTTCTCATTGGAGCCACTCTGTTTCGATTTGGTTGAGTCCAACAGAGCTTCTCCTTGCATGCTAGAGGTCACTCCCACGGTCCTCTATCGACCCAGCCTTGCATGCAACGGCTGTTCTTGCACGAGGCTGCTCGATGGAATCTAGAGAAGGAGAGAGATCGAGAGAGGAACCACCAAGCCTGGCCATGCCTCCAAGCTTCATGGAGAGGGAGAGAGATCAAGAGAGAGAAAGAGAGACCATGCTTGAGAGAGATTGAGAGACCATGCTTCTTCCCCTCCTCCATGGTTGCTCTTGCCTGAGCTCTGATACTAGTGTAAGAACCCCGAGAACTACCATGAGGATTCTTTGCCCTGCCACATTTATATAGGCCCTTGAACGTTAGATTTAGAATCCCCTTTCAACACCTAGCAGTCGGCCCTTGGCCTACGTCCGTGACACCCCTTGGTTTTCCCTCGGCATTACAAACACATACCACCACAACTGTTAACAGCCAAGCCAAAATTCGCTAACCCTAAGCCACTAGCTAGCCCTTAATAGATTGAAACAACCAAACCAACGCAACCAAAAACAAATTTAGAGCGGCCAACTTTAACCAGCTTTACTCTGACACCTCCTAACAACCAAACTATAAGATGGACAAATGGATTAAGATGACCAAACCCTAATGATCTAACCTAAATGGCAAGTTCTAAACAAATTAAGACATCCAAACCCTAATAATCTAGCCTAAAGACAGGTTTTAAATAGACAAAGATGGCCAAATTAAACCCTAACACTATAACCTAAAAGTATATCGATCTCTAAGCTAAAGCATCTTAACACTACCATTTACAACCACGTTGCATTTGATAACCATAAGTCACTAACATAACGTTTTAACCTATGGTTGGTCACAACTTAAAAGTACCGTGCAAACTTAATTACATATAGATAAATATAAACCAAAATAACTCGATATTTTTTTTACTAAATATTTATGATAAACAAATCTCAATATATTAGTTTGTTTATGGTAACAATTATGTCAAAATTTTAAATTGACAAATTTAACTTAAAAATTTCTCATTATTATAAAATTTTATTTCAAAATGTGTGTGTCTGCACATAGTGTGTATAATTATGTGCAAATATATGTGTGTATGTGTATCTATTTCTGTGTTTATAATGTGCATGTGTGTGTGTGTGTGTGTGTGTGCGCGCAAGAAAAAAAGATAGAAAGAGCACTTACATTTGGTCAATGTGAGTACAAAGAGCTTGAAGGATTGAAGAAAAACCTACAAGAAAACATGCACACACACACACACACACACACACACACACACACACACACATAGATCAATTCAATACCTATGCCAAATTATCGAAGTCCTTGGTGGACGTCGGTATATTTTTTTAAAAATCACATTTTTGAATTCCAACGCCGATAAAAACATGCATACTGACAACAATATCGATGCCCGTATCGATGGTGGTACCGACATCAACAACGATGCCCATATGGGCGTCACCTACAAAAATAGAACCGGGGTTCTCTTCTACGTTTTTGCCCCATTTTTTGAACTCTCTCTTACTCTCCTCCTTCTCACTTGCTTTAGATTTGCTGTTTTGCAGGGCTTGCCGAGCTTAAGATATCCACTCGCACACTCCCGTGCAAACAAGAAGGTAAGATTCTTTTTTATATTTATGGTAGATTTCTTCGTTTGTGTGTGTGTGTGTGTGTGTGTGTGTGTGTGTGTGTGTTTTGCAGATTTGGTGGCATTTCTCAAGTGTTTTGTGCTCACATAATCAAACATATGCACATAAACACGTAAATAAATAAAAATGCACATAAATTTACAATTAAACACACTATGCGCACACACACAAATTTAGGTATAATTTTTTAATAAAATATATATTAATTTTTTATTTTAAAATTTTGATTAAATATTATCATTCACAAACATAATGAAATTTTTTAGTCAAATTGTTTATATAAAAAATATCAAGTTATTTTGGTTTTGAGAAATTTATAATTTTTTCATAATTTTTATGCAATTTTATTTAAAAATTATGTTGTACTTTTAAATTGTGCCTTTTTGTAGGTGTTGTAAATATTAGGGTTAAAATGTTTTAGCTAGGTTGTAGTGTTAGGTTTTAATTACATTTGATTATCTTCATATGTTTGGCCGTTTTAATACGTTTATGTTAAATTATTAGGCTTAGCGGTTTAGGTTTATGGTTATGTGATAGTGTTTATGCTTGATTATTAGGGTTTGGTCGTCTTAATATGTTTAGGTTAGATTATTAGTCTTAGTGGCTTTTGCTTTGGCTACCAGGTCCGTGTTAGATCGCTTAGGGTAAAGCGGCTTTTGGTTTAGCCGCTAGTAGTTGGCGATGCATATTATATTGCTTAGGATAAAGCGATGTTTGCTTTGTCCATCACTCATAGTTTGCCTTGTAAAGGTGCTTAGGGTTGGCCGTATAAAGACACTTTAAACCAATTTAGAAAATCTTTAGTTCGGCCATTTTGGACTGTAGTGTTTGGCCCGCTTAGGGGCTAGCCACTTAGGTTTTAGTTCTTTCCAATTTGCCTATTTCAGGCCGCTTACGGCTAGCCGTTCAAGTTTAGCTGCTTTTGATTTGGCCTGTGTAAATTGGCTAAGTGTTGCATTAGAGTAACCATTTCAATAATCCGCTTAGTTAGCTGCTTAAAATACGTGGTTGGGCTCTTTCAATTTTCTTAGGGTTAGCCGCTTAGGGCTAGCTGCTTAGGGCTAGCTGCTTAGGTTCTAGTTGTTTGCAATTTTACTATTTTAGGACACTTAGGGCTAGCTGCTTAGGGCTAGCAGCTTTTGATTTGGTCACTCTAAATTGGCTTAATGCCACATTTGTTTAGCCATTTCAATAATTTGCTTAGGGTTAGCCACTTAGGATAAGCAATTGGGCTCTTTCAGTCTGCTCAGGGTTAGCTGCTTAGGTAAAGCAATATTTGATTTATTGGCCACTTAGAGTTGGCCTTGTAAAGGCACTTAGGATTAGACATGTTTGGCCGCTTAGGGCTAGCCACTTAGATTCTAGTTCTTCACAATTTGGTTGTTTCAAGCCGCTTAAGGTTAGTGGCTTTTGATTTGGCCACTGTAAAGTGGCTTTGTGTCATGTTAGTTTAGCCATTTCAGTAATTTGCTTATGGCTAGCTACTTAGGATAAATGGTTGAGCTATTTCAATATGCTTAGGGTTAGCCTCTTAAGTTCTAGTTCTTCGCAATTTGGTTGTTTCAAGCTCTGTTAACCACCTACGGACACCCTATCACCTTTGACGGACGCCTTATCATTCTATTTGAGTCATGGACCGGGCTTGTCAGTCCTATATATGTGTAGGTGATCACCGATGAGAGGCGCACCACTTATCCCATTTTTACATGATTTTTGATATGGCCGGCCCCTGTGGGCGCCCATGTGTAAATGGTTCAGATTCATATAAAAGGTCCAGGTCACATGCACCTACACTCTGGTTGTGTTCTAGAGGACAATCATACAAAGAGTGTCTCCATTTATGTGGACAACCATTATTCCTCCACATTAGGCTGTAGGCCCTCAACAAGAACCCAAGGTAGTACCACTTAGGCCCCACATATTGCATTTAGTGACTCTTCCTTTGACTACGACATCATGGAAGGTTACTCAATGCCAAATCACGATAGTTCAGCCAAGATATGCATGCCATGGGCCCACGGTCCGTGCCGAGCATATTTAGCCGCTTGAAAGAGACTTTGAGTAGAGCCACTCACTCAAAACATGGAGCTAGCAATGTAAATAAAGGGGGTGGGGGAGTAAATTCACCATTCATGACCAATGTAGACCCCATGCTCCTGGAGAGTTTCCATGTGAATACTCCATTCGCTACACTCCCTAACTCCTCAGAGCTATTCCCCTCCAAGGTTATATTACCTATGGTAGAAGCCTTGCCAAAGTGCAAGAGGTTGAGCGATATATCCTTGCAGCTAGGAAAAAGGAAATCGAGATCTTACGCAAGGCAAAGCAATGGAGAGAGCTAAAGGTGAAGGCTCCCATGCCAACATCCATGCTAGTCGACAAATCAAGTGCTCCCGAATTAGCAACCACTAAAGGTCAAACCATAGAGAGCCACATTGCATCTAGTTCAAAGGATACCCCCAGCACCTCAATCCTAGATGGAGCATTTCTAAATGAAAATTGGGAGTATGAACTACAAACGGAGATTTTAACCGACCTATACACAGGTCACACCTATCACGTGGGTTGGTTAGATGTCCTACAATCCACAACGGGTGCTACTAGCGTAGAGGATCAACAACAAAGAGTTTGTGATGTCATCCATAGGGTTATTGAGCTAGTCAATCATATGCACCTACCGGCCTCATGCTCATCTAGCTCCTATCCCTCCCATTGTTTCAACAAATTATGCTCTACGAACACAACATCCAAGCCCTTATTTTAGCGAGAATATACCAATAGCTAGCATTAGCATGTCACATCCGACATCTGCTATGCCTAGGGCCACATAGACAAACTTTGGGCCACCACATGGCACAACATCATACCCAACTTGGAACCCAAGTGCTACGTATACACCCAACCCAATGCCAACGTCCATTCCACATGCAGTCCCGAGAGCGCTTGTCCCCACTATACTTGCTCACTTGGGTGACTTGGCAACATTTGCTCAAGCTATCGGTCGATCTATTGCTAAAAATATGTGTAACACGCCGGATAGAGAACCTAGAAGTAAGGCAGTACAAATAGTCAAGCCGGATGGAGAACCTAGAAGTAAGGCAGTACAAATATCCAAGCTCACACAAAAATTTAGTGGAGACGGGGATGTGAGAAAGCATATAGAAGTGTTTGAACAAATATGCGATTTTCTAGGAGAACACAAAGACTTGCATAAGACTAATGCTTTAAGACTGACCTTGAGTGGGAAGGTTGGGGATTAAATAAACCCCTAAGGATGGAAGAGAAAACGATTTACCCTACTCTTAGGAGACTGCTCTTGAAAGAGTACATACCAGAGGGAGGACTTTGGGGTGTAGCATCTCAGCTCTACAAAGCCCAACAAGAGGAAGGAGATTCCGTAAGAGACTTTATTAGTCGCTTGAAGCATTTGAATTCTCGTTGTAATCCAAATGAGCGCTTCAGTAATAACCAATTGCTTGATAGATTCATTAGGGGACCACCACATGAGGATATATACAATGGCCTAGTCATTAGAGGTATCATCACTTGGGAAGTAGTCACCACCCATACTATCCAATTGGAGGACAATTTAATGATTCAAGGAGAAAGAGTGTCTATTGTGCCTAAATCTACTAGCTCACAAGCATCAAGGCATGAGCCAATGACCATAAAGCCTATTGCTAAAGAGCCAAAGATATCTGAGATGATTTTAGCAGACCTCACCAAGGCCATTCAAGAAAGTCTTAAAGACAATTGTGTTCCACAAAACAATCATATGTATCCAAGAAGGGAGAAACAATGGTGCTTAGTTTACTTTGTCCACATAGTACCAGTGAATTCCCTATATTTAGAGTAAAATTTAATGGGAATTGCAATGCATGTGGGAGGTATAGTCATCAAGACAAGGATTGCATAGTATTTAAATGCGATGGTCAATAGACCAACCTTTATGGGCGGACACACCTCAAGTGCCTGCATTGATGGTGGCCCCACCTCTTGAACAACCGTTACAACACATGGTCCCTAGGGCCCAAAATGTTGTTCAAACAACACCATTACCACCTCTTGTCTTAGGAGCGCAACCCCCACATCCAAGAATCACTTTGGTGAATCAAGTGGGTTGTGAGTCATCTATTACTTGTGTGGATTGCGAGGATAAGTTAGACCCTAATATTTCCTATGGGATTGATGCACTTCAATAAAGTCCACAATACTACATGGAGGACTATTGGGGACAAGTCAAACCTGTCTATCAGGTAGCTACTCTTGCAGCAACAGAGCAAAATATCAATTTCACTGCCAAGAGACCACCTCTTTAATGCTACTA